>NC_136062.1:32707388-33307388 GCF_964261635.1 Lissotriton helveticus | reverse complement strand
CTATGTTAAAGACCACACTTACTTCTTCCCCGATTGACTGAGTAAAATAGTTATCTATTGTTTCCATGACTCTGAAGATACGTTTTTATTCTTGGGAAACAAAGTTGTCATGTTTATGCGGTTGTCAGAAACTAATCCCTTCTTGTGTATTCGAGAAAGTTTCTAGTGACCTCTGAGCTAGCTGGCACAGTTTAGTATATTCGATAGAGATATACTGACCTCAGTCCTATGTCACATCTATAGGATATATTGTTCCAATGCGCAGAGCCGATTGGGAATATAGGAACTACACTACATGGCGCCCAACATTTGGTAAGGCACTAATTTAACGCTAGATACTAAAGTAACTCAGTCGTGCTTTTCTCAGAGACCCCTTTTTCCGTAAATACTCCAATAGACGTCTAGAGTGGGAAAAGGGATAATATCCGCCATAGCTGAGTAGGACGGAAATCCTATGTATTAGTTTCTGGTTTGTTCAACGTTGAAAGATACAGTGTTCCAAAATGTTGTGCACCTTACCTTTGTTTCCTTGAAACTTGCTCTGCAAACTTTCAGTCAACAAAATGTCAAATAACGGCAACAACACCAAGAACAGTGGAGCTGCGGCTGATCCGACAGAAGCAGCTCTAAACTATACAGGTTTCCAAGAAACCGACGAGGATGCTATAGGCATTCCTATTAGTTTAAGGAAAGCCATCACTATAAAACTTATAAAAAATGGCCTAACATCGAGAGGTGGTAGGATAGTTTTTGTGATAGAGGCACTTGAATATCACCAGACAGAGGTATTCTATTTGTGGATAATCTTCACCGAAGCAAATCCAGTAACACAGATGTTTCACTTCTACAAAGAAGATGAACCACCAGAGGAATATATTCCTTTCGAGAATATAGAAATTCCACTAACTCACCAGGTGCATGAGTTCTGGTTTAAAGGCGCCCTAAAACATTTTAATCACATCACCAGGCTCGGTCCACTAGGTAGACCAGGAGCAACATGGCTGGTCTTAGCCAGCTAAACACCACATCCTGGCATTAATGAAATGTCAGATGTAGAATTACAAACTCAACTTAAAGAGTTAATCAAAATTTATAGACAATTGGTTCAATATTTCATGCAGACGCTTACAGTCCAACCTGCAATAATGATTCCACAACATACCCCTCACCAGGGGAACACACTAAAAATAATTCCACAGACTCTACACTCAGTCATTGGTAAATTACTTGAAAAACGGGAACAAATTTCATTCTGGATACCTCAAAAATTTCTCAATCGAAGCAGTATTTCCCAATACTAACCCTCATGAAAAATACTTCATTTTAAGAATCTGGTTAGCAATGGGGATCACACCACATCTGGAGGGCTGCACCACTTGTGGTACAGTCTTTGCTGCAATCTACACTAAAACACATGGTGTTCTGTCCATCACAGTAATACCCGACGTCCTGAAACAGATTCAAAACGAATACGGGGCAGAGACTGGTTTAAATGTAGGTATGTAACTACTGAAAGATTTCAAACAGGTCTCAACAATAATATTAGCTAATATTAAAGGTGAAGTAGCATCCATGGCGATCCGCCAGAAGTTAAGGGAATTTGATGTAACTGAGCAACCACAAGAACTAGCCAGAATAATGGAAAAATCCTATGAAGAATTAGGCTGAGGCAGTCTGGGTGGGAAACCAGTTAATCCCCAACTGTCTGAAAGTCCTGAAAAGGTCTTTACTAAAAACACTCCTACTCCTTCTAAAAAGAAGTGGGAAAACACTAAACAAACTTCTAAAGAGAAGCGTTCTCATTCCAGAGGTAGGTCTCCTCAAAAAGAGCCCTCTGAAAGGAGGTACAACCTTAGGAATAGGGATAATTTGAGAAAACCTGATAGATATCAAGATACTGATACACGCTCCTCTCGTACCTTTCAGACTTCGTCACAGAAATCAGAAAAAAAGAGGATGGTCAGAACACAAGGAAGAACGCGTGAAATCCAAAGACGATCAACACGTTCAGAAAAACAAGAAACCTCAATTCACCAAAAAGAAGGTAGCAGGTCTAAAAATCAGACATGCGGAGGATATTGAGCACACAACTCAAGAATGGAGAATGGGCTCAGACAATGTTGGACAACGCAGCAGAAGTCACCATAGCTCGCAAGAACTTGAAGGATCATCTGGAGACAGTGGACTTGAATGAATTCATTCAAGTTGAAACTGCAGATACCAGAGTTAGTTCTCCATATAAGTTATATGAAATAACACTCTGGATGGAGGGAAACATACCAAGACAGATAAGAGCACTCTTATCGAAACGAGGTTCCGAGCCAAACTAAAAACATTCCTTTATACCAAATAATTGTCTGCTCAGTTTTTGTGTTCCCTGCCCGCTGCCTCTCCCACTTTTTAGCGCGTGGACACGCCGGTGTGCGTAACGCAGCGCTTTACAAATGTCCCTAATAATAATAATAATAATTTTGGGAGCGACTCTCTAAGGGTTATGACATTCTTCTAGCTGAACAAGACTGGACACCAGAATTTGTCAGGGAGTGCCCACATGGCAAAGACATCATTATGCCAGCTTTTCCAACCACAGATCATATCATACGCTGATGACACCCAGCTTCTCTTCACCTGTAGAAAGGGTGTTGAGTTCGACGGAGAGAGCATCTGCGGCTGCCTTGGGGCTGTTTTCGACTGGTTTCAGCGAAACAGCCTCAAGTGCAACCCTGACAAATCGGAGGTGCTTTTCTTTGGGTGTCAGACTGACCCGCCATGGCAGGATTGGTGGCCTGTGAATATGTCCCCCCTTCATCTTCCTCCTCGGTTGCTAAGAATGTTGGAGTTAAAATTGACAATAGTCTATCCTTGAAGTCCCAGATCATGGGCCTTACTGGTACCTGCTTTGGTCTTCTAAAAATGTTGCGTAAGTTCCTCCCTCTGCTTCCTCTGGTCCACAGGAAGACGACGGTTCAGGCTTTAATTTGTTCTAGGCTCGATTACTCAAATGTTTTATATTTGGGTCTTCCGGTCTACTTATTGCAAAAACTTCAAGTGGTCCAAAACTCGGCGGCAAGGGCCATTTTTGGCCTTCCCCGCCATGCTAGAGCCTCAGAGTTGTTACTCTCCCTTCACTGGCTTCCTGTCAGAAAGCGGATTATTTTTAAGGCACTTACACTGGCGCACAAGGCACTCCACGCCGTTGGGGCTAAGTACATCCAGAAACGTCTTACCTTTTACAAGCCGACAAGATCCCTCAGATCAGAATCCCTTGGTCTAGCAACGATTCCTATTATTAGGAAAGCTAGGGTAGGAGGACGCTCTTTTAAACACCTCGCTCCCAAACTGTGGAACACCCTCCCCCTGGCACTCCGTTGCACTCAGAACCTGCTGGCCTTCAGAAAAGGTTTGAAAACCTGGCTCTACAATCAATGATAGGTCTGTTTCCTTTCCATTTTTTCCTTCTGTTTCAGCTATGGGTCAGAAAGCGCCGGGACACTCCTCGGAGTAGCCGAGCGCTATATAAGACACCCATAACATTAACATTAACATTCCAATTAATTTAAAATACACTTACGCCAGGAAATGGGCAGTTGACAGGCTCCTGCATTATACAAAAATCATGTAGGATGGGATGAGGATTCCCCTCACCATAACATCCAACAAAAAAAATCAACCAACTGCACAAAGGCAGTATCCAGTTAAGCAAGAAGCTAAAAAACGGGTCAGGGAGATCTTAGATCAACTTGAATACAAAGGGGTGATTGAAACATGCACCTCGTCAATGAACAATCCTTTGTTTCCTGTCTCCAAACCAGACAATACATATTGTCTAGTATTGGATTACACACATCTAAACTCATGTTGCAAAACATTTGCAGTGCAGAATGCGCACAGTACGGCACTAATGAATAACATTGTGCGTAAAAAATATAAAACAACATTAGATATTTCGAACGGTTTCTTCTGTCAAAAAATTGCACCAGAAAGTAGGCATCTGACCTCTTTCTCAATTATGGGGACACAGCATCACTTCTGTCATCTCCCTCAGGGATTCAAGAATAGTCCTAGGTTATTTTCAGCAAGGGTAACAGAGTTACTACAAACTTATGATGACGAAGCATTGTCATATGTCGATGACATCTATCAGACAGACGATGAATTGGATAAGCACTTGAACATGGTGAATACCATTATACTTGGATTCGCCTCTGCAGGGTACAAATTTAATTTAAAAAAATCTAGAATTGTCCATCTCAACGTCCGTTTTCTAGGATACTAATTATCAACTGAAGGCAAAAGCCTGGCAGCAAACTGTCTAGAGAAATGCGCCCTGCTCCAACTTCCAAAAACGCTGAAAAACTCACAGTTGATTCTAGGTTTCCTGAATTTCTGAAGAACTTACATACTAAATACGCAGAAAGGGTTAAACCTCTCTACGAATTAATCAAACCTGATTTCAAATCAGTTAATTGGACACAAAAACACAGAAATTTTGCGTTCTTTGCAAACAGACATGTTAGCAACTAACCACGCAAATGTAAATGTACGCAACTTAGTGATCCGAATCATTCCAGGACAATGCGGATTCACGTACTTAACTTTTAACGAAGGTGAAAAAGTACCAATAGCTTACGAATCACACTTGTACACATAAGCAGAAATGAAATTCACTTCAACAGAAAAAATTCTGACAGCTGTTCAGACTGCTGTAGCAAAAGGGAGAACACTCGCACAGGGTAAGCGCATTATGGTTGTTACACCTGTACCTGCCTTGGAGGCAGTGACAAAAGCGAGCATTCCAAATGCTAAAGTTTTACATCCGAGATGGATACAATGGGTTAATTCTCTTGCTGCAACAGACGTTGAATACGTTTTTGATCCATATTTGAAAACACAAACATTTCTACAATACTAACAAGAATGTCCGCTGCCTACTGAAATTCTGCCTCTAGAGCAGTATGAATGTATAATTATACTGCTGGATCAGCTCAACCCGCTCAACCCGCTATAGTGTGGCGTGCGCGATTGTTAAAGGTCATTGGCACAGCGGCAAATTCCAACCAATGGTCATTAAACCGCAATCTATAGGAGATTGTACAGCTCAGCAAGCTGAACTACAAGCATTCAAGATGGCACTGGAGAATATGGACCGCGAATTCCCCACACTCATAGTGTGCAATTTGTATTATCGTGTTCAATCTTAAAATGAATACTTGCAGAACTGGATCCAAAATGGTTACAAAAATGCAAAAGGTGGCACAATCAGGCATAAACTGCTTGGAGAAGTAGTTCAGTTACGACAAGGACTACAAAAGACTCACGTGATACATACACTGAGTCATCAACGTGATGGCGTTCACGTTGCAGGGAATGCATTGGCTGACGAAGCCGCGAAGGCAGCTGTGCAAACTGCTTCCATAGCTGCAATCACTAGTTCAAAAACAAAAATAGACGGCGAAATAATACTAGCTGTCGATGTTTCAAGCAAAGACGGTGGAAAAACATTACCTAAAGGGTTTCCACCCAAATACTCATATATAACTAATGCAAATAATGTTCCGTTTGCTCGAATCCCTGGAGTGGGGGATAGGGTAATTCCAAACAAGGAACATAAATTAGGGCTAATCTTAGCAACCCATCAAGGGCTTGCCTCTGCACATGCAGGTGTTTCCGTCAGTGTCGTTATTAAAACAGAGATACTGGTGGCCGCGCATGAGGAAACAAACCAGAAACTATGTTTTGGAATGTGAAATATGCCAAAAGATGAAAGTCTCTGCAGTGAAAGGTCCTGCGCAGACACCCCTGTTGATTTCAGATAAACCATTAGTTTGCCTTTACCTGGACTACTGCGGTCCCTTACAGAGGGATGGTAACTTTAAATATATTATGGTCGCAGTGGATTTGTGTTCAAGGTTCATTTGGATGTGGTCTCAGCGCTCGGCTGACGCTCAAACTGTTATGGGTCATGCGTTTAGCTCTCGAGCTACCTAGGAGGCCATGGCCAAATTGGGTGTTGCATTGTGGTACTCTAGTCTATTCCATCCTGAGGGAAATTCAGTTGTGGAGAGAAAAAAACGGGACATAAAGCAATCTATAATAGCTAGGGGATTAGGTTCGGGTGACGGTGAGTCAAACATCTAATAAGTGTCCAATGTAGTCTTAATAGGTTGACAAGAAGTTCTCTAGGAGGTATCACTCAATATGAGGTCCCTTTTGGGACTAGGATGCTGATTGCGGACCTCAATTGTCAGACTTTAGTGGTAGATGAAAAAACATTTGATATCAAAGATTGTTTGGCTGTTTTACAGACCTTAAATGAAATAAGAACGAAATAAAGCAACGTGTTCCTGAAGCCAACCACCACTGAAGAAAAACCGACCGTTCCAGCAAGGCCTGTTTGGATCCCAAATCTTGGTGATCTAGTCAGAGAAAATATCACGGACAAGAAGGAATTTGGGCCTTTTTACAGACAACCAGTACCTGTCCTAGCAATTCACAGATCAAGAACAGTTTTACTGCCGCCCCTTGATGGTAAAAAGGAGAACAGGTTTGTGTCAATCGACCTGGTCAAACCACATAATGTGGCCGTTAATAAGCAGTAGGCCAAGTGGACTCCACCAATGTAGCAGACACCCTGCTCTAGCTACTATCCAAGAGGTTCAAACTGAGAGACTCATCACCTTTGAAGAATCTGCAGTGCGAAAAGAAGGACTAAGCAACAAGGCTATGGAACTTGTACCTCTTGAAACCCAAATAACAGTTCGTCAACAAACGCCTGTCTACAATGAAGTAGCATCTGACTATACAAATGTAATAAGTGATCCTGAGGTTCCAGCGATTTCAACAAATCCTGATGCAATCACAACAATTGACAGAACTGCCTCGGGCTATTTCATTAATGTTGATACGTTTTCTGAGGATGCCAGTGAACCTGAAACGACCCCAGTAAAAAAGAACTTTCAAAGAACAAGCAACAGACCTTTTTCATCACCTGGAAAAGACTTATTTAGTTTCACCATGGATTGAACTTTGGATTGTGTTGGGTGTGCTTTTTCTTCTTCTTTGGTTGACTCTGGTAATAACTTTGGGAATGCTGATAAATGGAAGATATGTCAAAATGGACACAGCAAGTAAGAATATCAACTTACTCCTCAAGCCACACAAATCATCCCATTGAGAACAAAGAGACTTGTCATCAGTGAACATCACAGGCATTCCTATACCTTGTGGTGTAGCTTAGGACAGAACTGACTATGACATTTTTGGCCCTCTGAGCTGTTGAAGATCCCACACCTATTCAAGATTTCATTAAGTGAGTTTGTTTCATCTACTACATTTTCCGATGATTGGGACTTCGATACTGTTAATATTATGATGTCAGACTTAGAAATGTCTGCAGTGTTCACTAATCATGAATATTTAGAAGGTTCATCAGACCATAAACAAAGGTATTGTTATAATCACTATGGTCATCATTTCTTGCACAAATCTGCAAACCCAAAAAATGTATTAATGTATAACCAATGGGATCATTGTCCAACGCCACCAAAGGGTAGGTCGAAAACATTTGCAGGAAAATGTCCGTACTTTTCAGGGTTCAATGTATCCAATGCTGAATCATTGTAATGTAAACAAAACAGGCATTCAAAGTATGGTGACAAATACCATACAAATGTATTCTGCAGCCTTTTATGCTCAAATGTCTAAACTAGGTTTCGACTTTTGGAAAGACAACATTGAGACGAGAACTGTCTGGGGCACAAAAGAGTGGCAGGTACAGGGGATAGAAGCTATGTTTAGAGCCTGTATCATCCCTGAGCAAATTATGTTTTTGAATGACACTGTCCAACAGACGTCTTGTCTTGGGTTAGCCAAGATAAAAGACCTGAACAATCTGTCCATACCTACACCTGGTAGGAATAACACTTCAGAGGGGGAGGTCGATGTACATACTATTTTGTATCACAACAGAACAGATCCAAATTGGAATAAATGGTTGATATGGCCCACAGACACAAACAACTGTAAAAATAGATTCCTGAACAAAACACAGGGTTTCACATTCAATAGGCCAGACCCAAGATATGTTCAAAGACAGCATCCTGGAATAGTAACAACATACAGTGTAGGGAAACTCTGCCTTGATTGGCTATAGAAATCTACACTTAAGAATGCAAAACAACACTTACCTTTACTTAAAGATGGCGCTGATCTTAGCGAATTCTTGCCAGGACCAAGAAAACTGCGTTGAAAACGTTTTTATATATGCCAGTATATATGCTGAATATAATGAAGCATGGAAGATTACGTAAGCAGAAACTGCAGAACGAATACGAGAAATTGATCGTATTCATTTAGAGAAATCTCTCTCTGTGGTTGACAATGGGTTAACGACTCTGTCGTCCAAGTTAAATTCATTGGCAGCATAGTGTCTACTGAAATAGACATCATGGAACAGAACTTGGTCATGTTGCAACATGGTCAGTCGCAATTACGTTCTTTCATGCTGTTAGGCTGGACGTTACAAAACCTTCATTCAGGCTTTGGGCCTTGGCGTTTAATCAATACTACGTCACTGTTTTCATAATTCAATCTCACAGATAAACAGATCAAATTGGCACAAAGGGGAGCAGACTATATGGTGCTGAGCATTGAAAAACTGGAAAGATTGCCATTTACGGTAGCAGAGAAACCAGCTACTGAATAGATTATATATGGAACAATCACTCTGCCTGTTAGAATTTTCCATTTTCATTATTGCCTAAAACACATACCAGTCGTATCTTAAAAATGTCTGATACGAGCGGTATTGACCATGTATTTAAGAATGTATTTTCCGGACTGTTAGCATCTTTTGAAGCAGTCACTCTGTGTTTGGCGGTCTGCCCCTCCTTTTGGGACCTGTTGCAGGGATACTATTTTTGCTCCTACTGCTGTGATATGGCAAGCCAATTCACCAGCGACACCCAGTTCTCCATGGAGACAACTCTACTAACGATGAAGTGTCGTGAGCGCATTGTCCAAATTTTGGGACTACCTCGTCTACGAAAATTAAATACCACATGGTTTCTGTCATTCAGACCAATCTGGCAAGATTGCATCTGACCTGTTCTACGCTGTCTGCTATGTGGAGAAGAATGCATTTTAGACTCATGTCTCACACTCCCGTCAGTCATGCCAACGGATGTTGATACTTTTCTTGAACCAGTAACGGCCCATGCACTGTGTTGTCCCCAGCAGCTACCAATTCTGATGACAGCATTCATTGAGATCTCACAGACGCAAATTGCTGACGGTGAGGTACGAGAGGAAACAGGCGCGCAGGTACCATCCATTACGAACATTCCTAATGCAACCAATGCTGACGGCGATGCTTCACATCTATGTGCTGTTAATCTTCTAAACGAGGTAATCCAACTTTCACCTACAATGGTAGATGACTTCTTTACAGACTTAGAAGATTTGATGTTTCTCCAAACACTAACACGGACTTTTGATTGGGCACACAGTGTTCTGTGAAACTTTGAATTTGCCTTCATTTTTTAAAAACAAAGTTCTAACTTTGGGACTCTTTCCTATGATTAATTTTTTTTCTCCAAATTTTTATTTTTTCCTTTTTGGCACAAGTAATCTGCTTATAGTAGAACTATTCATAGAGAACACATACACAAAACATTATGTATTCTGACATGAAATGGTTTCGGTCTTTTTTTTTCTGTATTTACGAGGCATTTCATAAATCTATATGTTCTTCATTCATTCAGACAGCATTATCAAATGTCAACTATATGCTTAGAATGAACCATTGCTTTAAATGCATACAGCACCAACGCTCTTTTTTGTACAACTAGTACCATTGAATTTTTATGTATTTTGGGTGTGTTTTAACACTTCATGTTTAGAAATGTTTAACATGTTTAGAACTTAGTAACGTCATACATAAGACAGGTACAATTCACATTGCCCTTATATAGGCAGAGAAATCCAGTCCTTATTTAGGCATAGTCCATACAGCCCAAATACAGGCATAGCTACTTCCATGCGTTCATCAACTACAAAACGATTTCTTGGAAAAACAGACTCTTAAGCAGAAGGGACTTCCCCTAGCCTGACTATTGGTTTCTCCAGGAAACTCATTATTATGCATGAACAACTATTCCTTAGGGGTTCATCCATGAAGTTATTATGCCCAACTTTACATCAAAGCTGGCATTCCTAAACCCCTTCAATGTATAAATATACCTTCACTTTCTATGGCACAGCACAGTGTGGTTCGGTACAGTTCGGCTACTTACTTGCACGACGCAGCTTGCTACAGAGGAGGACAGCTTCTGATCAGTGCGTCAGCTGGAGAGTTGGCTTCCTTCTCACAACAAGCACTGATTGCCCACAGACCTATATATCTAAAGGGACCCTGAGGCAGTACAAACTCCAGTTCACTACTGAGCCCAAGGAAAATTATTTTAATTTCGAGAATCTGTCCTGAAGAAGTGTTTGTATATGAAAAAAGCCGAAACGCCGCGTCGACATTTCTTTGATTCTTGTTTTATGTATTATGTTTTATATTTTATAAACTTTGTATTGATTGTCAAAAGTATTGAGATGTGTATTCATCTACATTGTTAACACATTAAGATACCAAACTGTATGACATAAAAAAAAAGAATTGTATACGCTTTTTTACCAAAAACTTTTGTGAACAGCCTCTTCAATTCACTTTGCAAAAACATTATGGTAGTACTTGTATTAGGATTTTAATAACAGTGTTGTACCAATTAGATCAGAACCTCTTACCTCTCGCCTCTCTCGCACCTGAGTATTTATATTCAGGTTTACTTCATGACACTTCCCATTTAGAAGTTCTGTGAGTTTTATATTGGGATTTGCTTTGTGGGACAACACTTGTTTTTTCTTCTAAGGACTTGGGCCTCTGCCCCACACTTCTAATCCTCCCCTCTCCCTTATCTCTTTTTACCATAACAACTTAATAGCAGCCCAATTGAATAAATGTGAAAGAAAAGTCAATCCCCCACTTAAATGGTAAACCATATACGTAAGTAACTTTTACAATGAGGCCAAGCCACCATGCCCCGCGATACCCCACCAGACCTTGCAGCCTCGCCAGGCAATTCACGTGGATAGGCAGCTAGGAAGTCCTAATAAGTCTTTGTGATGGAGCCACACAGCATAGCGTCCTTTTGGTTTACACTCTCAATCTGTGCCCACCTTCCCCATCAAACCCTGTACCTCTTAATGTACCTGGTGCCTTCCTTATGCTTTCTCTATTCCAAGCAGTGTTCCATCCCGCCAAGTTCTTACTCACAGTAGTTCCGATGGCCTTTGTCCATCATGAACCTTCCTCCATCAGCTTAATAGTCCAGCCCAATGCATCATTCCGGGTTCCATCCGCATGCAACTGAGTTTCTTGCACCAGGCAGAGAGGGGAGAATTGCTTCTGGAGTTGTATGGCCACCAATTACATTCATAGAGTTCCATCCATGTCGAACTCTACACCACCCGGAGCCTCCAGGGAAGGGGTTCTCTGTTCAGCTCCATACCTGTGCTGCCCTCGCTGTCTCTGCCGACAGTACCGCTGTTCCTGCCAATCCTGGTTCTGGTCCGGTCCCTCCAGTCCTATCAATTCCATCCAGTCTACCACCTCCTGCGGCGTCTCATAGAAATGGTCCTTGTCTTTATGTTAGACTCTTAGTTTTGCCGGGAATAGGAGGCTATATTTGATGTTGTACTCCTGTAAACGGCACTTGATCCCTAGGAAGCGGTTGTGAAGTTCTTGGACTTTCCTGTTGTAGTCAGAAAAAAATTCGATTGTCCTGTCCTCATATTTCGGTGGGCCGTGGAGACGAATGTGCTGGAGAATAATGTCCCTGTCTCTCTGCTTGAACAGGCGAGCTATGAATGCTCTAGGTGGAGTACCCAGGCTCGGCGGGGGCCCCAGGGCACAATGGGTTCTTTCTATGGCAATGCAATGTAGAGAGTCTGATATCGTCTAGCGCCTTGGTGATCCACCCCTACAAAAAGAGGTCTGCCACCAGCACCTCTGACTTTGCAGGAGAACCCACAAACCTGAGGTTATTCCTCCTCGAATGTCCCTCTGCATCCTCCACTCTGTTCTCTATGCGGCTTGCCTGGGTCTGTAGTGTGGAAACAGCTGTGCGGAGCCGCTGGACCTCATCCCGCAATGTCACCACGTCCTCTCTGGTGTTGGTGACTATCCGCCACCTTCCGGTGATCCAGGCGTAGGTGGTTGATATCCATCGCCATGATATCCATTTTTGTTTCTAGGGCCACCCGGGAATCTTTGATGGCCGTTAATATGTCTATTTTGTCTTGTTCTGCTGCGTCATAGCTGACCAACTCTTCTGTGTCCCGTCTGGGATGCTCCGCCAGGCCAGGTACGGATACAGTATACTGCACAATTTTATTGGACTGCCCTCCTCGTGCTGACTTGTTTTTGCCCATGACGGGGCCGCATCTCGTAGTCATAGGTGAGGGAGGCCCAAGTAACTATTGGTACCGCCTTGTGGACCAGGCCCTGTTAGGTGCTGTCTCACTTGTTCGCTGTCTTTCCCCTGTATGTGTAGTCCTGTAGGAATTAATATTGCCTCAGTTTGACTTGCCCTTCGTCCCTGGGCCTACTGGACCCATGGCGCTGGCTCAAGGCGGTGTTCGGCCTACTCTTATGCTATGTAGTTCACCTGGACGCTGGCGTCATATTTGGTGACTGCTAGGGCCTGTTGCTCAACAGCGGCCTCGCCCAGACCACCTTCCTCGAGCCGGGGGGAGTGCCCCTGCAGTTCTCACTCCATATGCTATGCCGCCTGCAGTAACCCAGGCCAAGCCCTACTTTCCCTGGTCACACCCGGGTCCCGGTGAATCCGCCCACTGGCAAGGCCCCGTCAATCCTCTATGAAGCGGCAGAACCCCAGTAGTGTCACAATATTTAGGTCTCGTTTGCAGACCCTCCCGGGTCGCGGCCGCTCTCCCCAGTCCAGGAGCCTACAACAGGGCAATTCCAGTGGGCTCACCGTGATCACGGCCCTCCAGTGTAACGCACCTTTTTTTGAGGGGAGGGAGAGTGCGGGTCCCATCTCGGGCTGCACCACAATCAATCAATCATGGCATTTATAGAGCGCACTACTCACCCAGAGGGTCTCAAGGCGCTTGGTGGGGGTGGGGGGCCGCTACTGCTCGAACAGCCAGGTCTTGAGCTTCTTCCTGAAGGAGAGGTGATCTTGGGTCAGGCGGAGGTCGGTAGGGAGGGTGTTCCAGGTCTTGGCGGCCAGGTAGGAGAAGGACCTTCCTCCTGTTGTCGCTCTTCGGATGCGGGGGACGGCGGCGAGGGCGTGGTTGGTCGATCGGAGGTGGCGTTTGGGAGCGTAGAAGTTGAGGCGGTTGTTGAGGTAGCTCGGGCCTTGGTCGTGTAGGGCTTTGTGTGCGTGGGTGAGGAGACGGAAGGTGATTCTTTTGTTGACGGGAAGCCAGTGCAGGTCTCTCAGGTGTCCGGAGATGTGGCTGCGTCGGGGGATGTCGAGGATGAGTCTGGCTGAGGCGTTCTGGATCCGCTGGAGTCTTTTCTGGAGCTTGGCGGTGGTTCCGGCGTAGAGGGCGTTGCCGTAGTCCAGTCGGCTGGTGACGAGGGCCTGGGTGACCGTCTTCCTGGTCTCGGTGGGGATCCACCGGAAAATCTTTCGTAGCATGCGCAGGATGTTGAAACAGGACGCGGAGACGGCGTTGACTTGTCTGGTCATGGAGAGGGAGGAGTCCAGGATGAAGCCCAGGTTGCGTGCGTGGTCTGTCGGTTTGGGTGCGGTGCCCAGGGCCACCAGGAGTCGTCCCAGGCGGAGGGCGAGGAGCCCAGGATGAGGACTTCCGTCTTGTCTGAGTTCAGTTTCAGGCGGCTGGTCGTCATCCACTCGGCTACATCTTTCATCCCTTCGTGGAGGTTGGTTCTGGCGGCGGCGGGGTCGTTGGTCAGGGAGAGGATCAGCTGGGTGTCGTCGGCGTAGGAGATGATGTTGAGGTTGTGCTGGCGTGCGATGGCCACCAGGGGGCTCATGTAGACGTTGAAGAGGGTGGGGCTGAGCGAGGAGCCCTGAGGAACGCCGCAGATGACTTCTGTGGCTGCCGATCTGAACGGTGGTAGGCGGACTCTCTGTGTCCTTCCAGCGAGGAAGGAGGTGATCCACTCCAGTGCCTTCTCCTGGATTCCGATGTCGCTGAGGCGCTGCACTAGGGTGCGGTGGCAAACAGTGTCGAACGCCGCGGAGAGGTCTAGGAGGATGAGGGCCGCTGTTTCACCGTTGTCCAGCAGGGCTCGGATGTCATCGGTGGCAGCGATGAGGGCGGTCTCGGTGCTGTGGTTGGCACGGAAGCCTGACTGTGAGGGGTCGAGGGATCCATTCGTCTCGAGGAAGGCGGCCAGCTGCTTGTTGACGGTCTTCTCGATGACTTTGGCTGGGAACGGGAGGAGCGAGATGGGGCGGTAATTCTTGAGTTCGGTGGGGTCCGCTGTTGGTTTCTTCAGTAGGGCGCTGAGTTTGGCGTGCTTCCAGCTCTCAGGGAAGGTGGCTGTGTCGAAGGAGGTGTTGATGATGTCCCGCAGGTGGGGTGCGACGATGGCGTCGGCCTTGTTGAAGACGTGGTGGGGGCAGGGGTCGGTCGGAGATCCGGAGTGGATAGAGTTCATCGTGCAGATGGTGTCTTCTGTGTTGATCTGGGTCCAGGTGCTGAGGGTGGTGGTGGGGGGCGTTGGTGCGGTCGTGGGGAGCGTTGTTCGTGGGCTGAAGCTGTTGTGTATGTCAGCGATCTTGTTGTGGAAGTAGGAGGCGAGGGAGTTGCAGAGGTCTTGCGAAGGGGTGATGTCGTTGTTTCCGGCGTTGGGGTTGGAGAGCTCTTTCACGATGTTGAAGAGTTCCTTGCAGTTGTGTGCGTTGTTGTCCAATCTGTCCTTGAATGCTGTTTTCTTGGTGGCGTGGATCAGTTGATGGTGCTTCCGGGTAGCGAGCTTGAGGGTGGTCATGTTGTCCGGTGTTGGCTCCCTTCTCCAGGCTTTCTCGAGGGCTCGGCAGTTCTTTTTGGAGCTCTTGAGTTCGTCAGTGAACCATGGGGCCTTCTTGCTGCCGGGTCTGCTAGGTGGGGTCCTCAGTGGGGCGAGGTCGTCTGCGCAGTTGCGGATCCACTTCGTGAGGTTATCGGCGGCCTGGCTGGGGTTCGCTGAGCTGGCGGGAGGGTGCTGGCTCAGGGAAGCGGCGAGCTGGTCTGCCGTGATCTTGTTCCAGTTTCTTCGAGCAACCTGTTGCTGGTGGTGGTGGATCGTGGTCCTTCTGAAGCTGAAGTGGACGCAGCTGTGGTCCATCCAGTGGAGTCCGGTGGCGTGGCTGAAGATGATGTCCTTGCTGGATGAGAAGACGGCGTCGAGTGTGTGTCCGGCGAGGTGGGTGGGGGTGGTCACCAGCTGCTTAAGTCCGAGGTTGGCGAGGTTGTCAAGCAGGGTGGTGGTGTTGCGGTCGTTGTTGTTCTCCAGGTGGAAGTTGATGTCCCCCAGGAGGATGTAGTCAGCGGAGGGGAGGGCATGCGGGCAGATGAAGTCGGCGATGTCTTCGCTGAATTGTGTGCGTGGTCCCGGGGGTCGGTAGATGAGGGTGCCTCTGAGGGTGGTTTTTGGGTCCGTGTGGATCTGGAAGTGCAGGTGTTCGGCGGTTTTCAGGGTGTCGTCGGTGTTGGTCGTGATGCGGATGGTGTCCCTGTAGATGATGGCGATGCCTCCTCCAGTCTGGTTGCCGCGGTCTCTTCGGGTGATCTTGTAGCCCTCTGGAATGGCGATGGTGATGTCGGGTGCTGAGGAGTCGTTCATCCAGGTTTCCGCGAGGAAGGCGACGTCAGGATCTGTGGTGTCGAGGAGGTTCCATAGTTCGATGGTGTGTCTGTGGACGGAGCGGGTGTTGAGCAGGATGCACTTGAGGTGGTTGCTGCTGGTGTTCGGCTTGGCGGGTGCTGGAGCGGGGCAGGTCCGGTTGCAGGAGAACTTGCAGGTGTGACAGCTGAAGGGTCCGTGGGTTCGTCTCGGGGTGGCTCGGTAGCATCCCGGGATTCGGTCGGTGTCGAGTGCGTTGAGGGTGGCGGCGTCGTACGTCCGGCGGGTGGGCTGGGGTCTGCGGGAGCCAGGGGTCCTGGCGCTGGGCGCTGTCCGGTCGCGGACGGGCGCAGACGGGCTTACCTTTGGCGCGCCTTCGGCGCACAATCGGCGCTCCCGCTGCGCGTTACCGCTGCGCGTTACCGCTGCGCGTGCGCATGGTCGCCATATATTTTCGGTGGGGGGAACCAGTCTCAGGAAAATACCACTGCCGCTTCTGGGGTCCCCTGCAGTGCGCCCACAGCCGCTCAGTCTCGCCGGTCCCCCGCAGTTACTTAATTGCAGTCCCAGAGTCAAGTGCCACTATTACAGAATCAGGCATTCTCACAGCACTGAGGCTCCGGCGGTCTGAGTTCTGCTGCGCACCTGTAACCTTTCGACACAGTGCTATGTTTTGCGGGGTCTCTGTGAGCAGCAGCAATTATCCTGACGCCACGCAGCTGATTCCGTCAATATATATGAAGGATTCTGACTTTCATGGGACGTGGCTCAGCCTGGATGTGACTACTCCGCCATCTTGGCTGGCCACGCCCCCTGCCTAAAATGTTATGTCATGTACTTAGGTACCCTCCAGATTGGAACTTGGTGTACCCTTGTCAGTCCCTTGAATATGGTACCCATGTACCCAGGGCATGGGTACCCGAGAGGCCTCCCATGGGCTGAAGCATGTAGTCTGCCACCCATGAGAGGCAATGCAAAATTTATCTACAGGCCTGCCAGTGAAGCCTGAGTAAGTTGGTGCATGCACCCCTTACTTAAGATATAGGTTTACTATATCTAAGGGTCACTGCACTTAAAACCTATAAGTCACCCCTAAAGCAGGCCTTAACAATCCTGAAGGCATGATGCTTGGTTCTGAGTGAGAGGGTGCCACTGCATGAGCAGAACACCCCTGCAGCCTACGGAAACCATTCTCCCGTGTTGTCAGTGTATCAGCCATTTACAACAGATAGAGTGGCATTACGCAACCGTGTAATGACCAACTCTAAAATGGCTGAAAGTAATCCTATTGTGTTTGGTGTCAAACAATGTAGAATCATACCTCCCACACCAGTAACCGGTGGAGGAGGTATGATTCCACCCCTCAGAAACGAGCTATGTGAGGTCCCTGGTGCTCCCGGTACCAGCCTTCTAGTCCCAGGCAGCCCAAAATGGTTGTTGCCAACCAGAGACACATTCCTGCCCTTCTGCTGCTGAGCCAAGCTCGAGCAGGGGAAGGCAGAACAATAGGCATCCTGTCACAGAGAGGTGTGACCACCTCCCAGACAGGATTTAGTGTGTTAGGCCTGGGTGGGTGCGCTTTGCAGCAACCAAAATTCTTCATGAGGGGCACATTTGGTGTCCCTGTGCATAGTCCAGATCAAACCAGTCCTGGGTCCTGTTGGCTCCTGCTCTGGCATGAAACTCGACAAAGTACATGGGAGTAACCTCCCCACTTTCTAGACCCTTCCCTGGGAGGGTCCCCTGAATCTGTCCAGCCATCTCCCGTAGGTACAAAAGGGCTTACCTTACCATTGGACCCTTGATTTGACGTGGACAAGATTCTGAACCAGAAACCACTGAACTTCGACCATCTGGACACTCTGGACTTCACTGGACTTCCTTTGGGCCCGACTTCGTCTCTCTCTCAGTCTGGCATGGTCTGTGCCCGTGCACCATACAGGCTCCATGTAGGACGTGTGGAGCATCAAGGACAATCGAATACCTCTCCCTTGGAGTGAACGGTCACTTCCCTGCAACCGCAGGCACCACATCATGATTGACCGGTCTGCTACTGCTGAGCTACTACGGACTACGAAGGCTCCAGCAACACAAGGTTGGTGGGTTTCCAAGTCCCTTGAGGTCCGAGCTGCCCTCTCACCAAGAGGGGGCTGCAAGACCCGTACCCATGTGCACCGCGTACTTTTGCAAATGCATGTGCTTGTTGGCATTCCCAAAACAAGTGCCCTTGGTTCTGAGTAGCCCCAACCTCAGGCACCCCCAGGAAAGAACTTCAGCCTCCTCGCACTGAGTGCTCCGTGGGCTGTTGCTTTGTGAAACTGCTCAAGGTCCCCTTGCGACTCCTGTGCCTCTGGGCTGTGGGCACTCTTGAGGGTCAACACTGTTTTTCTCGGGCTCCCCTGATTGCTACAGGCTTGCCCTGACTTCCCTGTGTTTGGTGAATCTCTTGGACCTTGCTGGTCCGGACCGTAACCTTTCTTGACCATCTTTGTGGGCTGCCTCTGCAAAGGCTTGTTGGTGCTCCAGCTGGACACCAACCCCTCAGTACTCGACATCCTTTGTGGGACAGCTTGTATCCAGTTCCTGGTCATCCTTGGTGTCTACTGGACCTGGTGGCTGCAGAGTAAAGAACCCCCCTCAACGCACCTAAAGCACCTGACATCGGTGGGCATTCGTCTACCAAGCCCTTGGTCATTCCTGAGTGACCCAGAGTCTGTACCCTCTGCTTTCAGGTACTCTTCAACAGGAAACCACCATTGTGATTCGACTGACACTTTTCTTTTTTCCAGCAGAGGCTCTTCTTCGAAGTCCTCCATGGAGATCAACAGCGGTTTCCAATGCCACTTCGGACCTATGCATCCGGCTTCCCTGGGATAGGTAACTCTGATACTATGGTATCCACGGTTGGGGTGGATCTCCAACCTCCTAAGTTCCACTGGGTTTCATCAAAGTCCACTTAGAAGGGTCCTTAAACTTTAAAACTGCGACTCCCCCACAGAATTGTATGACGCAGGCAGTTGTGTTCCCACACTGCACCCGTGATCCGTGGTGTCCCTACTTACTCAACCTGGGCTGTACCTTTGGGTCCCAGTGATTCTACGTCCTGTAGACACTGTCTTGAATCAAGTCATGTTTCTTATACCACTATTTTAGTATATGGTTTGTTCTCCCCCTGCCCTCTCACCAAGTTTGGGGTCAGAATCCCTTGTGGTGTCTTCAATACCAGTACCGCAGTGCACCGCATTCTTTTGCAAGTGCATATGCTTGTTAGCGTTATCAAAACAAGTGCACTGGGCTCCGAGTAGCCCCAAACTCTGGCCCCCTTTCCATTAAACAACTTTGGCGTCTCGCACTAAGTGCTCGAGATCCCGTCGCAACTTCTGTGCCTCCAGCCTGTTGGTCCTCTTAAAAAAGATATTTTAATAACCATTCGGGGCATGGATGTGCTCTCCGTAGGTCCGGAGAGGGGAGCCGTCCGTTTAACACTGGGAACGGGCATGAAGAATACCCCTGCCATGCACCCATGAGGCATTAACAAGAAGCCTGATAAACACAGGCGTACTAACAGCAACTAAGGAAACTCATGGAGGAGGAACCGTGAGTGGGTGAATCACCCCCCCTTTTCTTGAGGATAGCGAGGATTGGATACACGTTAGAGTGTGTTCCTTTTCTTAGCTGCCAACACAAAAATATCTTTTTTAAGAGTTTTTTTCTGGTCCAGACGAATGCTTTAGTGAATGTAGCTCATCTGTAAGCAGAAACATGTTGACCATACTTTAATTTCTCGTGTTAAAGGACATTAGGTTTTCATTGTCATTTCCTTAATATGTCTGTTTTTTCACTTGCTTTTAATGGAAGTAGGCTATCCCTCTATTAAAATTGATACTAGGAACTGCTAGACTTCCTTTTAAACTTGCACTTTCACTGTGGGCCCTATGGGTGGTCCCCTTTTTTTCCCTTTTTCATACTTGAAAAATCCAATGATGATAATAAACACCTACTTGTTTGGTGTTTGAGGGTTTTTCTTCTCACCACTGATCTCTCCTCTCCCTATTATGCTTTTTCTTTACTCCCCTCATTTTTCCTATTGGTAAGATTGTATTCCCGGGGGATCTGCTGGAGAAGTAGTGTGTTTTTATGGAATTTGTTGACGCTCTTTCGTTGTTTTGAATATCGGATAGCCTGGGGACTGAGAGCGTTTTTGCTATAGCCCTCTCTCTCTATTTGTTTTGCAGACCTCTTTCAAGGACTGTCTCAACAGCAACGCACACAACAGCAAAGAGCTCTTCAACATAGTAAAGGAACTCTCCAACCCCAGCTCCAATACCAACGACATCCCACCATCGCAATACCTGTGCAGCTCCCTTCCACCGCAAGATCGCAGACATTCACGACAGCTTCGACCACCAGCCCACTACGGCAGCCAACAACACCTCAGACCCCACGGCCACCACCTACGGCAACCCCCTACTCACCTGAACCAACATCAACGACGACTACACCATCAAAGTCATGAGCACAATCCACTATGGCTACCCGCCAGACCCAACAAACTCAACAACAACTCAACAAAGCCAGCGCCACCATCGGACCCCACCTCTGCAAGGTCATCAACATCTCCTTCGAGACTGCGACCTTTCAGGAGAGCTGGAAGCATGCCGAGATCAACTCCCCGCTCAAGTAACCCAAGGCAGACCTGAGGGACCCCAAGAACTTCCGGCCCATCTCCCTGCTCCCGTTCCCGGCGAGGGTCATCGAGAAAATGTCAACAAACAGCTGACCCGCTACCTCGAGGAGAACTACATCTTTGACCTGTCCCAGTCCGGGTTCCTCAGCAACCACAGCACCGAAACGGCCCTCATCGCCGTCACCGATGACATCAAGGCCCTGCTGGACAAAGGCAAGACCGCGTCCCTCACCCTCCTGGACCTATCAGCTGCGTTCGACACTGTCTGCCACCACACCCTACACACTCACCTCAACGACGCAGGAATCCGAGGCAAAGCACTGCACTGGACCACCTCCTTCCTTCCCGGCAGAACACAGAAGGGTTGGCCCACTCAAATAGGCAGCGCATGGCCTCATAAAATTCTTTCATTTAAGTGGGGGTCGCTCTGGCTCCCGGAAAAAGGGGGAGAGGTGCAAAGTCGACCCTGGCTCCAACCCAGCAGAACTGTGCTAGGAGCATTGGTGCTCCTTACTTCTTTTGTCAACGGTCAACAGTCTGAGGTGATAATGAAATCTGTTTGGACTTCTTCTCCTTCTTGTGCCTCTTAACTGAGTGTCCCTTAGACCTCGAGTGGGACAAAGAGGACTTTGGGCTCCGGGAGCGGTCCCGTGACCTACTCTTCTTTGATCAGGACCCTCTGCTGAGTCTTGCTGTATGGTGTCAACTGCCGGGCTGCAAGGAGCTTCATAGTCCGGTCCCGCAAGGCCTTCGGAGCCATAGCCCGATAGTTTGAGCATGACTTCAAATCGTAGGCACGCTTGAGACACTGACTAACTGAAATATTTATTAAGTGCACTTATGCCGAGGCGTCTTGGTGCTGCAGGGAGGGTTTAGCTGCTACTATCGACTAGGCCATGGTGAAGAGCCAGGTTTTTAACGCCTTTCTGAAACGGATCTTGTTTGTTTCTAGGCGAAGCTCAGTGGGCATGGTGTTCCATAATTTTGCTGCCTGGTGAGAGAAAGACTGGCCGCCGCAGCGAGCTCTCTTTATTCTCGCAAGGTTGATTAGACCCAAGCCGCCAGATCTTAGTGTGCATGTTGGGACATAGCGAGGAAAGAGAGTAGTCATGTTATGTTATGTTACGTGGATTTGTACTGCGCACAGCTGCCCCAGCTAAGGGGCGTCCCGGCGCACGGCAAGGTACCACGCAACAACCACTGGAAACACAACCACTAAAAAAAAGAGCCAGGTTAAAATAGAAAGGTTTTAATAGCCCTGCGAAAGGACAGGAGGTCTTCCAGCAACCGAATCTCCACCGGAAGGGAGTTCCACAATTCGGCTGCTTTGACCCGAAAAGACCGGCCACCAACACGGCACAGCTAGTATCTGGGAGTAATAGTACGAGCTTGGCCCAGAGATCTCAAATGCCGAGTGGGGACGTACCAGGTCAAGAGGTCCATAAGAATTTGAGGAGCCGTACCATTTAAAATCTTGAAGGCTAGGCACAGTACCTTGAATTGAATTCTAGCCCTGACTGGCAACCAGTGCAGAGCTTTCAAAGTACTGCAAACAGGGCAGAATCGAGGGAGACCAACAATTGCCCTAGCAGCGGCATTCTGCACCCGCTGAAGGCGGGTGATTTCAGCCTGGTTAGCGCCCACCAGAAGGGAGCTGGCATAATCCAGGCGTGATATAACAGTCGCCTGTATAACTAGCTGCCGGGTGCGGGGGTCGAAAAACTTCAAGATTGGACGCAGGGTCCGGAGAATTCCGAAGCAGCAGGCCGCCGTTTTCTTTGTGTGCCCCTCAAAGCTGAGAGTAGGATCCATCCACACTCCCAGGTTTTTCAGTTCAGTCACCGGACAAGGGGCCGGCCCAAGCTCCGGAGGCCACCACCTATCCCCCCAGAGATCCGCCCGTCTGCCGACGATCATGACCTCGGTTTTCTTCGCGTTGAGCTGGAGACAGTTGGTCTTCATCCAGCTTGCCACCGCCCTGAGTCCACTCTGAAACCTGGGAGCGTCCTGTTCTACATCCCCGCTGATCGTAACCGCTAGCTGGGTGTCATCGGCATATGACACCATGGTCATACCCCATTGCCTGACAACCTCAGCCAGCGGTCTCACGTATAGATTGAACAACGTGGGACTCAGCGAGGATCCCTGCGGCACTCCCTGTTTCAGAGGATGGAACTTGGACTGGAACGGTGGCACCGCAACGCTGAAGAAACGATCATCGAGGAAAGACCGAAACCACTGGAGGGCAGACCCCCTCACTCCTATCTCCTCCAGGCGATGCAACAGGATTGGATGAGAGACAGTATCAAAGGCGGCGCTTAGATCTAATAATACCAGCGCCGCCGTCTGTCCTACATCCATCACTGTGCGAAGGTGTTCAGCCATGGTGAGAAGGGCGGTCTCCGTGCTGTGTCCAGCACGGAACCCGTTCTGGGTGGGATCTAGGATGTTGAGTCGGGAGAGGTGGTCCGAGAGAGTCTTATTCACGTGGGCCTCCACAACTTTGGTCGGCCAGGGGAGCAGGGAAATAGGCCGATAGCTTTCCGGCTTTTCCGGGTCCAGGGAGGGTTTCTTTAAAATAGGAGAAACCACAGCCCGCTTCCAGCTTGCTGGAACCATGCCCGAGGCTAACGAGGTGTTCATCAGGGAAAGTACCGAAGTGCGACCCATGAACAACTGGTCTCTAAAGAGGGCTGGCTTAAGCGGATCGGCGGGCGACCCGGATTTCACCTGCTGAGCCAAGATGTCAAAACCCTTAGTTGTCAACGGGGCAGCACATACAGCAGGGAATCACCAGCGATGTTACATGGGGTGCCTGCCGGTGGCCTAGTATCAGGGAATGTTAAGTAGATGTTCTGAACTTTTTCAAGGAAGAACAGGGCAAGGGCCTCACAGTGTGCCGTGGAACTCGTAGTAATTGCCGAGGCCCGCTTTACTACCAGGTCCTTTACCACTTTAAAAATGATTTTAGATGGATTAGGGCTATTGCCGAATTCCGCAGCGTAAAAAGCTGCCCGGGCCCGGCATATAGCACGATGGTAACTTTTAACGGCAGTGAGGTAGATGACCTTCTTACCACTGTCATACACCTTCCGCCATTCCCTCTCTGCTCGCCTACAGCTGCCCTTGAGTGCACGTAATGCACTATCGTACCAAGGGCTAGACTCCCGAGAACTAATTTTCCTGGTCGTAATAGGAATCAGGGAGTCAAGAGCCGTGGTAACCCAAGAGCAGAACCGGTCATAACCTGCATCTACGTCCTCCAGCGGTCCCAACGGCACTGCAGCGAGGGCTCTATGAAAGTCCTCGAGTCTCAACTTGCTCCAGTGCCGTGTGGAGACCATCCTTACTGAGGCAGATGACGAAATTCCCGGCACGGGGACATCAATGGCCACTAAAGAGTGGTCCGTCCAGCCGAGCGGCGTGACGGCCATAACTGTGTCCTCTGTCAGGTTCGTGAAGAACGGGTCTAACGTATGGCCACCTGTATGTGTAGGATGCCGCACTATTTGATGGAGTTGAAGGGCCTCTAGATCGGCTAGGATACAGCGCACCGTAGGGATATTCTGATTCTCAAAATGCAGGTTGAGGTCTCCCAAAATAGAAAAATTGGCACACCCCATCGCCAGCGAGCTAACAGCATCCGGGAAGGCAGCCTTAAATGGCACCTCGCTTCCCGGCAGACGGTACACTACCATTCCTGAAAGGGAAAACTGAGGATTGACCGCAATTTTAAATGCAGCGCTCTCGCAGCCTACGATGTTAGAGGCGGACCAGCGACAAGAAAAACTGGTTCTTACTGCGAGAGCGATACCCCCCCCCCCTAGTCGATCGATTCAAAGTGAAGACCGAATAGTCGGAGGGGAATGCCAGATTAATAATGGCCGTATCGTCGTCCTTTAACCACGTTTCCGTGATAGCCATGATGTCAGGGGCCTCTCACGTATCAGGTCTCTAACGGCTTGGTGATGTTGAACTAGAGATCTCGCGTTAAGACTCAGGATACGTAAAGTGGAAGGCTGACGGTGACTGCACGAGGCAGTCGGTATGGCCACCTGGCGTATCTTGGCCAGAGAGTCCACTGCCCACTGGCCACAGGGACACTGATGAGGACCGCAAAGCGGATGTAGAGGTGCATGAGAGCATCTCGGAGAAGACCGCCCTATGTGCCACAATGTCCTCTGCCCCTCCTCCAATTATGGATTTATGTGCTAGACAGAGAGCCTTGAACTGTACTCTTCGACTGACTGGAAGCCAGTGAAGTTGGCGAATGCCCTGGGATGTTGGGTGGCGTTTTGGGAGATCCAGCAGAACTCTTGCTGCAGCATTTTGCAGTGACTGGAGCTTGGAAAGCTGCCTTTCTCCAGTTCCTAGGTACAATGCATTGCAGTAGTCGATGCGAGATAGGATTAAGGCTCTGACAACCGTTTTCCTTAGTGTAGGTGGTATAAAAGGCAGTATTTTCCTAAGGACTTTGATAGTAAAAAAACAAGCTGAAGTTACTTGGTTGACTTGTGAAGTGAGAGTGAGATCTTTATCGATCACAACCCCTAGATTCTTAACTTTTTGTGCCGGTACGGGACAGACACCAGCTTCCGGAGGTCACCACAGTTGGCTCCAGATGGAGGGTTTATGTCCAAATTCAATCACCTCAGTTTTCTCGGTGTTTAGCCTTGGAAAGATCCTATTCATCCAGCTCTTTACACTTAGGAGGCAATTTCGGAACCGCTCCGCAGTACTTTCTACAGTCTGAGTGAGTGACACCATCAATTGTGTGTCGTCCGCGTAAGACACCAATTGCAGGCCATGTGCTTTTATTAGTTTGGCTAGGGGAGTCACGTATAGGTTGAATAAGGTAGGGGAGAGCGCCGAACCCTGTGGGAGTCCACATGGATTTGTTGGACTCTGGAGTCTCTGATGCCCACTGAATTTTGCCTGTCTAATAGGACCCCATGGTTTACGGTATCAAATGCCGCCGTCAAGTCCAGTTGTAATATGACAGCTTTGCCACCCTTGTCCATGGTACTGCGGGCTTCCTCTGTGGCAATTATCAGAGCAGTTTCAGTTGAGTGACATGGTCTGAAACCGTGTTGGTGTTATCCAAAATTTTGTTAAAGGTCTACAAACTCCATCAACTCCTGTGTTAAGGCTTTTTCTAATATTTTGGTTGGTAAGGAGAGACAGGATATAGGACGGTAGTTTTTGGTTTCCAGTGGATCTAGAGACTCCTTCTTCAGGATGGGTCTTATGCAGGCCTTTTTTCACCTTTGAGGGAAGACTGCGGATTTTATAATCTCATTAAGAAGAGGGGTAAGGAAAGGACTTATTGCTTCTGGGGCCAGATGAGATATATAGGGAGGGTAAGGGTCTAAGGGTGATCCTGATTTAGTTTGGGTTATCAGCTTGGTGACCTGGTCTTCATCCAGGAAGGAGAATTGGGATAGACCATTAAGGGGGGGTTCTGATTGTTCCCTATTGTCATTACCCGTTGTGCCTGATAGGTCGTGAAGTTCCTTATAGACAGCTTGACCTTTTTTTTTTTTAAAACTCGGCCAGCTTGTCTACGAAGTTTTGGTCTGGGGCGAATATTCTGTCTCTAGGACATTTAAGTAGGCTGGATACAGTTTTAAATAATTCCTTAGAGGATTTTGTGGCCTCTTGGATTTTGTTTGTAAAGTAGGCCGATTTTGCTTGTTGAATCTTCATTTTATAGTCCTCTAAGGTTTTCGTGTAATCCTTCCTATGGTGATGACTATAATCGGATCTCCAGACCCGTTCCTGGCGCCGGCATTTAATTTTAAAGAGTTTGACCTCTGGTGTATACCAAGGTGAGATAGCTAGTTGTCTCCTGGATTTCTTAATTTCTTCCGGGGCTAGTTCGTTTACTGCCTTGTATAAACATCGGTCGAATGTATTTGCCCCGTCATTGCCGTCTTTAAATGATGGGGGATTATTCAACAAGATTTTAGTTAGTTTGTCTCACTGAATGCTTTTTCAAGGTCTAGTTTTAACTAGCAAGGGGCTTTCTCTTCGACCATAGGCTGGTGGATGGATTTTGGCTTTAAAATGAATGGCCGCGTGATCCGACCATGGACCCGGTTGGACCGATAACACTTTGATATCATTATTGCTGGTAAAAATGCCATCCAGAGTATGGCCGTCTTGTTGAGTAGGTTTAGAGACGATCTGTTTCATCCCAAAACTGTGCAAGTTCTCAGTTAGAAAGGAGGCATCAGAGTCCTTGCTGTCTTCCAAATAAAAGTTAAAGTCGCCTAGGACTGTGTAGGTGGTGGTATCTAGGCAGGATTCTAAGAAGGTTTGAAGTGTTCTGATAAAGGGGCCTCTAGTTCCTGGTGGCCTGTAAATCGGTGGACCTGTGATAAGGTCTTGATTATTGTTTTTAATACTGAAGGTCATAGCTTTCGCCTCCAATCCTGATTCTGGTGAGGAGATCACTTGGAAGTGTGAGCGATAGATTAGCGCAATTCCCCCCCCCCTCCCCCCACTGCTCCTGTGCTTTCTACCCGAGTTACTGAATAGCCTGCAGGGACAGCCATGTTCCAATCAGGTCCAGAATTAGTAGAGGCCCAGGTTTCTGTGAGAAATACCAGATCAGGATTGTCTTCTGATATTGGGGATTCTAACTAATATTTGTGTTTGGGTATGGATCTAATTTAATTCCACTGCAATTCTGATGTGTGGTTTTATTTATTGATTTCCCAGTGATCAGGTAGGTCCCTGGGTCTGCTTTATTTATAGTGCTCTGGCCGCAGGAGTTGTTGATATTCTGGTAGCGGTTTACCAGATGTATTGGTAGGAAAGTGATCCCAAGACCGCAGGAAGAGCAGGCATTTGAATTAACGGTGCGGTGGTCGAGTAGTATAGTATGTGTTGGACACTTTTGGATATTTAAGGTCATCAGTTCATCATGGGAGAACGTAACTTTGGGAATTTGGGCAGGGATTCTGGAGCTAAGCGTGTCTTGGGCGCGGACGGGCGCAGACGGGCGCGCCTTTGGCTCGCCTTCGGCGCGCCGGTGGCGTGCCCGCTGCGCGCGTCCACTGCGCGTCCAGCTGAGCATTAGAACTTATAGGCTCTCCCCTGAAGTATCGCCAGCTAGAGCGCGGCCCCACCACTCCCAAAATGGCGACTTAGCTCTTTCGAGCCTGGTGTCTCCCTGCACTCCCTCCGCTCAAACGGGATTACCGCGGCAGACGAAGGAGTCAGGCTGTGGATAAGGTACAGTTATTTAAAAGCTATTTTCCAAGTAAGTTAAAACGTTTGCGATCGTTTCAATTTGCGCAATAAAACAATTGACGGCAGTATCCCAGTCACCTCACATTCACACAGGCTACAAGCGATTTGCCAGGTGGTGGTAGATGGCTCGGTACCTCCTCCGCCGGAGGCAGACGAGGTGGGGGTCAGTAACCAACATAATGCGGTGGCATGCACCGCACGGCTTGAATCCTGTCGCCCTCGAAGACAATCCGGCACACGAAGTAGGAAACAATCTGAATTCGACAAAAAGACGAGAAAAGGCCTGTCAAAAAGCGACAAAGGGGTAGCTCGTCCCGGATCGGCATTTAACTGGCAAGGAAAGAAAAGAACTGTTGTCCGCATGCCTGGGTGGTGCCTTTATAGGTACAGCAGCATCATTACTGATGCCAAGGACATCATACGGAGCCGAATGGAGCCACCCGATGATGTGCGCAAGGGACATTGCTCAGCAAAAGTCTCCAGATCCAGCCTGCTGCGTGGGAAATTCAAAGGTAAGGAATCTGCAGCTAGAAGTCTCTATTAGATATCCTACTTCCTCACGGATAGGACTCAGGTTAGACTTCCCCTCTACAGATCAAAACTCATCAGTGGAGTACCTCAAGGATCGTCTCTTATCCTATCACTCTTCAAAGTCTATATGATACCCTTTGCGGATATCGTCAGAGGCCACGGCATTAACATAGTATCCTACGTCGAGAACACACACCTCATTATCTCCCCTTATCGACTCAACCAGGATTGGCAAAGCCAATTTTGCCAACTGCATGAGGAACATAGCTGCTTGGATGTCAAACAACTGCCTCCAGCTCAACACAGACAAATCCGAAGCACTAATCTTCGACAACAACCACTCCCCCTGGGATGCATCATTGGTGATCTTCGAACTTGGCCCACCAGCCACCACTGTGGCCCATGCCAAGATCCTCTGGATCATCATGGACACCAATCTATCAATGAGAAGTTCTATCGACGCAATCTCCTCATCATGCTTCCACATCCTGCGGACGCTACATGAGATTTTCAAGTGGTTCCCACTGAACACCAGAAAAATAGTCACCCAGGCTCTTATCAAAAGTAGACTTGATGATTACGGGAATGCCCTCTACATCAGAATCCCTGCCCATTTCCTATGCCATCTCCAAACCACCCAGGATGCCGCCAGACTCATCCTGAACAACCCGCGGAATAACCACATCTTTCCACACCTCAACCATCCCCACCGGCTCCCAATCCAGGAAAGATACAAGTTCAAGCTACTCACCCACACCTACAAAGCTCTTCACACCAGTCCAGCTTACCTCAACCATTGCCTCAACTTCGACTAACCCACCAGACACCCTTGATCTGCGTGCGAGGCAAAAGCACACCTCCCTCATATCAAGAACACCAGAAGTTGAAGATGCTCCTTCTCGTACCTCACAGCGAAGACTTGGAACAGCCTCCTGAAAGACCTCCGAACCTCCTCTTCCAAAGGAACCTCAAGACACAGCTCTTTCAGACAAAACAGACATGATTTCCTTCTTCCCCCTCAGGTCTGCCCTACTTAGCGCCTGGATACATGGGTGATTAGTCATGTTCTACAAATCCACATAACTTATTAAACAGATCAGACATATGGTAACTAAAAAATCTTTTTCAAGTAAACCAATCCGTCCTTTAGCTCTTATCACTGACTTGTCACCAGAAGCAACTCAGGCCTATTGCATTGACTTTAAGCTTTGCCACAAGGCAACCATCAGGCATACTGTCATAAAATTATATAGTACAAAAAATAACTGACGGCAAAGCAAAATACTATCACTCTTAAAATGGCCTAAGAAAGATTTTCGCAATGCAAATCTTACTTACCTACGGTTTGCCAGAAGGGTAACTAGCAAAGAAATCTGTGCCTCCTACAGTAAACTGTGAGATTCCATATAAAAAAATATCTATCTGTCTTAATACAGAGTAGCACCAGTCCACCTTTAAATGCCTATTGTTATTAACATGCGCTTTTCACTATCAATATGTCAAGCCTACTACCTTTATAGTATCTTTCAGTTATAAAGAATCAATCAATCAATCTTTACTTCGGTAAAAAAACAATTAAAGCACATTGGAGCACATATGAAATACATGTAAAAATATGTGTGGCCACCACTGTACATTAGACACAAATATATATGATATTTACAGAAGCCAAGGGACTTTGTGAAAAAATACATAAGGTTTACATAAAAGACCTTCCTTGGATACATTACATTAGTCCAAAAATAAAGCTCCAATGAATAAAATTCCTAGTAATACCCAACCTCTCAATTGCTTTAATGTGTCCCCAGGTTGGCAGACTAGCTACCTTCACCCAATAAAAGTTGCCATACTACTAGATGCACAGTATGAAAAATAAAATGCTTGATTTGGTAACAATAGCATAAAAACAATGAAAATGTGGTAAGATCATCTGTAAAGCAGCAAGTCACATTGTACCACTCTTTATAGCAAAGACTGATCAAGCTATGGAGACTGGAGGGACAGAAGAAGAATCCTCATATAATTCTATTGGCTGTAGCAATTGGCGGAGATGAGCTGGCATCAAAGCGCTTCCTAGGTTGAGCACAGACCACAAAACCATTCACTGTCCACCATGTTAGACGTACCCCCTTAAATGGCATACACAGAATTTAGAGAAATGACACTCGCTCCCGTGGGTAGAATTAATCACCCCTTACATTGACACTAGAATCACAGTTCTTATTTGGGCTAATAGTTGTCAGGAGTCTGGCACTAATCCACCATGCACAACCAAGATATTTCGTCATAGCGAAAATAATGGTGATACCAGTGTCCGTTTTTAAGGTTCTCAAGTCCTCTATGGCTCTCTTATTCCCAAATAGCAGCAGTCTGGTGTTACCTTATCATTTAGTGCCAGCATAAATCGGGAAGAAGAATAGAAAGCATGTGGTAGATTCCACTAATGTGAGAAAGAACGGACAACTAGATGTGTGGGTGGACAATGTTTTCCAGCTAGATAAAAATTTATTTAAGGGTAGAGAACCCAACTGAAACTGAATAAAAAGCTTCCTGTCAGATGAATTGAAATCATATCCAAGAATGGTTTATAGAAAAGTTGGCTTTATGTTCAAATTATAGAATAATATCGCAGCTCCCCTTCTCGGGAAAGTTATGGAGACCCTTGGTAATCACCAGCTCATATCTTTTCTGGAAACCTATTCCTGGTTAGATCCCTCCCAGTCAGCCTTCTGAGCTTCCTATAGCAAGGAAAACACCACTAGTGGAGGTTTTTGATTCAATCAGACTTTCCCTGGATGAAGGGAACTCAGCTATGCTGGTTTTACTTGACTTGTACGCAGCCATCAACACCATCTTGCATGCAGCCCTAATCCATAGATTGGGAGAGACTGGTGTTGGTGGCAAATACCTAGGTTGGCTGCAAAGGTTTCTGACTGAACGCACCCATTCGGTGCAGATAGATTACTTCAACAGCAGAACTAGGGCCCTTGATAGGGCGGTACCACAGGGCTCATCTCTGAGTCCACCCTTTTTAAAAACTAAGTGGCCTCCCCTGACTAAAGTGATATGATTATATCGTTTTTTTCACAACACATTTTAATAGATTTCCTGCTACAATACAGCCCGAAGGGCTGCATACATATACAGATAGGCATTATTAACAATGTTTTGAACCAACCATACTGGCTGGCAAAGAAGGAAAAATACAGGTCAACAACATAACAAAAAATGCTTTCCCCCAATTGTGCTCCACGTGCCTACCCAGCCAATGTCTTGCAGTCGGCCGAATTCTTGAGTTATTAAGCATTTCGTATATCAAGGCCATATTGTCGAATTTCAATGTCTAAATGCCTGTCCACAGAGGCGATAGCTCCCAGGATCAAGCCTCGGTACTCTGCCCACCACTGTCAGATTTTTGGGAACTTTCTGTGGACAACCCCTTGCTTGGAATACAGGTATCTTTAAGCCCATACAAAAATCCATGTCCTTATTCCATAAGCCTAGCAGAGGCGGAGACTCAGCCTTCCAAATTTTGGTTCTGTCATGTTTAGCGAGGTTAAGGCCAAGGATCAGCAGGTGGTGTTTATATCCGTTACCCCCAATAGCATCAGTGCTATGTAATAGTCTTAATTTCAGGACATGGGAAAGTCCGAGGCCAAGACCTCGGTTTGGCACTACACGATCCCCCAGAGCTGAGAAAGAGTGCTGCATTATAAAGTTTTTTTTAATGTAATTTCTTGGTACATGGCTGTCTGCTTTGTCTGTAACCTGCCTCCTCGAGTCCCTTCAGAACCTGTGCTCAGATCCTTACATTGGAAGTTTCTCCGTCTGGTACATAAAGTTGTACAGAGAAGTGGCCCACACTATTTGGAAAATAAGTTACCCTATGTTCCCAAACCCAATTTTAGATCTAGTCAGCACTCTTACTGTGTCTACATTGCCAGCTGTGGGGCCATTCCTTTTCTCTTCTGGCCCCCACACTAGAACCACCTACCCCTGCATTTACACTTGAGCTTTGGCCTCATTTAAAAAAAAAAATCCCTGAGAACCTGGCTCTTTTAAATTTTATTTCTGCTAATTTTACTCTGACCTGTGTAGGATGTAACCGCGCCGAGAGACCTTCTCGAGGGTGATTCATTTGCGCTCAACAAATATCAATAATAAATCCTAAAAATACTTCTGTGGACCTCGGCGGGAAGGTGGCCATCATTTCCATGTTTACCCTAGAATCCCAATAGGATGCCTTGAGTTCCTACTTTGTGGGAATTGTAGTGGCAGCTCCCACTAGTCAACACAGGTCTAACCCTAATTTTGCCAAGGAACTATTCAGATAATGTCACCAGGGAATTTTGTGATGGGTATCCAGGGCCATCACCTCCTTCAGGGCTTCAGGATAAATAGCACAATCAGGGGTAGTTGCAGGTCTTCTTTAATAGAGCAGCGGTCTGAGCCCAGCCCTATCTTTAATGGATTTGAAACCCACATCCATTCTGATTGGCAATGTTGGGAAGCTCGGTGGAACTAACAATAATTTAATTAATTTATTCTCTGGCAATAATAGAGCATTATCAGGGCTATTCTACCACCGTTCAGCTCTATGGAGGGCAGATCCCAGGGTCTTGGCGTTCTATAAGTGCTTTGCTGGTAGCAATGCTTTGGAAGATGAAGCTTTAAATATTTTTGCAATCCCCCCTTGGATCTTGTTTAACTTCAGGCAGCCTTTGTGAGTCTTGGCTGACCAGGTCATATTTGATGATAATTTTACCCCAAGATGGTCGAATACTGCGACCTTTTCCAGCAGACACCCCTCTCCCCCTAGCGACATGGTGCCCTCAAAAGCGCCATGTGCATTCAGGCACATGAATTTTGTTTTTGCACCATTTACTACTAAACCACACATATTACAAAAGTTAACAAAGGAATTAACAAAATTCTAAAGCCCCATTAGAATCTTAATGCATCATCCATGAAGAGCAGTGCTGGTACTTTAGTACCAGCAATACTCGGAGCATCATAGACACAACCATCCAGATGTATTAGTACATCATTCAAAAATAGCGTGCCTACGGTGACTGCCATGACTCAACCCTGTTGCACACCTTGATGTATACGGAATTCCTCTGTAAATTGGACCTGCACTTCCCAACGTACTTGTGCTGACATATTCTGATGATGGTGCATGGTAAGACACAGAATAGTGTCTGGGATCCCCAATTTCCTAAGAACAGACCACAATGTCTACCGGGGAACCAAATCGAAGTCTGATTTTAAATTCATGAATGCCGCATAATGGGGGCCCCCACCCAATTTTTCAAAAAAGGGTAAAAAATATCAATACCTGATTAATTGTGTTGGTGTTATGCCGAAAGTCAGACTGACAAGAAGGTAAGATGTCAGGGCCAGATGTACAACCCACCAATTTGCGAGTTGCATATTACGTCGCATTTCCGAATCGCAATTTGTGAGTTGCAAAATGCAATGTACAACAGTATCACAGACACTGTTTGCGATTCCTAATGGGGGTCGCAAATTGCATGCCTCATCAATATTCATGTGGCAAGAACAATTGGTGACCCCATTGGGAATGGTTAGCACTCCCAGGGATGGTGGCCTGCTGGGGTCAGCAGACCCCTGTGTCTGGGATTACTTTTTAAATAAAGCAGGTATTTTTTTTAATTGCAGCCCTGTTAAATCTGGGGTTCTCTAGTTGGCAGAGGTAGGTACCAATATCCAAATAGGGACCCTTGCTTCTAGTTAGGGTAAGGGGGATAAACCCTTTGGATAACCCCTGCTCACACCCTTAGTACCTTGGCACGAGCAGACAGGCTTATCAAAGGCAATGTGTAAAGTACACTGACAGCAACACAGTGAAAACACCACAAATGGACTCCACACCAGTTTAGAACAATAAAGTATGTTTATGTAAACTACACAAGACTAAAATGACAAACATCCAACATACACTGTTTCAAAATAAGTCTTTAAAAAGAGTTCAAAGGTTTGCACCAAAATAATTCACAGTTGCGACACTTTCAGCCCAAAGTACCTGTAGATGCGACAAAAGTTCCAAGCGGCAGCTGCAGCGTCAGAAAACAAGCCATGAGTCACTCCTGAGACCCTGCAATGGCGATGCGACAACCACGCTGCACGTAGCGTTGAATCCGGTCTGTATGGGGAGCAATGCGATATCTTGTATGGATTCCCGTTTGCAGATTCTCCGGTAGGAAGTATCTCGCACAAGCACGATGCAACGATCTTCGGGGCAGCGACGATCTTCGGTGCAGCGGTGATGCATGGCGCAGCGTTGATCGTCTTCTGTTGCAGCCCCTCGATGCTTTGACGCTGGACTCTACGACGATGTTCGCAGCGAGGGGATGCGGTCCACAGGCAAGCGGGGGGACTGGTCTCACAGCAACGACAGGTTCTGCGACGATATTCGCAGCAACAGGAGTCTTCGTGCACCAGGGCGATGCGCTCCGCAAGCGAGCGATGCATCGAGTCTTGCAGCGGCAACAGGTGCTGCGATGGTCTTTGTGGCAACAGGAATTTCCTCGCACTGTCGACGATGCGCTCCGCAAGCAAGGCATGCGTGCAAAATTGTAGATTTTCTTCTCTTCTGTTTTTCCAGCTCCCCAAACAACAGGAAACAACCTCCAGAGGCCCCACAACTGGCTCAAGCACTCTAGGCAGGTCACATAGCAGAATTCATGAGGGAAAGCTGGGGGTGAAGTCCTTTTGTTCCTGGGACTTCTTAACAGGAGGCCAGCTCTCCTCAGGCCCTTGGAGATTTCTTTGAGCAAGGGACACAGCAACAGCAAAGTCCTTCCCCTCTCCTTGGCAGAATAGCAACTGCAGGTCAGCCTACAAACGCACAGCAGGGCAGTCCTTCCTCTTCAGTCTTCCAGCTTTTCTCCTTAGCAGAGGTTCCTTCTTGATTCCAGGATGATCTAAAGTTCTGGGGGCTGGGAATTCCTTTTTATACCAATATTGTCTTTGTTCTCTGAAGACAGAGGCATTTGGGTAGTACAAGCCAGTTCTGGTGAGTCCTGAAGCACTCTGTTTACATGACTTCTTCTTTCCTTTGATAGAGAGGGGCAGGGTCGTCAGCCACCCAGCATGAGGTGGAGCCAGCATTGTGGAGGGCAGGCACAGCCCTCTTCAGGCCCAAGTGCTATCCCCTCCCACCACTCAAGATGCAGATGGAGCTATTCAGCCCAGTGGTGACTCATTCAGCCTCCTGGAGCCATCCCAGTTCCTGTCAATCACAAACCAGACAGTCAATTCACAAAACAGGCAGAGGCACACAGAAAGGTTAGACAAGAAAACAGTAACTTTCAAAAAGTGCTGTTTTCAAACACAGAATTTAAAAACCATGCTTCCTAAAAGATGGGTTATTAAATTCTGAGTTCAGGGACAGAAAACTTAAATTTTCTATCTTGCTCCTATGGGAAGATGTGCAGGTAAACATTATACACAGCATTCTCCATTCTAGCCAATGGCAAGATAGCCTTCAATAGTGAAAAACGAAATTGGCAGTATTTCACTATCAGAGCATGTCACTCACACTAGTACATGCTCTGCCTTTCACATACACTGCACCCTGCCCAAGGGGGTACCTGGGGCCTCCCAAAGGGGTGTCCAATGTTTACAGAAGGCCTGGCCAGTGGGGACACTGGTCACGCCAGCATGGCGGTTAGCAACTCCACACAGGCACTGCGGGCAAGCCTGAGACCCCATTTTAGGGTTACTCACGTGGGTGTCAAAATCAGTGCTGCAGGCAGTCTAGTAGCATTTGAATCACCAGCCTTTGGCACACTCAGTGCACTTTACTAGGGACCTACTGATGAAACAAATCTGCCAATCACTGATTATCAATCATAATAGCAATTTAAATACAGAGAACATATGCACTTTAGCACTGATCAGCAGTGATCAGCGGTGATAAAGTGCCCAGAGTCCTATAGCCAACAACCACTGGTCAGGAAAAACAAAGGAGGTAGAAGCAAAAAGTTTGAGGATAATCCTGCAAAAAGGGCCATTTCCAACAAGCCTGTTTTCCATAAAGGAAAACTAAAAGCATTTAAAAAACAAAAATGAAACTTTTCAGTTTCATTTTTGAAGGGCAGGCAGTGGTCCCTGGGGCCAATGCCTGCTATTAAAAAATATTTACGTACACATTCACAAAGGGAAAGGGGTTCCCTGGGGACCCCTGCCAGTTTGGGAGTGGTTTACCACCTACTTACAGTAGGTGGTAAACTGCAAGTGTTTTGCGACTGCAAATGCGGTAGCAAAACAACAGTACATGGCGTGGTGACTCACTATTAGGAGGAGACACCCATTCCTAATAGCAAGATTCACAAATGCTATTTTGCAAGTTAGTGACTCGCAAAATAGCATTTGTACATGCCGGGAGATCGGTCGCAAAAGAGACGATCTCCCGTTTGTGGTCGGAAAAAAGGGTTGTACATCGGGTCCACAGGGCGGCATAGGAAGGTGAAGGTTGTCATGTAACCCAGTTCAAGCAGGAGATTGTCCGTTCTGGCCACTGATTGGCTACTAAAAGACCGTCATAACTGGGTTATGGCAGTCCTCTCAAATCGCACTGCACATGCTGCACTAGTGATAGTAACGACCGGGAGACAGAGGGAAAAGGTATACATTTTAGTAATCGATACTAAGCAATTTCTGTATTGTATTAAAATAGATAAAAAACTACCAATAAATAAATGGACCAGTTGATTACATGCTATGGAAACGGCGACATCTGTTGCTCACTGGATTCAGTTCAAGGAGAAAGTTCAGGCGGCCAAAGGCAGGCCGCAGTGATCTGTGTATAACATGAATGCCAAAGGACCCAATGCTGCCAACATAGCTCATTGGTGAATGCACCTGCGTCACAAAGAAGGAGGAAGCTAGAGTGAGCTAAAGGACAGCTTATGTGTGCAATCTCAAGTTTATTTCATTAACAAAGAAAATAAGTCTGTCTTATGACTGATTTACTCCTCTTAATAGGAGTTACTAGGCTTGCATAACTTACATTGTATTTACAACAGCTAAAAAGTGATGCGGGTATGTGGATTAAGTGTAATTTACCTATGTGGGTGTAATTTACCCACTATTATGTTTCATCTGCAATTTGATTTGTGGAAGTCCCCTCAGGTGTGTCAGGGGAGTAGTTAAGGAAATTCCATTCACATGTAGTACAATGTGTGTATTTTTTCCTGCAGATGACCTCTATGTTAGGCATGAGCATGGTATCCTAGGCAGGAAGAAACACTGTCCACAAGGTTTTGACAAGACTGTCCCAAGTAGAACTGGTCTTCAATGCCATGTCTCCTGCAGAACATCAGTGTTTGCGGCTAGTGGCACATCTCTTTGGCAAAATACGGGGGAACACATTTGGGAAACGAGGGGGAAACGCTGGTAAGGAAATGCTATTCCCCAGACCCATTTTTTATTTCATTATTTTCCTTCCCCTGCAGGGTTCCCGGCAACATTGTCATTGGTCATTCTGGGTTGGGGAAATTAATATGTCAGGTGCAATGAGGGACTGACTATGATAGTCCACCAAGATCATGGTGATGCACACACTGTGAATGCTGGTTTAGTTATGGTGGGATGAAATGCTCTCTCCATTGCCCTTGCACAGGCACCATTGTAAGAAATGTCTTTATATCCTTACATCATACACTCATTCACTTATGCAATATCCAAATATCCACAACAAGTTATTAAAGCAGGACCCAAAGAAACAATTAACAATATATATATATATATATATATATATATATATATATATATATATATATATATATATATATATATATATATATATATATATATATATATATATATATATATATATATATATATATATATATATATATATATATATATATATATATATATATATATATATTACCTACTGGAGATAGCCAGTAGGTATATATAGTTAGGATTTTTTTCCTATGGGATTTTTGAAAATTCTATGTCGAATAACTTTAGCGTTTGAGGACAGAATTGGCTGAAATTTTCAGGAAAATGGAACATTTTGTTTCTGAGCAGCCCCTGAAAATTTGGGGGGGTTTCGTCAAGGGGGGGCCGAGAAAAAAGGGGGGTCCCAAAACGTGTTTTTCCCATGCAATTTTCCATAGGGCGGTTGGCCTCACTTTTAGCCTGAACGGCTGAATGGATTTACACCAAACTTGGCAAAATTGTAGGGACTGGTAGCCCGATGTGCCTTTGCTATGTCTCAAGATATAGGCTCCAGTGGTTTTTACGAAAATTAACTTTGAAAAATATATATTGGGCTACATTGGGCTATATATATGTTGGAGCCCAAATGTAGCCCAATGTAGCCCAATGTAGCCCAAAGATGGCCACCAGAGACAAAAAAAAACAAATGTAGCCCAAATATCAGCCAGATGTAGCCCAACTATAGCCCAATGACAGAATGTCCCAGAGTGTTCTAAAGAACAACTAGAGTGCTAACAGTCCTACTTATTACAAAGGTATGGCACACCTGAAGCCATCTTGATTGGAATAAAGTGGTAACTCTTAAAACATTTAATTTAAAAAGGAACAAAATGAGGGGGTTCATTTTGCCATAGAAAGTATGATTAGCGAATATATGACGAAATCCCGCATACCATCAGTCCGCAAAAAAAATCCTGCATGTACTATTAGGCCGCAAATTAAAATAACGAAAACTTTTAGAACGAATAAGCCTTTAGCATACACTAAACAACTAAACTACCCTAAACCCTAAAACACTACCCCCAGCATGACCCTACACTACACAAACAGTACAACACTACCCTAAACCCTAAAACACTACCCCCAGCATGACCCTACACTATACAAACACTACAACAGTACCCTAAACCCTAAAACACTACCCCCAGCATGACCCTACACTACGCAAACACTACAACACTACCCAAAACCCTAAAACACTACACCCCAGCATGACCCTACACTACGCAAACACTACAACACTACCCTAAACCCTAAAACACTACCCCCAGCATGACCCTACACTACGCAAACACTACAACACTACCCAAAACCCTAAAACACTACACCCCAGCATGACCCTACACTACGCAAACACTACAACACTACCCTAAACCCTAAAACACTACCCCCAGCATGACCCTACACTACGGAAACACTACAACACTACCCTAAACCCTAAAACACTACCCCCAGCATGACCCTACACTACGCAAACACTACAACACTACCCTAAACCCTAAAACACTACCCCCAGCATGACCCTACACTACGCAAACACTACAACACTACCCTAAACCCTAAAACACTACCCCCAGCATGACCCTACACTACGCAAACACTACAACACTACCCTAAACCCTAAAACACTACCCCCAGCATGACCCTACACTACGCAAACACTACAACACTACCCAAAACCCTAAAACACTACCCCCAGCATGACCCTACACTACGCAAACACTACAACACTACCCAAAACGCTAAAACACTACCCCCCAGCATGACCCTACACTACGCAAACACTACAACACTACCCAAAACCCTAAAACACTACCCCCAGCATGACCCTACACTACGCAAACACTACAACACTACCCAAAACCCTAAAACACTACACCCCAGCATGACCCTACACTACGCAAACACTACAACACTACCCAAAACCCTAAAACACTACCCCCAGCATGACCCTACACTACGCAAACACTACAACACTACCCAAAACCCTAAAACACTACCCCCAGCATGACCCTACACTACGCAAACACTACAACACTACCCTAAACCCTAAAATACTACACCCAGCATGACCCTACACTACGCAAACACTACAACACTACCCTAAACCCTAAAACACTAGCCCCAGCATGACCCTACACTACGCAAACACTACAACACAACCCTAAACCCTAAAACACTACCCCCAGCATGACCCTACACTACGTAAACACTACAACACTACCCTAAACCCTAAAACACTACCCCCAGCATGACCCTACACTACGCAAACACTACAACACAACCCTAATTCCTAAAACACTACCCCCAGCATGACCCTACACTAAACAACCACCACAACTCTACACTACACTAACACAACACTACACTACACAACACTACACTACACTACACAATCACTAACCCACGAAAAAATTAACACAAACCCACTTACCTCTCTCGTCATCGTGGTTTTCACAACGCAAATGCATTTACCATGCATGCCTTTAAAACGTAATTCTTTGTAAAGGCATGCGCGATAAATGCACATGCGTTTTGAAAAAATGCGGGATAATGGTATGCGAGGTCAATGACCTTGCGGGATAATGGTATGCGGACTGAAAGTCTGCGGGATAAAAAATGCGGGAAAATGGCTGCAAACCATGATTAGCAGCAGACTTCCCTGGTGAGCACTAGCTTTACTACAGTGATCTAATGAGCAACTAGAGTGCTAACATTCAGAATTTATGGCAAATGTGTGACACATCTGAATGCCTTCTTGATAGAACCAAAGTAAACAAGCATTGAAAATGCAATAGATCTCGCCCTCGTTTAAGTTAAAGCCCATTCTGTTTGTAATGAGGTGGCTTTTTAGCTTTGCTTTTATTAGTGTTTTTTAAACTTTCATGTAAATAACATGCATATGCATATATGTATGCATGCATTTATATTTATATAGATATGCAGATTATATATGTTTATATATGTATATTACCTACTGGCGATAGCCAGTGGGTATATATAGTTAGGATTTTTTCTCTATGGGATTTCTGAAAATTCTATGTCTAATAACTTTGGCGTTTGTGGACGGAATTGGCTGAATTTTTCAGGAAAATGGCACATTTTGTTTCTGAGCAGGCCCTCAAAATTTGGGGGGGTTTCGTCAAGGGGGGGCCGAGAAAAAAGGGGGGTCCCAAAACGCGTTTTTCCCATTCATTTTTCCATTGGGCGGTTGGACTCACTTTTAGCTCGAACGGCTGAATAGATTTACATGAAACTTGGCAAAATTGTAGATATGGTTTGCCCGACGTGCCTTTGCTATGTCTCAATATATGTGCTCCAGTGGATTTTGAGAAATTAACGTTTAAAAAAATATATATATCTGTGACAGCGCTCCGGTTAGCGCCCCGGTTCGCGTACCTGACGCGTAACGGAACTTCGTGAAGCGAAGCTGATTGGCTCTCCGGTGTCTGTCAACATTCTAAACAGTCCGGAGCGGCCGCCATCTTGTCTCTCGGTACGATCGAGAGACAAGATGTGGTGAAAAACGAAGGGGGAAATGAAGGAAAGGGGGCAAGGTAGACCACTCCTGACCCCCTAGGATTGATGAGGGGGATATTAAAGTGCCCCGCGGGGCAAAAAAAAAAAAAACAGGGCAGCTAACCGGCAGCGTAGCTGTCAACATTGTAAACAGTCCGGAGCGGCCGCCATCTTGTCTCTCGGTAGGTTCGAGAGACAAGATGTGGTGAAAAAAGAAGGGGGAAATGAAGGAAAGGGGGCAAGGTAAACCTCTCCTGACCCCCTAGGATTGATGAGGGGGATATTAAAGTCCCCCGCGATTTTTCGCGGTAGAGGCGCTTCCCGGTACGCGAACCGGGAAGCTAACCGGCAGCGTAACGGGAGTCCGCCATCTTGTGTTTTTGGAGCGTCCGGTTCGCGTACCGGGTAGCGTCCCGGTAAGCGTAACAAGGGGAAAACCAAGAGAAACAGTAAAAAAAATTAAGGGAATAGATTTCCAGCAAACTTGGCAAAATTGTAGGGACTGTTTGTTTGATGTGCCTTTGCAAGGCCTCAAGATATGTGCACGTGTGGATTTTGTCTAATTAAGGTTAAAAAAAAAATATATATCTGTAAGCGTGCTCCGGCACGCTTACGTTACGGGTTTTGTTTGCGCTGCAGAGCCGATACGTCACGGTTATGCGACGCGTCATGAGGCGTCTCACGTGGCTACGTGATACGTCACGTAATAAAGAATATATTTTACAGCTATAGATATTAGCTTTTAAAAAAACAATGAAATTCACTGAAAAAACCATAGGTTATAGACCATATATAGTTAGGAATTTGCATTTACAAAACCTTGAAAATTCACTGAAAAAACCATAGGTTAGAGACCATATATAGTTAGCTGGACATTTTATTGACATAAAACCAATGAAATTCCATATATAGTTAGTTGCACTAACTATATATCGCGCACCCGCAATCCACTGCTGATGATGTCACATATTACATCATTCATGACATGGTCAGTGACATCACTGATGACATCACTGATGACATCATGACACACCAATACCAGTTACTACATACGCACTCACTGATTCCTACGTCTACACACACATTCACTCATTCACCCATACAATCACTCATACATACAGTCACTCATTATTACAACACTATCATATGCACTCATACACCTATGCAGACACTCACACACTGCCACTCATCCATGCAGTTACTCACACACCTAGTCAGTCCTGTAAAGAATCAATCACACTTCCATTTCCTCATCTATACAGTTAAACACAGAACACCATACTTCAGTGACATCACTGATGACATCACTGATGACATCTCAAATGACATCACTGATGACATCTCAAATGACATCACTGATGACATCATGACACACCAATACCAGTTACTACATACGCACTCACTGATTCCTACGTCTACACACACATTCACTCATTCACCCATACAATCACTCATACATACAGTCACTCATTATTACAACACTATCATATGCACTCATACACCTAGTCAGTCCTGTGAAGAATCAATCACACTTCGATTTCCTCATCTATACAGTTAAACACAGAACACCATAATTTTCACACATATACTAACACATACTTAGTCTCTTATACAATCACTGATACAAGTACACATTGATATGCAGAGTCACACACCTCCCAGCCAGCCACACACACACTCAGTCTTCCATACATCCACTCATTCTTCAATATGTAAAACATATTTAAACTTTACAAAAACACACAGACACTAGATGATGTCATCAGTGATGTCATTTGAGATGTCATCAGTGATGTCATCAGTGATGTCATCAGTGATGTCACTGACCATGTCATGAATGATGTAATATGTGACATCATCAGCAGTGGATTGCGGGTGCGCGATATATAGTTAGTGCAACTAACTATATATGGAATTTCATTGGATTTATGTCAATAAAATGTCCAGCTAACTATATATGGTCTCTAACCTATGGTTTTTTCAGTGAATTTTCAAGGTTTTGTAAATGCAAATTCCTAACTATATATGGTCTATAACCTATGGTTTTTTCAGTGAATATATATATATATATCAATGCACATTTATTAAAATAAATATTATAATCCTACAAAACAATTCATAACCACAATAATATTCAAAGGTTAAAAATAATCCAATAGTTAATATCCAATTGTCTCAAAAAACAATCCAACAGCTAATAAAACGAGAGACAAGCAGAGTGATTAACACCTACCATCATAAATATGTTAATTCGATTGAATCCATATTGTCCAGGTATGTAAAGTCTGTTGTGTTTAGACTCCACAGTTCCTCGAATTTAACAAGAACGAGAGAAGGGTTGACGCATTTTAGTGGACAAAATATTGATAAGCCACCTTCTTCAGGACCAACAATTTTTATGTCCCTCTCAAAAATAAATTAATGTAATATACACCTTGTGAATAAAGTGTTCCTGCTGGTTAGGGGGATATCAGTTGTATATCATTCTAATCTGTATATCATTATCTCACACCATAACACTTCAACACTATGTTTAAATATTTCTCCAAATCTTTTTGCAATCCGCTTCAATTATGTTCAAGGCACTTGTTGAGGCCACAGCGCACAATATCCCACACAGCTTGAAATCCTCTAATTTTGCAATATAGTAAAGGGGACTAATAAGCCCTCCAATTGTTTCCAACGGTTTACATCAGTGTCTTCCTCATCAATGATATGCTTATGCCATTGTAAGAAAAACTCACACTGACCTGCTAACCCTGCCTTACCTCAAATTATGGGAGGGGCAGCCCCATTTAGAAAGCCACCCTCTTCTGTTGAAACCTCAGACTATCTTGAAGCTAACGATGTAAGGCAATCAAAGTTTTAGCATGTCAACAGTTGTAGAAACACCAGGAACATCATGAGCTGTTGCAAGTTAAGAAGCCGGGATCCCGCCCCTTTAATGGGACAGGGTGAGCACCGTTGGATAGTCAGGACTGGCTGTAATGAGCCTCCGATGCAGCTGGTGGTCCTAATTTTAGTGGGCTTATAAGCTTCATTTACTACGGTGAACCACACACTACTCCTGCACTGATCAGAGGATGTGACTCTCATGACAGGGGTGACCAAAATGCTAGATCACCATTTTCGTTGCCTGACAGTAAATGCTTGAACAGGATAGGTGAAATCTTCTCTTGACTCGGTTCCCAGAGATGTGTCTCCTCCTTTTTCACAGTTTTTATTGTGAAATATTGTAACCACATTTTCCTGTCTTAGTGTAATTGTAACCTGCTTCAACCATGTTGTTCTCACTCATACTTAAGTTCTATACAAAATCTGCCCATCTTGACGCAGGAGTGTGCTACCAATTGGCATCCCAAAAGAGGACAACAAATCCTGCTTAGAAGAAAACTTTTTACTTTTTAACTCTTAAAGGCCACTCTTTTTCACAAACTGAGCTCCGTTTAGAGAGCCCTCCCGGCTCTCCTATACATTGTTGTCAGCACACACTCCTCGGGGTGGGCTCGTCCAAAGGTGATAGATAAACGTTGGGAGACCGTTATTGTGCTGCGCTAGGTCCCAGGTACCTCAAGCAGCACAGCGCCACATTGGCAACGAGGCCAGTAAAAAGACCCACGCCTAGCTGATCACCTGGAAAGGCTAGAGGAATCTCTACACCACCCCAGCGCATGCGGCGGCAGAAACGCCCAATCGGCCACCATCTCTTGGGCCCTCCGATCCTGCAGGCAGCACGCCCCTCAGCAGCCTCCTCGGTGGCTGCAATGAAAGCTGGCCCCAGCAACTCCGCCCACACGTCGCTGTCAGACAGAGGCAGCACAAAGTGTAACTCAAGCCGAAGACGCCACACGCAGCAAGGCCTGCGAGAAGCCATGCCCAGCACTTATCGTGATGGCCTGGGAGAGGCCTACAGACGCGAGAGCAGGAGTGGGCCCAGCAACACGCATAGCAGCCTACAGGTGAGTGCGCTGAGGTGAGGCAAAGAAAGCACACAACACGCAAGCAGCGCCCCCATCTGACTGGTCACTGACCTAGTCAATGACCTGGTCACTGGAACAAACACGTAAGGCACAATATATACAGCAAAAAAATACAAAAGAAATATAAAAGAATAAGAAAAGGGTGCCAATAAAGACAGGAAGCACAGCAGAGGGACACAGAAAGAGTAAATAAAGACTGTAAACTGCCGGGAAGTGGGCTAAGCAAGAAGCATATCAGAATCACACCCAGAACATAGCCAGGTTACAGCAGGTCGGGCAACCATGAGCACACAACAACAGACGGTTGTTGCAGGCCCGCAAGCAGAAGCTGGGGAGCCGCAAGCAGAAGCTGGGGAGCCACAAGCAGGCCTGCGGTACCACCACAAGTACACAATCATGCATCAGTATCCCCATTACCCACTGCGAAACTGCGGACCCTGCAACAGCGGGCAAGGTGTGGTGTCCTGGTATGGATACCATGGTGGAAGAGAAGCTCAGACACTGCCATTCATGCACCATAACAGGAGGTGACCCTTTCCCTGCACCGGTCATCACAAAGGAACCGAGTGAAGTGCCATGGTCCGAAGTCAGCATCGACTTTGGCAGCTTCCCTGATGGCCGGAGTACTCTGGTACTAATGGACTCATTTTCAAAGTTCCCAATAGTAGAGGTAGTTGCGTCCACAGCATTCACACAAGTAAAAAAATTTCTTGACAAAACTTTCACATTCATGGGCCTTCCTGAAGAAATTAGACCCGAGAACTTTCCCCCCTTTCAAAGACAAGAGTTTCAAGAACACTTAGAGAAGAAAGCCATTCAACACAAAAAAATCACCCTGCAGTGGCTGCAAGCAAATGGCGAGGTCGAGCGCTTCATGAGAACACTCAGGAGGGTGCTTTGCATCGTGGTGGAGCATAGAGAAGACGTGGAAAGGGCCCTACATCAATTCCTAGATGCTTATAGACGGACCCCTCACAGCACCACTCGCTGTGCACCCTCTCATCTACTCTTCAGGTGAGCCCCACGACACAGCATCCCGACTGATCATGCCTGGAGACCTCCAGAAAGAGATGACATGGCAGTACAAATCTAGAGGGAAGTGACAAATCAAAAGGCAAGTCTTGCCAGGGGTACCAAGACGCCATCGGTGAAAGTGGGAGACTGCGTTGTTGTCAAAGACAGACACCCCGGCTGGAAGTTTCGAACCCCGTATGAGCCGGAGATGTGGAAAGTAATTTGCGTCCAGGGGACGATGGTCGCTACGCAAAAGGGTCAGCAGGTGGTCACCAGAAATGTGGCATGGTTCAAGAAAGCGCACGTGTACCTCACAGACCAAGAAAAACTCGCCAAACCAGAAGTAGATGGAAGATACCGCATCAACAGTCCACAGGGATCACAACTCCTGATCGAGACTCTGAAGGGTCCGGGGCTAGCGCAGCTGTGCCGGCCCCCGACATCTCCAACCACAAAACCCCGACTATGCAGACACCATGCAGCGAAGTCGAAACAGGGATCAGTTCCAGCTCCTGGAGTCAGAAGTATGGTCTCCGGACGAATCCTGTGCCAAGTCACCAATTCAAAGACTTTGTGTGCACATCACTTTTAGCATGTAACCCATGATTGATATGTGCTAAAGAAAAGGAGGGATGTAGAGAGCCATCCGGGCTCTCCGATACATTGTTGCCAGCACACACTCGCTGGGCGGTCTCGTCCCGAGATGATAAATAAACCACGGGAGACCACTTTGGGTCTTTCCCGCCACACGAGTAACACTAAGGGTCAGATGTAGGAGCCATTTACCGACCGGTATCGGCCGATTTCGGCCATTACCAACCGGTAATGGGTTTTCGGTATGTAGGGGCACTTTTTTACAGAATCGGTAAATTTACCGATTCGGTAAATTTACCGATTCTGTAAAATACCGAATCGGTATTTTTACCGATTCTGTAAATCTCAGATGTAGGTGGGATTCTTCAGAGTCCCAAAGGCCCTACAAATTCGATATTTTACCCCCCAATCCAATTGGGTGTTAAAATACCGAATTCAGGTGTGCATGCACATGTGTGCATGCACACCTATGCCATGTGACAGACAGACATGCCCTTGGGGCATGTCTGTGTGCCACATGGCGCACATGTCAATTTTCGGGGTGCCAGAGGGTGTCAAAGTGACACCCCCTGCACCCTTGCTAAAATCTGTATTTACCGATTATGTAATTACAGAATCGGTATTTCCCATTGATTCCTACGGGCTTCAGAGCCCATAGGAATCAATAGGAAATACCGATTCGGTATTTACCGAATTGGTAAATACCGAATTTTAAGGATTCCGTAATTCCCCATCTGGATTTACCTACATCTCCCCCCCTCTATTTTACCACTTCTTAAATACCGAATCGGTAAAATTCGGTATTTAAGAAGTGGTAAAATAGATTTACCTACATCTAGCCCTAAGTGGAGTGCCCGTTATTGCGCTGTGATAGGCCCCAGTTACCCCAAGCATTGCAGCGCCACACTAGGCCCCTGCTTGTGTTAATTGTGAGAATTATATCATGCGAACAACGCTAGAGAACTGTATGTGTGAGTATACATTGGAGTCCTTCTTGTCTGTTGGATTTGTGATTCACAGACAACCAGGCCCGGACTGGCCGTTGCGGGCACCGGGCAATTCCCCGGTCGGCCGCAAGGGTGGGGGCCGTTTTTGGGCCCCTGGGGGCCGTTTTTGTGACAGGGCCGGTTTTGCAGCAAAGCTGAAAAATCGGCCCTGTAACAAATTCGGCGGAAAAGCGGCCCTGGTAAAGAGCTTGGTGGTATCCCCCCCTCCCCCAGGGGGAGGAGGGGGGGCCGGCCGAGCACTTTGCCAGGGCCGGTTTTGGTTCCCAGTCTGGCCCTGCAGACAACTGATTTTGCTTGTTGCCAATAAACACTTTCAGACCCAATCCAAAACCGGGCTGAGAATGTCTTCGGCAATGTAAAGTTTCTATGTGGAGACATCATGAGCTATGGGATACATTATGAGATGTATGACAATGGTGAAATTATGGAGGGAGTCAATGGAAATACAGATGTGAGTAACCCAGAGCATGCGGACACCCAAATGGAGTAATACAAAGGTGTTGTGCACTGACACCATGCCCAAGCCTTCCTTTCATTTTATTATTTATTTATTTACTTACCTTCGTTGGAGACAGAACTGTGAAATCCTAAAGATTAAAAACCCTTGGGGACTTGGATTGACCCCAATATATCATTGAAAAAGTATATTTGGGAATTAGTTCAGACATGTAACTAGTAGACATACACTGTAGCTTCTGATCTGTAGATTCAAAATAGTGCACCTATAAACATAATCATTTTGCCATGTTGCACACATGTCCTACACTCCCTTCCTTCGGGGCAGGTTGCCGGCCTGCCTCATCACCAGACTTCAGCAGGTCCAGAATCGAGCAGGTTGAGCTAATAGAAGCCTTTGAATGAAGGCCTCTACTCTAGAAATATATTCCTTCCATCCATTCATTCATGAGATTATATGACTTGAGTTGCCGTGGCTGCACCAGTTGCAGCTTGGTTTAGACCAGACACAGATCAAGCATACAGATATTTGCTAGAAAAGCCCTCTCTGTATTTGGAAGGGCCCAACTGTTTCACCAAGCCTATGGTTGGGGTTTATGGATTGAGGCCCTCTGGTAAACATTGTAAAATGTTTTGGGTCATTGGTTTTACGTGCTAATGAAATCTATAAATAGCAAGCAAACTTTAAAAAAACATGAGTTGGCATGACTCCTGACATCACTCTGGGCCAGATGCACGACCATTGGAATTTGTGACTCGCAAAGTGCATGTCGAAATTTCCGTGTTGCAAAATCCAATGTACAACAGTGTCTCAGATACTCTTCGCGATTCCCAATGGGGTCGCAAATTGCATGCCTCATGAATATTAATTAATGAGGCTGGGGTCAGCAGACCACCATGTCTGGGACTGCTTTATCAATAAAGCAGTTTTTTTTACGCATCCCGTTAACCTTACAGGAAAACGGGATGCATTTAAAAAATAAAAATGAAACATTTCAGGTTCATTTTTTAAGGCAGGCAGTGGTCCCTCCCTGAGACTACTGCCTGCTCTTGAAAAATACTGTGCATCCATTCCCAAAGGGGGGCAGGCACCCTGGGGACCCCTTCCCGTTTGCTAGTGCTTTACCACCCTTCTGAGAAGGGTGGTAAATTGCGAGTGTTTTGTGACCGCAATTGTGGTTGCAAAACATTCATACATGGCCCTCTCCTTCCTAATGGTGAGCCAATAACCCTATTTTGTGAGCCGCTAATTTCTTACTACATTGGGCAGACCTATTTTGCGGTCGCAAAGGGGCCGAAATCCCCTTTGCGACCGCAGATAATGGTTGTACATCTGGCCCTTAATTCCCTCAATCCAACTATGGAGCTTGTCCAGGACCTGGCGACAAAATATGTTTGGGAAACAATTGATCAGACTGATTGGTCTTTAATTAGATGGATATCACTAGACCCCTGCCTAAAGATTGGAATTATTTCTGTGCCCTGTCATTTGCAGGCATGGGGGCACCCTTAGATATGTCATTTGTGATAGAATTTATATAAAGCACCCTGTTGTCTATCTCATGACGATACAGGTCCCTTGGAATACCATCTGGTCCAGATGCCTTCCCAGGTTTAATGGTATTTTATTGCCCTGGTTGTATCTACTATGTAAAATAGAAGGGGCTCAGTTTCTGTACCACACAGACGGCTAGATGGAATTTGCGACTGCCTCATACTGATTTGAATAGTTGTTGGCCACAATCTGCCAGAGAGAATGTGAGGCCATTTTCCGTGCTGCCTCTAAGGAGGGGCCATTACACGCTCTCAAGCCTTTAGGCCATAGCTGCAGTGCCACTGGCGCCCTGTCGTGGGTCTGGTGTATTCCAAGCTAAGGGATACACCACTGCTCCTCCTCCTTTTCAGTAAGCTCAGCCCCCATGCACTCGAGCAGCTCGAATGTAACACTATAATCCTCCGCCACAACAACTGGGCTGGAACCTTTTTTGGTATTCAAATGTTCCTCCAGGGACCTCAAGGGACATGATTCAACTTTACCCTTGGGGATGCGGTTGTAAATATTATAAAGTTGCACTCTTCTGCCAGTACCATAATTCAATTCAACTCCCATGATGTCTGGTAATTGACCCTAATCTCCATGGCAGTGGCGTTGGCTGCCAAACTTATCCACATAACAAGGTCTCCAGAGGGACGACCATGTGAGCTGATAAAGAATCAGGGCCATTTACTTTATCAATAAGCATTTATTGAACCAGAGTCATCCTAGTATAAAATATGTGTGCTGCGAAACAGATATATATAATTGCAAGCACTGACAGAATAATTAAAGGTAGAATTATACCGTGGTAATAAAACATTGAATATAAGCAGGCATTTAGATACATAGCAATAACCAAGCATACGCCTAAGATGCAAACCCTAGCTAAGTGTATCTAGCATGTATCAATCAATCAATCAATCACTCAAACCATTTATATAGCGCGCTACTCACCCGGAAGGGTCTCAAGGCACTGAGAGGGAGGGGTCCGTTACTGCTCGAAAAGCCAGGTCTTGAGTTGCTTCCTGAAGGAGAGATGGTCGTGGGTCAGCCGTGGGTGGATGGGGAGGGAGTTCCATGTCTTGGCCTCCAGGTAGGAGAAGGATCGTCCTCCGGTGGTGGCTCTGCGAATGCGTGGTACTGTGGCGAGGGCGAGGCTGGTCGATCGCAGCTGGAGGGTGGGCGTGTAGAAAGTGAGGCGGCTGTTGAGGTACTTGGGTCCCAGGTCGTGGAGAGCCTTGTGTGCATGGGTGAGGAGTCTGAACGTGATCCTCTTGCTGACGGGGAGCCAGTGCAGGTCTCTCAGGTGGACGGAGATGTGGTTGTGGCGGGGGATGTCCAGGATGAGACGTGCGGAGGCGTTCTGTATGCGCTGGAGTCTTTTCTGTAGTTTGGCAGTGGTTCCCACATAGAGGGTGTTCCCGTAGTCCAGACGGCTGGTGACGAGTGCCTGGGTGACCGCCTTCCTGGTTTCGGTGGGGATCCATCGGAAGATCTTACGGAGCATGCGCAAGGTGTTGAAGCAGGATGACGAGACGGCGTTGACTTGTCTGGTCATCGAGAGGGGGGAGTCCAGGATGAAGCCCAGGTTTCGAGCGTGGTCCGTTGGCTTGGGGGTGGTGCCCAGGGCAGGGGGCCACCAGGAGTCGTCCCAGGCGGAGGGGGATGATCCCAGGATGAGGACTTCTGTCTTGTCTGAGTTCAGTTTCAGGCGGCTGTTCTTCATCCACTAGCCGGCGTCTTTCATTCCTTCGTGTAGGCTGGCTCTGGCGGTGGCGGGGTCGTTGGTGAGGGAGAGGATCAGCTGGGTGTCTTCGGCATAGGAGATGATGTTAAGGTTGTGTTGGCGTGCGATGGCTGCGAGGGGGCTCATGTAGACGTTGAAGAGGGTGGGGCTGAGTGAGGATCCTTGTGGTACGCCACAGATGACTTCGGTGGCCTCGGATCTGAACGGGGGGAGTCGGACTCTCTGAGTTCTTCCGGCGAGGTATGAGATGATCCACTCCAGTGCCTTCTCTTGGATTCCGATGTTGCTGAGGCGCTGTGTTAGGGTGCGGTGGCAGACAGTGTCGAACGCTGCAGAAAGGTCCAGGAGGATGAGGGCAGCTGTTTCCCCGTTGTCGAGCAGGGATCTGATGTCGTCGGTGGCTGCGATGAGGGCGGTCTCAGTGCTGTGGTTGGCTCGGAAACCGGACTGTGAGGGGTCGAGGGATTCGTTCGTCTCGAGGAAGGCAGCGAGCTGTTTGTTGACGGTCTTCTCGATGACTTTGGCAGGAAAAGGGAGGAGTGAGATGGAGCGGAAATTCTTGAGGTCGGTGGTGTCCGCTGACGGTTTCTTCATGAGGGTGCTGAGCTCAGCATGCTTCCAGCTCTCCGGGAAGGTGGCGGTGTTGAAGGAGATGTTGATGATGTCCCGAAGTTGGGGTGCGATGATAGAGTCGGCCTTGTTGAAGACGTGGTGGGGTCAGGGGTCGGTTGGGGATCCGGAGTGGATGGTGTTCATTGTGCGGGTGGTGTCTTCGGTGCTGACCGGGGTCCAGGCGCACAGGGTGGTGGTGAGGGGCATTGGTTCGGTGGTGGGGTGCGTGGTTGGTGCGCCGAAGCTGTTGTGTATGTCGGCGATCTTGCGGTGGAAGAAGGAGGCGAGTGAATCGCAGAGGTCTTGCGAGGGGGTGATGTCGTTGTTTCCGGCTATGGGGTTGGAGAGCTCTTTGACGATGTTGAAGAGTTCCTTGCTGTTGTTGGTGTTGTTGTCCAGTCGTTCTTTGAATGTTGTCCTTTTGGTGGTGCGGATCAGCTGGTGGTGTGTGCGGGTGGCGTTCTTGAGGGCAGTAATGTTTTCTGTAGTCTGGTCGAGGCGCCAGGCTTTTTCAAGGGTGGGGCAGTTTTTCTTTGATGTTTTGAGTTCATCGGTGAACCACGGGGCTTTCTTGCTGCCGGGTCTGCTGGGAGGGTTCTTCAGTGGTGCGAGGTCGTCGGCGCAGTTGGTGAGCCACTGAGTGAAGATGCGGGCTGCGTCGTTGGGGTCCGTTGTGCTGGCGGGAGGGTTCTGGCTGAGGGAGGTGGTGAGCTGGTCGGCGGTGATCTTGCTCGAGCTCCTGTGGGGAACTTGTTGTGGGTGGTGGTGGGTCGTGGTTCTCCTGAAGCTGAAGTGGACGCAGCTGTGGTCTGTCCAGTGTAGTCCGGTGGAGTGGCTGAAGGAGATGTGCTTGCTGGAGGAGAAGATTGGGTCGAGCGTGTGGTCGGCATAGTGGGTGGGGGTGTTCGCCAGTTGCTTGAGTCCGAGGTTGGCGAGGTTGTCCAGCAGGGTGGCGGTGTTGTTGTCCTTGTTGTTCTCCAGGTGGAAGTTGAGGTCCCCTAGGAGGATGTAGTCAAAGGAGGTGAGGGCGTGCGGGCTGATGGGGTCTGCGATGGCTTCGCTGAATTGTGTGCGTGGTCCCATATGTAGGTGTGAAGCCTAGAATCCCCCTAGGAAAGAGCCAACCCCATTACCTAATGGGAGAGAACAAAAGACTCTGTCTTGGTCCTGAGTTGGACACCCGCAAGGGATGTCAGACCACTGTGTGCTGGAGTTTCTCAATGTAGAGACTCCAGCGTCTCGTGTCAGCATGGAGGATTCTCTTCGGGTTTGCCCAGCAACGATGTGGTGCTTTTACACCGAAAAGGTACCCTACCCTCAGGGATTCTACCTAGATACAGTGGGCCTGTCGTTCAAGGATGACGAAAGCGGTGACTTTTGTACAGAGTTAATTATACAGAAGATGGTAATACTGCTGTGTGATACCAAGAATCCTCATGCATAATAAATTAGGCTAGATTTAGCAGAAAAACACACGACCTTTATTCGGCACATAAATAGGTAAAAGGTCAGCACAAGAGCCATTATGTAGAGCAAGGTAGGAAAAATGTAAGTAAAAGGGCCTGCACTTACCTAGGCCTATATTGCGGTACATTGGGACTTATAAAACCCAGGGCTTAGGTACACCAGGGGTCTCCCATGGACTTCAACATGTATTGTGCCACCCATGAGAGACCACTCAAAATGTGACTACAGGCCTGCCATTGCAGCTGTGTGAGCTCGGTGCTAGCACTACTCACAACTGATATAAGTTTCCTTGGATCTGAGGTCACTGCATTTAAAACCTATAAGTCACCGCTAAGGTAGGACTTTCAATTGTGAAGGCAGGGTGCTATAGTGGTAGAGCACACAGTTTATCTTCTTCGGGGTGGGGGAGCAAATGTCAAATCTTTTACAGAAAAAACTTGTCCCCCTTGGGCCAATTCCGATGATCTTGGGCTCACTATGCTCCTGGTGGCAAGCATTTCCAACAGGCCTCATGGCCTCTAGAGATGACAATTTGCTGGGAGCTGGAGTTACTTGCTCCATGCTCCAGTCTACTACTCTTGTGCCTCCTAGTGCTCCTCTCTTGCTGATGGGGGCATCTAATGCAGCCTCTTCAATACTAGCCAGAATATCAAACTCCTGCCCTCACTACAAGGCCCCATAGCCTCATGGCTTTCTTGAAAGGCACCGGCGGGGCTTTGGAATCTTTGTTTGTCCCCCAGCTGGATCTCACGGGTCAAAGTGCTTACTCCATCTTGTAGAGCATCATGTGAGGGTCTAAAGGCACTAAGGGTGGGGTCCACAGATCTGTTTAGCCAAAGAGCCAGGTCTTGAGGGTCTTCCTGAAGGTGTTCAGGCGAGGGCCCGTCTGATGTCTGCCGGTAGCTCGTTACATTCTTGGCTCAAATGTGAGAGAAGTATCTTCTGCCTGCACTGGCTCTGTGAATGCGCAGGGTTTTGGCCAGTACGAGGTTGGAAGATCGGAGGTTTCTTTTGGGTACGTGGAAGTTGATTCTGTCGTTGAGGTATTCGGGTCCGTTGATGTGTAGGCATTTGTAGGCGTGAGTGAGGATTTTGAAAGTGACTCTTTTCTCCACAGGGAGCCAGTAGAGACTTCCTAGGTGTTGACTGATGTGTTCGTGTTCGGGGATGCTGAGGATGAGTCTGGCGGCGGTGTTTTGTATTGTCTGGAGTTTGCGGAGTAGGGACTTGTTGATGCCGCTTAGAGTGCTTTCTCATAGTCCAGTCCGCTGGTGATGAGTGCGTGGGTGACTGTCTTCCTTGACTCAGGGGGGATTCACTTGAAGGTCTTGCAGAGGATGCGGAGGGTGTTGAAGCAGCTGGAGGTGACGGCGTTCACCTGTCGGTTCATGGTGAGTGATGAGTCTTGGCGTGGTCTGAGAGGGTAGGTGGGCTTCCGAGGGCGGTAGGCCACTAGGTACTGTTCCATGCAGAAGGGGTGGTACAGAGGACGAGGACTTCTGTCATCCAGACTGCGATGTCTTGCATTCCTTTCTGGAATTTGAGTTTGGCAATGGTGGGGTCTTTGGTGAGGGAGAGGATGAGCTGGGTGTCATCATCATAGGATACGATGCTATGGCCGTGTTGTCGGATAATGGCTGTAAGGGGGGCCATGTAGATGTTGAAGAGGGTGGGGCTCAGGAATGAACCCTGTGGGACTCCACAGATGATTTTCGTGGGGTCGGAAAGGAAGGGTGGGAGTCTGATCCTTTGGCTTATTCCGGTGAGGAATGATCAAATCCAGTCCAGGGCTGTTACTTGTATGCCTGTGTTGTGTAGTCTGGCGACTAGTGTGCGGTGGGAGTCGGTGTCGAAGGCTGCTGATAGGTTGAGTAGGATGAGGGCTGTGGAGTAACCTTGGTCCAGGAGGGTGCGGATGTCGTCTGTGGTGGCGAGTAGGGCGGTCTCTGTGCTTTGGTTGCTTCGGAATCCGTATTAGGACGGGTCTCTTCAATGAAACGTGTCAGTCTCCTGTTGACGGTTTGCCATGCAACTTTGGCTGTGAGGGGGAGGAGCGAGATGGGCCGGTAGTTCTTGAGGTCGGTGGGGTCAGCTGTGGGCTTCTTGTGCAGAGGTCTAACTTCTGCATGCTTCCAGTCTGGGAAGGGGCCTGTTTTGAAGGTGTGTTGATGGTGCATTGTAGTTCGGGTGCGATGGCAGTCGCAGCTCTTTGTTAGATGTACGTGGGGTTGGGGGCAATGGGGGCCCCCCAAAGGGATGCTTTTCATGGTCGAGGTGGTGTCTTCAGCCGTGATCGGTGTCCAGTTAGAGATGGTAAAGAAGAAAAAGTGCCAGGACACGAGTTATGAACACCAGAGCTGATTTATTCAACTGGTGTATCCCTTCCTTTCATTGTTTCCAGAAGGTATGCATTTGTCATTATATCAAACTTTCAAAACATATTTACATTTTAAACAGAGGATGAGACATTCCTCTTACATTAGAGACAATATTTCATACATTCAACAATAAACGGTCCTTGCGGTATGAGTCAAACAAGAACAAAAAAGCAAATCAGAAGAAATTCATGAATGGTTACACTTTCACTATTTCATGAAAAACAACAACAGATGAATCATATACACCTCAGCTTATTCGTGAATTTTTTAAATATATTGCCCTATGGTATTATGCGCCACCTTAGACAGCCAAGTAGCCGACGCGTTTCCAAACCCTTCTTTTAGTTAATGGGGTTCTTCTTCAGGGCTGGGCTGTTTACCTGTGGTGTGAAATTAAGGGACATTCAGTATCTCCTTTTTCAAACTTTTTGACTTACTTCGTCTACCAGACAAACTTATAGACGTTTTTACCTTATATCTCGGTATTGTGGACTGCTGTTCTCAATGGGAGGGCATCTGGTAAATTGGATTTTTCACCATTGCCTAAATAGAGTTAAAGGTTGGTGATTATTATGAATGTGCGGAATTCTAACACTTAATTGCGTGTTTGGCGTGTCAGTATGTGGTGCGCTCGCACTTACTTGTTATTTCTTTATTCTTCTACTAATGTGCTAACTCCGAGTAGTCTTTGGACATGCGGGTTCCACCAATTTCTTTCTCTGTGATTAAAAGTTATGAACATTAGTCCCAGGTTAAACCCGGTACCCGACTTTCATACTTTTGGTGCATTCACGTTTATAAACTGCTTACTTGTGTGGTGTGCGGCGGGAAGCCCAGACGCTGCTACATTTTGATGTGGTTGTGGGGGCGGTAATAAATCATTCCCGATTTCGACGTTCTGTAAAAAAGGGGCACACCCATAGCTCCCGTTACTCGGCGGTCATTAGAGATGGTGGCATGGCTGGTGTTTCTGGGGGATGGGTGGCCATCAGTGGTGCCTGGTGGATGGTCGATGAAGTTGTCGTAGAGGTTTTTGATCTTGAGGTGGAAATAGGCTCCAAGCTTGTCGCAGAGGTCTTGGGATTAGGTGATGTGTGTGGCTTCGCTGCATGGGTTGGTTAATTCTTGAATGACACTGAAAAGTTCCTTGGAGATAGTGGAGTTGGCCAGGATTTTGTTGTAGATGAAGTTCCTCTTGGTGGCTCTGATCTGGTTGTGGTAGTCCATCATGGCGTCATTGTAGGTGGTGTGGTTTTCAGTAGTCTTGGTGTTTCATCAGTTCTTCTCCAGGCGTCTGAACGTGCAGCTGGCTTCTCGGATAGCGGTGGTGAACCAGGCGGCTTTCCTGGGGCATTGTCTGTCAGGGCTGCGTAGCGGGGCAAGCCTGTGAGCGTAGTCGGAGATCCAGGTGTGGAGTTCTCTGGCTGCGTCGTTTGCGTCGGGTGACCAGATGTGGTTGTCTCGGGTGAGGATCGAGTTAAGTTGCTTGTCGGTAAACTTGCTCCAGTTCCTTTGTGGTGGGAGTGGGGCTGGTTTGGGTGCCTTGGATTTGTTGATGGCAAAGTGTACGCAGTGGGGGTCAATCCATGGCGGCTACGTTGTATGGCTGAATTGGATGCTTTTTTATGCAGCAAAGTTGGGGTCGAGGGTGTGTCCTGTTCTGTTGGTTGGTGTGTTGACGAGTTGTTTAAGTCCGATGCTGGCGAGGTTGTCACGAAGGATAGTGGAGTTGGGGTCGCTGGGGTTGTCGAGGTGGAAGTTTAGGTCTCCAATGAGTATGTAGTTTGTTGAGGTAATGGCGTGGGGTGCGAGGATTTCGGTGGTGGTGGTGGCGAAGAATGTTCGGGGGACAGGGGTCTGTATATGAGGGTACCTCGGAGTGTGGCATTGGGGGTGGTCTGGATCTGGAAGTGCAGGTGTTCGGCAGAGGGGAAGGTTTCGCTGGAGGTGGTGAGGCAGAGGGTTCTCCTGTGGGCAATGGCGAGGCCCCCTCCTGGGTGGTTGGGGCAGTCTTTCCTCTGGATCTTGTATCCGTCTGGGATGGCAGTGCTGATGTCAGAGGATGCATTGGTCTAGGTCTCTGTGAAGAAGGCGATGTCGGGCGAGAGAGAGTAGAGTAGGTTTCAGATTTCCATGGCGTGTTTGTGTACGGAGCGTACCTTGAGGAGGATGCATTTTAGGGTGTCACCGGTGCTGGCGTATGCGGTGCTGGAGGGCGGAGTGGCGGTGAGGGTCTGGCGGCAGTGGAGGCAGGAGAACTGGCCATGGGTCGTGTTTGGCGAGGCCTGTTGGCATTCTCTAAGTCTTCCAGGGTTGAGTGCAAGGAGGGTGGTGGTGTTATAGCGATGGGTAGTGGGAGGTCCAGGGTTCCTGGCACTGTCCACGGTCTGGTGCAGATGGGCTTGCCTTTGGCATGTAAGCGGTGTGCCCGCTGCATGCGTCCACTGCGCCTTTAAGTAAGGGAGGAGAGGCCGGGTGGCGGGATCAGGGCAATTCTGGGGGGGGGGCTGAAGGGGCAGCAGCAGTGAAAAGCAAAATGAACAGGCAGGCACAAGAAAATAAAAACAGTGGTTTGTGGAATTAGTGCAAGACACATATGGGCATAATAACAGTGGCACAATAGGGAAAAATTAAGAAACAAAACGGCAGAGAAAGGTTATGGTGGTTGCAGGCAGTCTGGTCCCAGTTGGAGCGGGCAGCAGTCACAGAAGTGGACAGCAGCCTCGAACCGCCCAAGGAGGAGGTCGGGGTCCGGAGGCAAGAGATGGCACACCAGAGCTGCAGGGAGCCCGTGGGAAGGAGAAGAGGCTGGGAGGCGGAAGCGGGGGTATTCCGGGGGAAATTCCCAGGGGGAATTCCGGTGGGGGGGCTACAGGGTCAGGCAAAGGTGAAAGGAACAGGCAGGCACGAGAAAATAAAAACAGTGGTGGAATTAGAGCAAGACACAGATGGGCACAATAACAGTGACACAACAGGGAAAAATTAAGAAAAAAAGGCTTAGAAAGGGTACAGTGGTTGCAGGCAGTCTGGTCCCAGTTGGAGGGGGCAGCAGGCAGTGGAGCGGATAGCAGCCTCGAACCTACCAAGGAGGAGGACGGCATCTGGAGGCAAGAGACGCACAGCAGAGCTGCGGGGAGATAGCTGATCAATGTATTGGGTGATGACACCGAAAAAAAGACGCTGCACCTTACCACACACTTTAAATTGTCCAACTACCTTTTATAGCAAATCAGTGTTTTTTTATTAAAATGTTTGACTCTCTCTCTTTCAATCTACATACACACGCAGACACACTCACACACATACAAAAAGGCCACTGATAGAAAAGAGGATTTTGCTGGAGTGGGGGACACATCCTTACCTCTGACCCACCACAAGCACTTTCTGTTTTGGACTATGTATAATAGCCTTGTTCAAACCCCTTCACTTCCCTTATCACACATTCAGCATTCTTGTTGTCTTCTGTACAGTGACATAGAAATGTTGTTGTGGACTCTTACGCAAAAAAAAAAATAGCTTCAAGCAGTTCAATACCTCATATACAGAGACATACACATTGACACAACTCCCAATAGGGAGGTGCATCATTTAGGTCAGCATATTGGCTCAACGATGATGTACACTTTTCTTGTGGTCAGAGTACGTGTATCAACATTTTCCATCAGCAGTCTCTCCCTGCTGCCTTTTAATTTTGCTAATTCATTGGTGTCCACACTCTGATAATAAATTGTAAAGACCAGGCAGGGCTAAGGTTTTTAACACATGCAACTATCTGTGCCATTCTTGGACAGATGTATTTAAACAATACATTGTTGTATTTCCTGGATGCTAACAACTCACTCTTGCTTCTTTTTGTCTCACAAAGCCATTTACAGATAAGCACCACTATCGATCAAGCCAAATCACCCCAAAAAATAAGCTGCGTTCCAATCACACACCGCCTTCCCAAAAACTCACTTTAAAATACTCTGCAGAGTGCTGATCCATTTAATGTTTGACAACAGCCCTTAAAACAGACTTCCTGTAGAGAATCACAACCCATCCAACCTACTACTCTTCAGCGAACAACTCAAGGATCTCCGGCCAACATCCAACCTACCAACATGTGATGCCGCTAATCAAGACTCACTAGCTTCCCTAACTCCTGGTTTATTGATCATCAGCCCAAAACTAAGACCGAGCTCTTTCTCCAACCTACTGTCCTGCAGAAACAATCCAAGGTGTCTTCCCCAAAGTTCTCTAAATCGATAAAGACAAAGAATACCAGCCACAAACATAATCTTTCAAACTGTGCAGCTTTCATTTCCAGGGTGTGTGAGAGACTGACAGGTAGACACACATTCACTGTAGAGTGAGTCTCAGCACTTCTCTTGTCAATTGACAGAGACAAGGCATTTGATTGAGTGCACTGGCCTTTTTCTGTGAGAAATACTGGAGAAGACGGGTCTGGATACACGATTCAAAACATGGGAATTGTGCAACTATTCTAGCCGCGCAGCTCGGAGGTTGAGCTGGACTTTCACTTCATCCAAAAGAAATGGACTGACATACTCCACAAAATGCACACCTCCTCATTCTGTGCCTCGCATAAGAGAAACAATGCTTAAGATTACACACTATTGGTATTACACCCCAGCCAGAAGGTGAAATAGACACTCAACAGTCCTTATGGCTGTTAACGTAACTTCGGCCACCCAGACACACAAACTCATCTCCTCTGGCTCTGTCCCAATCTCAAACGCTACTGGTAGGCTGTGCTGAAAGATATCAATGAAATGTTTGCAACAGATATACCCTGTCTTTCTAGCTACGTCCTACTGAGACTCCCCAATGCCGACACACCCTCTACACTCTAACAAAGGGAAGGCAATGATAAAGGCTTTGGCTTCTCACTTTAGCTGCATAAACTATGGAACCTTACAGGGATGGAAAAGCTTACTGCTTCCCTGCAGAACAAGTTGCTTCACTTTGACAAAATGAGGGGCCCAAGCATCCAATCTCTGGCACAGGGCTTTTAGGAACGTGTCCTCTTTATTTAGGGGTACACCAGCTTATAGGACGAGGGGGAACGCCTGATCAGCAAGACAAAGACTGACTGCAGTGGGTATGACGCCCTAAAAGACCCAGCTTGCTGACACTGAATACGTTGTGAAAGAGCTAATTCTGGTGAGAGAGGTGATGAACCTGGGTAACTACCCCTGATATTTTATCCCTCCTCTCCTGACTTTCCCAGTCCCCCCTGGTATCCTCCCTTCCTCGTCATCTATCTCCTTCTTCTGTTCTCCCACTGTTATGTCCCACTGTTCTACCTAATCGGCCTTTGGATTTAGGTAAGAGTATTTGTTACTTAATAAATTAATAAAAAGTTCTGAACCATAAAAGATCAATGGGTCGGCAAAATATTTAAATGTTTACATTGTTAATATAATATTCCATCAACATAAGGTTTCTCAGATTTGTGGTATTATATTTTCGCGGTTACTCTGTAAACTTATTTCACTCTCCTTTTGTCTGCAGTACTCTCCGATAACCCTCATCACCTCAAGGCACCTCTTAAAATAAAGTGTTTCTTTGTTCTGTATTTTTACAGTATCAAAAGCATTACTGTACAAATTTACCAACCTCAAAAAGACGAAACTATGACTTGGCCTAGTTGAGATTCAAATTCATGAACAGATCACAAAACATGTCTTCTCTTTTGATCTCAATGTATCTTTTCTCTCACGTTGTTCCTCTCTCAAAGTCGTCTTCTTCTCTTCTTAGTTATCTCACCCTTCATCTCTCTTTCTCTTTCTTTCTCTCTGACTCACTTACTCTCATTCTTTCCATTTATCTCCTTCTCATTATCTTGCTTCCCCCGTTGTCCGTGCCTTCTCCCATCCCTCCGCCCTCCTGTTGTCTGTGTCTCCTTCTCCCCCCTCCCTCCCGTTGTCCGTTCCTTCTCGCCCTGCCCTCCCTTCGTCTGTGATGCCTACCATTTGCAATGCAATAGGTCTTGCGTAAATGCAAGACCTGTTGCATTGCAAATGTTTGTTTATACGGGGTATCAGGTTTGCCATTGCCCCGGTTCTTTCCCTTCCTCTCCCATCGGTGGTGCCACCATGGCTTTCATCAGAAAAGCTTTCCAGCATGAACTGCATGTTTTGTACTTGCGACTGACACGACGTAGCTGACCTGACGATCATCTGCTGTACCACACAAAAATAAAACAATCTTGAAGGACCAAGTGGTACACTGCCCTGGCGCGAGACTTCAGCTACGACTTGTCGTGGTCAGAAAACGTGTTTCGAATCTCCCCTGCTCTTCTCCTTTCGAGGTTCGTCAACTAAAAATGTAGCCGGGGGAGGGAGTTACACTCTTCACACAAAAGGAATCACACGTTGTGTGAAACATTTGCACATTGTCACAGGGTTAAAGAGGCACAGCACTTTGGGCATGCAAAGCTCACAGACATGGGCCCATCGAGAGGGCCCAGAACATTGAGGGAGACGTGCAAGAAAACTAGCCGGCGCAGTACATACAACCAGGAGGTCTCTACACATACTACACGCTATACATGCCAATGTGAAACGCTTTGAGCACAGAACATACAAAACACTAGGAGACGTGGATATGTCAATGTGAAATTCTTTGAACACAGAGCTCACTTAGACAGTGGAGACATGTGTGCCAATGTGAAGCTATTTGGGCAGTCCTTCACATACCAGAAGACAAGTGCACAACAATGTGAAACAATCTGGGCACAGGACGTACTGCACACACAAATGTAAATGTAGTATACTTGTAAAGCGCACAGCTGCCCCAGCAACGGGGCGTCCCGGCGCTGTATAACTCTGGGGAACCCGTCCTGGCTTTTCCCTGTGGGATGGTCCCTTGCTGAGAGTCCCCAAGGTGGAGCCAGGCATCCCCGGAATTGGTGGGGCCGTTGTGGAGATTAGGCAAGCTAATGCCCAGAGTTGCCGAGTGGAACCCCTGATTAGCGTAAGCACCGAAGCGAGAATTATCGAGTCCGCTGACCAAGATCCACGACCCTGCCGCGTCGGGAATTGAACCCTGGTCCCAGGCTGACTTCTGCTCTCAGGCCTGCCGCCTCTAACCAGTGAGCCACACTACTCCACAAGGCGACATGTTAACAAGAAACACATTGTAAGGGACGTGCATGGCAATGAAAAACTATTCAGGCACAGTAGAATCACAAGAAACGTGTGCATGTCATTGTGAAGCTATCTAGGCACCGTTAATTTTACACCTCTTGGAAGACATGTGCATGGCAATGAGAAAATGTTTTGGCAAAAGTACACACATCACATCTGAGGACAAGCACATGTAAATGAGAAACTATCTGGGCACAAAACATCCAGAGTCTACCTATGTCTACTCTGGGCATTAGCTTGCCTAATCTCCACAACGGCCCCACCAATTCCGGGGATGCCTGGCTCCACCTTGGGGACTCCCAGCAAGGGACCATCCCACAGGGAAAGCCAGGACGGGTTCCCCAGAGTTATACAGCGCCGGGACGCCCCGTTGCTGGGGCAGCTGTGCACTTTACAAGTATACTACATTTACATTTACATGTGTATGCCATTGAAAAACTATCTAGTTGCAATACATACAACATTCAATAGGAGACAGCTTTGTGTCAACGTGGTACTATTTGGGCACTGTACACATTGCACTCACTAGGAAAGATGTGTATGCCAATGTAAATATGTATGGGCACAGCACACGCAGTGCCTTGGGAATGAATGCAAAACTATCTGGGCACAACACACACAGTGGCTTGTGTGTGAATGCAAAACTATCTCATAACAACACACAGTGCCTTGTGTGGGAAAGTAAAACTATCTGGGCACAACACACAGTGCTTTGTGTGTGAAAGTAAAACTATCTGGGTACAACACACACAGTGCCTTGTGTGTGAATACAGTGTTTTGTGTGTGAAAGTAAAACTATCTGGGCACAACACACACAGTGCCTTGTGTGTGAATGTAAAACATTCTGCTCACGGTACGTAGAGCACTCACAAGGAAAGCTGTGTGTGTCAACGTAACATTTTCTTGTCACAGATCATACAGAGCTCCCTCGAGAAAATGAGTGAATGTAAAACTGTCTAGACACAGCACATACGGAGCTCTCTAGGAAAGATGTGTATGGCAATGTAAACATATCTGAGTGCAGTGCACACAGGGCTTTGTGAGTTAATGTAAACCTATTCGGAATCTGTACATACAGCGCTCACTGGGAAAGGTGCATGTCCCAATGTAAAACTATTTGTGTGCGGTGAGTGAGTAAAAGGATCACTGGGGATGTTGTGTGCGTGCCGTGCATACAGGGTTGTGTTTGTATCAATACAAAACTATCCGGGGGTGTACCTTCCAATACGTCTAAACAGAGTATGTTCCTGGAGGTAGCTGCAAACCTTCTACTGCCCCAGTCAGCTCTGTGCAGGGAGATAGTCGAGCGCTGAGGATTTTCTTCACTTTGCCAAAGCTCTGTTATATTGAATTATTTATACCGTGTAAGCCTAGGTCACTTCACAAATTAAAGACTGTACCTGTTCACAAACGTGCGGAACAAGCAATTCTGCTTGTTCGTGGAACTGTGTGCTCACGGAGATTCTTTACCATTTCTCAGAGCTTTGCGTAGCACAACTACGCAAATTCTGCCCACCCCTACAGTTATTATACATGCTGCCTATTAGTGAGTGCCAGTCCTACTTTCAATATTGGAAGAAATGAATATGCTCCAAGCCTAGCCTCACTAGAAGTGCTACAACTGTAATTAGCTGGACTACTTTGACCAGAATACACTGGGTCACCTATTGAATCATGTTTTACTTGAAACCCACCACTGAAGGATATTGGTGAGTTACAATCCTGTTCTGATTGGGACCATATGGAGGGTGTTGTTGCGTAAAATGGTTCCTGGTGCCATTGGCTACACACTAGAAGGAAGACTCAAAGCTGGCTAGTTTCTCAGCCCCTTATGTAATTAGCTGCTGCAGTCCAGGTTTTTTCTCTGAGTTCTGGGTATTTCAATCCTGTTTTATAGGGTACTAAACAAGACTGCAAGTCCTAGAACATAAACATGTAAAAGAGAAGCTAACCCCATGTGGACCTGGGAAACTTGACTGGGCTGATGACTCCTCCAGTAAGATTCTATTTGATGAATAGTTACGTTTTCTTTGCTCTCTAAATGTTATACTACAAACGTGCACAACACTCAATATCAACTGTGCTCCACGGATGAATTAGCAAAGAACGAAACACGTGGTTTGGGTTTAAAAAGTGAAATAATGGAAGAAATTAATAGGTATTAAACTTAAGCTGTGACTCACTGGAAGAGCTGCAACTTTAGATAGATGAACCACATTGACCGGAATGCACTGTAGGAGCTAATGTGTCCTGTTTCACTTGAAACCTACAGCTGAAGGCTATTGGTGAATGGCTGTTTTGTTTGGAAATAACTGGTCTTTAAATGTTAAGCTATAAACAAGTATGGCACACAGTAGATGCTATGCTGAATTGAGTGGAATCATTGCAAAGACATATAGAACTTGTTTTGGGTAACTTGTCAAAAGGGCATTACCCGCTGACTTCCCTTCGGGTATCATGACTCTAAGGTCTCAGCATTTCACTCAGTGAACTAGTGATAGTGTTACTCGCTTTTTTCAGAAATGTATTATAACTTTGTCATCCAGGACCCATTTGTCCTTTTCTGCATAATAGTAACTGAAGAAACAGTCTGCTGGTCATGATGTCACAACTGTTCACTGGTGTCCGCGTGAGGCATCTAGCTAAGAGCAAATCACAGACCATCTCTGACATTGGACTCATTATCATAACTTCCTCATTGTATATGTAATGGATAGTGGAGTTTTTGTCAGTCTGTAGCAGAATGTTCTTCTTTGTCAGCGATGGAAGGAAGGCCTTGAGAACCAGATGTACCAGTTTCAGTTGTAGGTAGCTGGTGTCTTTTCAACAGTCTTAAACTGACAGATGTCCTAGATGGGTTCCCCATGCTGTCAGCCATGCATCTGATCAAGTGATGATGTTTCTTTCCGGTAGGAAGCTTCCATGAGCAAGTCCTAACAGTTGCACCACCATGCTAAGAATCTTTTGCTCATCGAGATAGCTACAGTCTGTCCCCCAAATGCACCTTCTTTGAGTCCACTGATCTTTCAGGCATTGCTGCTGGGGTGAATGTGCAGCAATGCATTGGCATATTGTAGATAAACAATACCACAGAATCTAGAAGGGAGTAGATTTACTGAGCTGGTAGATTGCTAGTAATCGTCAGGAGATAACTTCTGTCTCTGATAGATGACACCCTCGCCTCTGAAGGATATATCTTCCTGCTAAGGTATTTAATGTCATTTCTAGAAAGGACAGACATTGCTCTGGATTTGAGATTGATTTTGCAGGGTAATTGGGATACCTGATTTGTTCAGTAGGTTGGATGTTGTCCTAAAATGTTGCTCTACCTTCGAACGATGGTCCAGATAAGGGAAGCTGAAGATCCATTTTCTTCGTGTGTGATGTCCTGTTACTGTCATACATTTTTAAAACTGTAGTACTGCGTATTGAACGTGCTAGCTTCTCAAAACAAATATCAGGCACTTTCTGTGTTATCTGGCAACTGGGATGTGAAAGTATGCATCAGGATGATCTGTTGCACCCATCATTAATTTTCCTAATATGCGGATAAATTTGGTGCATGCGATTATCCAGATTTTTCTTTTTTGATTAATTTGTTTGTGATCAAAAGATCTAAAATCAGTTTGTATTCTTGCTCTGCTCTGTATTTTTAGTAGACTCTTGGCCTTTTTGCATGGATGGAACTACCTCTATTGCATATTTTCTCAAAAGGACAGATGTTTCATTTCTCGTGATTAAAATTTGGTGAAATTTGTAGGAACCAGCGGTGGTAGTCCACTATGAAACATAGAAAGTATCCAAGTAATATTATATTTAACACCCTCTAGTCAGTCATGGTGTATTTCTAGAATTCCTGATGAAACATTACGACTTCTCCCACTGCAGTGGGTAATTGAAGGCTATCATTGCCTATTTGTTAGGAATGGCTTCCTCTGGATTTGAGTGGTTTTAGAGGCATGGACTTGACTTGGACTTTTGCAGTTATTGATGTCTTTAGGTTTGCTGCCGATGTTGCATCTGGTAAGGTCATGGAAGTGCTTGAACTCTCTATTGAAAATATACCACCTCTCTCCCAGTGGTGTTCTCTTCATGCTCTGTCCTCTACTTCTTGTTCTATCACAGACATTCTACAGCGCTTTTTGGATGGGTTCAGTGAGGGTTTTGCTCTCTACTTTTAAGGGGCAGTGAGCGATTGTCCAGGCTTTCAGGGATTCTGTGTCCTCTGCAGATGGACTGTTGGTGTCCAGGTTTTTTAAGGAGGTTTTCTCTCTCTTCCCCTGCTGTCTGTTCTTCGGTGCCTGCCTGGGATCTTTCTCTTGTCCTGCATGCTCTTCAGTCCTCTACTTTTGAGCCTTTGTTGAATGTGGATGTGAGGTTCTGGTCTTTTAAATGGGCGTTCCTGGTGGCCATCACATCGACCAGGAGGTTGGGGGAACTTTCTGCTTTGCAATGTTCTCTCCCTTTTTAAAGGTCCCAATTGTGAGTCTACCTCTGCCCCATTGGAAAATGAACATTGCTCGATACAGAGACACCAAGGACAAGACACCCTGTGACTCTCCATGGAAGAAAAGGAAGATACAGCATCCTTGCTCTGAGAAGCTGGGAAAGCATTCATGCAGAAACCCTCAGAGACCTAAAGTCAAAGTGTAGAAAACTTGAGAGACATTAGAGAAAATCTTACACTGATAATGACAAAGCCCTAATAAAATTGGCTCACAGGGAATTTAGAACAGAAATAAGTAAAGCCAGAGCCTCCTACCTCTCCTCAACTATCCTCAAAGTTTAAAACAAATGAAAGAAAGTCTTTGACTTGGTAAAAGAACTAACCACCCCTGATTTTGTATGAAACAAATTATTGAACCTTCACAAAAACTATGCGATTATCTTTCAGACTGATTTCTATAATTAAATCAACCGGATCTTAACAAATATGGAAACAAGGATAATCCTAACCAAACCAACAAGCATTGGCATAGCCAATAGGTCTCGCCTTTGGAAACTTATAAGTGTTAGCCATGCAAGAGTTGATGTTGTGCAACAAGGATATTATGCTGCATAACTAAATACTTAAGAGGTCCCAAAAGCGAGACCTATCAGCTTGATTCTGTTACCTCATATAAAACAGACTTCTCAATTACACTTGTTTTCACCAGAATGATGAAGTTGTGACCTGTGCCTCCTCTCAATGAACAGCAATGCAATCACTTGAGCACATAGTTGTACGGAGTGGCCAGTAAAAGTGTAACACAACTAACATACCTTAACTATCATATACACCAACATTAGGCTTCAAAATAGAGATTAAAATCCAGTCTTTTTATATGATCCATAGGTTTACGGATATATCATGTTAGTTTTCAAGGTAACTTTGGTGGAAAAAACTTATCACATCTATATGTAATATATATATATATATATATATATGTTTATATAGCTATTCCCCAACAGTAGCTGCTAGTTAGTTCATTGATGCTAAACTACATACTACTCAGTAGAATAATGATTTAGAGAGGTATTTAATGACACCCCAACCCAACATGAGGTGGCATCTACAGGCCGAGAGTAATTAGGTAGAAGTGAAACAACTAAATGAACTCAATTCAGGAAGAGGGCCCCTCATGTCCAAACAATTACGCGCATTCGCACCAATTTAGCACCTCAACAGGTTCTAAGGCTACTTCCTTCATTCATTACAAAAAACTCATATCTGGGATAGCAAACCTGCATACATTTAGATGATTAAGCAGCTACATGTGTCTCCTATTTTCGCTGTTAGGAGCGAGTGTGCCTGTGTTTGAATGTTAAATTAAATCATTCTCTCATCAAGAGGCTGTGTGTACGAGGTCGGCTATGTAAGTAAAGCACCTATATGTTGAGATACTTAAGGCCAATAACAAAACTTCAAAATGATACATATACGTTACCCTCTGATTTAAAGGAGTGTGGCTGTGCCTACGTTTGCTTTGATATGCACAACTGAGCAGAGGCCTGTGGAAAGTAGCATCGGATTCTCATAGTACTCTCAAGGCAAGCCTGCTGCCGGAAGGGGGTTGTGGTATTTGCCAGGTTTTGGGTCTCAGTGGCTGTGTATAGAAGGGCCTGTTTTGTGGGGTGGTTAACTTCGTAGTCCTATCTCTTGCTGATTTATGGCTAAATAACAGAGTCTGGAGTTTCAACAATACACAAATGTGCGCAAAAGGGTGATTTTTTTTATTAAGAGGATTATGTCTGGGTGAGCTCTTTGGATATGTGCTTTAACATGGCTGCGTGTGTTTTTGTATGGGTCGGTAGTGAAGATCAGCTCTGTGTTCTGGCAACATGATCTGGGGCCAAGTGTTATAACTGGGGATACAGCTTAAATTGTGAGTCTGGAGCGACGTCTTGATGCCCGAATGGGTTTGGGAGGCTGCATGTGAGAAGATAGCTAGCACTGCCTCAGTCATGTCCACACATCAGCGGATAGGATGGTTTATGAACCCAAGAGCATTAGTTTGGAGAATCTTACTGGCTGCACGATCTCTGCAACGCTCGGTCCCGTTCTTGCGTCTGAAGCGGCACAGTTCCAGAAGGAACTCTGGTGATAGGTACTGCATTATGGAGATCACACTGTGATGGTTCTGAGTGGTCCATTCAGACTAGATGTAAAGTTATGCCTCTAAGGGGACTCTGCTCTGGGATGGCCCGCATTGCTCTATGTCCAAAGTCTGAAAAGTGTCCCGCACACATACAGCAGCATGTTGTCCGCAAATGCTCAAACACACGCCGACCCCCCCCACACCCCTGAGCACTCCCCAGAACTGACAAGCGCAGCTGTTTGTTTTGAGTCCGGACGTCTTCAGCAGAAGCACATTTAGAGAAGTTCATGGCTGATTCATAGCATGAAACAATCGGCCTGCATACGCCCGGTCATGCAGGGCGTAAGTCCTGACAAGCAGCCATGTTAAAATCAGACAAATAGTCTGCAAAATATGATGCCCCGATTCTTAATTTCATGCCCTGCTGATAACAAAAAAGAGGCACGCGATATTGAGGCACTGCACCCGAAGACGAGAACGACCCAGAACAAGCATTGGCCGCGCGAAGATCAAAGAAGCCGCAAAGCTGTGTGTGTTTAACTAGAAGAGAGCGGCCCCGCTCTTAAAAAATAAAATGAAGATCAAAGAAGCCGCAACAGCTGTGCACGACGCGCGCACTCTTGTGTGCGTTCTAGCAAGCTGATCGGACGCTAAGTAGCATTTCTCAGAACCCTACTAAATGTCTCAGCCAGACCAGCGCTGGATCAGGCAGAGACCTAAAAACCACAATAACAGGACCAAAAGCTAAACCAGAACTGGCCGAAGGTGGCAAGCGTAGAGATGGCTAATATGTCAGAAGAGACACAGTTCAGAGGTCTTGTTGCATCGATCTCTTCAGGCTCTCCCTTTTACCCCATGCCAACAAGGTTATGGAAAGACTGAGCGAATTATCTCCTCCCCACTTTATGGCTAATCTGTCATCAATCTTTCACCATTGGGAGGGTTCCAACAACCTGGAGGAAGGCCCTGGTGACCTCTCTCCTGAAAAAAACCTTTGGCTGATTTCCAAGAACCGAGCAACTACTGCCCTATCTCGTAGCTCCCTCTCCCAGTCAAGAGACTCAAAAAATACCGTAGAAAGATACTAGCTGGCTTCGTTGAAGACAACAAACTGTTAGAACCAGGGCAAATGGGCTTAGGCCTGGGCATGGAACAGAGACGCCACTGATTTTGGCTACCAACGAAATAAGAACGCAAGTTGACGGTGGTAAAACAGCAGTACTGATCCTATTGGACCATCCGTCGCATTTGACATGGTCAATCATCAAATCCTGCTCGCACTCCTAAAGGAGATTGGTATGAGAGGTATAATGCTCAATTGGTTTGAATCCTACCTCTCGGACAGATTATAAGCAATAACCCTCCCAACGTTTACATCAGAATACAAGAAAATCGATCATGGAGTCCCCAAAGGTTCTGCCCTTTACTGTTCAATCTATACCTAAGACCACTGATAACCCTGATAAAATCCTTTGGGATATCGTTTGTAAATTATGCAGCCGACACACAATTAAAAATATCCCTGAACAAATCTGACCCTAACCAACGAAGCAACCTCCACTCCTGTTTGAAAGAGATGACTCAACGGCTGAATGATAATACACTAACATTCAACTGACAAAAGACCGAATTCCCTTGCTGCACACAAGCAAACATACAACAGCAACTTCCCGAAAACTTCTCGCCATGGGCGAATAACGCACATTTTGATCCTCAAAGCCAGTACAATAGCAACATGTCACGGACTCCTCCGAAAGTTTAAGAAAATAGTCCCATTGCTCCCCAAGCCCTATAGAAAACTTGTGGTACAGGCCTCAATTATAAGCAGACTGGACTACTGTAGCTCTTTGCTACTAGGCAGTCCCAAATATCTCTTAAAACGACTTCAGAGGATCCAGGTGCTGGCAGCCAAGCTAGCGCTAAACAAGGAAAGAAGGGACTCAGCATCAGAAACACTACAAAAACTGCACTGGCTACGAGTAAAGGATAGGGGTATTTTTAAGGTGCTATGCATTACTCATAGGGCAATAGTTCAGTTCAGTTCAGTAAATCTTTATTCGATGATTAAAAAACATCAAAGTACATGTATACAGTTTTTAAAAAATTCAATTAAATAACATATCTGAACTTCATTTAAAATCACGAATACAAATAAAAACCGGTTAACAAGGATTTTATCTGGGACCATTGATTAACCCTGTCCTCTTGTGTTTCTTAACCTCACCGAGACTTTTATAAAATTCATAATGCAACATAATGTACGCATGTCAGTTGCTCTTTGTAAGAAGAGCAAAGCAGTTTTAGCATGACGGAACTTTGCCTCTTTTAAAATATGTACCAAGAATTTCCATCTAGGCATTTTATAAAAAGGACATAAAAGTACAAAATGAAGGGTGTCCTGTGTAGTCTGATTGTCGCAGCCGCAGGCACCCTTCTGCTCAATTGTTAAAGTAAAACCTGGTGGGTCAGCCAGTATATTCGGTAATCAATTGAGCCTAAAACGATTCATTAAAAACCTATCCTGGGAGTTATACATCAGGTACAAATAAGGTTCCATGCCCTCGCTATTCTTGATGAGACCATGGGCACTCACTGACGGTTTGGAAAGTTCTATTCCTGCTCTACGTGTGGCAAACTGGTCAAGTAGCATTTTTTTAATCTGTGGTTTGTCCTGATTTAATATTGCATTTGGGTTGGTAAAAAAATCCTCCCGGTCTAGATCCTTTAAGGTACTCTTAAGGTATCTTAACCGTGTGATCTGTAGACCTTTATCCCTACGTAGACGATCCCTCAAGATTAGTCTGCCTGGGTCTGCCTCAGGATTTGCCCAAATTCTTAACCATGCCATAATGGGGCTAAGCCTGATCTGATCCTCAATGAATGGTCTGCCCAGTTCTCTGTGCGCGATTACTGCGAGGGTGCTTTGGGGGATTTTTAGAATCCTTCGCAGGTATTTGTCTTCCTCTAGCTGTAGTTGCTTAGTATCCACAAAGCCCAACACTTCTGAACTATACGTGGCTTTCATAGTGCTTATCGAGCCATATAGGTTCATGACCTGTTCCGGGGACCAACGACCCAGCCTTCGGGCAAAGTTTGTTATAGCACTATTTGAGGATATCATTCTTGAGCACCGTTCTTCTACCAAGGTTTTAAATTTCAAAGCCCCATCAAATAGTAGCCCAAGAAAAGATAAGGACTTCACCTTCGCTAAAGTGTGGGTCTCTATTTTATATGCAAAGTTCCTAAAGGGCATCGTTCCAGCCAACATCACGAAGGACTTACTCAAATTCACTTATAGATCTAGGGTGCTCATAAAATTTACAAATCCATCGATTAGGCACTGCAAGCCCCTCGGGGTACGGGCAAGCAGGACTGCGTCATCGCGTACAAAAGCACCGGTACATGGCGCGTTCCTGCTTTTGGGCAGTCAGTGTTCAGAGCAATCAAGGTTCTCTCCAGATTATTAATGTAGAGTGAGAACAAAAAAGGTGCAAGAATACAACCATGTCTTACTCCACTGGTACAAGGAAAGGGTTCTGTGTTCCCTCCCTCCATATTGTAGCGGACTTTGGCAGTAGTATTCCAATGTAGCTCTCTAAGAATATCAATCAAACTTGGGTCAATTCCCATATTGCTCATCATGACCCATAGCTTGTACCTATTTACGTGGTCAAACGCAGCTGCTAGGTCCATAAACCCCAAGTAAATAGCTTCATTGCTGGCTTTCGTGTATTTGGCTACCAGCAAATAAAGGTTAAGACACTGGTCGCTAGTAGACCTTCCAGACCTAAAACCATACTGGGTGTCCGAAATAGTGTGATGCTCTTCCGTCCAATCCATTAGCCGTTCCAAGATTACCCGGCCCAGGATTTTGGCTGAGACATCAATCAATGATATTGGTCTATAGCATTTGGGGTCGCCCCTATTTCTCTTCTTAAATATAGGGACGATTGTTGCAGTAGACCAGGAGCAGGGTAATCCAGTCTTAATAGCTGCATTTAGTACCCTTGTAAGGATGGGAGCCCATAGGCCTACATTGCTCAAATACAAATCAGGTGAGGTTCCAGCAGGTCCTGGGGCTTTATTGCGGGTGAGCCCTTGGATCGCCTAAGTTGTTTCTTCCAGAGAGAATTCTGCAACCGCTCTCCGCTTACCATCTCACGCCCCCTCCTGGGCAGAGTCCTGGTTATGATTATAAAGACCCTCAAAGTATGTCACCCATTGTTCGGGTAAGATGTTCGTTTCAATCACAGGGGCACTACTATCTTGAAAACAAGGCCTGTTGATAATCCTGCAGAATTCTGTTGTATCTCTTCTTTCACGAGCCTGCCTTAAATCTGCCCACACTTCAGCTTGAAGAGAAACCTTTCTCTGCTTCAGCGCAGATTTATATAACTGTCTACAGAGGGCTACTCTTACTTTATCCCTGGGATTGGCTTTAAGACTAGATTTTAGGTCTCTCAAAGCTCGTGAGCAGTTGGCATCAAACCATCTAGGCAGTATTATATTTCCCCAAGGACCCTTTCCCTTCATTAGCCCCTCTAACAGGCAGGTTATTGATCCAAATGCCTTGACCAGAGAACACCCTTCTATCGTCATGTCAAGGCATTATTCGAACAATTCTTTCCCCTTAACTATTAGGGATTTATAGAATGTCAATTTTCGACCACCTCAGCCGTCTTCCCTGATCAGTTGGTCTAAGCTCAGTGCACGTCTGTAAGTTCTTCTTGGGTCGGCCTCTGTATAGGAATTCCAGGAATAAAGGATTGTGGTTGCTAAATACACCCCAATGAATCCCTACCAAACTGATCCAGTTTTTTGAAAGACTGGATACAAGAATGTAGTCTATAAAGGAAGAGCAACCTCTTCCTTTAAAAGTTGGTGTGAGAGACCCATCTTTTCCCAAGCTAGCCAAATCAAAGGTATGTTCTAGGGCATGAGTCTTTAAGAGCTTGTTAAAAGCTGTTCCCTCAGCGGTATGTACAAAGTGTGGACCCTTCTGAATTGGACAACCGGACCAGTATCTATTTAGGGGAAGCAAGCTTGGACATAGGTGGCAATTTAAATCACCCATAACTAGTACAGTGGGTTCTACAACCCCTTTCCTACAGGCTAGCTCCTGACTGAGTCTATGATCTAGTTCCTGGAATGCGAAGTTGTTTCCTTTTGCAGACCCTATGTTGTAAATATTGAAAATGATCAACCTCAGCCCACTACCCGAAAATCTTACCGCCTGGAGAGGGTTTGATGACCAGGATGGAAGAGTCCAGGCTCCTTCCCGATTAAGATCTACGTATAGTGCTAGTCCTCCAATTGCTCTTCCTGATCTACCATCTTGTGCTGGTACAAAAAAGCACTTATAGCCTGCTATTTGAAAAGGGGTACTGTTGACCGCCTAGGTCTCCTGTAAACTTATTATCTGAAACCCCCTGATATACTTTTGCCATTCTTTGTTATCAAATTTCCCTGCCAAACCCTCTATGTTCCAAGATAATATTTTTAGCCCTCCCTCTATAAATTCTTCCCTATGTGAGACCTCCCCACTCGAATTCTCAATAACTAGCTCGTCCTCATATAATGAAGGTACCAATTGTGCCTCCCGTCCCTGCCTAAATGGGAGTGCTCTAGCCAACACATGCCAGAGTTTCCCTGATGTTTCCTGTGGGATAATTTTAACACCCTCCTTCTCAGTTGAGTTATCTAGGTGGTCCGGCGACCTACTTAGTCAGTCGTTCTCATCAAGGGACAATAAGGGGCTAAATCTATGTGTCCAGTCCCCTAAACCCTGTTCATTTATCGTCAGGCCATCCACTGTGTAGTTCCTAGCCCTGGGGCCATTTAGAACCATTCCCGGTCTACCAAAGGTGTACCTTGGGTTGTGAGTGACACGTTGTCCAGGGTAGAAGTAACCCAGTGGCAGCGGTCTAGTAGTGCTTGTCTGATTTATATTGCCACTATTTAGTATGTATTCCACTAAACTGGTATCCCTGAAATTCACAATGATGCAATTGCCCACCGTGTCTTTTCTTCGACTGCCTAACCAATTGACCCTTCTAACATGTAAAATCTCCCCACTTTTTTTATCAGGTAGTGGCCTATTCTGGTTTAACCAATTTATAATTTTGTTTTTTAATTCTGTGTGTGTGTCTCTTTCTGACCAGACTTCAATTCCGGTACCCCCACGAGTACAACTACATAGGGGCATGCTTCGGGTGGTAAATTTATCGTTGGTACAGGGCTGATAGTTCTTCCATTAATCTCCCGACTGATTTGATGAATCTCTGCCTGATTAGAAGTTGGGAGCTTTTTATTTTGCAATTGTGGCGTTAACTGGCGCTGCCCCCTATCTAAGCCCATGGTTCCTGCTCCTGTCCTATTATTAGCAGCCACTTGTGTAGGAGGGTTAGAAGAAGGTAATACCTGTGTGTCAGTGTGTTGTTTGTTACTAACACAGTTTTTTTGCATAGGGGGCTGGGGGTCCTGACTAGTGACCACCATGTCGCTGTTACCTAATACTCTAGTATTCAGAGTGGGGCCCTTTGTCCTTTCCTGCTTATTTAGTTCATTTATAATTTTATCTAGCCTGCTAACTAATGGTTTAATCTGGCTAGTAATAAACCATTCTAAGTGATTTTGTAGGTATGTGCATACTTGGGCCATCCAACTTGGTGGGATTGAGTGCTGTGATCCTTGTACTACGATAACCTCATCCTCTATACTTCTTGTCTGTGGGATAGGGGGGCTTAACTTTGTTTTCTTTGTACAGGGCTTCTTGGGGCAAGCTCTTCTCTTTCTACTAATGGGGCCTTTCTTTTCTGCCAAAGGTATAGTATTTTCTATTATGACAGGCAACTGCGCACAAGATATATCATCAGTAGGTGATTCCAGAATAACGTGTAGGGAAACTGCCCTTATCTCGATATCATCATTTACCTGTGAAAAGGTAGATAAATCAGTTACTGGCGTTAGAGATAGGCGTCTCTCTGTGTGCTCAATTTCACAGGAGACAACTCCAATGGCTTTCCTTAACATGAGGTCAATCGCAATGGGCTGTAGATTGAGGGGGAGCGGCACATTAGGCTTGCGTACTGTTATCCGGGGTGTGAGAGTGATATGAGGTTTGCCCTTTGTTGAGCGGGTTTGTTCTTTACTGGCCATATTATCTATGATCAATCTAGTAGGCCAGGGCTAATCCAAATGTCACTCTTGAACACACCTGTATTTTGCCAATGCCCCCAACCTCTAACCAATAGCATACAAATCAGGCCCCCTTCCTGTCTATAACCATTAGCTTACTTTGTGGAGACCCAGCGTCCCAGTCCAGAGTGTCCTTTACTCCCCGACGTCTTGCTTTCTGTAATGTCCCAACTACAGCAGGATGTCCATGTTTCAAAATCCCAATAGGCCAAGGTAGGTGGCCCGGCCCGGTCTCAGTCAGCCTCGGACGGCCACAGACGGCCCGCCCTTTGCCCAGGCTTAGCCCAGCGCCGCCCGCGCACGTCTCACGTCGCGGAAGGACACGGCCAAATAAATCCACCTGATGACAGGGGTGGAGGGTGGGGCTGCTGGTCACGCTGCTGCCCCACTGGACACTGGGGCTCGAAGTCCAAGAGCCTGCCCCCGCTGTTTCAGTTATTCCGCTGCTCCCGCGATGCGTTTCCCGCAAAGCGGGAAACGCGAGGTCCAAATGTCCCCGGTGGTTGAGGGAGGGGCTGCTGGTCAAGCTGCTGCCCCGCTGGACACTGGGGCTCGAAGTCCAAGAGCCTGCCCCTGCTGTTTCGGTCACTCGGCTGCTCCCGCGATGCGTTTCCCCAGAGGGCAGTAAATGGCACGGGACCTGTGGCTCATCGGCAAGTAATTGAGCTACATAAACCTTCTCGAACCTTACGACCAACCCATGCTGCCCTCTTGTCCATTCCCCCCTTCAAAAAAACTGAAATTGGAGGTAGAATCTTTCAGGTACAATGTGCACAACTCCGGAACAACCTTCCTCTGTCCCTTAGAACCAACACTAATCTGCTAAGATTCAGGAAGAACCTGAAAACCTGGCTCTACCCCTGGAAATAGAAGGCTAATCGAAAATACATAGCATTATAGCAAATGATAATCCCTCTTCTTCACCAATAATTTACCAGTGCCAAGATGCCCGTTGGGCGATAGCCGCACTTAACACATTTATAATAATAATAATAATAATAAAGTGAGGTGAGGTAACATGACAAAAGACGTAGCGAACCTTAAGAAAAATCTAGAACAAGAGAATCTCAGACTAGATACCTTGATACAGCACGTTACTCAGATACACAACTTTCAACCAAAACTAGCGTTACTTGGAGACTTAAAGCCAAACATCTGATTGCGGTGTACTTTATAGGTGGAAACAGCCCTTTTTAGGTTGAAAAAACATGACTGTGAACGTGAGGAGAAAGCTTGCAGGATGCTAGCAGCTCACTTGAAACAACCTGAATCCTGCATAGCAATGACCGCAATAGGTCTGTACAACTCTTTCATTGAAAAGTATGCTGGCTGTATACCAAACCAACAGCGTCAGTAAATTGTGGCTGCTTCTCTCTCCCATATTTAAAATTCAAAAGAGGCCCTAATTAAGGTGATTGACTCCTTTTTCAAATTCTTCGGCTTTAACATCAAATGGTCTTATTAGTCTACCTATTATGCCTACCACAACTAAAGCTTCGATTGGTAATTCGCTATTCAAATGGCTACAGACATCTCATATATCTTTATAAATACAAGTCTTATCAATAAGGTTAGGGATAACGTGCCCCCCCACCCCATATTGGACAAAACTGAAACATAATGAGCAAACTGGTCTAAATTACAAGTGTCCATGTGGGGTAAAATTCCGATTGTGAAAATGAATGTAATGCCTAGACTTACTCATATTTTACGGATGCTCACTCATTATACGATCTTCTACTCTTTAAGAGATCGACGATATCATCAGGACGTTTATTTGTGGTGACAACAAACCATGACTCAAAGAAGTGTCTAAACTAAATGCCACAATAACTAAAAAAGGACTTTGCCTAATTCATACTGAGTCATACCGCCTGGCCTAACAACTGGAAAGGACAGTATACATTTTGACAATGTACAGGGAACTTACACTATAGCGAATCATCGAACGCCGTTTCCTCTGGCTCTACTACCAATACTGCACTACACTATACCGATCTCTCCCGAACGCAACACGTCTCCAGTTCCATTCTGAAATCTACCAACACACATGGGCCAGCGAACACTTTTTAATGCAGACATCTGCATTCGCCCATCGTCATGCCCCAAATGGCGTAGGAGCGTTGCTTCACTGGCTCAGAGCAGCAGCTGAAAAAACTATATTTTATTTTTGTTTTATTTTTTAGTTGCTGGCCGAGCCAGCATGTGTAGGGCGGGGCTGGAGTCTTAGGCCAGCCAAAGAGACATGCGCAGTTAGGCTTCTCTAACTCGGCTGTATTCTACAGCCAGGTGAAGAAACTGCACAGTCTCCTTATGTCTGAGCGGAGCGTTGATCCAGTCCGCTCAGGCCAATTCTGGCACTGGGTTGGTTCGGCAGTCTGTCCCAGGGACTGTCGGGAGCAGCAGGAGAAGGAAGAGTAACAAAGTGTGATGCAGCTGCAGGATAAGGTACTTTTTTTTCTATTTCATTTTTTTTATTCAACCCTCACAGCTCCCCACCACCCCCAACTTTACATTGGAAGCACCCACGACTGGGCAGAGTGCATGTTTGAGAACTCATTGAGTACCTAAACCCATCAATGACACAAAGCCACTTTCTTTCATAAGCAGACCTGTTGGCATTGCCAGTACTTGTTGTGGATTTTGAGCGTGCACTCGAACACTTATTGTGAAAGCATGCACACTCACTGACCCCAGCAGAAGTAAAGATAAAGCAAACAGTAAGTTAGTTTAAAAAGACCTGTACCAGACACGCGTTCAGTGGTACTGAACAAGAAAGAATAAAACTGGGGAATTCGAAGTGTCTGTGGATCATGAAAAACCGCGGAATTACGAGTAAAATAAAAGTGTTTATATTTACGTTTCGTGTTTTCCGCAACAATTTATTTATATGCAGGTTACGTTTACACTATTACTGTTATTAATTTTATTGCGTTATTAATTAAAAAAGAATAGAAAGTGACAATTTAAAATCAAAAAAGTCTAACTCCCATTACCTAATGAATACAAAGTTAGAAGCAGGTTAATCTCAGGGAACTATAACACAAATTCGGTGGCAAGCGTTGCTGCACATATATTATATATATATATATATATATATATATATATATATATATATATATATATATATATATATATATATATATATATATATATATATATATATATATATATATATATATATATATATATATATATATATTGTACTAGAAGATTTTGCATAACACTTTGGTATATCAGACAGTAGAAATTACTATCCCTCCAGATAGACAATTAAAAGACAATCCACATCATATTTTAGAAGCTACAGCCTGCTGTCCCCATGGCGTGCAGAGCATTTCCAATCTTCGCTCTTTGGCAAAAACACAAGGCCCCTTCTAACCGAATGGGATAAGGAGTAATCCTATTCTGCAAAATACTTCTTTCCACACAAACCGGGAAAGGTGCCCGGTTTTTCCAGGGTACCATTATGGTTAGTTAAATGTTTTATGCGTCTATCTATCTGCCGTATGGAATGTTCCAGGCGAACCCTCAGCTTCCTTTAACCGATTTAGCATAGCTCCCACTCACACTCATGCGGTACCAGGTTATTGTGACCTGCCCAGGCTCTTTAAATCAGTTTCTAGTTTTACAGATATACGATAAGCTGCAGTTAAATTAATTTTTCAAAAATAATCACATTGCCCAACAAGGTGTGCGGCCATGCCTGGGGTAAATCAACCACTGGAATTCTCTTTGCAGTGTCTGTCTTTCAAGACTGTCCTCCGACGTGATTTATTAAACTCAACATCCAAACTTCAGAGGTCTTAACAGACATTCTCTCAACTTCATTAAATAAAGATCCCCTCTCACTGAACAGTCTGAAATCTGTGTCAAGCTGTAGCGGCGGTTCTGTGCAAAGTAAAGGGCGGCTTTTAGAATGGCTTGCACACCCACGCATTTCTAGCCAACAGTTTAGCCAAGAGTGCACAGTACTGCCTCTTAAGGTCTCAAATCTGATTGCTAAATAAAGCTTTAGGAGTGATGAGATGGGACTAAGTCATTTTTGGGGGTATTTTGTCAATTGTCAGCGTGTTGTCTAATATCTTCTTCGATCAAGAAAGTGGCTATAAATGGTGCAGCAAGTGCAGTGGCCCAATGGCCTAGAGCTTAAGACAGCTTTTTATTCCATTGAACTTTTCAATCCCACAGGACCTAACAGTCTGATTAGCTAGCGGAACTTGAAGAAAAGTATTGCGGCCGCCATTGCAGGACATGGGGAACATGTCCTGACCAACTAACGAGGCATTTGCAATGCAATAGGTATGGCATTTGCTGAGATGGAGCTATTGGCATTGTAAATGGCAATGTTGCAGATTTTGTTTTTTTTGTTTGCAGTGGAGTGATTATTTAAAGAAAAAAAGTGCACGCTATACCATAATATAATGTTCATAAGAACTGTACAGTAAAGCTATGGCAATGTTAACAAAGTAACTGGAAAAAGTACACGCAGCCATAATAATAATAATAATAATATTCCACATTTGTAAAGCGCACAATCACCCGTAAGGGTCTCTAGGCGCTGGGGGCCGTCGGTAAGATTAAGCAAGCTATTGCCCAGAGTCACATGGTGCTGGGCTAATCTGCCGCCGGTGCCGGAGATCGAACCGTTATCCCCAGATTCCGGAGTCAGTCGCCCTAGCCGCGGCGCCACACCTCTTCCATAGCCATAGTAAACACTACTTAGAGCTAGGGTGACCAACCGTCCGTACATTTCACGTTGTCCGTAAGGGTTTCTTCCACGGACGCCTTTTGCCCGTAATTTCAGACATTGGCGTGAGCTGCCCCCTGCAAGCAGCCTGTATCTCTCCCTGCAGGGGCCAGCTTGCGCTCCTGCTGTGATCTGTGGCCTGCAGCAGCCCCTCCTATTCACTTTTTTTTTGTTAATATGCAAACGCAGGTGCGTTTCTCTCTCATACACAACAGATGCAGTGAGTGCAAGGTTCTCTCAACCTAAAATAAATTAATTTTGACTTGTGCTTGTGTTGGCTGTCTATTTACCTATGCACTATTGCGCGACTTCCTCTGATGTGTATGCAAAACGTACCTTTTGTCACAAATTTTCGTCCTGAATTCTGACCTTCTGTCCTGAATTTTGACCCTTTGTCCTGAATTTTTGCACTCACTGTCCTTAATTTGCACCCATGCCAGTTGGTCACCCTACTTAGAGCCTAGTTTTGGATAAAAGAGGTGGACCGCAAGCAAGCACTGTATGCAAACTGTCATTGCAAATGTTGTATATAGTTCACGCAGGTGCAACAGAGGAGCATAACACTGGTATCCTCTGTTTAAAGACAGCTAGGACTCAAATGTCGCGGACTAGAAAAATTATGTAAAGAGTTTGACGAGCCACCACCCCAAGGAAATGGACCTTCGGCCCGTTTGTGCTCAAGATGAATACTTAGACAATTATGACATTGTTTACATTAAATAGAATTTCAGACTCAAAATACGCAGTTGTGTTTTTTGTTTATCGATTTTGGGTGTGTTTTTCAGTATAAAATCTATTTTCAAACGTTCTGTCCTAAGTGCTGATAAAACAGTCAGTTTCCCCTGTTAGGGCTGAAAAAAAAAGTGATATAAGTGGGGATGGTGTACCATAAACACTCATTATCTGCCTATGTGGCTGCCAAGCAGAGCTTTAGGAGCTATCACCCTGAAATATTAGGTGCAGAGCTAATATTAACCCCTTAGCTGCTAGGCCTCCCACCCCCTTCCCCACTGTGCTAAGCCTTTTTTTGGCTATTTGGGGTAGTTTGCGCTTAGGCCCCTGTAACTTTTTGACCACATAAGGTATCCACGCCAAATTTGCGTCCTTTTTTAACAACATCATATAGATTCTAAATGTACAACAGGCTTTGTGGATTCCCCTGGAGGGGACCCAGAAATTAGCCAAAATACAGCAACATTTTTTTTTTGGGGGGGGAGAGAAATGGGAAAAAAGTGCTACAGATGAAAGCTTCTCATTTTGTCCCTGCAAATGATATTAAAAAAAGGGTTATGGTGATAACATCACCATCTTCCCAACTTTCAGGGACAAGCAGACTTTTGTCAGAAAACCAAAATGTTTTACACAGTTTTGGCATTTTTCTGGGACATAGCCTATTTTTGCTCTTTTTTGTGCTTTCAACCTCCTTCCAGTTAATGGTAGAAATGGGTATGAAAGCAGTAATGGATCGTGGAAAGCTATACATTTTAAAAATGTAGACACAATTCTGAATTCAGCAATGGGTCATTTGTGTAGATCCTTCAAGGTTTCTTAATACCCCCCAACAGACAGCAACACAACAGACTCTCCGTAAACAATCGACCACGACACCCTGCTAGCCTGGGCCAGCGTGAGTATCGATTACACCATCAAGACCATGCGCTCAATCCACTCCGGCTCTCCGTCAGACCCATTCCCGCACCACGTCTTCAACAGAGCAAGCAGCACCAATGCACCCATCTGCGCAACGTCATCAATTTCTCCCTCGAGACCTTCCTAGAGATTTGGAAACACGCAGAGATCAACACCCTACTCAAAAAACCTAAGGCAGACCAAAGAGACCTCAAGAACTTCCGGGCCATGTCTCTGCTCCCCTTCTCAGCCAAGGTCATTGAGAAAACCGTCAACAGACAGCTAACCCGATACCTCGAAGAAAACCAAATCCTTGACCCTTCCCAGTCAGGGTTCCGCAGCAACCACAGCACGGAGACTGCCCTCATCGCTGCCATCGACGACATCAGGACCCTGCTGGACAACGACGAGACTGCAGACTAGACCTCTCTGCCGCCTTCGACACCATCTTCCACCGCACACTACGTGCACGCCTCCACGCCACCACGCCGCAGGGATCCGAGACGAGGCTCTGGATTGGACCACCTCCTTCCTCTCCAGCAGAACCCAGAGCGTCCGCCTCCCCCATTCCGTTCCAAAGCCTCCGAGATCATCTGCGGCGTACCCCAGGGATCCTCCCTCAGCCCGACGCAGTTCAACATTTACATGGCTCCGCTCGCACACGTAGCCCAACAGCACACCCTCAACATAATCTCCTACGCCGACGACACTCAGCTAATCCTCTCCCTCACCAAGGACCTTATCACAACCAAAGCCAACCTCCACGAAGGAATGAAGGCCGTCGCCGACTGAATGAAGACCAGATGTCTGAAGTTGAACTTGAACAAGACGGAGGTCCTCATCCTCGGCTCCTACCCTTCAGCCTGGGACGACTCCTGGTGTCCGACGGCACTGGGTGCAGCCCTGACACCCACCGACCACGCACGCAACCTGGGAATCATCCTCGACTCTACGCTCTCAATGACCAAGCAAGTCAACGCCGTCTCCGCCTCCTGCTTCAACACCCTCCGCATGCTCCGCAAGATCTACAGATGGATCCCAACAGATACAAGAAAGACAGTCATCCAGGCCCTCGTCAGCAGCAGACTCGACTACGGAAATGCCCTGTACGCGGGAGCCCCGACCAAGCTCATCAAACGACTACAACGCATCCCAAACGCCCTGGCACGACTGATCCTCGGCGTACCACGCCACGGCCACATCACCCCTCACCTGAGAAACCTGCACTGGCTCCCCGTCAACAAGAGGATATCCTTCAAGCTCCTCACCCACGCACACAAGGCACTCCACAAGATTAGCCCAGCCTACCTCAACAGCTCTCCTTCTACATCCCCAACAGCCAGCTATGCTCCGCAGACCTCTCACTCGCCACCGCCCCGTGCATCCGAAGAAAAACCACCGGTGGGAGATCCTTCTCCCACCTCGCCGCCAAGACATGTAACAATCTCCCACTGAGCCTACGACAGACCAAAGACGTGCTGACCTTTAGGAGGATACTCAAGACCTGGCTGTTTGATCAGTAGCGCCCCCCTCCCAGCGCCTTGAGACCCTGGTGGGTATGTAGTGCGCTTTACAAATGATTGATTAATTAATAGAAACTAACAGTTAAATATAGGAAAAATTGAAAATTAGTTGAAAAAAACAGCCATTTGTGCCAACACTTTCACCTGTAATTGTGACAGCTGTTTGAAAGCAATATACCGTTACATCCACTAGACCTTTCTGGTTGTGGGGATATATAGGACTTGTAGGTTCACCAAGAACCTGACGAACCCAGAGCCAATAACTGAGCATCATGTTCCAGGTATATAGCAATTATTTTGGGATAATATATACATGGAATTGGAACAAAATATTGAGTTTAGAAACAGTAGATATTTGAACATTTCCGAAACTGTGAGTACCCATACTAGCAGGAGACTTATAGGTCATTTTTCAAATTGACTTCTTTTTTACACATTGTCTTTCATTTGGAAGGCAGAAATGCATCAAAAGTCAATAGGTAATAACAGTTGCTCTACAATTCTGTATTACCCTAAGTCTCCCGATAAAAATGGTACCTCACTTGTGTGGGTATGCCTAGTGCCCACGACAGGAAACGGTCCAAAACGCAATGTGGACACACTTTACTTTTACAGTGAAAACGGACCCTTTTTTTGCAAAGTGCATAGCTGTAGATTTTGAACCCTAGGGAAACCTAACAAACCTATACATTTTTGAAAACTAGGCACCAAGGAGGTATGGTTTGCATGGATCCCCCAACGTTTTCTTACCCAGAATCCCCTGCAAACCTCAAATTTAGCTTAAAGAAATCACTTTGTTTCCACACATTTTTGTCTGGGAAAGTTGTAGCATCACCAGGCTGACACAAATTTCCTACCCCCCAGCGTTACCCCAGGTCTCCTGATAAAAATGGTGCATCACTCGTGTGGGAGGCCCAAGTACCCGCGACCGGCAAAGGCCCTAAACGTATTGAGGCAACATCAAAACTGCCTATCACAAAACGATCTCGTTTTGCAAGGGGGTCACCTGGGTTTTTGGCCCCGTGCTCGGCAGCCAACTAGGGAAACCTACCAAACCCACATATTTCTGAAAACTAGATACCCGGGGATTCCAGGGAGGTATAGCTTGCATGGATCCCCCAACGTTTTCTTACCCAGAATCCCCTGCAAACCTCAAATTTAGTTGAAAAAACACTTTTTCCACACATTTTTGTTTTTGTGTGGGAAAGTTGTGGCATCACCGGGTTGACACGAATTTCCTACCACCCAGCGTTCCCCTAAGTCTCCTGATAAAAATGATGCATCACTTGTGTGGGAGGCCGAAGTATATGCGACAGAAAAGGGCACAAAACGTATTGAGGCAACATCAAAATTGCCTATCACAGAACGACCTGGTTTTGCAAGGGGGTCACCTGGGTTTTTGGCCCCATGCTCGGTGGCCAGCTAGGGAAACCTACCAAAACCACACATTTTTAAAAACTAGACACCCTGTGAATTCCTGGGAATTCCAGGGAGGTATGGCTTGTGTGGGTCCCCCAATGTTTTCTAACCCAGAATCCCCTGCAAACCTCAAATTTAGTTGAAAAAAACACTTTTTCCACACATTTTTGTGTGGGATCGTTGTGGCATCACAGGGCTGACAGAAATTTCCTACCACCCAGCATTTCCCCAGGTCTCCCGATAAAAATGGTGCATCACTCGTGTGGGAGGCTCAAGTACCTGCGACAGGCTAGGGCCCAAAACGTATTGAGGCGACATCAAAGTTGCCCATCACAAATCGCCCTGGGTTTGTAAGGGGGGTCACCTGGGTTTTTGGCCCCATGCTCGGCAGCCAGCTAGGGAAACCTACCAAACACACACATTTCTGAAACATAGACACCTGGGGGATTCCAGGGAGGTATGGATTGCGTGGATCCCCCAAAGTTTTCTTACCCAGAATCATCTGCAAAAATCATATTTAGCTAAAAAAACACTTTTTCCACACATTTTTGTTGTTCAGATCCCGTCTGATAATGGGAGTCATTCACATACGGGAAAGCCCACTCATGTGTAGGTGTTGGTCTGGAAAACAGATGAGGAGAAGAATTGAGAAGTTATATTTTAAGACATATCCCGATGTTCGTCTTTTTATAGTGAAAATCACGAAGTGGATGCCAGACAACTCACAGAAGGAGTGAATCTAGAAGTGTTTTTGGTACCTCTCGGCTGGTATGAGAGACTGCTGCCGTTAGAGGGTAAATATTGACAAATAGCAGCACAGTGTGTTTTTTGTGCAGCAATGTGGTTTTTGAATACCCACACGGCAGGGTATTAAACCGAAATTTGGGTGTTTTTATATTTTGACAGTTGTGAAGTCCCGGTGTCCAAAGCAGTGGCAAAAAAACTATATGCCCTGAAGAAATTGCCAGATGAATACTATGGCAATGAAACATGTCGGCAAGTAGAGTATGGCTGTTTAAATAGCAGTCATATTCACTATTTTAACTATGCAACCAGCACAATAAATAGGAATAAAGTTTGTGTATTTGTGCTGAGTGCATTTATTTTATGTGACACTATCTTGTGTGTTTTGTCTGTTTTTCCGCTGCACTCTCTCTGTTTTCAAACACATATCTGCTTTCACTTGGACACTTTTCTTTGAGCTTGATGGCACCAATGATGAGAACAGGGCTATCCTGGTGAGTACCTGCCAGGTTCCCCGCTGGTGGTGTGCCCGTGAGGTGCCATCTCGCTTCCACACACTTTTTTCACAGTGGTTTATGGTTTCACAATTCTTTATTTCAAAGGGGCGGGCTTTTTTAAGTTGGGCACGAGAGTGATATATCCCCTACACCATAATCATTTAAAGAGGGGAGGTAGTTGTAACTGACTACAACGTGGGAGATATCCACAAAAAGTTGAAGAGAAAAGTGCCAGTGACCTAGATTACAGTTGGTGTTGTGACTTGATGAGTGGAGGGCGACCTACGTCCTAAAATCCCTCTTTGCTCCTTGTTGTTGTTGGCCAGCTATGGAAACCTACCAAACCCACCTTTTTCTGAAAACTAGGCTCCCGGGAGATTCCAGGATGATATGGCTTGCGTGGATCCCCCAACGTTTTCTTACCCAGAATCCCCTGCAAACGTCAAATTTAGTTCAAAAAAATCACTTTTACTACACATGTTTGTGTGGGAAAGTTGTGGCATCACGGGGCTGACACAAATTTCCTACCACCCAGCGTTCCCTCAGGTCTCCCGATAAAAATGGTGCCTCACTGGTGTGGAAGGCCCAAGTACCTGCGACAGGCAAGGGTCCAAAACGTATTGAGGCGACATCAAAATTGCCTGTCACAAAATGACCTTGTTTTGCAAGCGGGGGTCATCTGGGTTTTTGTTCCCACGCTTGGCGGCCAGCTAAGGAACCCTACCAAACCCACACATTTCTGAAAAATAGACACCCGGAGGATTCTAGTGAGGTATGGCTTTCGTGGATCCCGGAACGTTTTCTTACCCAGAATCCCCAGCGAACCTCAAATTTAGTTGGGAAAAATAACTTTTTCTACACATTTTTGTGTGGGAAAGTTGTGGCATCACCGAGCTGACATACTTGACCTACAAAACCCAAACATTTCTGAAAACTAGACACCTAGGGGATTCCTGGGAGGAATGGCTTGTGTGGATCCCCTAATGTTTTCTTACATAGAGCCATCCATAGACAGGACCTTAGCAGTTAATTTGTCATTTCCAGAACCGGCCATTACTCCATACAGTATGCGCAGGTTGAGGCGTGTTCCTATATTGGGCATAAAGTCTGACTAGTGGGTGCACTTGAATAGTTATGACTCTGTGTAACCTAGTAGCCAAGAGCTTGGCGATGAACTTTACCTCCACATTAAGTGGAGAGATGGGGCGGTATGAATTACATCTCTCCGGCTGTTTCCTATCTTCGTGAATGACCACTATCGTAGCCAGGCGTTGATCTGGCGGAAGCATTTGCTCTTATTTCGCCTCCATCCACATATGAAACAGATGGGGTGCTAGTTTGGACGCTAGAAGTTTATATAGTTCAATAGGAAGGTCATTAGGTCCCATCGCCTTGCCTGAGTTCAGTGCTCGTATTGCCTGTTCCACTTCGAAAGGTTCAATGTCTGCCGTTCAGTGTTCTTCCGAGAGGGTCGGGAGTTTAATGTCCCTGAGAAAGTCCTGAATCACTGTGGACCATTGAGTGGTGGGGGAGTAAAGTTGTTTGTAGTACTGTGCAAATGCCTCCAAGATTCCTTTGGGGTCAGAGACTGTTTCTTCTGGCTCTGTCACTATTTGTGGTGCTCAACCTCTTATTCTGTCCCGTTTCTCAAGCCAGGCAAGCAACTTCCCAGTTTTGTTTCCTACCTCATAAATACTCCGTTGGTACAGGATATGTGAGTTTTTCGCCCTCTGTTCCATTAAATCTCTGTATTCTTTTTGTCAGAGTCTGAGGGTGTGTATCTGTATTTCATTCTGTAATGCGAGAAGTGATTTCTCCCGGTCCCTGCGTTTTCCCACTATTTGTGAGTAGGCCGTTCCCCGTATGAACGCCTTGAAGGCTCCCCAAAGTGTTAGATTGGAAGCCACCCATCCTTCGTTGAGTTTGAAATATGTAGTGGTTGCCTCGTCCAGTTTTAGCATCTTGGAGGCGCCAGGCATTAATGGGTTGAGGCCCCTCGAGTTGTAGTGGCCCGTCCTCATAACTCTATCCACACCGGGGAGTGGTCAGAAATTCTTCGGACGAGGTGTCTTACCTCTGCTATTTTTGCTAAGTGAACAACCTGCGTAAATATATAGTCCAGTCTAGAGAGGCTTAAATGAACTCCTGAAAGGAAGGTATATTGGCGCTCTGTCTGGTGTTGTGTACACCAGGTATCTGCTAGGCCAAGGGCTGTCACAAATGTGGACAGTGTTAGGTCCCAGGGGTCAGTTGGGATTGAGCCTGCCTGTCTAAGTCTGGCAAGAGTAATGAGTTAAAATCTCCCCCTGGAAGTAGTACCCCCTCCGGTAGCTGAAGCAATTCCTCGCTCAGTCTCAGCAGTATGGTGTAGTCATGGAGGAATATATACTGAACATAAATTAATTGGGATTCCCTCCCATGTGCCGGTTTGTACCACATAGATTCCCTGTGGGTCCACCCAAGTCTTATGGCGAATGAAGGGTGTGGAGTTTCTGATGAGACTGCCCACTTCTCTGGAGTCAGTAGTGTATCCTGAGTGTGTCACCACTGTATAGCCTCCCCTATTCATTGCTCTACAAGAGTTTCCTAGTAGATGGGTTTCCTGCATTAGGACAATGTCAGGGGAGTGTTTGCGGACAGACTGGTGGAACATGCTGCATTTTATCTTGTTTCCAAGTCCGATTACGTTCCATGAAAGGACCGACAGGCAGGACCTGATTTTAAAGGGATGCGCCATTTTTCATAGTAAGCTGAGGGGCGAGAATCGTCCAAGTGTATATTATGCCACCATGTACTATTTCTAACTTTGGGCTCCAAATGTATGTGTCTGGTCTATCAACGAATCCCCTAATAACAAAAACACCCCCCACCCTGCTACACTACCTGGTGGTGACTAAACTGCCGACCCTCCCCCAACTGGCAAGGTGCCTGTCACCCTAGAAAGGAAAAACATGTTAGTTAATTAAGAACTGAGGGGAAACAAGAGGCTGCGACCAAATTGTTCCTCCCCGCTCTGCCTGAGCATAGGACTATGTTTCAAGAAGAGATGGAGTATCTTCAGCGATCAAGCTGATACTTTGTGATTTTGTCATTGTGTTCACACTTTGCGTACCATCCTATAGTTCCCTCCTATCATGAACAAAAGAAACGCCCCTTCTTACAGCTCCTCCAGCGGGTTAGATGGGTCCTGGTCATGTGTGCCCATCTGTACCAGCAGCGAGGCGAAGGCATCCCCCAAAGTCGCCTAGGAAAACCAACCACCCCCCCTCATCAGAGCCCCTTCCCCCATCGCCAGCCCCTCCTGTGTCCTCTCCCAGCCAGCTAGTACCCAGCCCACCCCTGTGCAACCCTGCACACTTTTGATGTGGCAGCTGGTGTCTATTTTCTTAATTTGCCACCCTTCCAGCCAGTGGGTTGCCAGATGAGGAGAGTCAAAAAATATGTATTTTCCTCTGCTATTACACAGAGTCTGGCAGGGCAGAGCATCATGTGTTTGATTTTGCATCTCCTTAGTTCCCGCTTTACTTCTGTGAAACTTCTCTGTTGTTGGACTTTGAGGGTATAGTCTGGATAAAGGCTGACAGGGGTTCCCTCGAATTGCAGATCCTGGTGCGTCGAGCAGCTTGCAAGAGCACATCCCTGTCTCTGTAGTAGAAAATACGAGCCACAATGGTGGGGGCATACCAGGTCTTGGAGGGTGCGGCAGGCACCCTATGTGCCCTCTCGACCGAAAAGAACTTCAAGAGTCCCTTGGGCTGGAGCACAGTGGTAATAAAATGTTCTACAAAGAGATCCCTACAGGGCTCACCTGCATTCTCAGGTACTCCCACCAGGCGCAGATTGTTACGTCTCGATCTCCCTTCCATGTCTTCCAATAGAGTGTGCATAGTGATATTGTCCTGGAGCAAAGAAGCTACCAGCCTCTTCAGTTAAGTGGTTGTCTCATCAATGCTTGGGACCTGCTGTTATGTCTCGCAGAGTTTCTCTTTCTCCTTAATTAGCTCCGCTCTCATCAAAGACATTTCCGCCACTACAGAATCTAGTTTGGGCTCCAGAGCTCCATTGGCACCCTGAGTGGCCGCCATAATGTTTCTAAACGATGGTTCCTGGGGCTCTTCATCTGACTGGTGTGCAATCAACTCGGTCCCATTCTCAGTCTGCGCCTGTGGGGGAAGACATAATGCTCCATCTTACTCTGTTGGGACTTCTTTCCCACTTCTTTGCCTCCCCACCATAGCCTTGGCTGCTCATTGCCTACTGAACCACTCCGTTACCTCCCACACCACAGCCTTGCGTAACGGGTACCCCAGGCCAGAGAAGTGCAAACACGGGGAGCTAGGTTTCCCCCTCTGGGCCCCCTTCACGAGGCTCGTCGGTGGGGAGACTTCACTAGTCAGCCCCAGACTGCGTGTGTCATCGATCTGGAAAATTAAAGTCCAATTTTTCAACTTCTGGCCAGGGGGAGGAGGGGGCACACCCGGTTCAGCCCTGCGTCTCCAAACTGATTGACTCTTCTCGTTCACAGGCCTGATTCTCTGCGCCTCTCCTGAGTCTGGCCTACTGAGTGAGTCTAATTATTGAAAGGGGGGGAGGCCCTTCTTGCCTCTGCCCCAGAGGCCACGGTCGCAGCGAGGTGATAGATTCAGGGCCTCCTTGCTTCCCCACCCCGCGGCCTCATCACCTCTCCTTGAATGGCCTGCAGTCTGGGTGTGACCACTCCGCCAAAACCTTTCTCTGGGCCTCAAGGTCGAGCGCCTGTCTCCTCCGCGAGACCTGTAGAGCCCCAGTTGTAATTCAGTTGGTAACGTCTCCCAGCCGGACTGGGGGGCCCCCGCTCCGCCACCACGCAGATCTACACTCCCAGGCCACATCCGCCACATGACATCTGATCAGGGCACCCCTTCCGGACCGCTGGGCGCTGCGATGTTGTAAGGCCCCTAACGAGCCTCCGAGTGGAGCACCAAGCCCCACCCCTACCAGCACTTTATGTCACCATGCGGGCTTCTCCACGATCCATTCGCCCGGTCCAGTGTTTTCTGGGCCTTTCTCGCTGCTTCTGGCGGTGCCGGGCCTGTCGTCACCTCCCCGCCCACGGCCACGCCATCTCCTCGTGCAATTTCCGGCCCGATCTTTTCCAAACTCAGACCACCGAAACCAAACAGGTTGGGGAAGCAGAGGGTGTCGTCTCTCCCCTAAAACGTGTAGCGGATGATGATCGGATTAATCTGCAGAGGGGCTCGGGCTGCGGAGCTCTGCTAGCACCCGTCTGCCATGTTCGGCCGCTAACCACGCTCTCAGTTGTGGTACTTGGGTCACCACCTCCTCATTCCATAATCCAGCCGTGGATGGTTGTACACCGGAGATGGCATGGGCTGAACTGAATGGAGTACACCTCACACAAAGGAGCAGTGGAATGGAACTGGCATAATACTAATCTCAATATGCACTGATCTTGATGGCAAAACCAATAATGTTAGCATCTACTTTATAGTGAAATTGCAAAAGGACAACAAGGGACGATTTGCCTTTCTAGTTTCGGTCCTAGTAGATCCATTCCTAGCGATGCTGACATGTCAATATAAAGTTCATGTTACCTTTTTTGCAATTGAGTTTTTATTATCACGATTATGGCTATTTAGTGTCTGATATATAGAACTAAGACACTGCTCTACCTTGACTTAATGCCACAGTACGGTATGTTTTCTAATAGGTTCATTTGAGTTTCCTTCGAGGTGTGGGACAATTCTAACCTTTTTGTCACAACATTTTTCTTTGCAAAACTCTGCAAATTCGAAGCCGCAAAAATGTGCGTTTTCCCCACATTTGCATAAATGTATGCTGCAAAAAGGTGGGCCTGCAAAGAAAATGCTGCATACAGTTTCTACTGTTCATACAAACGTCTGCAAGCACTAAAGCAAACATGCCGATAGCAAGTTTGTATACATATACATGTTGGATGGGTTTGAACAAAGGGAAAATGATCTCGCAATGGGTGAAAATGATTTTGTAATGCGCAGAAAAAAATTACACAGTTACGAGTCAGCCTCATGCTAAGAGGGCTGATGGCACCAGGGTCATACAAGGATTCACCCTTCCTAAGCCTGAAGTACAGTGAAAAAGTCACTGTAAATCAATGAAAATGTAATTTGCACAAAAAGAGTAAGAAAAGTAGGGGTTAATTTCGATAGCATCCCACCCTTTTATTCATCGGAAGACGTTCTGTGACTAACAGCAATCAGGATAAATACAAGAAAACTATTGTGTGGGCTTGTTTTGACTACAATTAGCAACCAGGCATCGAAAAGGGAAAAAGCATAACGAGCTGAAGGTGATTATGGTCCCTTGTTGATTTCGAAAGGGAAACCGCACAGACAGTTGGTCCAGTAGCTCGCGCCAAAGACAAAACGAGGCGGAGTATACTGAAAGCACGAGCGCAACGCAAGGGGGGCCTACACGCTTGAAAGTGGTACCCGGCTGGGAGAGTGGTGTTGACATCATTTTTAAACTAGAGGCGACATTTGAAAAAGGACGAACACAAAACAGATGAACTCCTAACATCTAGATTGGTCCTAGATTGAACTCGGGAAGAATGCGTCCAAAAAAAGGCATTGGGCTCATGCTTAATTACATTGGCGAATATATACATAATAGACCTACTCATCCTTTTCTTTTTAGCCAAGGGTTCTGTTTTTAAATGTTGGAATTTGCTCACGCCCATATGGCTCCCAGACCTCGTTCTCACTGAGCAGAGGCCCCGATTTGATAATAGTACCCATTCGCTTTTCCACGGCGGTTAAGAAATTAACAGCCTGATTGCATTAATTATATTAAAACATATTCTGACCTTTAAGTTAATAGTTTTTGCAACTCAGGAAACGTTTAAACCCCATAGGAAAACACACATTACATCAGCAGACGGCAATCTACACAGTCTGGGAGCATCAACATCAAAGAATCCTGGTAGTAAGACGACAGACTCATTTCCCCAAGAGTTTTAGCAACACAGCAAAGGGCTATGGATTCCAGGCGTCTGTGGTTTTTTTGTTGAAAGACTGCTGTTGAGTATCATGTATACTTGGTAGGAGTAGAGGGAGAGGGCGCGAGAAGGTGAAACACTGCACGTTTATGTTTATCTGCTTCTGTGCACCAAAAGCACAGGGGCAGTCTACCTCTGATAAAGATGACAACAAAGACGTAGAATAACACCGATTTTTAGACTCTGGTAACACTAAGTGAAAGGATAACTTTATTAACAAACCAAAAATCGTCCGAAAGCATTCTAAATAGTTAGAACGTTAGAACTTGATGAACAAAAATCGCACGATGCCAAAATCACGAAGGGCGCACCGAAAACAAGTCAGCATTTTGCATCCAAAGTCCAAACGTCAAGACCTAAAATGAAAAATATTGACGAAGGCCAGAAATTAAAACATAAGAACTTGTGACTTATTGGTTTATTTATGACATGAAAACAGCGAAGCTTATTATTGAATGATGGCAAACAATATAGTAGGTTTATTTTTTCATATTGTTGTACGAATACCTTCAAGAATACATTTTACCTTCCTATTTTAATCCAGGAAAGTGAGATTGTTTTGTTTGTAAGGTTGCTGTAGGCAGTGGCGTAACGAAACTTGAGGGGGCCCCCCTGCAAACTACATGGATGGGGCCCCCTCCCATCCTCCGCACCTGTCCAGAGCTCTCAGGCCAGCAACCCGCCATACTGCAGGGGATGCGGGGCTATTGTTACGCCACTGTCACCAATACAGCCGTTATAAGTAACACTGGATGGTGGAGTTAAAGGTTGGGCTTAGTCTGCCAGCAGGCTATCATAGGTGGTGGTCCATTCATTACAGGGTCCCTGTCATCAGTACGCCAGGGAAGTTTGCCCAATCTTAGGTAGGTTTCCTGATGCAGTCTCTTGTCGTGATATACAAAATCGGGTCCACTCATCGTTCAGTTTTGACAAAAGTGCATCCACTGCTCCTTCTGGTTTCCGTTTTAAAACATTAGACAAAGCGACAATGCAGTATTTCAAAAGCAGATGTAACTACAAAGAGCACATTTTGATAATACATTTTTATTAGTAGACAATAGCAATCTTAAGAGGAATTGCATAGCTTCATACACACTGTGACCGCAATTCCATCACAGTCTCTCTCTCTCTCTCTCTCTCTCTCTCTCAATGAGTCCGTTTCTCTCGCTCAGTCAGTCAGTCTCTCTCTCTCTGTCATTCAGTCTCTCTCAGTCAGTCTGTCAGTTTCTCTCTCTGTTAGTCTCTCTATCTCTCTCTCTCTGTCAGTTTCTCAGCCAGTCAGTCAGTCTCACCGTCAGTCAATATTCAGACTCTAAGTCAGTCAGTCTATACTCTGTCTCCACTCTATCTCTCTCTCTCCATTCTCTCTCTCAACTCTGTCCACTCTATCTCCACTATCTCTCTCCACTGTCTCTCCCTCCACTGTCTCTCTCTCCACTGTTCTCCACTCTCTCTACTCTCTCTCTACTCTCTCTCCAGTCTCTCTCCACTCTCTATCCACTCTCTCCCCACTCTCTCCCCACTCTCTCCCCACTCTCTCTCTCCACTGTCTCTCTCTCCACTGTCTCTCTCCACTGTCTCTCTCCCCACTGCCTCTCACTCTCTCTACTCTCTCTCCACTCTCTCTCTCCCTTCTCTCTATCTACTCTTTCTTCTCTCTCCCTACTCTCTCCACTCTCTCTCCACTCTCTCTCCACTCTCTACTCTCTCTCCACTCTGAACTCTCTCTCCACTCTCAACTCTCTCTCTCCACTCTCAACTCTCTCTCCACTCTCAACTCTCTCTCCACTCTCTCCTCTCTCTCCACTCTCTCTCTACTCTCTCTCCTCTCGCTCTCCACTCTCTCTCTCTCCACTGGCTCTCTCTCCACTGGCTCTCTCTCCACTGGCTCTCTCTCCACTGGCTCTCTCTCCACTGGCTCTCACTCTCTCTACTCTCTCTCCACTCCCCACTCTCTCTCTCCCTTCTCTCTCTCTACTCTCCCTTCTCTCTCTCTACTCTCTCTCCACTCTCTACTCTCTCAACTCTCTCTCCACTCTCAACTCTCTCTCCACTCTCAACTCTCTATCCACTCTCAACTCTCTATCCACTCTCAACTCTCTCTCCACTCTCTCGCTCTCCACTCTCTCTCTCTCCACTTTCTCTCTCTCCACTGGCTCTCTCTCCACTGGCTCTCTCCCCACTGTCTCTCTCCCCACTGTCTCTCTCCCCACTGTCTCTCTAGTCTCCCTTCTCTCTCTCCACTCTCTCAACTCTCTCTCCACTCTCTCAACTCTCTCTCCACTCTCTCTACTCTTTCTCCACTCTCTCCACTCTCTCTCTTCACTCTCTCTTCACTCTCTCTTCACTCTCTCTCTCTCTACTCTCTCTCTACTCTCTCCCTACTCTCTCTCTCTCTCCACTCTCTCTCTCTCTCTCCACTCTCTCTCTCTCCACTCTCTCTCCACCCTATCTCTCCACTGGCTCTCTCTCCACTGGCTCTCTCTCCACTGTCTCTCTCCCCACTGTCTCTCCCTCCACTGTCTCTCCCTCCACTGTCTCTCTCTCTCCACTGTCTCTCCACTGTCTCACTCTCTCCAGTCTCTCTCCAGTCTCTCTCCACTCCCTCTCCACTCTCTCTCTCTCCACTGCCTCTCTCTCCACTCTCTCTCTCCCTTCTCTCTCTCTACTCTCCCTTCTTTCTCTCTACTCTCTCTCCACTCTCCCTACTCTCTCTCCACTCTCTCTCCACTTTCTCTACTCTGTCTCTCCACTCTCTCTCTCTCCACTGTCTCGCCACTCTCTCTCTCTCCACTCTCTCTACTCTGTCTCTCCACTGTCTCTCTCCACTCTCTCTCTCCACTCTCTCTCTCCACTCCTCTCTACTCTCTCCTCTCTCTCTCTTTCCACTTGCTCGCTCTCCACTCTATCTCGCCACTCTCTCTCTCCACTCTCTCTCTCCACTCTCTCTCTCCACTCTCTCTCTCTCCACTCTCTCTCTCCACTCTCTCGCCACCCTCTTTCTCCACTCTCTCCACTCTTTCTCTTGCTCCACTCTCTCTCTTGCGCCACTCTCTCTCTCTCGCGCCACTCTCTCTCTCTCACTCCATTCTGTCTCTTGTCAGGGTCCAGAGCAGTGCTCTGTGCTGCCTTCCTCTCTCTCTGGGACCCCAGCCTCCGTCCTTGTCAGGGTCCTGAGCAGTGCTCTGTGCTGCCTCCTGCACTCTCTCTGGCCCCTCCTCCTTGTCAGGGTCCAGAGCAGTGATCTGTGCTGCCTCCTGCTCTCTCTCTCTGCCCCCCCTCCTTGTCAGGCTCCTGAGCAGTGCTCTGTGCTGCCTCCTTCTCTCTCTCTGGGGCCCCTACCCCGTCAGGGTCCTGAGCAGTGCTCTGTGCTGCCTCCTGCTCTCTGGGGCCCCCACCCCATCCTTGTAGGGGCCCGAGCAGTGCTCTGTGCTGCCTCCTGCTCTCTCTCTGCCTCCCCCTCCTTGTCAGGGTCCTGAGCAGTGCTCTGTGCTGCCTCCTACTCTCTGGGGCCCTCACCCCCATCCTTGTCCTTTGATCTTCTCAGAGGAGCAGAGCCCTGTGGGGAATGTTGTCTCTGGGCCCCCACCCCATCCTCTTTCTGGGCCTGGCACCTCTGACTGAAGAGAAACATTGCATGTTGATACTTTGTTTCTCTTCAGTCAGAGGGAGGGGGTGAGGGGCTCGTAGCAGGCTGCAGACAGCCTGCACCTGCTTTGGAGGGAGAGAGGTTTGCTTTAGCGCAAGCCTCTCCCACAGCTCTCACCAAAGAGCTGAGGGGGGCCGGGGCCCCCTTCATTTATTGAAGAGAGTGGGCCCCCCCGCACCGTGGGGCCTGCGGGGGCTTTTGTTACACCCCTGGCTGGTGGTTGTTTAAATGTTTACCCAGGTAAGGCAACAAAGCAATATTCTACAAGAGGACAAAAATGGGCAGCCAAGCAGTGATGGCATTTAACGATAGGAAAAAGTACCAAGGCACAATAAACCTATAAAATATATAAATATAATATGTTGGTGCCAACTTTTCAGATTGCTTGTGTGTGGTATTTCTTTGAATCAGCGTGCTTATGAGCAACATTCTACTGCCAAATGTATGAAACTCTGAGTGATACTTTCTCACTATTAAATCAAAGCAATGAGCATTATTTGGGTGCTTCGCTTTGAATTTTCCACTATTTCATACAGACATATCAAACAATAATTAAGGTTGGCTTAAAACAAGTGTTGCCCATGCGTACCACATTCATCTTCAGTACAGTAGAGAACAAGATGAAATTAATTGTAAGTATTGTTAGCAATATTCAAACAAGTGACATTATTAACCAATTCACATCATTTTAATGGGACTCAAACTTCAGTCAATCAGAAAGCAGCGCCTGAAGCACTCTTCACATCAGGGGCCACAATACCAAACAAATTAATCAGCAAGAATGGTAAAAAGGTAATATAGATAAGGTATTAAATGTACTGAACACCTACCTGGGGGAGGGAAGGCCGCATGCAAATCCATGAAAGATATCAATACTGGAGAACCACAGCATAAAGATAAGTAACTTGGTTTTCTTCATTATTGAATCTTTCATAGATTGACATGGATGAATCCTAACAGCAAGCAGTAAAAACACTTGACAGAATAGACTATAATGCAGAGGTGGGAAGCATAAATCATAAGCACATAACTTCTACTTATATACAGGGTAGCTCACCTCATTGGAATAAATGGCGAAGGACTGCTTGGCCCACTGCGGCATCATCTTGTGTTGTGGCATTGTTAGATTTGGGGGTCTCTATTTGGCACAGGTAGGTACTTGTGACAAGTAGGGACCCTTGCCTCTTGTCAGGGTAAGGGGGGTACACTCCTAAAATAACCCCTGCTCACCCCCTTGGTAGCTTGGCACAAGCAGACAGGCTTATCTCAGAGGCAGTGTGTAAAGCATTTGTGAACACATACAGTAATTAAGTGACAACACTACAGATGGACACCCCACAGGTTTTATATCAACAATAAGTATTCTCTATATAGATTTATCACAAGACCACAAACGACAAAAATCCACAAAACTGTACTTAAAATGGTAGAATTAGCTTAGTTCTCTTTAGATCTTGAAATGCGACACTTTGAGTTAATGTACCTTAAGATGCGACACGCAGGGCAACAAAAGTGTTGCAGGAAAAGTGATGCGGTAGTCCCTTACACGCAAGGACGGTGATGCTTTGAAGATCTGGTGCAAAGAAATAAAGATGGTGCTTTCTCCTTGATGCGACATGCTTCCCGGTGATGCGGCGGCGTCTGCTGCAAAATCGATCCTCTTCTCCGTTGATGTGAGATGCTTTACACGATGCGAGCAGCGACAGGCCCTGCAACACACTTCCCAGTGATGTGGCGGCGTCTGCTGCGATGTTGACCCTCTCTCCTGGCAATGCAAGTTGCTTTCACAATGATGCGAGCCACGACAGGCTCTGCAACACTCATCCCGGAGATGCAGCAGCGTCTGCTGCGACGTCGATCCTCTTCTCCGGCGTTGAGCCGCGACAGGCCCTGCGACATGCTTCTCAGAGGTGCGGCGGCGTCGGATGCAACGTCGATCCTGTTCTCCTGCGACACTCTTCCCGGTGATGTGGTTGTGTCTGCTGCGACGCGATCCTCTTCTCCGGCGATGTGAGGCGCTTCGTGTTGTGAAGAGGCAGCGGCAGTTCGGCGACACTTCCTATTCTTGAGTCGCACTTCCAGCTCCTTGCAACATGCAAGTCCTCAAAAAGTCCAGCACAACTGCAGGCACTTCAAGAAAACTCTTGGGGAGCTGGTGGGTGAAGTATGTTGTCCCTGAGACTTCAGCAGAAGGCAAGCTCTGTTCCAAGCCCTTTGGAGATCCTTACAAGTTGATGAAAAGTACACAAAGTTCCTCTCTCCTTTCTTTGGCAGTCAGGCAACCACTGCAGTCGAATCCCCCAAGCAGCACTTCAGCTTAGGAATAGTCTCTCCTCAGTCTCTCTGGTTCCGCTCCTCAACAAAGGTTTCTTCTTGTTGTCAAAAAGTGATCTAATTCTTGGGATCAGGTTACTACTTATACCCCAAAATCCTTTGTCCTCTGAGGGCAGTGGGGCCTTTGCCTAGTCCAAACCAGTTCTGGTCAGTCCTGGAGCACTTTGTTGACCTGTATCCTTCTGTCCTTTCACAGAGCAGGGGAAAGACATCAGGTGGGGCCAGCATTGTGGAGGGAAGGCTTAGTCCTATTCCGGTCCCAGGTGCAACCCCTTCCTCCCATCTAGATGCAGATCTCTCTATTCAACACTGGGCGGACTCACCCTGTCTCCTGGAATCCCCCAGGCCCTGTCACTCAAACTCCAGACAAGGAATACACAACCTAGCAGAGGCAGGCTTGGATAGTTAGACAAGAAAATACCTACTTTCTGAAAGTGGTATTTTCAAACACAGAACGTTAAAACCAACGTTACTAAAAGATGCATTTTATCATTCTGAGTTCAGGCAAACTAAACTCAGATTTCTACCCCGTTCCCTGAGTCAGTTAGGATTATAAAATGTAATAATCTAATAGCCCATTTTGCCTATGGGGAAAAGGTATCCTTGCAATAGTGAAAAACAAAAATGGCTGTAACTCACTATTAGGACATGCCACACACATAAAGATGAACGTCTGATGGGGCTTTGAACAAAAAATAAGGATCGGTCCTCAAATTAGTTTGTCATCTTTGAATTGAATTTAAGGCTCCAAGGGCATATGTTTTCAAATTCCGTCACTGCGATTCTCAAATAGCGATTTTTAGAGGATCGCTATTTGAGATTCGCAAAACAGGATGTAAACAAAAATTTGCAAATTGTTTGCGATTCCTTGGCATTCCTTAATTGCGATTCGCAAATTGTGAATCTCAATTAAGGAATACCTTCCCATTCATTCCTATGGGCCAGGAGGCCCATAGGAATGAATGAGAAGACATTCTCAATTTGCGATTCGCAATTAGAGAATCGCAAATTGAGAATACAATTTCAAGGGTGCCAGGGTGTCAATAGGACACCCTGTTGCACCCCTGAAATGTGCATGTGGGCACAAGTGGCGCACAAACATGCCCTAAGGGCATGTATGTGCGCCACATAACACTGAAAACTGCAAAAAAGTGAATTATTTCAAAGAAATCGCAAATTACCACCAACTTGAAGATGGTGGTAATTTGCAATTTCTTTAGAAGAAATCACACGACTTGGGTGCTTTTTACATCCCATTTAAGGAATTGCAATTTGCGATTCCTTAAATGCTTTCGCAAAACAAGGAATCGCAAATTTTGCAATTCCCCATTTTGCAAGGGCCTTTTGGGATGATACGTCCCAAAAGGCTTTTTCCCATTCGCAAACGGGCCGATTCTGAGAATGGGAAATGGCTTCATACATATGCCCCTTAATTCTTCTGGCAGAAGTGAGGGCTTACAATAAAGTAATCTTTCAAGAGAAATGTTTTAGTTGTGGCATGTGAATAAGTTCAAATGGGCTTCTTATAAGTTGTGCTAGGACTGTGATCAAATGCCAAGGAATAGGAGGTTTTATATCAGATGTAAAGCTTCAAAGAGCCTTGTAAAATATGTGGGCCCGTCGGTGTAGGTGCTCAGGCGGAGGTTAGCTTTGTCGGCGATGGTCATGCCTCCACAGGGTCAGTTGGGGCGGTCATTCTGGGTGATTTTGTATCCTTCGGGGATGGCGATCGTGATATCTGGCCCGAGGTGGCATTCGTCTAGGGTTCAGTAAGGAAGGCGACGTCGGGGTGGTGCTGTCAAGTAGGTCCCAGATTTCCACAGCGTGCCTGTGGAGTTAGCGGACGTTGAGGAGGATGCATTGCAGGGTTTGGGGTGGGATGGAGTTGTTGCTGGAGGGCATAGGTGGGTCCTGGGTCTCGGCGAACGATAAGGAGTGGTGACAGTGTCGGCGGGTGAGAGGTCTGTGGGTGTCTAGATGAGAAGAGAGCTTGCAGTTGTTGTTCTTGCTGGTGTTAAGTGCTGAGGAGCTGTAGTGCTGGTGGGTCAAAGGACCAGGGTTCCTGGTGCTGGGTAGCAGTCGGGGACAGGTGCAGATGGGTTTGTCTTTGGTGCACCTTCGGCCCACTAGTGGGCGGTCGTGCAGCTGCCGGCATCAATTAAGGCTCGGGGTTACACTTGAAGGGCATCATGCGGGATCAATCTCCATATCTACAGTCACGGTTGAGCCCATGGCTGGACATTGAGGCCTACAATCAGGATCATAAATCAGTGTAAAGTCTAGCACAATGGACCAGCACCGCCACCACCAGAACCCATATTCTGGACCCAGTCCGGTCGATACTCCTATGAGTTGCTTATATGCCAGTATCCGGCACCACTTCCTCTACATTCAGCGTTTCCCTTGGTGCGCCCTCATTGCTGGATGAGACCTTCTCTGGCATTACCTTGATCGATGGTGTAGCAGAATGCGCCACGGACATCATGCCATTCTCACAGATCACCACCTGGGCCCTAGCCGGGCTCTCCCACAGTGTCTTCTTCTCCCACAGTCGTTGCCTGCAGTTATTGCTTTCACTTCTGGAAGTAAGCCAAGGCTCCTGCTCTGCCAGAGTCTTTCTCCCCAAGGGATTCGTCATGTCTAGCCAAACCCAGGCCTCTTCGGGACTTTAAAAAAAAGTGGGACTGTCACGCATACAGAACCTTCCATATTGCTGGATATAGGAGCATGTATCAATTCCAATCAGTCTAAACTGTATTTTTACTTCAAGAAATGTCTTGCGATGTTTTTGGACTTTAAGAGTATAGTCAGGGTATATGGAAACATTTCATTCCTCGAACTGGGGCGATGGGTTCTCCCTGGCTGCTGGTAATATGGCATCTCTATCTTTGTAGTGGAGCACTCGTGAAATGAGGGCCTTAGGCGGGGCCCCAAACCGCGGCACCAGAGCACTGCTTAATGGGCACACTTTATCACAAAAAAGGGGGAGAGCCCTGTTGGTTTCAGTGTCTCTTTAATCCAGGTTTCTAGGAACTGTTCAATCGCGTGTCCCTCTGCTTGCTCTGGGAATCCCACTAGGCAGCACCTCCCCCTCAGGACCTTCATCTCTGCCCTCAAGTACCTGAGTGACCATTGTCAAGCGTGTTACCTGTTTTTTAAGAAGGTTGACTTCTGTTTGTAGATTGGGTATGTTAATTTCCGCTGTCCTCACTTTATTGGCCATTTTCCGCAGGTCCACTCTCAAGAGGTTCACTTCGACCATAACCCCCATAATCTATCGCTCTAGCACCACTCTAAAATTCTGAATTGCGTCCAGGATGGTCTATCGGGTGTGCTCATCTTGGTGTTCAGTGTAAAGAATCGCTCAGGTCCTGATTTTGTCTGGTGCTACACTTAACTGCCTGACGCAGTGTGGTGCATTGCATCATTGTATTGCGTTGGGCCTGTTTTGACTGCTTTTCCTTTCCCATGGCCGAGCCTTGTAGGACAGTCACCCACGCAGGGAGAATGCAACCTTACGCCAAAAGGCATCTAAATATGCAACTGTTGAATCAGCGCCAAATGGGGTTCAAGATCTATCCTTCAGATTGCAAGCGTGAGTATCAGTGGTGTAGCTATCCGTCCTGCCATCCAGGCGGCCCCTAAGTTTGCTGACCGGGTGCAGGTAAGAGCGGGGGAGGGTATCAGCTGACTTGTTCTGGGGGGCAGGGTAGAACAGGGAGGGATTGGCGGCCAACGGATGACTTGTTCTCAAGGTCGGGGGACACTGGTAGGCGACAGATGCAATTAATACCCCCGAAATACAGTGCCGCCCTGGGACATCCCCCCCAGCTACGCCACTGCTCGGTAGGTATACTGTTATCGTAAATGGGGTAAACCAGTTAAGTGTTAAAGGACCTGGGTATCGATCAATAAGGAAAACAATTGGTCCATGACACTCCTGATTACACTCTAATTAATAAGTGTAGTATGAAATCAATCTATATAACTGAAAAATTCACAATAAAGGCACATTTAACACGGAGATATACAGCCACCAGAAGTCAACTAAATTGCAAACATCAATTTATTTTCATATCCAAGAAATGAAAAACATACATGAGACATAGTATGGCGGTTATTTCCAAGGTAGGAGAAAGAAGTGAAAATAGGTGCTCATGTGTGGAATAGAGAAGGAAGATGAACTAACATCTAAGGATGTTTACAAAGAACAAGTCAAAATACTAAAGAAAAAAAGGATCTGACAGGAATTTTTGACAGAGCTGTTACCCCTAAAGTAATGGGCCTACCCCTAGTTACAATCGCAATATTTATTGTTAATTCAGAGCACAGTGAAACTTTATCTGTGGTATCAGTATTAGGGGGAGTGGATGTTGTGTGTAGGCCCCTTGAGGGAATGTTGACGTTTTGACCCTAACGCCAAAGGGTGAGTAGACTCCTCTGCTGCGGGTCTTCCTCAGAACAAAGAAAAGGGGATACCTAGGAGAATAACCATACAATCAAGGGGGTGACCTAAGTAACTGTAAAAACAAGGTGATGTACATCTTGGTGGGTTTGTCAGTTAGAAGAATGTGACAACAAGACTCTTCCATAAGGTCAGAGTCACATGTAAAAGCAGTTGAAGCAAAAGGAGGATAATGCTCACCCGACCACGGTCGTGGTGTGAAGAATTAAATTCAAGATTATGTTCAGTCAATTTATCCTGAAACTGCTCAGTCAATGTTCAGTCAATTTATCCTGAAACTGCTTTTAAAGGGGGAAGAATCACCCCAAGGTACTAAAAACAAAAACAGAACTGTGCGTTATACAAAATCTAGTGTACATAAATGCACACGTTGAATAAGGACACACAGTGGTCAAGTGCAGGAACATATAGTTGATCACCCGCTGAAATCATGCGACGTGAGACCTTCTAAGCATTTGCTGCAATGGTATCAACAAAGCGATGAATTCTGAAGTAAAACGGCACATATTGAGTATTGTCAAGCCTGTCGCCGATAAACCGCATCCCCCCCTCCCCAATAAGGGCTTGTCCTGTGAAGTTGAATACCTTTGTATGGAGCAGGAAGCAGATGAAGCGCATCCGTCGGCGTCTCTGAAGGCACAAGGCTGACGCGCACCCATCCGCTGCTATATTGAGTCAGCGTGCACCTTGCTGTCAGGCGCGTTGCATCTCGATCGGTAAAAAGAAAACCGACTGGATACTGACCGCGAAGCCCCACCGGGCTCGTAGGTTTGGAGAGAACAGGCTCCATGGTTGAAATGATGCAACTCAATAGTGCACAAACCCTGACGGGGGTAAATAAATAAATAATACCCTATTTTTGACTAAGCATATAGCATAACAGATAGCTCAATAAATAAGAGTCAAGATTCGAGGTAGTAGGAGTTTCTGCAGGTTTATTACAGCATAAGGACAGGATCAGGACAACCTGCATAGGAACAGAGTGACAGGGCCCGGCAGCTGCCGGGGCTAGGTCTGGGATGAGCGCGCTAACTTTTCATAACAAAACACAGGCATATATACATAGCGCAAACACATAGCATTACATTGCAGTAGGCGTAACAGTGGGTGGAGCAGAAGGCGTGACGCGTAGCAGTCGCGAGAGATAACAGTGAAAGTAGGTGTAACTGGGCGTATACATAGACATGTGGTGCAAACGTAACAGAATATGTCATGAATGGGGCGGAAACATTGGAGGGGGCTACCTAAGGAGCCGGGACCTCTAACCTGGTGGTGCGCGAAAACTGGCAATGACGTGTTACTAGGAGAAGCTGGGGGCTATGAACTCTGTGCTAGGAGCAGAGACTAGAGTCTGGAGGGTCGGAGCGACATGTACCTAAACCCTATCTGGTATCTGATGTTTAGAGAACATGTTGATATAAACTAGAAGTCATAAGGGGAAAAGCTAACTTGATTCTAAGACCGGACCATGCATTATTCTACATGTAGTGCGTGATGAGGAATATTAAATGACCAGTAAATGCAGTATTTCTCTAACATGGAGACGAGAAGGCTAGACAATGACGGAAACTATTGATGCAGTTCAGTAGCTTAGGAATGCAGAGAAGGAGGACTGAACTGATAACTGGAACTATAACATACTTTTGGCAGACTCAGAGGCAGAGCCAAGCTGCACCGGGCACTGCGAGGCAGGAAGTAAGTGAAGGGTCGAGGATACAGGTGGGGGCTGTATCGCTCCTCAGCGAGGCTTCAGGAGACAGGAGCTGAATCTGATGTCCGGGCCCTTTTGAGGCCTAGAAACGGGGACTTTATAATGGAATAACGTGCACACTGAGAAACGTGGCAACATAACTTTACATAGGCCTGATATTCGTAGTATTCACGAGGACTGGAAACTGGCATACTAGAGGTGGACACAACTATAATTGCGTCATTAATCGGACATGGGGAATAACATATGCATATTGGTCATGCACACATAACATATGATGGATGAGGCGTAGGGACACAGAACATGGCAAAATTTACTTTTCCACATTCCCTCCTTGTCACTACGTTTCCATCAGGAAACATCAATTTTCATGATACCATCTATCATTTCATGCAGTATCATTTGCTCGTCTCCAATTGTCTTGGAACGGGATTTAGAACGGGGCTTGGGACTAGGAATACAAGAGGTAGCACAAATGCCGCAAATCGCAGGGCCACATTGTATACAGAGGCAGCAGCTAAATATGATCGCTACTGCAATACCTAGAAAGGACAGGACTTTCCATCCCCATGCGGAAATTATATTCCAGAACCAACCGGACCATGTCCAGGTGCCTGGATCTTGGTGTAACAGATGGGCAATTTTATGGAGTCTGGTTATAGCTGAATAAACAGACGGCGCGTTATTTGGAATGAAAATGCAGCAACTAGATCCGATGACTCTACAGGCCCCGCCCCTATCGGCCAGTATGACGTCAAGGACGAGACGATTTTGCAAAACGACAAATCTCATAGCAGATTGTTCTTCGGTTAAGTTACCTAGAGCAGAGGCAGTCTCATTTACTACAGCTTCAAGGGTTCTTGTTAACCTACGGATTAGTTTACTATTCTGGACAGGTCCTACGAAGAAGAAGAAACCTTTATTGAAATCTGTATACTGTTCTAGAGTAGTTTCAGTATAATCGACAATTGGGGACTCCCTTCTATGTCTAATGTGTACTAGATGTGTGTTTCTGTGATAATCAGATGGGGCTAGGAAAACAGGTGGCAGTAGGAAGGCAATGTAACAGGTTCCCTCCCAATCGAGGGGCAGACGAACATATGCAGTTTGACCACAAATAAAATAAGAATGGCGTGAAGCTTTAAAAATAGATTTCCTACTGTCACTATACTTGACAACAGTAGTACATTCACTATGTCCTACATGTACAGAACCATAATTACGGACACATAATTCACCTTTGACTGGTAGTACTGAAATAGCAGGTAAGTCTGGAGTAGTATCAGACAGAACATTCAGGACCATGAAATTCGACGAATAATTACCTAAATTATACACTTCATTTTCTAGATCTAAACCTGTTCTGTGGGGGAGACCTTGCTTGTCTGGGAAACATGTACTGTTAAGAAAAGACATATCTGTTGAGGATGACGTTAACGTGGACCATGCTCCACACGAACCATTATGTGAGAATGGATAAGGAAAAAGTGGCAGAACTCCCTTCGGTGTCTGGAAAGGGGGGAGTCGACCACACACCCAACAATTAGTGGCATTGCTGGTCTGGTGTGAGTAATGTAACATACGGATGAAGGAATTGTTGCGCATAGCGAGGCGGTATGAATATTCGTGAGGAGGCAGATCACTAAACATGTGCTCTACTGTAGCATTAGCAGACATATTTACATGAGGAACTGGAAAATACAGATAGAATGCATAGCTGGTGCAGGAAATCATAATGCTGATGAATAATATGAAACTCAGAAAAACAATACATCGGTTTGCGTTTAAACTGACTCTCTCACTATGGGGGTCTATTTTATAAATGTCAGAAACAGTCTAACCGTTTCACCTAGGGGAGGACTTATACAATCAAACTGACTGACTTATTTTACTAGACCGTAGTTTTAGCTTATACTCCTGCTGCGGAGTTTTCTCTACCAAGGGAGGGGTTGTAACAATGTCCTTTGCGGGACAGTCCTTAAGAGAAATATTTTGGCAGTCTTTAAAATCCTGGGAAATGTTTTTAGAAACGGGTTTCAATCCTTTAAAAAGTTTAACATGAGAAAGGTGTAGCCATCCTTTTCTGCCTTCCAACTTCACGGCGGTACGGGTGGTGAGGAGGACCTGACGGGGCTCCTTCCATCGGGGCTCCAGCGGACTTGATCTGTCAAAATTCCGGATCATCACAAGGGAACCTGGAACGATTTCATGCGGTGCCACCTCGGTATTGTCTGGAAATGCGGCAGCAACCTGTGAACGACATGAGTTGAGGGCAGACATCAAGGAAGCTAGGTAATCTGTCAGCATATTACATGAAACATCGGTAATACTTCGGGGTCTAGGAGTACCCCACATGTTAGGGGGGCGGCCGAAAACGACCTCATACGGGGACAGACCTGATCTGGAATGTGCGACCATGCGCATATAAAATAAAGCGACTGGCAGAGCTACTAGCCAGTCCACACCTTTGTCTTTACAAACTTTTGCGATACGGATTTTCAGAGTCTGATTATGTCTCTCGACCAGACCGGCTGCTTCAGGATGGCGTACACAATGAAACTTCCACTGGTACCCTAACAACAGGGAAACGTGCTTCATGAGTTCAGATGAGAATGGCTGACCGTTATCAGAATATACGACTCTAGGGAGTCCATATCTAGGGAAAAATTCACGAACCAACTGTTTGGCAGTGGTCGCGGCTGTGTAATCTGGGACTGGATATGCTTCTGTCCACCTGGACAAAGCGCATACTACTACAAGGACATACTTGAAACCTCGACATCGCTCCATCTGAATATAATCCATCTGGAGGACCTCAAAAGGGTGGTCAGGAGGCTGGAAACCACCTTGTTCCACCGGGACACTTTTACCTGGATTAAACTGACAACATATCATACAGGTACGGACTTTCTGCTTGGCTGCAGCTCGTAAATGCTTGTTGAACCAAATGTTCTGGATACTGTCTAACATAGCTTTTTCTCCTAAATGTGCTGGACTATGTGCGGTATTGATAATGACTTGAACCATAGAGTCGGGGAGAAACCATGTGGCTCTACCCTTCGTTAACCATCCTTGATCTGTCTGGACCCCTCCTTGTTCAGACCATTTCTTGATTTCATCGGGAGTAGCATGTAACTGGATATCTATGACATCTTGTGTAGGGTCCTTAACTGTCATGCATGTAGTCAGATCTGGAGTATGTGTCATGTTAACTGGAACGTCTGGAGTCTGTGCTGTAAGCTTGGCTGTGCGATCTGCTAGATCATTACCTTGGGAAATAATGTCAGTGACTTTCGTATGTGCTTTGCACTTCATGATAGCGATAGATGTCGGTAAATGTATGGCATCCAACAGAGCTTGAATAAGGAGACCATGCTGAATCTTGGTTCCATGAGAAGTCATGAAACCTCTCTCCTGCCAGAGCACTCCGAAGTCGTGTACAACTCCAAATGCGTAACGTGAGTCTGTGTAAACATTAACTTTCAGGTTCTTGGCGTGTATACAAGCTTGTGTCAGAGCGACTAGCTCTGCTGCTTGAGCGGACAGGGTATCAATACGGTGTGTTTCAATAACTTCGGTGTCAGTAGTCACTGCATACGCGGCGACTAGTTCTCCTGTACTAGTTCTCATACATGAACCATCCACATAAAGTGTTAGGTCGGGATCAGGTAACGGAATGTCTGTCAGGTCTTGTCTTGGCTTTGTCGTAATGTTAACTACTTCCACGCAGTCATGGGGGTCAGGATTCAAACTAACTGATGGTAACAGTGTAGCAGGATTTAGGACGTTGCAGCGTCTAATTTCTATGTGTGGCTGGAACAGTGTCAATTCATAACCTGTTAAACGTGCAATTGTCAAGTGCTGAGTTTGTGTTCGGTTCAAAAGAACTTCTACTGAATGTGGGACTTGTACTGTCAGGGAGTGTCCTAAAACTATGGAATCACTTTGTCTGATAGCTAGTGCTGTGGCTGCAACTGACTTGAGGCACGCAGGCAACGCCTGGGCGACTGGATCTAATGTGCTCGAAAAATAAGCACAGGGCTTGTATTGTCCTGCTTGATCTTGTGTGAGGACAGATAATGCTGTACCTTCACGTTCAGTAACAAAAAGTGTAAAAGGCTTACTGTAGTTCGGTGTAGCTAGAACTGGAGCTTGGCATAGGGCTTTCTTTAATTCATTGAAACTAAGTGTATGTTCAGATGTCCAAGGGAGGACAGTCGATACGGCTGCCTCCTGTGTCGTTAACTGTATCAGTGGCTTGGCTAGAAATGCATACTGGGGAATCCATTGTCTACAATAAGAAGTAAGGCCGATAAAGGCACGTACCTCCTTCTGGGTTCTGGGCTGGGGAAGACTCGCTATTAACTGGATACGGTCTGGTGTCAACTGCCTACCCCTCTTGGACAGTAAGTGTCCTAAGTAGACCACTTGCTGGACACAGAATTGAAGCTTCGAAGGGGACACCTTGTGCCCCATCTCGGCTAGAAAATACAGAACTGTAAGGGATGCTCGCTCGCAAGCACATTCAGAACGGGCTGTGATCAGTAGATCATCGACATACTGGAGCAGGGCAGTGTCAGTTGGCATGTGAATATTGTCTAGTTGTCTCTTAAGTGCTTGACTGTAAATACTAGGGCTTTCTGTGAAACCTTGAGGAGCGCGTGTGAACATATAGCTCCTTCCATTTAAACAAAATCCGAAAAGAAACCGGCTGTCTGGATGAATTGGAACACTGAAAAATGCATTCTTGAGGTCAATGACAGTGAAAAACGTGGCTTCGGAATCAATGGCTGTCAATAGGGAAGAGATGTCTGGGACAACTGGGTACTGCGGAATAATACATTTATTAAGCTCTCGTAAATCAATCACTAATCGATATACTGGGGGTGCATTTGGATCAGTACGTTTCATGACTGGAATGATCGGAGAATTACATACATTGGAGTCAGTTTCTACAACTACTCCTTGAGCTATGAGCTCGTCAATAATTTTGGATAAGGCTGCTACAGCCTCGGGTGGCAATCTGTACTGTCTGATTCGTGGTAGCACTACACCTGACTTGAGAGTCACACGATGGGGTGTGATTTGCATGTAACCTACATCAGTTGGACCTTGCGCCCATAAATGCTGCGGAACATTAGACAATCTGGAATCAAAATCTCGTAATACATAGTGACCCTTAAAGTCACGTAAGAACAGACGTATTCCCTCTGGGGAACAGCATATGACTGCACCTAACTCTTTCAGTGTCTTAATGCCTAACAGATTTTCTGGACATGACTTAGTAAGTAACAGATCAGTAGTGCGGGACAATGGACCTACTTCTAGAGTAACTGGCTTTGATATCTCGTTAACTATTGGTTTTCCTGAAAATCCAAGGGAAACATTTCTTGAGCCTGAGAGCGGAGCCCCTGGAACTTCGGCATGACTAATTGTGGTCCTACTTGCCCCTGTATCAATCAAAAACTTTCTGTCTTTCCCTAATACTTGACTGTGAACATAGGGACCTTCTTGATCTACAGGTATCTCGATGAGAGGCAAGCCTACCTCCCTCTCTAGGCTGTTTCATGAATATGACTGATATTCTGGATACTCAGACTGTGCATACTGGTACATCTGCGATGTGACATGCTGTGTTGCAGCTATAGGCTGTGGTGCTGTAACTGTCTGTTGTGCATTCTGTGGCTGAGGAATCTGTGAAACTTGTTCTTGTCTAGGCGGACGTGGTCTTTCTTTAGTCTTACCAGTAGCTATGTTGTGTTTCAGAACTGCACACTCGTTTATAAAATGACCTGGCTGTTTACAATAATTGCAATTCCCTTTAACGGGAGCTGCAGGATGACTGACTTGATTGGCTTGATTTGGACCCCTCTTCTGACTGTCTTGTGGAACAGATTGTGCAACTAGCACTTTCATTTTCGTGTCTTTCATACGTTTTCTTTCGTGTTCTTGCTCTTCTCTGATTCTATTCTGGTGATACTGAAGCATCTGGAGCATCTGGGACGGAGTATTTGCTTGCCAGGTGCTTTCGACTTTCAAAACTCGATTTTTAATTTGTGGGCTTGAATTCTCGACTAATTTAGTAACAAAAAGGTGAGGGTATGACTCACTACTTGTCTTGAGACCACTGTTGATACTGAAACATTTTTCAAACATGAATAAAAATCACTAATATCTTCATCTTGTTTCTGTTTACAGGCTGAGATTGCATCCCAGTCTTCCTTTCTCGTTGTCAATAATCTGGGTAAAACTTGAATCAATAATTCTGGTAATTCTTTACATTTATCTCCAAGACCGGTACCTGGTACTCGTGCCTTGTCTTCAGCTTCTAGAACTGCCCAATCGATCTTTTTCTCTCCCACCTCCCATTCCTTTTCCTTTAACTTTTCATACACCCCTGCGGGTAACAGAACCTTTAACATTTTAATGATATCTGGGTAAGTGTATTCTCCCATACGGAGCATGTCTTTTAATTCTCTATGGAACCCCGCTGGATCTTTGTCATGACAGGGAATTAATTTCTTCATTTCAAGAAGTTCCATCTTTGAAATCGGAGTGTATACAAACACTCGTTGCATATCGCCACCCGCCCCTTGGACTGGGTGGACCTCTCGTAACGGATTCTGTCTGTCTATGTAGAATGATTTACTTTCTGGGGGTGAGACATGAACAAAATGCGGGTTCAGGAACGTTCTATATTTGTGGCGCTGTTCTAGAATGACACTAATTAAATCGGTACCTAGACCTCTCCATCTATACTGGAGTAACTCGTTCAGGACATCGTGTAACGGGCCTGGATCAGAATGTTGACCCTCATACAGAGTAATGAGGTGCTGGATCATATACATACCCACCAGTCGCTGCTCGGCTGGGGACAGTTTCAGAAACATTTGTGCCACTATTTCGTCTGGAAAAGTGGTAGAATCAGTAATCCATCGGACTGCTGATCGGACTAGTTCTTGTTCATGCATAGTACTTAATTCGCTATAACCGATTCGTGATTTCAGAATGTGATCGGTAGCTTGAAATACTTGTTCTAGGGAACCTTGTTCTGGTGCTTGATGATGGAAAATAGACTTGGGTTCTAGACGTAAATGGCGATCTGGAAATCTAGATTTTCCTACATACGCTATTCTGGCGGGATTCTCGTCGTCTTCCTCTTCAGGTTCAGAGGTACTTTCTTTCTCGCTTACTTGTGCTGCTTTACGCTGTTCGTGTATCTTTATTATCTCTTTACGGATTTTCTTGTACATACTTTCCATGGCACTGACGGTCTTGTGCTTACCCTCGGCTATATTATCACTCCACCTTGTCAGGATTCTCATTTCGGCCGGATCTTTAGACGGGTAATCTTGTTCTCTTATTAGGCAATTGATCAGGAACTTTAATATCATGAGCTGGATCTCGGCTTTCCTTTGAGACATGGCATCACTAATACTTTCTGGATCATCCCCTGTACGGATGAAACGATATATTCTGTCTAGATATTCTTTCATATTCGGCAAGGTGACTAGATACTCGGTCACTCTCCTTACACGTAAGGAATATAAAACCATATTATATTCGCCTGGAACTGGATCATAGACACATTCGGTAAGGGTTTGCCTGATCTCTGTAACAGACTGATGTTTGGGCGTACGCTGTAACGCTTGAGCATGTAATTCGAGTAATGTTAAACGCTTGTGTGGCGGCGGGGTTTGAGGAAGACCTCCTCCCGCGGCCCCTAAACCAGTATCATCAACTGATGCTTTCCGACCTGGCAGGGTCGGTAATTGTAACGTGGGCTGGACTTGTATGGCGGGCTGACCCGGGGGAGCTGTTAAGGGCACCCCGGTGTCTGGAGGCGCAGGAACTACCTGATTTACAGGGACGGGCGGAGCGCGAACAGGATTTGCATATTCAGGGACTATGTCGTCCAAATAGGACGAAATAAAAATATCAGCTGCGGTCGGTTTGTGACGTAGCTTGGTCGGAACTAATGGTGGCGGGAAATTACTGGATGCCTCTGGGGTCGCTTTTGGCAAGCCCTCGGCAAGAAGAGGATACATACCCTTAATAAGGGCATGCCTCTGTCTGTCTGACTGTTCGGCTTTGACTCGTTCACCTATCTCGATTAATTCTCTTTCTTGGGCTCGTTCTTGGGATTCTCTACTTAACTCTGACTTTCTGACTTCCTTTTCGGTTCTTTTATGAGCTTCTTTACGCCATAACTCGATGGCATCTTTCTGTGACTGTCTGGCTTTCTTTTTCCATAATGCTTCTTCTACTCGCATGATACATTCGGCATCCCATGTACCCGATACGGGCCATCTATACTTTTCTTCTAACTGTTTGGTATACTCTACCCATAAATCTAGATACAATATGGCGCTTATGCCATGTTTCTGATACATAAAATGACCTGGACTGTCCCTGGGCGGGACAGGAACTGCTTCCTCTAATAAACCCTTTCTAGTTTTTAACTGACGTAATCTTGAAAAGAGCGGCATTGTAAACTTGGATCGGAACACAATACAATACACGAAAAACAATAACAATTGGGAAAACAATTCAGGCATACCACGACATTGGAAATACATTGAACAACATTATAAATAACAGTTCGAACAGAATATTACCTGGAATACTGAGAACAGAAATACAAGAATTTCTCGAGAACGGAACAGACTAGAGTTACTGGATGCACTGCTATAACAGTACGGAACATACCGGTCCCATAAAGGGACGCATCAAGACCCGTATCCACCTAGGTGAACACTTCGTTTGTGGGCTTGGGTACCACCAACCCACGGACCAGAGTCAATTTAGACTGACCCTGTCTAGATACTACCCCAGCAATGGTACTCACCGGGCAGCAAGAACGGAAAGCCTCGGACTGGACTGGACTGACGACGACGGACTTCGGACTTCAGTTACGGGTGGGCCTCCGGATACCTCGGACCTTGGACTCTTGGCTTGGGCTCTGGTCGGGACTCGCCGCGTTCCTCCACCGTCTCGTTCGGATGCTGGACCGCCTCCTCCGTCTCCTCCGTGGGCCTGAGGGATACTTGAGCAGAAATATCTGCCACTGCGCAGAAGAGTTCCGTCACGACTGCAGAGGGTCAGGGGGTCGGCGTGGCTTCACCGACGCGTGGGGAAAGGGCAAGTCCCTGTTCGGGCGCCATTATGTGGTAAATAAATAAATAATACCCTATTTTTGACTAAGCATATAGCATAACAGATAGCTCAATAAATAAGAGTCAAGATTCGAGGTAGTAGGAGTTTCTGCAGGTTTATTACAGCATAAGGACAGGATCAGGACAACCTGCATAGGAACAGAGTGACAGGGCCCGGCAGCTGCCGGGGCTAGGTCTGGGATGAGCGCGCTAACTTTTCATAACAAAACACAGGCATATATACATAGCGCAAACACATAGCATTACATTGCAGTAGGCGTAACAGTGGGTGGAGCAGAAGGCGTGACGCGTAGCAGTCGCGAGAGATAACAGTGAAAGTAGGTGTAACTGGGCGTATACATAGACATGTGGTGCAAACGTAACAGAATATGTCATGAATGGGGCGGAAACATTGGAGGGGGCTACCTAAGGAGCCGGGACCTCTAACCTGGTGGTGCGCGAAAACTGGCAATGACGTGTTACTAGGAGAAGCTGGGGGCTATGAACTCTGTGCTAGGAGCAGAGACTAGAGTCTGGAGGGTCGGAGCGACATGTACCTAAACCCTATCTGGTATCTGATGTTTAGAGAACATGTTGATATAAACTAGAAGTCATGAGGGGAAAAGCTAACTTGATTCTAAGACCGGACCATGCATTATTCTACATGTAGTGCGTGATGAGGAATATTAAATGACCAGTAAATGCAGTATTTCTCTAACATGGAGACGAGAAGGCTAGACAATGACGGAAACTATTGATGCAGTTCAGTAGCTTAGGAATGCAGAGAAGGAGGACTGAACTGATAACTGGAACTATAACATACTTTTGGCAGACTCAGAGGCAGAGCCAAGCTGCACCGGGCACTGCGAGGCAGGAAGTAAGTGAAGGGTCGAGGATACAGGTGGGGGCTGTATCGCTCCTCAGCGAGGCTTCAGGAGACAGGAGCTGAATCTGATGTCCGGGCCCTTTTGAGGCCTAGAAACGGGGACTTTATAATGGAATAACGTGCACACTGAGAAACGTGGCAACATAACTTTACATAGGCCTGATATTCGTAGTATTCACGAGGACTGGAAACTGGCATACTAGAGGTGGACACAACTATAATTGCGTCATTAATCGGACATGGGGAATAACATATGCATATTGGTCATGCACACATAACATATGATGGATGAGGCGTAGGGACACAGAACATGGCAAAATTTACTTTTCCACAGTGTGTATAAACATTTATGGATGATGCTTAACTATGATAAGCTCACTAAATACTCGAGATATATAGAGTCGTAAATACAAACTTTCAACAGTAACTACATGAGTTGAATTCAGACACTCAATCGGCAATTGCAATAAAACAGGCCTGCAATCGGAATAGTGCATATAAAAACATATATAAAGGCATACTATAGACAATATGTACAAATATACAGAATATACAAAACGTAGTGGTGTGTACTATACATGATATATGCAAAGGTAACAGATGTATCTAGCCATTCAGGGTAATGATTTGTCTTGTAATCTCCTCATATTCCTTCTCGCCTTTGTGAACCGTGTCAAAGATGTGTATCCATTTGCACTCCCGGGTGCTCAAGATATTAGCGAAATTCCCCGCACGTGGGTTAGTCATGACCTTTTCAATAACCCACCACCTCAGACGCTCAGCCGAGTGTCCGAAGGTGTTGAAATATTCCAAAAGGGGGGCACCCTGGACATTACAGCGTATCCTGCTGCAATGCTGCAGGATACGTGCCTTGACCTTTTGCACAGTTTGGTCGATGTACAAAAAGTCACAGGGGCAGACTATAGCATAAATCACACCAACCAAGTTACAGTTGTTGTGTTGTCGCATGGTATGAGTGTAGTTGTTATAGGAACATTGTTTGAGTTCTTTGGTCAAAGGACATGTCTTACATACACTTCATTTGAGGTGCCCCAGGACAGGTGGGATATTCCAGAGTGTCGTATGGCTTTCACCGGGTTTGATGGGCAGTAGTGATTTAATCACATAATTCCTCATATTTCTTCCTTTTTTGAAAGCATGCATAGGAGGTTTTGCAATGCCTATCTCATCAGCCACAAAATGCCAGTGGTGATTCACGATCTTCTTAACCTCATCGCTCCCAGTGCAGATAGTAGTGACACATATGAGTCTTTCATCCTCAGATGTTTTTTTTTGTTTGGGTTCTAGTAGAAATTCACTATGGCAAAACAAAGCCTGTTTCGTGCTTTTTTTACGGAGACTCCTGGGGTAGCCCCTATCACTTAGGCGCTCTAATAGGTCCACCGATTCCTCAAAGAAATCCTGTTTGCGACTACAGGTCCTCTGTAGCCTCAGGAACTGGCCAAACAGTAGGTTGTCCCTGAGGTTACATGGATGATGACTCGAGTAGCGCAGCAGGGTATTCCTTTCACTAAACTTTCTATATAGTGTGGTATGCAATTTCCCTTCCTCCTCTTTGATGGAGATGTCAAGAAGGTTGATCACTTTATTACTAAAGTCAAGGGAGAACTGAATGTCCTGTGATTGAGCATTGAGCCATACATGGAAGTCCGTGAGTTGATGTTCAGTCCCAACCCATATCATTAGAATGTCATCGATATATCGACGCCATAAAGTGATACATTCTCTGTACGGATTAGTCACACTGAGGACACATGTATGCTCATTGGCGTCCATAAAGATAATGGCTAGATCTGGGGCAAAACTGGCCCCCATATCCACATCTTTTGTTTGTATGTAGAAAACGCCTTCAAGGTAGAATTTTTTGGGGGCGATCTCTAATAGATGGATTATAAAGTCAGTGGGAACTTGCCATGGCCTGGGTCGTTGATCTTGGGTCATGTTGATGGCGTCAAGTGCTGCTAGTTGGGGAATGCTTGTGTACAGTGACGTTATGTCCATGGTCACCAGGATGTTTTCGCTGTTATTAAAGGGACGTCCATCAACTAGCCATATGGTCTGCATAGTATCCCTTAGATATGCCGTGGTGTTCTCTGCAATTGGTTTTAGGAATATGTCTATATACTTGCACAGGGGCTCCAGAGCTGACCCACTCCCTGGCGGATTATTCAGCTGTTTGTGCACCTTGGGCAGTGTGTATATCGTGGGCATTCTTGGTTGGTCATTATTTAGGTAGTCATATTCATGTTTAGAGAGAAAACCATCATTTTGTCTGCAGTCAGTGACTTGTCTGATGATACCTGCTACCTCTTTGGTGGGGTCCATCTGCAACTTGGTATAGTTACCCTCAACTCCCAGTTGTGATAAAATCTCCGTCCTGTAATCCTCATGACCCTGAATGACAATGGCCCAACCCTTGGCGGCCGGTTTGATTACTATGTTAGTATTGCTTTTTTAGTGATTCAAGTGCCTGCCGTTCTGGTCTGGAGATGTTCTACTTGGTATAGTGTCACTTTGTAAGGAGCTTGCTTACGTCTCTCATGACCTCTTGCTCATAAGCTAAAATCCTATGTGAGATCAGTTGGGTTGGGGGTATGAAAGTAGAAGGCGGACGTAATCCTGTGCCAGAAAACGTGGGTTTCTACGGGATTTTGTTGAAATAATGTTTAAGGCGGACCTTTCTGAAAAATTGATGTAACTCAATTTTCAGATTGAAAGTATTGGGTAGATTGGTGGGTACGAATAATTGGCCTTTCTCTAATATCATTTTCTCTTCTGCTTTCAGGACATCGTCAGACACATTGATCAACGAGATGTCATGTCTCACAGGTGGTGGATTCACCACCGGTAGTGCTGCCGTCTCGTTTGGATTTCTCCATGTGTTTCCTGACAGAAGTGGACCTGCTTCTTCGCCCTGCCCCTGCTTTGATTTCACATGGGTTGTGCCCGTCCCCTGAGTTGTCCCTAGGGTCGACCTCTCCCTCGGTGGTCCTCCCATTGTCCCTCTTCTAAATAATGGGTAGAATAGTCAGGGTAGGAGTGTGTGGAGGAGCTAGTGCCTGGTCTTTCAGATTCACCGTCAGAGCCACTGGTGGCAGAGCAGTCAGAAAAAGGGGTATTTTTAGGGTGGGTAAGGGTACCTGGTTGGCAAGGGGGTTTTAGGATTTATGGTGGGTAAGGGTATTTGGGTGGCAAGGGTATTTTTAGGGTTTTAGGTGGGTAAGGGTTTAGGGGTTGGTATCAATAAGGTGTGTGTATATATATATATATATATATATATATATATATATATATATATATATATATATATATATATATATATAGATAGATACACACACACAGATTTATGTATGCATCTGTATATATAAGTATATGTACATTCTAGAGTGCACCTGCGGCATGAAATACGTAGGCAGCACAATTAATAGATTAAAGCTTCACATACTCCAGCACTTACGCACAAACTCCAAAAGGAGGTGTTTGCAAAGCATATCTAGGAGGAGCACAAAGGGGATAGAAGTGGGTAATGCTTTTTTGAAATCCAACATATATCGGCGAACCCTAGAGGTGGGGATCGTGAACTGTCCTTAAGGAGAGTCGAATAAAGATGGCTCATCATGATCTGAACTGAAACACCATGAGGCGTAAATACAGATGCTGAACTTTATGTTCACCCTCAAGAGATAGAACTAACAATCAGCTTGAGGGTGCTGCTCTGCATAAAAGTTTCATTCCATGATGGTTTCCTGCATTTTATAATGGTTTTCTAGATTTCCAAGTCCTTGAGGAGAATGATACAATGGCTCAGGATATGTAATTCTACTTGTATCTGTTTTGCATAAGTAGAGATACACCATCACTTCATTCTCTTTCTTCCTGTGTTCTCGTCTTGTTCCTCTGTTTTCCTTCCTTTGAATTATTTCACTTTTTATTCTCATTCTCTCAGACTCTCTAGTCTTCTCGCCCTCCCTTTTTGTGCATGGACGTTTTTAATGGTGAATTCCATTTAAAACTTTAGGTGGCTTAAATTCTAGGTGTATTGATTCTTTTTCAAATGTAATTCTCTTGTCTTAAAGGGTATTTTAAGCCATAGTCAGGACAACACGCACAACTCTTTGTTTGAATGATATCTGATAAGTACTTTATTTCTAATGTTTATATAAATCTGTCAGGCAATTTAAATTGAGCTCCAACCTTATGGACCAGTCAGTTGAGCTCTAATATAGAAATGAACTTTTATTAATATAGTATCACGAATGATTATCAAAGAAGTTTATTTATACATAGAGTTTAGTGTTTACATTTAGAGAATATTTACATGAAATACAAAACGCACTTTAGCTTGGACTTTGACTCATAATTACGTGGATATGCTAACATTCTTGTCTACATAGTAGAGTTTATGGTTATTTATAGGGGTGGGTGAAGTGCCTGCCTTATTGCTACACACTAAATCAGGCTCGCAGTCAGATGCCCCCCCCCCCCACATCATCGCAGACTTGGCACCGGCGTTATCAACCTCAATTATGGAAGTCTGTAACCTATCTCTGGACACCGCCGTGTTTCCGGCAAAATGTAAAAGGGCCTATATAAAGCCACTGCGCAAGAAAGCATTAGCAGATCCTGCATACCTACAAAACTATAGACCAATTTCTCTTCTTTCATGTTGTACGAAATTCATGGAATCCCTGACTATCTGCTTATCTAGAACAATATCATCTGCTCGATCCTTCGCAGTCAGGTTTCCGTGCTGGTCACAGCACGGAATCTGCATATACAGAGGTAACAGACTCAATAAGGATGCTACTGGGTGAAGGAACCTCCGCTATACTAGTTCTCTTGGATCCGTCTGCAGCCTTTGACACCATCTTTCACGGTGTCCTTTTGGATAAGCTGCGAGAGATTGGTGTCAGAGGCTCGGCCTTAAACTGGATACATAGCTTCCTGACAGAGAGAACACAATGTGTACAACTGGACACGGTTGTATCTCAAACTACACTGGTGGACAAGGGGGTACCACAGGGTTCAAATCCTAAGCCCCACCCTATTTATGTCTCCTGGCTGACCCCAATCATTAGATCGTGTGGGTTCCATACGATCTCTTATGCAGACAACACCCAGGTGATAGTCCCCATAGGGGAAAGGCCTCGCTCTGACCAGAGAAAAATTTAAGAGCTGCTTGCTAAAATCTGCAACCTGGATGAGCAAGAACTTCTTACAATTGAACTGTAGTAAAACTGAGATCTTGCTATTCTGGAAAGCTGAGGAGTTATGGTCCACGGAGTGGTGGCCGGAGGAATTGGGGGAAGTCCCCATTACTAAAAGAATTTGCCAAGGGCCTGGGTGTGGTGATCGACAACAAACTCTCGATGGAGGAACACGTAAAAGTCACTTCGGGCAAGTGCTTCAGCATGATGCGCCTGCTGAGAAAGGTCTTTCCTTGGATCCCCCTTTATACCAGGAAAGTTCTCGTTCAGGTGCTTCTAGTCAGTAGACTTGACTATGGGAACTGCCTACTGGTAGGGATTAGAGAAGATCTGTTAGCAAGGCTGCAGGTTGCACAAAACACGGCAGCATGCCTGGCCCTGAACAAGCCCACACTAAGATACATTTACTAATAGAGTTAACCAATCAATTTTACAAAAAAGAAAATAATTTAGACATTTAATTACCCATTTATTCTTCCATCAACCTTTAGATATATAAAAAATATTTATTTTTCAGAAAGATACACATTCACTGGATGATGTCATCAGTGATGTCATTTGAGATGTCATCAGTGATGTCATGAGTGATGTCACTGACCATGTCATGAGTGATGTAATATGTGACGTCATCAGCAGTGCATTGCACGCGCAAGTTATAGTGAGTCCAACTAACTATAACGTGGGAATTTCAATGGTTTTATGCGAGTAAAATTTCCACCTAACTATAACTGGTGTGAAACCTATGGTTTTTTCAGTGAATATATATATATACCTTCCAATGAGGGTGGTAATGGACACTTCAAAGGTGCAGGTGGAGTCATCACGTGACAGCAACAGCAACTGAAGAAGGCTATTCGCCGAAATGCATTTTGCCTCGCTGTCCACTATTAAACGGCTCCTGCAAAGTTCCCACTTGTGGCCTCTTCTCCTTTCCTACTCGAGAGGGGTGCGGTTTCTTATTCATTTCGCGCACATGCCAGAGGTGCGCTGGAGGCTCCGGTTCTACAAGCGGCAGGAGCGTGCTGGCACCAGCTGTCAAGGCTTCTTTGTTTCTCCGTTTTTTCGGATCGTCTTCTGCCCGCCTCAAGCGCTATGTCAGCCTCAACCCACTGCCAGCGGCAGCTCGTTACTTAACGAGGAGTCGGATTCACTGTATCTTCGGCTCTACATCTGGCTCATTTCCAGGCTGCATTTTACTCGAGGTTTGAACTGTCAGGGGACTCGAGGGAGTTTGTTTGACTTTTAATTCAGCGTGCAACTCCATTTCATTACTGCATCTTTTCCCTGAACTATGTTTGCCGTCCCCAAGGTATACTCGCCAGAAGTGATGTTTTCTGGGAGTTGAAGTCTCATTTGTGCCACCATGGTTTAATCAACATGTGACTTGGGGGCGGAGTATACTCACCTTCCAATGAGGGTGGTAATGGACACTTCAAAGGTGCAGGTGGAGTCATCACGTGACAGCAACAGCAACTGAGAAGGCTATTCGCCGAAATGCATTTTGCCTCGCTGTCCACTATTAAACGGCTCCTGCAAAGTTCCCACTTGTGGCCTCTTCTCCTTTCCTACTCGAGAGGGGTGCGTTTTCTTATATATATATATATATACACACACATATGTATATATTTATATATATATATATATATATATATATATATATATATATATATATACACACTAAAAAATGGCAAAAAAAAAGCAGAGAACGCTGGGGAGTTCTCAAGTTTAGGTGGAAAGCAGCTCCAGTATAGAACACTCTCAACACCAGCAACGCTCTAAGTTTGCTCACCTCAAATGTCTGCTTTTCTATAAAAGTCTTTAAGCGTAGGATTAGGCCAGTGCCATCCATGCCAAGATAGAAAGGGACAACGTCTTTTACCATTTCTACAGCAAAGTTTTTAACCATAGGATTAGCACAGTATTATCCTTGCCAAGCTGTAAAATGGCCAAAGCCGTTTACTACTCCAGGCACAGTATTACAGCTTTGCATTGGTCAATACCATCCAAGCAAACCTGAAATGAATAAAAGTAACCCCTGACACGTATTTCACTCTCATTAGAGCTCTTCAGAGAGGTACAGCTTTGTCCAGACACAGGGGAGCACCCAGTATACGCTAAAACAATTCCCTTTCAGGCGTAGAGTGACGCATACATTATGCCAAAAAAAAATACTATACGGAAGCTGCTTTCCACCTAAACTTGAGAACTACCCAGAGTTCTCTGCTTCTTTTTTTGCATAATTTATGCGTCACTCTCTGCACGCATATTTTTGTGCAGATAAAGAGATGAAAACTCAGCTTTCTGCAAACTGGAGCTTTTTTACAGAACCTGCTTGCAGAAAGCGGAGTTATGTTTGCTTTTGCTTGGTGGGAGCTGTCAGATCCCACTAAATGAAAGCAAACAGCTGCCTTGTGCCGAGTTCGCTGATCCCGGGACTTCCGCTAATCCCGGGATCTCCGCTGATCCCGGGACTTCCAAAATGGCAGAGGCTATACCCCAACCAGGAAGTGAGAGCGACGTGCTAGTAGTTGAGTCATGCTCTAGCGGGGCCGTGACGGTCGAGGAGAGTATAAAAGGAATGCAGGGGGAGCACACAGGTGTTGTGCCACCAGAGCAGGGAGGAGAAGGAGAACCACAGAGTGAAAGGACCATGAGGAGCGGCAGCGAAGTTAGCATAGAAGCAGAGGAGAGCAGTACAGAGGTACAGACAACCCCAGAGGAGGAAGAGGCGCGTCAAGACCATGATGGACACTCCCAGAGCACTGTGCTCGAGAGCGGTACTCCTGAGGGAATTAAGGCGGCTGAAACTCCCATCACCATGGCCCCGGAGGGACGTGGACAGAGGCAAGTGCCAGTTGCACATTTTTGTTTCTTTTAAGGGCTGGTCGGCATGTCTGAGAAAAGCACCCAGCTAATCACCCCGTCCCTCATATAGGCACCACACTGTTAGGGCACTGGTGAAGGTGTGCACAAACCCCCCACCCCCTTTTCGAGTATCAAAGGCCAGTGGCCTAATACTTGTTTTCTTTATTTCTCTCCCTTTGGGCATCGATCTCCCCAGGAAAAACCCTAGAAGGACAATGCTGGATGAACCTGGACATTACTGGGACACCTCTTGTATTGTGGAGAATCGTTTCTGCATATATTTTGATCGCTTATTTAAAATAAACAAAGTTACAAGGAACATCCTAGCCTGCGGTTGTCTGCACCGGAGGGGTTCACGGGATACCCACACACATCACGTTATCACATAACTCCAGAGGATGGGGGTAGCAGTCCACAAGGCCATAATTGGCTCCAGGAGTTGGGTGACACAGCACCCCTCCATCTTAAATCTTTGTCCCAGGGAGAAGGTTGTCCCGGGGGCTACGGGGTGGGCTACATACCCTCCCTCAAATTCATTAAATTGCCCAAGGGAGGTGGCTGTGGGGTGTCTATGCTGGCCCCCACATTGATTAGATTTTTTTCCCGGGGGAGGTGGTGGTCCCCGGGTCTCGTAGTGACCCAGGGAGGCAGCGATCCCCGAGCATGCAGGGGGGCAAGCAGGGCCCGCGCATTAACTTAACTACAGTGCTCCAGGGAGGTGTCAGTCCCTGGGACTTATAAGCCATAGGAGGGGAGCCCCGTGTGTCCCCTCCTTCACATGAGTGCTCCTGCCCCTGGGACCTGGCCCTCCCAGGGGCCTATTAGTAAAGAATCATGTGTTTCTTTTTTTCTTTTAAGTTTTTAAATATTTTTCACAGCCTGACGAGGTCCCTCTGGGACCCCCTATCCCCAAGAGGCACAGGGGATCAGAGTACTCCTATCATGCCCCCTTCTATTTTTCACTGAAAAAAACGAAAGGTTACAGGGACGTTAATGTTATGTTCAGATTTCACTCATACACAACCACAGAAATTCAGCAGTTATAGTTAGCTGAGCTAACTATAACTTACAACCCTGCAGTTCACTGCTTATGAACTCACATATAACATCACACATGACATGGTCAGTGACATCACTGATGACACCATGCTCATTTCTGACCTTTATTTTGCCTCTTCCATGCTCATTTCTGACCGTTATTTTGCCTCTTTCATAAGTCCTAGGAGGAGGGGCCATGCACCCCCCTCCTTTTTAGAATTCCTCCTGCCCCTGAACCTGGCCCCCTTGGGATTAAACACTACAGAAGGATGGGAGGTGGTGCTTCTTTCTTTTTTTTAGTTTTCAGTGGGAGCCGCTAATCCAGCAAGGCTGAATTATTATTATTTTTTTTTAATGCTTTTTTGCCCCAGGCGGGTTCCCTGCAGGACCCCTCCAAGAGGCCTTCGGGGTCAGAGTATTACTACCCACCCCCTTCTCTTTTGTTATCTTTTTTTGAGATTCTGCTAATGCAGAGTCCCAAGATGGCTGCCAAGACTTCCTGCTTGAAGTGGCGGTAGCCAAATCATATTCAGCACAGAGACTTTGAGATCCTTCGAGGGTCCGCGCCCCTATATATACCAAATTACATTCCTTTTAATTTAATATCTAAAAAATGACTTAACAGATTTACACCAAATAAAAAAAGGGTCCTTTCTAGACCCAGAGCTACTATTCTGCCAAATTCGGTATAATTCCGTCCAGCGGTTTGGGCTGTAGTCATCTATAGGTATTAACATAGGAAAAACACTTTTATACCACGCTTGACGGATCGCCCTGAAACGTTCTATTCACAGGCACACTTTCGTGAAGATTAGCCAACCAGTGCCAAAAATATAGGCAAGTCACAAACGCTTTTCCTATGGAAAAATGGTCCTAATGTTGGTAAAGAGCAAGTTACTTCATTTTGTTAACACTTTTTCTGGTGGATACAGTATCTCCCTGTGGATTCCTCAACTTTTGAATATCTCAATGCACCAGCATTCCACTGAAACGTTTCTTCTCAGCACTCCCATGTCGACGAGGATGTCACAATATTATGGATCCGCGTGACATCATTGGAACCATAAGAAGCCCTCATCGGCGTGTTGATGTCAGTTTCCACCCATTTGTTTTGTGGCTTCGAGGCGAACAGGTGAAACCAACAACATGAATGCCACAATATTCTAAACCTTAAATAAGATATTTATATATATGTACTTACATATATTAATGAAAAATTAAATGTGTACACAATACGCGAATAGACTTCTTTTTGGTATATACAGACATGCAACTGGGAGGCGGATGGGTCAGTGAGGAATCCACAGGTAGATACTGTATCCCCCAGAAAAGCATTACTAACGGTAAGTAATGTTTTCTTCTGACAGATACATCTACGTTGGGATTCCTCACCTTTTGAATAGAATCTCACACTTGGTGGTGGGTGCTTGTCTGCCTATACCAAAATATCTTGCTATATAGAACGTGCAAAGTGACTGTCCCTCCTCACTTCGGAGTCTAATCAATAGTGCTTTGCAAAAGTGTGGAGGGAGGCTCAATTTGCCGCTTTACAAATGTTAACCACAGGGACACCTGTAGCTAAAGCAGAAGTAGAAGACTGGTTCTTTGTTAGCCATGGCATAGCAGATCTTTATGCATAGGGTGTTGCATCTTGGCAATGCTCTTCTGTTCACTGCTTTTCATTTTATCTTACCCACATAGCCAATAAGCAGCTTATCCTCCAGCTGGAGATCACAAGTTCTGTCCGCATTAAAACTCAGAGCCTTTTTAGGGTCTAATCAATTAAGCCTTTTCTCATCATTAGATGGATGTGGAGGAGGATAGAAAGAAGGAATGGTGATAGACTGGCCCAGTAGAAGGGAGTAACCACTTGCAGGAAAGCAAGCCTGGTTCGAAATACCACCTTATCTGTATAGAAAGTGGTAAATGGAGGTTTCACACTTAATGCATGTAATTCACTAACACATCTAGCAGACATTTTGGCAACCAGAAAAACGGTCTTAAAAGTAAGTCTTAAAGGACATCTATGTAAATATTCAAATGGAGAACACATAAGGTAAGTTAATACCAAATTAAGATCCCACTGAGGCATGATGAACGGAATGGGAGGTTATTTTTACTAAATCCGTTTATAAACCTTAACACTACAGGAGTCTTAAAAAGAGATGGTTGATCAGGTAAACAAAGGAATGGAGAAATGCCAGACACGTTTCCTTTAACTGTTGCAAATGTACAACCTTGTTGCGCTAGGGAAAGAGCAAAATGTAAAATATCAGACAAATGGGCCTTTAAGGGGTCAATACCATTTTCTTCACACCACTTTACAAACTTAGACCATCTGCCAGCAAAAACCAGACCCTCCTGGATTTCGCGGTTTGCAGCGAAATCGGCACTTTTGTAAAAATGCCGCGATTTTTACAAAAGTGCCTGCGAAATCCAGATGCCCATTGCTGCATCCGTGCTGCCTGTGACTTTTGACCCTTTCCAAAATATTGTTCTGGGTTTCACCTTAAGAGTAGCTATTCCTGATTCTGTAGCCGCCCTACTCCACACCATCAAAACTCATTGTCTTTTGCATGATTGCCCCAATATGAATATTGCTACTCTCAGTCTCTCACATCAATCTAGTCTGTTGCCAGCCCTGACCCTGTCTTCTATTAAGCCCACTGCACAGGATTGTGAGCCTCAAGATTGTTTATTTGTTACTGAATATTTAGGTAACTCCATGACTGATCTGTCTGATGCCCCTTTCCCCACCAGTGAACTTGTTTATTATGTGGATGAATCACATCATAGAAATGTCAGAAAACTTGTGCTGGAGACACTGAATTTATTTATTTATTTATTTTTAACATTTATTAAGCGCGAACAATTGCCCGCAGGCGTCTCGGCGCTGTACTTTTATTACTCTCCTGTGTGATCTTACAGTTTTCAGAGGTCAAATAACCATGTCTTCAGTTTCTTCCTGAAGGACATGAGATTTGGGCTAGATCTTATGGTTTGCGGGAGTGTGTTCCACAGCTTTGGGGCGGCAACTAGGAAACGTCTGTCTCCCCAGTTGACCAGCCTAGTCCGTGGCACAACCAAATCGTTCTGTCTTGCTGATCGTAATGTCCGAGTAGGAATGTATGGGGTGAGATGGTCACACAAAAATTGAGGCGTTTGCTGATGTAATGACTTGTAGACGATGCACAGTGTTTTAAATTTAATTCTGTTCCTGACAGGGAGCCAATTAAGATTTCTTAAGGTCTCAGCTATTGGTTTGAATTTAGGGATGTTGAGAAGAAGTCTAGCTGCTGCATTCTGGATTGTCTGCATTTTCTTGATAATCCTGACTTGAGCATTTGCAAGCAAGCCGTTGCAGTAATCCAGTGCTGATAGGACAAGGGCGCTGACCAGTGTTTTGCCAACATTTTTGGGGAGAAAAGGAAGAATCTTCCTAACCAGTCGTAATTTATAGAAGGCTGTGGAGGCCATTTGATTGACATGTGCCATGAAGTTTAGATTGTCATCGAAGATGACACCCAAATTTCTCACCTTCGTGGCCGGTTTGGGCACAGCTCCAAAAGAAGATGGCCACCAAATTGAGGACCAGCTGGGACTGAGATGGCCAAAAGTGACCACCTCGGTTTTCTCGGAGTTTAATTTCAAACAGTTTGCAGACATCCATTGTCCAATGGCCAGCATGCCTGTTTTGAAATTCTCCGCCACTGTTTCCCCATCGTTTCTAACAGCCAGTATCAGTTGTGTATCATCTGCATATGAGGTAAGGTTCATCCCATGCGCTTTGATGGTTTTTGCGAGGTCCGACACATATATATTGAATAGTGTCGGACTAAGGGATGAACCTTGAGGTACCCCACATGGCAGTGATAACTCTGCAGATGTAAACTGGCCCAGTGTGACGGCCTGAGATCTCTCTGCCAGAAAAGATGCCAATAGATTTTTTGCTAGGCCTTGCACGCCCATTTTTTCGACACGGTTGACTAAGATCTTATGGTCAACCGTGTCGAAAGCGGCCGACAAATCTAGGAGGACCAGTAGTGCGGTGCCACCCTGGTCTCTGATTAGTCGAATATCATCCGCCGCTTTAATGAGCGTTGTTTCTGTTCCATGAAACTTGCGGAATCCAAATTGTGTTTCGTCGAGCAGATGATATTGCTCAATGTATTCCGCAAGTTGGACATTCATGGCTTTCTCAACTATCTTGGCAAAAAAGGGTAGGTTCGCTATAGGCCTATAATTTTTCAATTCAGTTTTATCTAAGCCAGGTTTCTTCAGGAGAGGTTTTAGTAAGGTCTTTTTTAGATGGTTAGGGAAGATACCTGTACGAAACATTAGATTACATATTTGGGTGATGACTGGGATCATAGTGTCCATTAGCAGACGAAGGGTATTCAGAGGACAGGGATCCAGGGCCGATCCAGATTTGATTGTTTTGACAATATCCTGGATTTGATCCTCAGTTACCTCTGCAAAGCAAGAAAGATTATTGCTTGACGATGGTGTATTTATTTTTTCATTGCTATAGTTAACCCCAAGGTTGAATGCTGAGAAGATATCATTCACCTTGGTGAAAAAGAAGGATGCCAATGAATCACAGAAAGTTTGTGAGCAAGGGGGATTAAGGTCTGGGGCACATCCCGCCAGATGTTTAGTTATTTCAAAGAGCTTTTTATTTGAGTTTTTTGCGTTTTCAATTTGCTCGGTGTAATACCTTTTTTTTGTTTCTGTGATCAAAAGTTTATATTTGGATAAAGATTCCTTATACGCTTTCCTGTTTTCATTATCGTATTTTTTCCTCCAGGTTCTTTCTTTATTTCTACATTGCTGTTTTAGTTTTTTAAGCTCCTCGGTATACCATGGTGCTGAAGGGGAGTTTCTATTCCTGGACAATCTTTTTACTGGTACCAGCTTATTAGCTGCCTGGCCCACCCATGTGTGGTATTGCTCAATAGCAGTTTCTGGGTCATTAGCCCAAGTAGGTAGTGAGTCCTGTAACGCCTCCTTAAGGCTGGGAATATTGATGTCTTTCCAGACTTTAAACGATTCTCGTTTGGGGAATGGTGTTGTTACAGTGGGTGTTTTATTAATTTGTATAGTAGCCGATATCAGGTGGTGATCGGACCAAGTCAGTGGTAGGACATCGGTCACTAGCATATTGTGCAGATTGGTAAATATACCGTCTAGGGTATGGCCTGCAGTATGAGTGGGTCCTTTCACCAACTGTGATAGACCAAAAAGCTCCATTTCAGATTGCAGAGATATAGTGTCTTTATCTTCACTACAGTCTAGGTGAAAATTAAAATCACCTAGCAGTGTTACAGATTTGTCTGTAGCTAAGGTTTCTAAAATAGTGGCAATTTCTGTAAGGAATCCTGACCGGATTTCTGGTCGTCTGTATAATAGTATGCCTTTGAAGTTATATGAGGGGGTCAGGTAAATATCAAAATGAAATGCCTCGCATATCGTAGAAGGGATTGCTGTAGTACGAATTTTGAGAGTGTCCCGAGCAATTATGGCAATCCCACCTCCTCTTTTACCAGTTCTATCCAGTCTATAGCATTTGAATCCTTGTGGAACGGCTATCACAAGGTCTGGGTCAGATGCTTTGTCCAGCCAGGTCTCTGTCAGGAACATTATGTCAATGTTCCTGTCTGTAAGTACATCGGCTATTTCTTGCCTATGTTTGGCTAATGAGCGCACATTAATGAGGGCTATAGTGAACTGTTGTTTTATCTGGTAGAAATTATCATTACCCACCGTTTTATTTAATAGGGGGATGGACGTCTGACAGTGTTTGCAGTCCAAGACAGTCTTAGGTGATATATAATCTGGACTGTGCCTTGTGCATTCTTCCATAGCTTGTGGGCGGAGGTCAATCAGTGCAGAGCGCGAGTAGGATGTGAGGCGGGCGAATGCCGTCGAGCCAGGGGTGGTGGCCCTAGGCCCGTGTCCGGCGCGGACGGGCGCAGACGGGCTTGCCTTTGGCGCGCCTTCAGCGCGCCGCCGGCGCGCCCGCTGCGCCCGCCCGCTGCGCGGACGGAATAGCCTCGTCATTTTATGCTGTGCAGAAGAGGGTGGGAGGCTTCCTGGCACTAGACCGCCAACCCTTCCTCCCTCCAAGATGGCGCCTTTCCCCGCGTTGTCAGCCCCTAATCGGCCACGCCGGGAGGAGAAAGGTGAGGGAATGTGCCTCGGTGCAACGCGAGTCTTGCACACGAGAGCGCGTTTATGCTGTGCGAATTTTAAAACGCTACCATTAAAATATAAACAATCTTAAAAGTTATCGCTTCTACATGCAGTGCGATTTAAAAGCGTTACCAGTAAAATATCAACAAATCTTAAAAGTTGCCGCTTCTATTACCACAAGAAAATAGAGTAGAACCCCCGGCTTTTCGCCTCAGGGGAGAGTAAGCAAGTACACGGGATAGGGGATAAGAGTTAACATTTGCCTCAGGTCCACTCTGCTCACATAGCTGAACTTGTTATTCTTTGGTGCACATGCATTTTGGCTTTGTACAAAATTTAAGCTATATTTATAGATTTTAAGTGTGTATGTGGTGCGGCCCAGGACTTCTGGAGAAACCAGCACTAAAAACAGGGCATTTATGAAAAACTTGTCAGGAATCCTTATGCTTCCATGTAAAATTGCCATTGTTCAAGGTACTGCTCACCAGTAATCTGCAGTGTCTAGAAGTAATACATTTGCCAATTAGATGGCTAAGAAAGTGGCTTTGTTTCCAATTCATGAAATTGCTATGTATATTTTAGGTACTGATAAAATTACTGTACTTGCACTTAAAATCTTGTCCTTGTTGCATCAGCAGGCATCTGAGAATGAAAACGCATCATGGATCAAGCATGTTTTAAAAGGAAAACTGACGCAGTGGAGGGACATAGCAGGGAGAGTTGTAGCCCCATAATGTCTGCTTTCCAACCACATTCATGCTCATATTGGAAGGGATGGTGTATTTCATGCTGCAGTAACCCAGTGATGTACACCCTTCTTTCCCTCAGCCACCGAACAAATGTGTCACTCCTATGAGGCTTACCAAGCCACTGACAATGGAAAAGGGACTACAACTACTCTGACTGACCTCCTAAATCCTTGGTTCTCCTTCCTCTACGTAGAGATGGACTTTATTTAGTTTTTAAAGGTTTGCTCCCATTCTTATGTTCTTGTAATTGTGTACATTCTTTTAGCTAGACTGAGGGATACTTGTGTTCAAATTTGCAACTATGGCTTGCCAAATATAATAAATCTGCTTAAAGCCCTGGTGACACCACAATGTTGCTGCTCTTGCGTTTCAAGAAGAGAAGGGAAATCCAGAAAGAAAATTAGACTTTAAAGGATTTCCCTCCCCCACAACGCTCACCTGGCATGACGTCAGTAACTTCTCCACTATTCAGACCCTCCAGGATTTTGCGATTTCGCGGTTTGCTGCGAAATCGGCACTTTTGTAAAAATGCAGCGATTTTTACAAAAGTGCCCACTATGATATCTGTGTTTGTTGTAGGAAAAACTGCCAAATAAAATGCCACGGCGAGAAGAAGCCTGCCCTGTGAGGGAGACAGAGCAGGGGCACACTGAGAGGTGAAGAAGGTCTATGTACCATACCCATTCCAGCCAATCTAAGTCTATTAATATGACTTGGGCCCAGTCATGGTGAATCTTCCTCAGAACCCGAGGAATCAAGGGTATGGGGGAAATGTGTAAAACAGCTGGGAGCCCCAGTCTAATTGAAACATGTCACTCAGTGCTCCCTGCATACAATACTGGAGGCTGCAGAATGATGGCCAGTGCGTGTTCTTGTGAGTGGCAAAAAGGTCTATCTGAGCGGTCTCCCATATCCAGAAAATGTGCTGAATCACTTCCAGATGTAGGCGTCACTTGTGGTAGTCTGAAAAGCGCAGATTGAAACTGTTTGCAAGCACTTTTAGAACCCCGGGCAAGTGATTTGCCATGATGCACATCTGATGATCCTGAGCCCAAGACCAGTGTAGCAGAGCCTCTCTGCAGAGAAGATACAACCCTACTCCCCCTGCTTGTTGATGTACCACATCACGGTAGTGTTGTGTGTTAGGGCCTGAACCGACTACCTGCAAAGGGAAGGGAGGAAGGGGTTGAGAGCCAAATGTATCGCCAGCAATCCCTTAAGATTGATGTGAACCAATCTTTCCTCTAGAGACTAAATACATTTGACCTCCAGATCCCCCAGATGGGGTAGCTACCCTAGAGTGGAGGCATCCGTTATCACTGTGGCCACCGGAGAAGGGGGTTGAAATGGCTCCCTTGAGACAGGTTGCCCGCAACACTCTACCATAGCAGCTCCGCTGCAGTGTTTCTGGAGATTCTAACTACCTCTTCTAGATCTGTGTTGAAATCACTGTCTACGGAAGCAACACTGGAGGGCCCTATGATGCCACGTGCATGGCTGACCAACAGTATGCAGGAAGCGAACAGATCGAGCAGGCACAAGACCTTCAGGTCCGGAACAACTGCTCCTTTCTGAAAAAGTGGAATCATGGCCTGGATGTCATGAATCCTCGCTAGAGGCGGGCAGGCATGAATCACAGTTTTGTCCATTACTGCTCCTATGAACAGGTTGCACTGAGAGGGCACCAAGTGAGATTTGGGTAAATTTATCGAAAACTCCAACTCGAACACAGTTGTGTTGTTACTTGCAAATGAATCAGCACCATCTCTGGCGACTTTGCTTTTTGCAGTCAGTCATCCAGTTAGGGGAAAACAGAAATCCCAGACTTCCTGAAATGTGCTGCCATCACCCCTGTCACCTTTGTGAAGACCCGAGATGCAGAAGTAAGGCAGAACAGAACAGCAGCAAACTGATAGTGTTGAGACTCAATCATAAAACAGAGATAATTCCGATGCAACTTCAGGATAGGAATGCGAAAATGAGTGTCCTGTAAATCCATCAACACCATTCAGTCTTCCTTCTGCAGCACAAGAAGACCCTGGGCCAGGGTCAACATTTAGAATTTATCCTGTTTGAGGTAAAAATTCTAAACCTTGATGTCGAGGATCAGCCTCAAGCAACCGTCCTTTTTGGAAATTAGGAAGTATGGGTATTAGCATCATTGGCCCCTTTCCTGCTCCAGAACCACCTTAATCGCACCCTTTCACAGCAATGACAGAACCTCCTGCTCGAGAAGCAGAAGATGCTCTTCTGAGAAAAAGCCTTGACGGGGAGGGAAAGAAGGGGGGAACTCCTGGAAAGGTAGGACATGCCCTTTCTCTACGATGTCCAACACCTAGAGATCTGTAGTAACAGACCTCCTAAGTTGTTAAAAATGGGGCACCTGTCCTCCCATGGGACAAGTATGTTCTAGGATGGTGGAGCTAGAGCTGCTCCACTGCAACACCAGCTGGACATCAGGTGAGAATCCCGAACCATGCAGCAATACGTGTCTCCTAGCAGCCACAGACGATCCCATCGCCCTGGCTACTGAATTGGCCATGTCCAGACCAGATTGAACCACTTGGCGTGCAGCAGCTTGGGTGTGAGAAGTTGGCCTGATATGTGATGTCCACTATTCTAGTGGGAACCTTGTATCAGTCCAAACAACCCTTATGGTGATGGTTGTAAAGTCAACCTTATAGACCAGCTATCCTAGTGGTAGCATGGACAAAGCAGTCTTAGGCTAAACTCAAGAGGACATGTGAAGCCAGCTGTTTTACCATATGCAATCCCTTTTAATACCAAGTGAAAGGACACCAATCAGGTTAATTATATAAAATATATGTATTTAATACTAAATAAATCTTCTGGACTCTTTATGAGGTCAGAGGCACAAGCACATAACAAGATACTCAATTATAATACAATAAGTTGCACAAATTACAGTAATGCCCTAGGAGCACTTCGAACCATATACTAAAATAGTGGTATAAGAACCACGTCACGAACAAAGGAAAGGCCTAGGGCCTGGAGAATCGCTGGGGATACACTGTACTACCAATGGATGGAGAGCAGGAGGCCCATGGGATGCGCGTGCAGTGTCTTTACACGCACGCAAGTTACCATAGAGTTAGAATGGGAACAAAAGAAATGGAAAGTAGTTCTTTTAGGACACTTCCGGATGGACTAGGGAAAAGATACTTGAAACTAGGACACTAGGATAGTCAATACACACAGGAGTACCGAAATACTCGCGTTACCTCACCCACAGGAAGCGGGTGCATAGGTGTCAACGTGTGCCGGGTTTCGTCGCTGATTCCTATGGAGCCTTGGAGAAAGATGCTGTAGGCCACCAGGAGAGAAGTGTCCAGGTGGATCCAAAGGCGGATCGAGGATGAAGAGTACCTGAAAGCAGAGGGGACAGAGTCTGGGTCACTAGCCAGTAACCAGGATGGAACCAGGAAGGAACCAGGCGATGTCGCAAAGCAATCAGGTGATGTCGTGAAGCTTGTCTCTGCAGCCACATGGACCAGGAGGTGTCGACGACAACCAGGAGCTGGATACAGACTGTCCCATGAAGGTTCTCGCTGTCGGCGGTATCAGCGTCCGGAATGGAGTCAACAAGCCTTGGCAAAGGCAACCCACAAAGAAAAGGAAGATGGCTTCTTAATCAGACCAGCAAGGTCTGATGGGCTGCTCCTTTTCAGGGGAGCAAGGGCCAGTCTGGAGCAACCAGACCAGCATTGTAAGTTGAAGGTTTCATCGTCACAGAGGCCACTAGCCAACAGGCAAATGACCGGACAGACGCATCAAGCAGGAAAATGCAGAAGGGCCCCACGCAGAACTCGTGGAGTGTGGAGGGCTGATCTTCGGTGCAGTTGGTGCTCGGGGCTGGGGCTTCTCAATCCCCAATGCACAACTTCGAGGGTGCCTCAGAAGTTGCACGGAAAGCAATTCACTGGCTTTCCAAGATGGCCGGTCCCACGTCTCGCGTCGCCTCCACGGGTCTTAGCTTTGCTGTGGCTGTGGATCGGGCTGAAGGAAGTCTGGAAGTCTGGGTCTTGTCAGGCTCTGTGCTCGGGCTCCGGCAGGAGCGTCGACAAAGCAAACCGTTGATCGCTTGATGGTGCCTGCTTGTGCAGGGTGGTCACTCCTTGACCACAAGGGAGATTCTTCAGTCTTCTACATCAAGTAGGATGTCGAAGGTCCAGAGTTTCGTATCAGAGTTTCTGTCAGGATAAATCTAAAGTCTTGGGACTCAGCTACTACCTATACCAAATCTAGGGGCTGGATTACCTGCTAGGTCCCTCCTATGGGTGGGACTGAGGAAGGGGGTGGTTACACCCCTTTCCCTTTGTCCAGTTTCGCGCCAGAGCTGGGGCTGGAGTGCCCCAGCACCGGTTTGAACTGGACTATGCATGGGACACCTTGTGTGCCCCAGGCAGTGTCTCATTTCATTCAGCCCTCCCTGCCCCAATACACTATAGCCTGTCTGGGGTGGTGCTAGCACCTCCCAAGACAGGAAACCTATTGTCCAAGCCTCCCTCGCCGGAAGGACTCCCAGCAGCAGGAGGTCAGACTTGTGTCTGTGGCAGCAGCATCCATTTTGTGATGCTGAGGCTCTGGTTAACTTTAACGGGGATTAGTGGAAGTAACATGTATTCTCCCTCTAGAAGGGTGGAATGCTACCCCCGTCACCAGAACTGGCATGGGGGTAGTATTCCAAAGCGTATGACACCTTACACGACATGTTTTGATAAAGCCAAACCAAAGATAGCATTTAACCGCGAGGTTCATAATGCACTTAAGAGTATATGGTATGGCTATATCATAGAACATCTATAAGGACATGGTTCAGAAAGCTGCAGACAGGCTCAGCTCATGCTAGAGCACCATCTCACAGAAAACCAAGCACTCTGCCTCCAGGATTGTTAAGGCCTGCCACAGGAGTGACTTATAGGTGCATATGTGTCTATATATAAGGGTAGCTATAGGAATACTATACCTAAGCAAGGGGTGATTACACGACCTTGCCCCAGCTGGGTGATCAGCCAGTTGTGTCAGTTTGGATGGCCAGCCAGGGGTGGCATAAGATATGCTGCAGCCCCTGGTAGACCTTGGGTGCACCTATGCCCTGGGTACCTATAGTACACTGTACAGGGACTCACAAGAGTGACCCAAATCCCAATTGGTGATGTACCTAGAGTACATGGTGTGAAATTTAGAGAGAGAACAGCAGGGCTGTGGGTCTGATTAGCAGGCCCACAGCCACATGAAGTCGAAAACCAGTGAAGCAATGGGGTGACCATAGGAAAGCAGACCCTACTCTCCTACATAATCCCCCCCCCCCCAAACGCAGGGACATTAGACTAACCTTGACCAGTTGTGTCTTCATGTTCTAAGTGGAAGTACCTGGAGAGACCATCTGCATTGCCATGGTCAGTCCCTGGTCTGTGTTCCACTGTAAAGTCCTTCCCCTGTAGGGAAATGGACCCCCTGAGCAGTTCAGTTTAGGATGCTCACCCTTCATCTGATTTAGCCACAAGAGGGGCTTATGGTCTGTCTGAATTTTGAAGTGAGTGCCAAACAAGTATGGTCTCAACTTCTTCAGGGCCCAAACCACAGCAAAGGCCTCCCTCTCAATGGCTGACCAACGTTTCTCTCTAGGGGTCAGCCTTCTGCTAATAAAAGCAATGGGCTGGTCTTGACCACCTACATTAAGCTGTGAAAGCACAGCTCCCACCCCCAACTCAGAAGCATCTGTTTGAACACTAAACTCTTTGGAGTAGTCAGTACTCTTTAAAATAGGTGCAGAGCACATGGCCTTCTTCAGGTCATCAAATGCCTTTTGTCAGGTAACTGTCCACTGAACCTTTTTTGGCATCTTCTTTGAAGTCAAGTCATTAAGTGGTGTCACAATGGACCCATAGTTCTTAACAAACTTTCTGTAGTAACCAGACAGGCCCAAGAAAGCTCTGACCTGTGCCTGGGTGGTTGGAGGAACCCAGTTCTTGATGGCCTGGATCTTACTCTCCAGTAGTTGAACCTGACCCCCACCTACAAGGTGGCCCAGGTACACAGCCTTACTCTGCCCTATCTGGCACTTTGTGGCCTTGATGGTTAGGCCTGCCTTCTGCAGGGCCTCTAAAACCTTCTTCAGGTGGATCAGGTGATCCTCCCAGGTGGAGCTGAAGACAGCAATATCATCAAGATAAGCTGCACAAAAGTCATCCAACCCAGTGAAGACTTGGTTCACCAACCTTTAGAAAGTGGCAGGTGCATTCTTCAAGCCAAAGGGCATTACCACAAATTGATAATGACTTCCTGGGGTTGAGAAAGCAGTTTTGGCCTTGGCATCCTCAGCTAACATGATCTGCCAGTAGCCAGCTGTCAAATCAAATGTGCTCAGAAACTTGGCAGAAGCCAATCTATCAATGAGCTCATCTGCTCTTGGAATTGGGTGAGCATCTGTCCTAGTGACAGAATTGAGACCTCTATAGTCCACACAGAAACTCATCTCTCTCTTACCATCTTGGGTGTGAGGTTTTGGTACAAGGACTACTGGGCTGGCCCAGGGGCTCTCTGAGGGCTCAATTACTCACAACTCAAGCATTTTCCGCACCTCAGTCTTTATACAGTCCCTGACATGGTCAGGTTGCCTGTAGATCTTACTCTTCACAGGCAGACTGTCACCAGTGTCCACCTCATGGGTGCACCAGTTAGTCTGACTAGGTGTCAATGAAAACATATGTCTAAAGGACTGTAGAACTTGTCTGCAGTCCTGTTGCTGCTGGTCAGTGATGTAGATCACTATGGGGTAACCCAGTATCCCTCAGAACCTGGGCAGAACGATTTAGTAAATATAGTGGTTCTGTCGGGCATGCCAACTGATTACTTCAAAATATATATCACTCTTTCTAAGATTTTCTCTTATTTAATCAAAGGAATATTTTTAGAATTATGAGATAACCGCTATTCTCAAAAAGCAAATCCCATACGAAAAAGAACAGTGCAACAATATACTTTTTAATCACTGTATTAGTTATATTCATGAAGATCTTTGCTTTTCATACACATAAATTAATCAAAACAGTTAAACAATACTTCATAATGAACAGCGCATATGAATACAGTGCATGCAAAGTGACATGTGGTATACTCGTGAAAAAGTGAGTTATATCAAGTGAGTGACAAGTGGGAGGGGAGAAGGTTCATGGTGTATTTTGACTAAACACTTTGCAGGCCAGTTTCTATATTGAGTTATAAAACATTCAGCACGCCACTCCACTTGGCCTTAGGAACTGAATGTTTATAAACTGGTCCGTTGATGGTAATCGCGTCGACGTTTCGACCCTTCAACGCCTTACTTCAGGGTCTAGGGTGGGTCTTCTTCAGGACAATGGGTGTGGGGTAGTAAAAGTGCGCCTATGGGGTATTCTTGAATTATGATCCCCGTGGGTGTTCGAAAAAATCACCCATCACGAGTCGCCGGCTTTGCACCAGTGCCGTACATGGAGGAATTTAAATCCTGTGCACAACGCTTTCTAAAGATCGAACACGACAAATGAGACATCAGGTCGCCCAATCCATTGCGGCTGAGTCATAGATGAGGAACGTCCCGTCTAATTATTGGAAACCATATAGGGAATTGATAGATTGAATTGACATGAACCACGCGTTCTTGAAGCCGGACGGCTCCGATGAATGGGTGATTTTTTCAAACACCCACGGGGATCATAATTCAAGAATACCCCATAGGCGCACTTTTACTACCCCACACCCATTGTCCTGAAGAAGACCCACCCTAGACCCTGAAGTAAGGCGTTCAAGGGTCGAAACTTCGATGCGATTACCATCAACGGACCAGTTTATAAACATTCAGTTCCTAAGGCCAAGTGGAGTGGCGTGCTGAATGTTTTATAACTCAATATAGAAACTGGCCTGCAAAGTGTTTAGTCAAAATACAACACGAACCTTCTCCCCTCCCACTTGTCACTCACTTGATATAACTCACTTTTTCACGAGTATACCACATGTCACTTTGCATGCACTGTATTTATATGCGCCGTTCATTATGAAGTATTGTTTAGCTGTTTTGATTAATTTATGTGTATGAAAAGCAAATATCTTCATGAATATAACTAATACAGTGATTAAAAAGTATATTGTTACACTGTTCTTTTTCGTATGGGATTTGCTTTTTGAGAATAGCGGCTGCTGGTCATTGAGGCTGCCAGCTAAGGCCACACCATCAACTGAACCATCATCAGGATTCTGAGTCAACAGGTCTGGGAGAGGGTCACTCTCTTCTTCCTGTCCCTCATCTGTAGCCATGAGCAAGCCCATGTCTGCCCTGTCAACATATGCTTTGTGTCCGTTGACATGGAGCACCCTGTGGGGGCTCCTAGGGGTTCCAAGGTCCACCAAGTAGGTGACCTCTCCCTTTTTCTCAAAAATGGTGTGGGGTCCATACCATTTGTCCTGCAGTGCTGCTGGGGCCACTGGCTCCAACACCCACACCTTCTGTCCTGGCTGGTACTCAGTCAGCACAGCCTTTTGGTCATGCCAAGCTTTTTGAAGTTCTTGGCTAGCCTCAAGGTTTTTATAAGCCTTCTTCATATACTCAGCCATCCTGGAGCGGAGACCAAGTACATAGTCCACTATGTCTAGTTTAGGCTTTTTGAGAGGTAACTCCCATCCTTCCTTCACCAGACATAGGGGTCCCCTTGCAGGATGCCCAAACAAAAACTCAAAAGGGCTGTAGCCAACCCCCTTTTGTGGGACCTCTCTGTAAGCAAACAGAAGGCAGGGTAGAAGGATGTCCCATCTTCGCCTCAACTTTTCAGGCAAACCCTTGATCATACCCTTGAGGGTCTTGTTGAATCTTTCAACAAGCCCATTGCACTGTGGATGGTAGGGTGTAGTGAATTTGTAATTAACACCACACTCCTTCCACATAACAGTCAAGTACCCAGACCTGAAGTTTGCACCTCTGTCTGAGACAACCTCCTTTGGAAAGCCCACTCTTGAGAAAACTCCCAGGAGGGCTCTTCCCACAACAGGTGCTGTTGTGGTCCTTAGGGGAATAGCTTCTGGATACCTGGTGGCATGATCCACTACCACCAGTACGAATCTGTGCCCAGAGGCTGTTTGGGCATCCATTGGTCCAACAATGTCAATCCCAACTCTTTTAAACAGGTACCCCCACCACAGGTAGTGGTATGAGGGGGGCCTTTGTTGTGCCACCTGATTTGCCACTGGCTTGGCAGGTCACACAGGAGCGACAAAACTCCTTAGTATCTTCTGACATATGGGGCCAGTGAAAGTGAGGGACAAGCCTGTCCCACGTCTTGTTCTGGCCTATATGTCCTGCTAAGGGAATATCATGGGCTAAGGTAAGAAGGAAATCCCTGAAGGTCTGAGGTATGACCAACCTCCTGGAAGCACCAGGCCTGGGGTCTCTACACTCAGAATAAAGGAGTCCTTCATCCCAATAAACTTTATGGGTACCCGTAGCATTCCCAGCAGCCTCAGAAGCAGCTTGCTGTCTGAGGGGTTCAAGAGAGGGGCAGTCTAACTGTGCCTGCCTCAAGTCTGCCCTTGAAGGTCCCCCAGTCCCAAGAAACTCAACCTGGTCAGGTTCAAGTTCTTCTAGGACAGTTCCTTCAGGAGTCTCAGAATCAGCTTCCTGAGAAGGCAGATCCTCACTTGTAGGTAGGGGGGAAGGCACTGCCTTAACCCTACTGCTCTTTCTCTTGGATGGCACTTGGTCCATGGTTTCAGGATCCAAGGCCTGTTTAGTTTGGCACTTTTTGGCCTGTGACCTGGTCAGAGCAAGGACATGTGCTGATATGCCTAACATCTCTGCATGAGTCCTATACTCCACTTCTGACCATACTGAGGATTCAAGGTCATTGCCCAACAGACATTCAACTGGGAGGTCTGCACTTACCACAACTCTTTTGAGGCCAGTTACCCCTCCCCAGGAGAAGTTAACAACTGCCACACTATGGGTAGTAGTGACATTGCTAGCATTGGTCACCAGGTAATTATCACCCAGTACAATCTGTCCAGGGTCCACAAAGTTAGGTGTCACCATAGTGACACTGGCACATGTGTCCATGTAGGCCTGAGCCACTTTGTCATTTATCAAAGGTGTTTGCCTGTACTTGCCCAGAGTACTGGGACTCACAGTTGAGGACATAGCCATGTCCACATTACAGACAAGAACAGCCTGGGTTGGAATCCTGACTAGGCCAGAATCCACCTCAGTACCTATGGTTAACCCCACTATAGCCTTGGTTGGGAACTATCACTGTTAACTGTACTAGGGGGTGCAGGTGCCTTAGGGGCTACAGTGGTAGGGGCTGTACCTTTCTTGGTGCACTAACTAAACCAGTGAGAGGCAGATTTACAATAATTATACCAAGGTTTCTTTGGACCTTCTTCTTCTTCTTAGAAGTTTGGGACCCCCATTCATTAGAATTTTGGGGGCCTGATGAAGACTTCTGGTCTTTTTGTTTCTGATCCCCACCTTTTTGGTCTGCCTTTTTCTGATCACCACCTTGGTTCGGGGGTTTCTGCTTAACCCTGGTTGTGACCCATTTGTCTGCCTTCTTTCCCAATTCTTGGGGAGAGGTCAGATCTGAGTCAATCAGGTGTTGGTACAACAACTGGTTCTAACAATTATTAAGGATTTGTTCTCTCATGATCAAATTATACAATCCGGTATAGTCCTTAACTTTACTTCCCAGCAACCAGCCTTCCAGAGCCTTAGTGGCACAATCAACAAAATCAGTCCAGTCCTGAGTCTGTGTCTTCTGGGTATCTCTGAACATCAACCTGTACTGTTCAGTGGTTAGGCCAAACCCATCAATTAGAGCACTCTTCAGGACAGTGTAATTGTTAGCATCATCATCACTAACTGTGAGGAGCTTGTCTCTCCCTTTTTCTGCAAATGAGAGCCACAAGATTTCTGCCCACTGACTTTGGGGTGCCTGCTGTACTTTGCAGGCCCTCTCCAAAGCAGTTATCCATTTGTGGATGTCATTCCCAACTTTGTAGGGGGGCACAATCTTACTCAGGTGTCTATTGTCATAGGACCTGTCTCTATCCTTAGGGATATTGCTGCCACCAGTGGAATCTAATCCACTTAACTTCTGCTCCCTTGCGCCAAAGCAAGTTTTGCTTGGGCTAGGGCAAGTTCTTCCTTCTGAGTTGGACTTCCCTCATCCTAGCCCCATGTTCTCTCCTTTGAGAGGAAGTCATTCCCCTCTGAGAACCTCTAGAGCCATTGGAGTGGAGAGATTCACCTGAGTGAGATCTGTCCCTCCTATACCTCTGGTTAAACCCACTTGAAGGCCCGAATGGGGCTGTCCCATTCTCAGCCCCAAGTTGGCTTAAGTTAGCCTGGCTAAGTCTCCTGACTAAAGTTTGGCTGTCTACCTCTCCCTCAGAATCTTCTTCAACCTCCTATTCCTCCTCTTCTGGGGCTGGGGAGTCATCTTCTGTGGAGGGTACACCCTCACCTGTATTATCTGAGGGGCCTGGTTTAGAGGCCTTCTCAATATCAGCTCTCTCTAGGAGTTCTATCAGGTGTGGGATGGTAGGGGTGGAACCCTGTTTCAATTTCCTTGAGGTACACAAGTGTCTCATCTCTTGGAAGTTGAGCATGTCATATCTGGAGGGTGCCCTGGGAGGGTCACTCACCACAGATAGAGATCCAGATGGTTCACCTGTGCCAGACATGATCTAGTGAGGTGTGGTGTATGCATCTACCTACACTAAGTGTTTTCCTACTAAACCTCCCTAGGAGTTGTAGGCAGGGTGTACTAGGCCCTTTGGTCTACAACAACTAAGTTCAGTAGAACTTAAGTATTCTAAGTCTTGTTTTATATGTACCTATAACTACCTGTATGATCTTTCAAATGATATTGCAAAGACTACAATTGGTAAGACAACAGCAAGCCCAAATCCCAACCGCTCCACACCAATGTGAGAAGTTGTCCTGATATGTGATGTCCACTATTCTAGTGGGCACCTTGTATCAGTCCAAACAACCCTTATGGTGATGGTTGTAAAGTCAACCTTATAGACCAGCTATCCTAGTGGTAGCATGGACAAAGCAGTCTTAAGCTAAACTCAAGAGGACATGTGAAGCCAGCTGTTTTACCATATGCAATCCTTTATAATACCAAGTGAAAGGACACCACACAGGTTATATATATAAAATATATGTATTTATTACTAAATAAATCCTCTGAACTCTTTATGAGGTCAGAGGCACAAGCACATAACAATATACTCAATTATAATACAATAAGTTGCACAAATTACAGTAATGCCCTAGGGGCACTTCGAACCATATACTAATATAGTGGTATAAGAACGACGTCACGAACAAAGGAAAGGCCTAGGGCCTGGAGAATCGCTGGGGATACACTGTACTACCAATGGATGGAGAGCAGGAGGCCCACGGGATGCGCGTGCAGTGTCTTTACACGCACGCAAGTTACCATAGAGTTAGAATGGGAACAAAAGAAATGGAAAGTAGTTCTTTTAGGACACTTCCGGATGGACTTGGGAAAAGCTACTTGAAACTAGGACACTAGGATAGTCAATACCCACAGGAGTACCGAAATACTCACGTTACCTCACCCACAGGAAGCGGGTGCATAGGTGTCAAAGTGTGTCGGGTTTCGTCGCTGATTCCTATGGAACCTTGGAGAAAGATGCTGCAGGTGATCAGGAGAGAAGTGTCCGGGTGGATCCAAGGGCGGATCGAGGATGAAGAGTACCTGAAAGCAGAGGGGACAGAGTCTGGGTCACTAGCCAGTGACCAGGATGGAACCAGGAAGGAACCAGGCGATGTCGCGAAGCAATCAGGTGATGTTGTGAAGCTTGTCTCTGCAGCCACGTGGACCAGGAGGTGTCGACGATGACCAAGAGCTAGATACGGACTGTCCCATGAAGGTTCTCGCTGTCGGCGGTGTCGGCTTCCGGATTGGAGTCAACAAGCCTTGGCAGAGGCAACCGACGCAGAAAAAGAAGATAGTTTCTTACTCAGACCAGCAAGGTCTGATGGGCTGCTCCTTTTCAGGGGAGCAAGGGCCAGTCTGGAGCAACCAGACCAGCTTTGTAAGTCGAAGGTTTCGTCATCACAGAGGCCACTAGCCAACGGGCAAGTGACCAGACAGACGCCTCAATTGGAAAATGCAGAAGGGCCCCACTCATAACTCGTGGAGTGTGGAGGGCTGATCTTCAGTGCAGTTGGTGCTCGGGGCTGGGGCTTCTCAATCCCCAATGCACAACTTCGAGGGTGCCTCAGAAGTTGCACGGAAAGCAATTAGCTGGCTTTCCAAGATGGCCGCTCCCACGTCTCACGTCGCCTCCACGGGTCTCAGCTTTGCTGTGGCTTTGGATCGGGCTGAAGAAAGTCTGGAAGTTGGGGTCTTGTCAGGCTCTGTGCTCGGGCTCCGGCAGGAGCCTCGACAAAGTAAACCGTTGATCGCTTGATGGTGCCTGCTTGTGCAGGGTGGACACTCCTTGACCACAAGGGAGATTCTTCAGTCTTCTACGTCGAGTAGGATGTCGAAGGTCCAGAGTTTCAGTCAGGATAAATCTAAAGTCTTGGGACTCAGCTCCTACCTATATACCAAATCTAGGGGCTGGATTACCTGCTAGGTCCCTCCTATGGGTGGGACCCAGGAAGGGGGTGGTTACACCCCTTTCCCTTTGTCCAGTTTCGCGCCAGAGCTGGGGCTGGAGTGCCCCAGCACCGGTTTGAACTGGACTATGCATGGGACACCTTGTGTACCCCAGGCAGTGTCTCATTTCATTCAGCCCTCCCTGCCCCAATACACTATAGCCTGTCTGGGGTGGTGCTAGCACCTCCCAAGACAGGAAACCTATTGTCCAAGCCTCCCTCGCTGGAATGACTACCAGCAGCAGGAGGTTAGACTTGTGTCTGTGGCAGCAGCATCCATTTTGTGATGCTGAGGCTCCGGTTAACTTTAACCAGGATTAGTGGAAGTAACATGTCTTCTCCCTCTAGAAGTGTGGAATGCTACCCCCGTCGCCAGAACTGGTGAGGGGATAGTATTCCAAAGCGTATGACACCTTACACGACATGTTTTGATAAAGCCAAACCAAAGATAGCATTTAACCGCGAGGTTTATAATGCACTTTAGAGTATATGGTATGGCTATATCATAGAACAGCTATAAGGACATAGTTCCGAAAGCTGCAGACAGGCTCAGCTCATGCTAGAGCACCATCTCACATAAAACCAAGCACTCTGCCTCCAGGATTGTTAAGGCCTGCCACAGGAGTGACTTATAGGTGCATATGTGTCTATATATAAGGGTAGGTATAGGAATACTATACCTAAGCAAGGGATGATTACACGACCTTGCCCCAGCTGAGTGATCAGCCAGTTGTGTCAGTTTGGATGGCCAGCCAGGGGTGGCATAAGATATGCTGCAGCCCCTGGTAGGCCTTGGGTGCACCTATGCCCTGGGTACCTAGTAGTACACTGTACAGGGACTCACAAGAGTGACTCAAATCCCAATTGGTGATGTACCTAGAGTACATTGTGTGAAATTTAGAGAGAGAACAGCAGGGCTGTGGGTCTGATTAGCAGGCCCACAGCCACATTAAGTCGAAAACCAGTGAAGCAAAAAGCAAAAAATGGGGTGACCATAGAAAAGCAGACCCTACTCTCCTATATTGGGCATCCAACAACACCTGAAAAAAATGCAGTTGAACATCCTCAAACAACTATGGGACAACCTCCCTGGTTGAGTCCATGAGGGCATGGATGTAGCGACCCAAAAGGCATGTGGCATTTGTAGACTTGAAGGCCATACTCCCCAGCGAGAACACTACCTTCGCTGATTGTTTCAAGTGTTTTGATTCCGTATCTGCAGGCGTAGATGGGAAAAAACCTGCAGACAGTCTCAAAGAACACAAAGCCTGGACCATCAAGCTTTCCAACAGAAGATGGGTGGACAGGAAAGCAGGATTCCCCAGAGCCACCTTCTACTTCCTTGCCACGGTCCTGGAAACCGCTGGTGCAGAGATTTGGCTTCTGCCAGACTTCAGGAATAGGCTCTGTCAACACCTCATTAAGGGAAGTAAAGGCTCCGAAATAAACGAAGGGGAAAGGAGCACCTCTGTCAGAATATTAGACTTCAGCTCTAGTAAAAGGCAACCCCAAGAGGGCTTCAGCCTTTCTCTTTACCGTATGATAAGTGATCACCTCCTGTGTCGGCAAGCCTTTTGGTGATGAAAGCTCCAACTCAGGAGAAGTGTCCAGGCCACTTGTCTCCTTCAAGCCCTCATAATCAATGTCAGGATCTATAATCTCTCCTTCCTCAGCCCCTCCATGTTCCTCATGGTCCTCTTTTTCCTCCAATAGCCTTTGAGCCTCTCTCCGAGACTTCATCTTCGGAACTAGCGTCGGCGGCACCAGATGCGAAGCTGGTGACTTCTGTATTGGTATCGAAGGGGTGTGAAAAGGAACAGTTCTCAAAGCCGGTTAAGGTCGAGTCGGTGCCGGTTCGGAACCAGACGGCACCGGGGACACACCATCTAGAGGAGCTCGACCCTCCAATGAATCTCGGCATCGGAAGAGGCCAACTCCCTGGAGTCATAGGCATAAAAGGCATGAGTGGTGAGTGGGGAAGGTGAGGTGGCAAGCCTTCCAGGAAATCTGCCAATGGACCCATGGGGTCAACAGGTGCACAAAGCATCAGTTTGCCGCTCTGGTGAATAAGCCAAACATCGCATTTAAAAAATGCGACAGATCCGATCCCTGAGCCGGGAACACAGGATACACCGGATATGGTATCACAGGCCCTGAAGCCATTCGGGAGGCACTAAATTAGACGCTGGTTGCCGCGCCAGAGACCCCAGAGCCAGAGGTGGAGTGATCGTCTTTCTTTATGGTGAAGGCCTTCCATCTCTCTGAGCCGGAGGAGTCACTGCTCTTGGAGACGGAGCTGTACTCACCTCCGGAGATGAAGTCAGAGAGATCTTATCCCTACGATGACATCTGGGATTTCGGGACACCAACAAAGTTGCATCTTCCAAAGAGCGATGGTGCAACTTCTTCATGTGTTTCTATGAAGACCTGGAAGTGTGTGGAGTCGGTGACTTCGAGCAGGTCCTTGACCTCCTGTGACCTCTCTTCTGCCTTTTTGCCTTGGCCATGAATAGTTTGGCATCCCTCTCCTTCAGCAGTTTTAGATTCATGTGCTTGCACAAAGTGCTTGTCCTGACATCGTGGTCAGACGACAGACACCACAAACAATCTTCATGTGAGTCAGTAATGGACATATGGCCTCCACATTCCCTGCAAGGCTTGAACCCCAACTTCCTCGGAGAAGCCATCTTTGTACAGCAACAAAGTCGCAACAACTGCAACAAAAAACTCCTAGAAATGGGGAGCCTGGGAATGCTGCACGTTGGGGTAATTCAAAAGTTGATGAATTTACAGGCAGATGTATCCATCAGAAAGCTTCAACTACTTCTTGCATAGTAAAAGGGCTTCTAATTTTTACCATGTAAGTGGTCAACCACCTGGATGGGTTGAATTGCCCAAATCCTTCTGCACCCACCACAGATGTGGCAAATCTATCCACTTGACAGACCTGCAACTGCGACAACAAAGACTGCCAAATCACAAACCCTTTTAACCTATGCTTTAGTTACTTTCTACCTTTTTCAGAGAAACCTAAACATTTTATGGTTTTATTATTACTCACAAACAACCCTTCCATCTTCAGCGACCAAAAGAGCCCAATTCAACAGCACTCCCTATATATGCACCTTTAACAAATTCAGCCGTTGAAGAATTGTTGATGACCAGAGGAGTTGACAATCCATAAGAACCCAATTCAACAGTGCCCCCTAAATACGCGCACTTACCAGAATCAGAAATTATTGAGGAATTGATGATGCCCATGAGAGCAGTGCCATATCAGCTAGGCATGTAAAACTTCACTTTCCATAAGTAACACATCTCTCTTACTTTTAAAAAGCATCCTTACTGTGACTTGATGATATCACAGAATTCACAGAACATCCCTGTCACTTTTCTTTCTAGGTCTTGCCTACGCAGCGTACATGCGCTGCTTAGAAAAAAGACCTTTTGTAATCGATACCCTTTTTGCCCTAAAATCATGCACCCGTTGATTTGCTTTCAATGGCAATGCGTGCACGTTTGGCAATTCCCTTGTGGGACCGAGCTTTGACACCATATGTTTGCAATTACCTTGCAAACACATGGTGCTCCTGGCTCGCTCCAGCAAGGGAAACGCTTAGTTGATTCTTGGTCGCACTCCCCTCAGCCCTCCTACTTTGTAAACCCACTGCACTGGGAGCCAGCAGGGTGCGCAGGGCCATCTGTCTTGTGTCAGGTTTCCTTGCTGCTTTAATTAGAAGGTGCGTGTAATTTCCTGAAGGGCTCGCGCATTCCAATGCCGCTTTTCTGTGCCCAACTGCGCTGGTTTCTGCTTATACTGCATTAGGCTTATACTAGCTTAATATCGCACTGCCTTCCAGAGCACTGGACATATGTGGTATTGCTAATATCCATTTAAATGGCACGAGCTGAGAAGAATGAATAGCAGATTTACTCCTACTGGGATGTGAATTTTTCAACAGCAAGTCACACAGGGTGTCCGCAGCATGCATCCCCCTTATTAATGGCTGCAAAACATTGTTGCTACTGCACACTGTAACGTTGTAACTTAATATCGGAATGAAGATCAGTTCTTTAAAGTGCATTCTGAATTTAATGGCCTTCCATGATTTTCATACCATTATTTGCCATTTAATAAGCCCCCAACATATTCAAGTTATGACAAGAGCAAAACGAGGTACCTTAGAGGACATGAATTTCTTTAGTAAACGGTCGACACAGAACATCCCCATCTCGACACTTCTGGGGTGGCAGTGTGTGCGTAATGTTAGATTATATTATTGGAAACATATTTTTCGTAGTATTTGTGGGGCCCAGCAGTAAGCCAGGGTACTCGGACCCGAAATGCTTTTGAACTGGTTATTGATTTATATGCAGTTTCGACTTCAGGAGTAAGGACTTGTGTTCTCACATTTCTCCCAGCATGGGGTTGAACTCTGGATGAGAGCAGACTTCTTGCTACAGACTCTACCCTGCCCATTAAACAACCAACACCCTTCAAGCCCGTAGAGCCTTCTCCCACTCCTTTGCTTCCTCTTCTACCCTGGTCAGCCAGGGGTCTGTACCTTTTTATACCAAGCTCCGGTTGGATAAAATAATTGGCGAGCTCCCATTCTGAAAATGCAGATTTTTAAAAAAAAATTGGGTGAAAGCATTGTAACCCTTGATATCCCTTCATGCCCCACAGTGTTACCGTCCCTATTGTACAACAGAATGTATTGTCCCTTTCTATCCTCCAGTGTGGTTGCTTGTTGACCAATAATAAGAAGCGGTGCCCAGTCACTGCTCCCCCATGCAGCATATAACTCCGTGTGACCTAGAAGTGATAACTGCGATAAATTATCCGGCGTACTGGATCAGAGGGGGTAGCCTGGGTCAGCTGCCTGAACCCCCGGCCCAGCAAATTCAAATTGATGCTGCGCAGGTCATAGAGGCTACCAGAAGCCATTGCAGGCCTCTCCTCCCCTCCCCCACACTCGGGTGGACAAATGGGCCTATAAAGCCATCAGTGCCATTTCTATTAGCCCAGCCAGCATCCAAATAGCTGCACGTGCATTAAACATGCTTGTGTATTGCTTTCTGATTATCAAGCACACCTCCAGGGGATGCTTTTAGCTTCCTTTTGTGTGTTGGTGATTGTTTTTGGGCATAGCCAATAGGTCTCGCATTGGGGACCTTATAAATGTTTAGCCATGCAACAGTTGATGGTGTTGCACCAAGGATATTGTGCTGCATAAATAAATACTTATAAGGTCCCAAAAGTGAGAAGTATTGGCTATGCCAATGCTTGTTATTCTCTCTCATGGAAGGAGAAAATAATTAAAGAGAAGTGCAGGCAATAGTCGGGTAGCACAAAGGTCGTCACATAAGCATACCTTAACCATCCTTATGCTGAACATCTGATTTGAAGTATCCAAAGAGGGAATTAAACAAAACACCTGAAGAAAAATCTACCACTCGAACCTGTTAAAAATCAAACAATAAAAGAAAGTGTGATCGTCCGTAAGGAGTCCCAACTCTTTGCCTTTTTAATAACATACCTGCTCCTAGAATTTGACAACAATCTCAAAAGTTGACAGTTCCTAACATGTTATGCCACCATCACAAACACTACACACGAAGGCAGTTTGGATGGCATACACATCCTTGGTATACCCCATATGCTAAAGCATCGACTGATCATTAAAAGCAATGCAAGTGTTAATAGTACACAGCAAATACGGTTTCAGGATTAGTGACTATGCTTAAATATTCATTGACATTTAAATAAAGCTAGTAGATCACAGAGACTCATGATTTACAGAGAAGACAGAGCACTATTCTGCTAACAGGCCTTTGAGCTTTTGCTACAATTTCACTCTAGACTGATCGCTGAATCTTGTTAATATTTGCAACACTGAACTCCTTTCTCGCAAAACCACCATCACCACACAATAACACGGAATAGGTATTATATTTCTTTAATATCGTTTGTCTAGAAATATTTTAATTTTCAGTTTTTTAATATAGCAGTTTCTAAAATAATGAATGCCTAGTTTAGCTGTTAGTCTAGACGTACATTACCTGACGTCCGCCCAAATAGATTCATGCACAATAATAACAAATAATGAAGATTTTTCATTACTTGGCATAATGTCTTATTACTTTCCAATCTTCCTCTGGGCGAATTTCTAAGGCGCATGTAAACATCATCATTAGATTCCTCTAAAATGAGGAAATGTCTCTGCCCTTCAACCAGTTTACAACAAAGTTCAACAAACAACTCATGCTAGATCCCAGGTAGGGAGTGAAAACTTGATGGGTTGCTAGTCTCAGTTTTAGTCTGAAGGAGAATGACTGAAGTGATGAAATATACTGCATTTTATTATTTTAAATGCGTTTGTTTACAAGTTGTGTGATTTATGTTGCGCTATTTGGCTATGCAGAGAATGGTTTCTAAGTGCAGATGTATGTAAGAACAAACACCCAACAAAATAATGCTTTAAAAAGTATTCTTACTTGTCACTAATAAGCACCTGTGACCGCCGGTTGTTCACTTGGTTATCAGTTTTATGACGAAACTGCAAATGTAAAATAAAAAACAAATCATTACTAGTTTATAATGTTACCCCCTTCAGTTGGACTTGCATTGATGATTTTATGTCACTTTCAAAAGCACGCTCAAATACGATGAAGAAATGTAATAGACTTCAATTCACAAATGTACCAGGGGGAGTGGCATCTGGGGCTAGAGTCCACTTTGCCCATGCCTCAAAACGTCTCTGAGTGGCATCATGTGCATCATGTGCCCTTTGACCTCAATGCTATCACAGAAGTTACCCCTTTTCAGATATTTTGCCCCCCATTAATCCCATGTTTGCGGCAGAAGGCATATAAAAAAGGATATGGAGTGAAAACAAAACTAGAAATAAGACGCTCATAGAACCCGGTTTTCTTTCTGTTTCTGTCATTGCCTTCCTAGCTCCGGAGACCAGGCATAACAAGGACGGGTCCCAAGATAATGTAGGTAATGATAATGATATAAACAAGAAAATTTCCTTTCTGTGTTGTTATGCTTTTGATGGGTGACCGAAAGGCCTACGCACAAACCATAAATTACTTTTATATCAAAATTATGACACAGGTAGTTAGTACTACACAACACGAGTGATTACTATTTGTTTCTCAAATTTTCTTTGACCAGTTTATGTTTTTAATTGAAAAAGAAAATAATGTTTTTAAGGCAAATAAAATTTGAGAAATAAATAGTAATCACTCGTGTTGTGTAGTACTAACTACCTGTGTCATAATTTTGATATAAAAGTAAATTATGGTTTGTGCGTAGGCCTTTCGGTCACCCATCAGCGGCATAACAACACAGAAAGGAAATGTTCTTGTTTATATTGTTGATACCCGGTCCTTTCTGGTTTCTGGGAAACTCTCTTATTTTTAAGGTAATGATAATGATACTTTTATTGTATACTGTACTTAAACTGGAAACATCAGTTACATTGCGGTGTTCACACCGCAATACCTTTACAACGCGGGCATTACAACACAAGTCATTACAATGACTTGCGCTGGATGGCGATCTAAGCTAAGGAATAGTATGATTTAACTCTTCCAACACCTTCCCTACTGTAACGTAGGCTGGAGTTGGAATAGTAAACCATACTATTCCAAAGTCCAGTGCCCTCCAGCGCAAGTCGTTGTAATGACTTGCGTTGTAATGCCTGCGTTGTAAAGGTATCCCGATGTGAACACCGCAATGTAACATCGTATATTCTACTTAAACTGCTGCACAATGTAACATAGCTTTCTCATCACATCAGGTGATAATGTTGGAGAACATCTTGGCTTGAAATATCTTGTGATAGTCAATAAGGGGCAAATACTGTAATGAAAATATGTGTGCCACTGCTGGAGCACATGGGGTACACTCAATGCACCATGGGTGGGTACAGTAACCAAACACATACTGAGGAAGTAGAATACCCTAACTATAAATAATGGTGGGCACAGTAACCAAACACTTACTGAGGAAGTAGAATACCCTAACTATAAACATCTTCAGTACCATATTATCTCAGACAACCTACTTTTGTAATTGCAACTATCACCAACTTCTGAATGTGAAGGTCTCCTCATCAAATCACTTCAGGACGTTTTGTTATATTAGCAAGACAAGTCTGATGCTGGTGCTACCAGGTAATAATAACTTTACAAGATAGGGTGATGACATTGAATTAAAGAAACTACAAGAGTAGGTCATTTTTTCCGGGGTATTAGTTACCCAGTTTTAGCCGTTTTCAGTGAACCAGTGATCTAGGGGTAATAAGCTCATTGTGGTTCAAACAACACTTTGTGTAAATTAGTACTTTTTACAAAACATGTGTTGTTCATAACGTCTGAAGTTAGACCGGGTTGGTCATTACTGTAAAAACCTTTCACTTTTTATGAGTGTTTACCCAGCAGGAAAAGTAGGCTTTTTTGCCACCAGGATTGTAGTTAGACATAGATCTTGAATGCCGATATTGATGGATTCAAATGTGCTATTTTAGTGTCTGGCATTGTACTTTAAGTCTATAAAGTGAGCCAAGATCAGAGTTGTTCTATCAGTTATTGGGCATTAATAAGTAATGCTTAAATCAGGCTTAGAAAAGAGAGGGTGTTTTTTAAATTTTAAGCACAAGGGGTGACACCATTAGGCTGTTTAAGCTTTTTATGGCTCAATGTGAAAAGCAAGTTCAACATGAGTCCACCAATGCGAGTGAGGTCATGAAAATCAGAGAGCTCTTTGGTCAAGAGCTATTGTCCAGAAATGATGTTAAAGTGGGGAGTGGCAGTTGAGCAGGAAAATGTAGTTAGAAAATAATGAAATTGTGTGCTGCAAATCATACTTTCAAATGATTTTGCTGTGACAGTGAAGAGGAATGAGCTAACATAACATTTGTTTTTAATTACTTGTGAGTTTGGGGAATTTCCTTGAACAAATGTATTTCCCGGATACTATATCAATACATTTTTCATTTGCAGCAGCAAAGTGCATATGTATAAAAGTGGTGAGGGTGATTGTTGATGAAAAGGACAATGCATTCACACTATTGTACATTGTTACATTATGCCTATTTACAATCTGAAGCACCATGAGGTAAGGCTATTTCCTCGTATCGCAGATTTGTTGATAAAGTTCAAATGCTGGCATTAAAACTCCGACTGAACATCAGCAATTTTGCTTCTGGTCACAGCTAATGCCAGACAAAAGATACATAATGGTTCTCAGTGGCACGGCTTACAATGTAAGTCTACCCCCTCTAACGTGACAGGAGGTTTGGATTCCATTAAAGTCATTGAGGCGAAGATTATGGCTGATCTTAACTGGAAATCTCTTTCTACATATATATATATTCACAGAAAAAAAACAAAGGTTACAAGGACATTATAGTTAGACAATTGAATTTTAAAAAACCTTAGAAATTCACTGAAAAAAACATGAGTGATGTCCCTGACCATGTCGTGTGATGCAATATGTGAGGTCATAAGTAGTGCATTGCAGGGGCATAAGTTGTAGTTGAGTTCAGCTCAGTAGAACTGCTGAATCGTTCTGGTTTTGTACGAGTTAAGTGTCAGCCTAACTAGAACCTCCCTGTAAGCTTTGTTGTTTTCAGTGGATTTCTAAGTTTTTTTAAATTCTATTTCCTAACTATAATGTCCCTGTAACCTTATTTTTTTCAGTGAATTTCTACTTTTTTTTAAAAGTCTATTTCCTAAGTATAACAACCCTGTAACCTTTGCTTTTTTTCCTGTGAATTTCTATGTTTTCTTTTACATTTTATAACATTCTTGTAACCTTTGCTATATTATAAAACTATAGTTTTTAAAATTATGTTTACTAAGAATAAAGCCTCTCACCTTATTTTTAAAAGCCAATTTTTACTATTTTTTTAATGCTGTGGTAAATTGTTCAGAAGAGGTCTGCAAGAACAACAGTCAATGGCCAATCACCTGGCTTAATATTAGTTTACAAAGTATTGGAAAAAAGAATCAATATGTAGATGCAAAATATGGCAAAAAGAAAGGATAAAGTATTACATTTTTGGAAAAAAACAATCACGAAATACTGCAAATACTACAAAAACTGTAAGGTGAAAACAGAGACAATGATGGAAAAGGTAGTAAATGCACAGAGTTTGTAAAATAGATGACAAAGGAGTGACAATGATGGCAAAATATAAACAATAATAAATGTACTAGGATAAAACAATTGAACACTATTAATATTTTACATAAAACTATTATCTCTCTCGCTATATATATATATATATATATATATATATATATATACACACACACATTATATAAATAATAGTGGTTTTAATATATATATATATATATATATATATATATATATTGCTTGTACTCCGTTTGACGCTGCCGCATCCCAGTCATACTTCTTGTACTACAAAAACGGATAAGACAGACCCAGATTTCGTGCAAAATCAGTGGTTTATTCCATCAAGCAGAATAATACCCAGCAAGCCCGCATGACGCGTTTCGCCTCTAGCCAGAGGCTTGATCACATGATACATTGCTTGAAAGTGATGAGGGTACTTATTGAGCCTGTACAACGAGGGGTGGCGCTAGTTGTTTCTGGCCATCCCTCAGTTAACCCTGTAATAGCCAGTCTATTTACCGACTTATTTTAACATTGATGGCTTGGTGCCCGGTGTTGTCAATTGGTCATTTGATTAGTGCAAAATACATATAGTGCAAAATACGCAACAAAAAATATATATGAGGTTAGTGAGGTTAGCTACAATCTCAACCAGATAAAAATTATGAAGAGCAAAGTATTTGTACTAGTCTGCAATGTGTAAAACTTTGCTAATTTCGTAAAACACAATAGTAAACGACATAGTGTCTTTTTTGTTATGACATTACTAGCTCTTCAAGGAAGATTGTTTCTTAAACTAACTCATCTAATCACATATACTGTACATCAAATTTATAATAACAATACAGTTCTATAAAAGAGTCTCAATAAACATTGTAATTAAAACCATCTTGTTGTTAACCAAAAAAAGAGACCAATGAGAAAACACAAACTGATAATAGGGTATGATTAAAGTCCAAATGTTGTCAAAATGGTCTAAGCTTTAATCAAGTACAAATCCTCATATTTAATCCTACCAATAAAGTGCGTAAATAGTGCAAAAAATGTGTAATATACATCTTAAAACTTTTTTTATAGCTCTTGGAAGGATATAGAGGGAGGTGTTTGAGTTTTTAATCATTTCATCTACACCCTTAACCCAATCTCTTATAGACAATTTCGTTCAAATCTTAGTGCAATCAGAATAAAGTGCATTGTGCAACCATGAGACTAGATAAAAACTGTAAACGTGAGTGAATGTGAATACTAGATTGATACCCTTGATATGCTGATATTTACAAACAGGTGTATACATCTTTCACTCGCGTTAAGGCCTCGCGGGGTCTTACAGTCCAATTCAATGATATATCTAGTTTCCAAAAGACAGAGCTTAGCATCTCTGTCTCCTCCTCTTTTGAGTGGCATGACGCAATCGATAACATAGTACTGCAGTACTGAGGGATCACTGTTGTGTCGAGTCTCAAAATGACGGGCCACCGGGTAGGCTTGGTCTTTTCCCACGATGGCCCTAATGTGCTGCAGTATCCGTTTGTGAACGGGTAAGCGGGTACTACCCACATACCTGAGTTCACAAGGACACTGCAGCACATAGACTGCGAATTCAGTCCTGCACGACATGTGTTTTTTAATTTTGACAGGGCAACTTCTAAAAGGCACAGTGTACTGAGTTTTATTACAGCCATGTCTGCAAGCTTTGCAGACAGAACACTTTTTAAAGCCTCCGCTAAGAGCACCCCAGGTATCGGAAATCGGTTTCTCTAGTACATTACTTACTAGTCTATCCGACAAAGATTGGAATTTCCTATATGTGATGTCAGGCTTACTGGTGATAAATTTCCCAATAACTGGATCCCCAGTTATTAAGTTCCAATTTTTATAGAAAATCCGCCGAATTTCCTTATGTTGTTTATTATATGTGGTGATAACCCTGGGTTGGATTTTAGTATCCTCCACTATTGGAACTCTATGTTTGTTTTTAATTGCCAAACTCTCTTCTCTTGTTACTGAAAGAGATCTGTTGATTGCCCGCTGGACAGTCTTTACAGAATATCCACGGGACAAAAAACGTGCTTTACTCTCCTCCTGAGCCTTCTGACAGTCTAGGACGTCACTACAGATATGCCTAATCCGTAGCATCTCCCCGAAGGGGATGCTATTGATAAGGTGTTGAGGGTGCTGGCTGGAGGCATGTAGCACCGTCTTACCTGCCGTGGGCTTTCTATGTAGCTTAGTGTGTAGGCCAGAATCTGAAACATATACTTCAGTGTCCAAAAAGAACACCGATCTGGCATCAATATGTGAGGTGAATCTCAAATTTAAACTGTTAACGTTCAATGCCTCCACAAAATTATTGGCTTCTAAAGATGTACCTAGCCACACCATAAATATATCATCGATATATCTCAGGTAAAGGGGAACATGTTGTTGCATTGTTGTGCCATGAATGATGCCAAGGGTCTGGTCCTCCCAGAGTCCCATGTGAAGACATGCTAGACTCGGGGAGAAGCAAGACCCCATAGCTACCCCTCTGACCTGCTGGTAAATCTGATTATTGAAGAGGAAATAATTTTGTTCCAGACACACTTGGCTCATAGAAAGTAACATTTTGTTGTGCGAAGAGAAGTTCATTGGCCTCTTGTTTAAATAGAATTCCACAGCCTTTATACCATCAGCATGTTTGATTGATGTATAAAGGGAAGACACATCGAGAGTTATCAATAAACAATCAGTGCTCCAAACTACATTGTTAACTTTTTTGATAAAATCAGAAGTGTCCTGAACAAATGATGGAAGACATTTTACCCACTCCTGGAGGAAAAAAATCGATGTATTTAGAAATGTTCTCTGTTGAGCTGTTGATCGCCGATATAATCGGCCGACCTGGTGGTTTGTTCAAATCTTTGTGTATCTTGGGTATTAAATAAAATGTTGGAATAACCGGGAAATCTTTCTTCATGAATTTGTATTCATCGTTTGAAATTAATTTGGCGCTTCTCCATGCCATGAGTTTCTAGTTTTGATCTTGCCAAGATACTTTCAAAGTTGTCAAGTTGCTTCTTTTGTAGCATGTACCATCAGAAAGTTGACTTTCTGCCTCAGCTATATATAAGTCACGGGGCCATAGGACAATGTTCTTCGGTGGTCCAGATTCTAACCCAATAGGACAGGACTATTATTTTTCGGTCAATGTTTTTTTTTCTGATCATGTGGTCCAAATGAAACTGCGGATTTGTTGATATCCCCCAAAATAATTTTAGGGGTATAGAAAGTTTGTAATTATATTATACTATTAGGCTGAACATTGTTAAAACAATTTGAATGTTTCTTTCAATTTTCAGCTGAAATGACCTATTTTATCATTGTGCAAATCTGAGGATATGCAGCGGAATTGGTTCTTGTTCAACCACACCCAAAGTTTGGGAAATCCACACCCAAAACAGTCAGTTTGATCCTGGCTGTTGGTGCAGAAAGGTGGAAAGCTCATTGATGCCGTATGTTAGGGCAGAAGTGAATGTGCCAACTCTTTCTTTTGCATGAGAGGAAGAAGGAGTAATAGAGGAAGAAGTTATTTACATCAGAAAGGAGAGTGATGTCTGGAACTGGTTTATTGTATCTTCTGTAGAGAAGAAAGCCCTGTCAGATAAATTCAATGTAAGGTGTGGGAAAACAGATTTCCAGAGGTATTAAGAAGATGTAAAGAGATGGCACATCAACTATGTGGAAGAACATCAAGCGCAACCATGAGCATGCATATTTAAGAATGGTGATTGAGAGAGCAACATCCTCTACTGATGCAGAAGCATTGTCATGTATGCTCGTGCAACCTTCTGAAATATTAACATTCCACCAACCTGCACTGAGCTTAAACAAATGGTCTTTCATTGTTTCAAGTGCCAAGAGCTCGCATTGAACAAAAATGATGATATTATCACAATGTTGGAGAAGGTGAAGAGACATCAAGGTTATTTTTTTTCTTTGTTTTGCCACATCATCCTTCTTGAAGGACATGAACACGAACCATAAATGCTTATGTTGCAGTTCTAAAGGAGATGGTAGGATTATCAAGTGATGGAGGAGCAGGAACATGTGCCTCAGCCAACCGTCTGTGAACATTAAAACTCCATCAACCTGTGCTGAAGTTAAAATAGTGGTTGTTAATTTTGTGAAGTCGCAGGACATTGTGATTTAAAAATACGAGGATATTATCATCATGTTCAAGAAACAGAAGCTTCACCATTATTATTTTTTTTCTTTTCTTACTGTTTTAAAACAGTAGATTTTTCAATTTGCAACTCTTTTGCATACAATCTCATTGTTTGACCCTTTTACTCTGCTATAAAGCGCCCTTTTTGACAAAAACAAATAAAGAGTTGTGTCCATGTTTTTATTATGCTCTGGCTATATAAGTGTTTTAATAAGTGTGTGCATGGGTTTCTTAGTGTACATGTTAGTGTGTGTCTGGTTGCGTTGATGCATGAATAAATGTCTGATTGTGAGTGTCAGTGTGTTACTGTGTGCCTGCATGGGTGCGTATACACATACACACAATAAACACTATGGCTCTTCTCAGAGCCACCCTACTCCCCATACACTTTTACATTTTTTATTGAAATCTTTTAAAAATAATTTTTGTCTTTGCAGATCCCTTGCGGATCTTCAAACCAAAGCACACATTCAGTACAAAAGAGCACATTTGATATTTCATGTAGCAGGTCGTGAGTGGATCTCGTAGTGGGTGTAACAGTCTCTATGTGGGTATAGCTGTGGGTGTGATACTATCTATACAGGTTTGTAAATGGGTGTGGCATTGTCTGTATGGGGTTGTGAATGGGTGTAAGTGTTTCTATGGTATATCAATTTGTGTATGGGTTTGTCAATCGGTGTGACAGTGACTATTGGTTTGTGAAAGGTGTCACAGTGTCTCTATGGGTATGTGAGTGAGTGTGAATGGGTGTGACAGTGTCTAGGTATGTGAAGTGAATGGGTGGGACAGTGTCTGTATGGGGTTGTGAATGGGAGTGACAGTGTCTGTAAGGGTTTGTAAATGTGTATTACAGTCTCTAAGGTATATGAATGTGTGTAACAGTATCTGAATGGGATTGTGAATGGGTGTGACAGTGACTGTATGGGTTTGTGATCGGGTGTCACAGAGTCTCTATGGGTATGTGAATGGGTGTGACAGTGTTAGTTTGGGTGCATGAATGAGTGTGACAGAGCCTATAAGGGTTTGTAAATGCTTGTGAGAGGAAGAGAGAGTATAAAAAAAATCTATTTATTTTTTCCCCAGCCGTGCTAAATCTGCTGAGCCACTGCCACAAGGTTACATGGGGTATCACGCTGAGCCCTTTGAGGGATCCGCAGAGTTCACAAACGATAAAACAAAATATGGGAATTAACATGGGGAAAATGCATTTGGGACCCCCGCTTTTTCTTGGACCCCCAATTCAGCAGTTATATTTATCTGACGTAACGATTACTTCCACCCCACAAGGCACTGCTTATGACCACACATATTATATCACTCATGACATGGTCAGGAACATCACTGATTACTACACTGATTGTAAGTGTTTATGAGTGTCAAACATATATACTAACCAAATTAGCAAACTAGGTGATACTACTTCTACCATATATTATATGAGTGGCTGTCTGACTGTATCCTTGTGTGTATGTGGCTGTATGGGTGTATAAGCGGTGTGTGAATAGCTGTGTCAGTGATTGAGATGCTGTCCGAGTAGCTGTACTGGTGAGTGTGCCAGTGGTGGTATGGGTAAGTGGGTGTGTGAGTGGCTCTATGAGTGGGTAAGTGGGTGTGTAGTGACTGTATGGGTGAGTGAGTGGGTGTATGAATGGATGTATGAGTGAGTGACTCAATGCGTAAGTGGCTGAATGGATGAGTGAGTGGCTGTTTGAGTGGCGGTTTGGTTAAGTGAGTTGGTGTGTAAGTGGCTGTATTGGTGAGTGTCTGTGAATGGCTGTATGGATGACTGAGCGGATGTGTGAGTGCTTGTATGGATGTGTGAATGGGTATGTAAGTGGTTGTATGGGTGTGTTAGTGAGTGCGTGAGCATTTCTATGGGTGAGTGAGTGGCTGTGTTTAGAGGCTGTTTGGGAGTGTGAGTGCCTCAATGGAGGAGTAAGTGGGTATATGAGTATTAGTATGGATCTCTGAATGGGTATGTGAGTGGTTGTGTGGGTATGTGAGTGGGCGTTCAAGAGGTTGTATGGGGTGTGAGTGGGTGTGTCAGTGGTTCTGTGGATGATGTCATGAGGGATGTCATTTGAGATAGCATCAGTGATGTCACTGACCATGTCATGAGTGATGGAATATGTGAGGCCATAAGCAGTGCATTGCAGGGGCGTAAGTTATAGTTAGCTCAGGTAACAATAACTGCTTAATTTCACTGGTTTTGTATGAGTGAAATCTCAGCCTAACTACAATGACTGTGTAACCTTTGGTTTTTTCAGTGAATTTCTAGGGTCCACTTCCTAACTATAAAAGTCCTGTAACCTTTGTCTTTTTCAGGGAATTAAAAAGAAATCGATTTCTATTTCCGAACTACAACGTCCCTGTAACCTTTGTTTTTTTTTAAGTGAATTTCCATGGCTTTTTATGACTAATAGTCATGTTTGCAGAGTGGTGAAGGAAGGGGGCTGGTCCTCCAACCAGCTCTCAGGAATCCTGCTGTGTGGGACTTACTGGAGGTAACAGGAGGGCTTCTGGACCCCCAAGAACCCTCAGCATCCAAAGGGACTTTATACCCAACCAGCAGTGTGCCAGGAGGTGCATTTGCAGAGTGGTGGAAAAAGGGGGTATTGGCTCTGGCAACTTGCTGATTTTATTTATTATTATTTTGTATTCATTCAAGGAGTGGGGGCACATGATCCCCCCTTCCCTGGGCCTATTTTGGCCCCAGGCACCCCATCCCCCAGGGCCAGGCCTCTTTTGAGAAATGGGCCTGTTGATGGAGAGAGGGGGCATGGCCTATAAACACCTCTAAGAAATTTAACTGTGGGGGACTTACTGCAGGTAACAGGAGGGCTTATTGGCCCCCAAGGAGCCTCTGAAGCCAAGGGGACTTCATCCTCCAACCAGCAGTGCGCCAGGAGCCGCGTTTGCACAGTGGTGGAGAAAGGGTGTGTGTCATCTGAAGTTATCTCAGCAATGTGCTCTATGCATCTTACTTGAGGTAACAGGAGGGCTTGTTGGCCCCCATGGACCCTCAGGATCCAAGGAGACTTCATATCCCAACCGGAAGTGCCCCAGGAGGCAAGTTTACAGAGTAGTAGTGAAATGGGGCGGGCCTCCAACAAATTGCTGATCTTTTTTTTAAATTATATCTTTTCTTCATTCAAAGAGGGGGCTGTGTGGCCCACCTTACCTAGGCGTATTTTGGCCCCAGGGCCAGGTCTATTTTGAATAGGGGGGTCACATAGCCCCACCTCCCACAGATGATTTTGGCCCAGGAGACCCCTTCCTCCGGGGCCTAGCCTTTCCTTTTTTATTTTTTTTAAAGTACAAATGAGGGGGGCTGAGCAACCTCTCTCACAAGCCGATTTCAGCACCAGGGATCTCATTCCCCAGGGCCCGGGCTTTTAATTTTTTATTTTTTTTCAATATTCCGGGGCCATGTTCCCCCCGGCCAATTTCAGCTCTGGGGATACCATCCCCTGGGGCCTAGCCTCTGTTATGGGTGCCCTGGTCCCACCCAGGGCTCCCAGACACTTTGTTGGGGACTCTGGGGGGAGCCTGAAGGCCCCCACGATCCCTCCCAGCTCCCTGCGTCCTGCAGGAGCCCACATTGCTTTCGGACAGAGGGAGCTGCTGAACATGCAGCTTCCGCTGTCCAAAAGCAATTCCACTCTACTTTCAGTAAGCGAGAGCATTAAAAATGTTGAAAGCGGAGCAGCATTTGCTATGGCTTGGCGGGAGTGGTAATGGTCCCGCCAAGCCATAGCAAACTGCAATGTCCCAGTGCTGGGCACTCCAGGACATTTCAGGACCCGGTCCCGGGGGTAGGTGGTTCCCAGTGCCATCTATGGCTAACTAAAACATATGCCCCCGCAATGCACTGCTTATGACCTTACGTATTACATCAGTCATGACATGGTCAGTGACATCACATCCCAAATGACATCACTGATAACATCATTCAGTGATTGAGTCTTTTCTAAATGTTATTGAACAGAACCACTCACACACCCGCTCACACCACATGGAACATCTCCTACACCCACTCACACAACTACTTACATACCCATTCAAAAACCCAGACACACTCTCATACACCCACTCATGCATAGAGCCAAACACACATACTCACACACACATACAGACACTCATACAACCAATCAATCACCCTTACAGATACTCACACACCCACTCACTTACTAATGTACTCAGTAACCCAAACAGTCACTGAGACAACTACATAGCCTCCTATCAAGCATCTCTCACACTCACCTTTGCACCCATAAATGCACTGATATATCCACTCACTCACCCATACAGCCACTCACACACAACTCCACACACCCATACACCCACTCCTGTAACTAACACTCACAAAGAGACACTCATGCACCTGCTCACTCATACAGCCACTCATGCACTCTCTCATTCACACTTTTAACAGCCACTCACACATCCTCTCACTCACTCATACGGCCACTCATGCACCCTCTCATTCACAATTTACAGCCAAATACACAGCCACCCCCTCATCCATACAACCCCTCACACAGCCACTAACTTACCCTTACTGCCACTGAAACAGCTACTCGCTCATTCATACAAAAACTGACACAACTACTCATTTATCTATAGTCTCTCACATACCCTCATCCACACACCACTTATACACCCATACAGACACTCACACAGCACTTACCCATTCAGCTGCTCACACACCCACTTATTCACCCATAAAGCGCACACACATTCACTCAAACACAGAGATACACAGTTAAACAGACACTTACTTAATCTATGTTTTAAAATAGAATTGATCATTGGTAGTACACAAAGTAAACTAATTTAACTTTCGTGATAACTTAGGATATATGTTTAAGACTCAAACGTTTAGAAAATGCAATCACTAAATTATGTGATCAGTGATGTCATTTGAGATGTCATAAGTGATGTCACTTACCATGTCATGAGTGATGTAATATGTGAGGTTATAAGCAGTGCATTGCGGGGGCATAAGTTATTGTTAGCTCAGGTAACTATACCTGCTGAATTTCTATGGTTTTGTACGAGTAAAATGGGAGCCTAACTAGAAAGTTTTTTTAATTCCATTTCCTAACTATAATGTCCATGTAACATTTGTTTATTCAATTAATCACTACATTTTTTAAAGTAATTTCTTAACTGTAACCTGTAACCTCTCAGAGTGAGTACATGAGTCTCCGTGGTGGGTGAGTGTGTGTGTCTCACTGTGTATGTGAGTGCCTGAGTGGGTTCTGCTTGTTTTCTGCCTTTTATCTGCTCACTTATGGCCTTGTTGCTGACCTTTATTGTTCCTCTTTCTGCTAGGCTTGACCGGAGCTGGCAGCGTTACTGAAAAATTCAGCAGAGTTCCATGAGCGGACAGAGTATTGTTCCACCCCCCCTAATTAATTCCCCATGCATGCTGAGAGTAGTTAGGGCACAAGATGGCCTCCTGTTACCACCAGTATGTCCCCAACAGTGAAATTGCTGAGACCTTGTCGGAGGCCCCACTACCTTTCTCAACCACTCTGAAAACATGCCTTCTGGTGTACTACTGGTGGGGAGATTAAATCCCCTTGGCTGCAGAGGGGCCAGGAACCCCTTCTGTTGCCACCAGTAAGTCCCCCCACAGCAGTACTGCCGTGACTACGGAGGTGCCGCTCCCTTTGTCAACCACTCTTCACACCACTGGTTGGGGGATGAAGTCCCCTAGGCTGCTGGGGGTTCTTGGGGGCCAAGAACCCCTAGTATTGCCTCTAGTAAGTCCCCCACTGTGGGACTACTGAGACCTCGTTGGAGGCCCCACCCCTTTCTCAAACACTCTTCAAACACGCCTCTTCGCGCACTACTGGTTGGGGTATGAAGTCCCCTTGGAGTTTTGCTGGGGGCCGCTTTTCATTTCTGATCTCTATTTTGCCTTTTTCTGAGCATTCTGACCTTTATTTTGACTTTTTTCTGATCGCTATTTTGTCTCTTTCGGTTTGTTTCTGGTCTCTATTTGGCTCTTTCTGCTCGTTTCTGATCTCTATTTGCCTCCCTCTGCTCATTTCTGATCTCTATTTTAACGTTTGGCTTGTTTCTGATCTCTATTTTGCTCTTTCTGCTCATTTTTGACTTTGCCTCTAGCTGCTTATTTGTGTCCTTTATTTTGCCTCCTTCTGCTCGTTTCAGACCTTTATTTTGCCTCTTTCTGCTGATTTCTGACTTTTAGTCTGCTTCTTGCTGTTCGTTTCTGACCTCTATTCTGCCTCTTTCTTCTAGTTTCTCACCTTTATCTGCACATAGCTTACCTCTGTTCTGCCTCTTTGTGCTCATATCTCACCTTTTTGTGGCTTTCTGCTTGTTCCACACCTTTATTTTGCCTCTTTCCGCTCAATACTGACTTTTAGGCTGCCATTTCTGCTATTTTCTCACCTTTAGTTTGCCTCTTTCTTCTTGTTGGTGTTCTTTATTCTGCTTCTTTCTGCTTGTTTCTCACATATATTCTACATTGTTCTCCTTGTTTCTGACCTCTATTTCACATTTTTCTCCTATTTCCCCCCGGACTGCAGGGGAGCCACAATGCCCCCGAGGTCCAAGATAGCTCCCCGCCTCCTGCGGGATCCAGCATTGCTCTTGCATGCAGGGAGCTGCTGGAAATGCAGATCCCTGAATGAGGCAGCAATGTTTTCATCTGTTTCCCTGCACACATATTTTCATGCAGGGAAACAGATGAAGACTCTGCTTTCTACAAGCAGGGGCTGTTTAACAGCACCCGATTGCAGAAATTGCAAAATTAGGTTTGCTTTTGCCAGGTGGGAGCTCTCAGCTCCCACCAAGCAAAAGCTAACAGTTATCAACACTGATGACATCACTCATGACAACATCCAGTGAATGTGTGTTTCTGTAAAGTTTAAATATGTTTTATATATATATATATACCAAGGTGTATTGAAGAATGAATATATTTACAACTGCCTAAAGGAATTATTTTGTAGGTGCGTGACTGACTGTGTAAGTGAGTGATTGAACATGTCTTACTGAATGCATGTGTTAGTGACTAAACTGTGTGAAAGTCTGTATTAGTCTCTCCATTGGTGTGTAAGCAACTACATGGGTTGCTAAATAGCTACATGAGTGTCTACATAGGTTATTGATTTATTGTCTGGGAATCTGTATGGGTCCCTGAGGGTGGATGGATGTATGAGTGGGTGATTCAGTGGTTGTATGGATTAAAAAAAATGCATCTGGGAAGGGCTGTTGAGTAAGTTAGTGTGTCTATGGGTGTGTTGGTGAGTGAATAAATATCTCAGTGGTATTTCTGTGACTAACTACATATGTTTTAAGCCACTATATGTGAGTGTTGGAGTATATAAATGAGTATAGGTGAGACTACGTTATTTCAAGAGTGGGTGTATAAATAAGTGTATGCTTCTATCAGTGATTGTATAAGACAGTAAATATATGTTAGTATCACAAATAAGTGATGTGCTATGTCTAAAAATAACGAAGTTGGTGTGTATAACTGTATAGATGATTAAATTGATGAGTGGCAGAGTGTGACTGCATGTATAGATGTATGGGTGCATATTATAGTCCTGGATTGATGAGTAGCTACATGTATAAGAGACTGGATGTGTGTGTAGACCTAGGAAATAGTGAGTGCTCTGTAGTATATGGGATTCTTCTGTGTATGGTTTCAAAAATAGTAGTCAGCATTTTAGAATGGGTGTATCAAAGTTTATATTAGAGCATCAGTATGTTCATCAGATTGTCATGTGGATGATGTCATGAGTGATGTCATGAGTGAGGTCATTTGAGATGTCATCAGTGATGTCACTGACCATGTCGTGAGTGATGTAATATGTGACATCATCAGCAGTGCATTGCGGGGCCGCGAGTTATAGTTAGCTCAACTAACTATAACAGGCGAATTTCTCGGCTTTTATATAAGTCAAATGTTCAACTAACTATAACGCCCCTGAAACCTATGTTTTTTCAGTGAATTTCAAAGGTTTTTTAAATGCTAATTTCCAACTATAATGTCTGTAAAACCTATGGTTTTTTTCAGTAAATTTCAAAGATTTTTTAAATGTTCTTTTCATATTTTAATGTTTCTAAAACCTATATTTTCCTATTATATTTTTAAATATTTTGGAACTCTATTATACTTCTTTTTTTCAGTTTAAAAATTATGTAATGTTTTATATCTATATTATATGTATATTTTTTGGGGGGGGGAGAAAACTGCACTCCGTAGCATACCAAGCTCCATCACCAAACGAATCCTATCCGCCATATTGCTAAATTCGTAAATGATGCGCATTTCGTATCTGACGGGTTTGTGGCATCGTGTCCCGCGTAACATCATATATGCATGAAGTCACCCCAGGTGCTACTTAGGTATCCATGTGTACCGTCGTGTACGTATGGGGTCGTGCCCGCTGTGCCTTGCGTATTCGACAAGTACACGCTGCCAGGCCCTGTGTTACATCACAGACGTGTAGTATCGCGCCAGGTACGCCATTCACTTTTTTTTTACTCAAAAGTATACCTACATAACTTTAAACAGTATATGAGAGCACGCAAAAATCTAAATTATTTTAAACATTTATGTATTTCTCACTGTAATAAACTTATATTGCGATAAATATATTTTGTCAATATCGCGTCAGTTGTGGCCTCCTTGCGTACTCGGTGCGCAATTGCCATGTGATTGGTTCATAACAAATCCCATTGTAACAGTTGGATGACCCGATCCATTTTACTCATTCTCTCTACAGCGTTTGATGAGACACCTCTTCTGCTTAGAAAGCTTTTTTGAAAAGTGTTTTCCTGTATACACATATCTTATACTACACACAACATGTAATGATCATCTTGATCAATATTCATGCTCTGTACATTAGCCTTCCATGTGTGATTGCAATGAATCTCAAACGTTCTATCAAAAAACAAATGTGTTACACTATGCCCCTGGTGTATGTGTGTGTGCACATTATTGTGCTGCCTTTCGGCCTGGGTATTGGTGGCTCTAAGGAGTATCATCAGCCATGGGCAGACTACACATCCTAGATCACATGCCATCTCATTAACAATAGTTTCCGCCCTCCCGACACATGCTACACTAATCTAAATTGCACACACTATGAGGTCAAAACTACAAAAGAAACACACATAAGTACACTTCCTGGCCAGACAGGAACTGAACAACGCCCAGGTCCCCGGAATAATTATTCACACCCCTACGCTGGCCTAGGGTATGCAAGCCCAGCCCACTTTGCGTACGTATAAATAGAATAACCAGAATGCCACACGACCCTCTTCTTTCACAGTGCCTCAGGTGATAGAGCACATCCACCTCGAATATCACAATGCACAATAAAAAAAATTGATCCATGAGGTGCACACCATCCTGGCAATTAACACGGGATCTAAATTGTGAGCCCAGCTGACCGTCGTCTATGAAAGGGGATCCATGAGGTGTACACTGTCCTGCAATCAACACTCCATCTGAATTGTGAGCACTGCTGTCTGTAGTGTTTGCTCCCACAACAATGGCAGCAGGTAAGCAGTGGGGCCTGGATGCACAGGGACTCCAAATGTGCACGATGCTGTGGGAGGGATGGGCTGCATTAGCCTGAGTGTTCAGGTGCCAACAAGCGATGTTGCTGTGCGTAATGATGTGATGTGATCTCTAACCTCATTCCGTCACATCAGTCTAATTTTAAGAACCTGCTGGACTGGACTGTAGGCCTTAGCCAGCGGGCAGCACTGCCCTACAGACACATGGCATTGGCTTTTAGGACACTGTAGTGAGCATGCACACAGGCTCCTGCCACTGCATTAAACGTGCACATTATGCTTCTAGCATGCACTCTGTTCCTTTGTATGTGCACATTGGTATAACATATTATTTAACCTTGTGTATTCTCGTGCACTCCAACACCTCTTTGAACCATGATTACTTCTAACAGTTGGTAGATTGTACTTCAAAAACGAAGGATGCACTCAACTCCTATTTTCTATCAAGCTTGAAATAAACTTTCATTTACCTCCAGACGTTTCCACCATTAAATTATTTCCCCCTTTTCAGACATTCCAATGATTGCCACAAGAAGGGCAGAGCGGGAGCAGATCCCGCAATGATGCCCTGGCATTCTGACACCTTCCATCATGGAATCAAGACACCGTCCCCGACCGGAGACCTGATCTATTGTACAAACGTACCCCGGACTAGGAGCTTGCACCAACACATCGTGTGACACACCAGTGGTGGCAGATGAGAAGTGAAGCCTCGGTGTGCAAGACCTACCATTGAGCAGAGTGCGGGGCAATGGGTTGGGGTGCAGCACCCTGGGTGCACAGGTGCATGCAAGTGATTTTCTTGTAGCTAATAATGTAGGACTATATTATCAAAGAACGGCGATAACATTATCACCACGTTAGCGGCAGGAAACTGCCACTAATGCGACGATAAGGGGTTGATAATATGCCCTTGTGAATTCCCATAGAACCAGAACCTGGGCTTCTAAGGGAATTCACAAGGGTATATTATCAACCCCTTATCGCCACCTTAGCGGAAGTTTCCTGCCGCTAAAGCGGCGATAATGTTATCGCCCTTCCTTGATAATATGGCCCATAATCTCTGGCCTCATGTATTTATTTTAAGGACTTGCTGAATCACACTCTCTCACGGATCCCAGCGTCCTAGACAAACGGGTGACTGAGGGTAAACACTAAGGGCTAGGTGCAATAGGCCGACACTCTGTCTCCTCCTCCCTCGCTGCTTTTGACTCTCCCTCTCCTCCTCACGTGTACCCACTCCCCCTCCCTTCCATTCTCACTATGGTCCTTTCATTCGGACTACCTTTCTTTACCTCTTCCACGTAGCACACATACTTATGTTTAATTTTTGTCTTGCAGGTTTCCTACGCTGCTTCCACTGGAGTCCAACCCACTTTTTTTATTATACTGTTCGATTAAAATTACATTTCTATTTATTTCTGTTTTAATAAAGGTTACTTTTTTTCAAATAAATAACTGAGTGTATAGGTCTTCTTTTTCTGACAACACTTGTCTATTATTTATTGGGAAAATCATCTGTTTATAGGAGATTTTAATGACAACGTGATTTAATAATAGAGTGCACCTACCAAACATAATCTAACTGACTATTAGACAAATGAAGCCTGGGTAATTGTACAACTGCAAGAGTTCTATGAGTGTATCACTTTATAACACCAGAAGTACTGCCCGTGTGATTACAGAACAAATAAGGCACTGCCTAGGAACACCAAGGCTTCACGGACTGCCAAGGCCCACCCTGCATATTTAAATAAAGACGTGGAGTGTGGCGATCCCCAGACTTCAGTTGGCCTCAAACCCTCCGAACAATTAGTAAAGAATACCCGGGAAGGTGGCGGTCCCCTAGGCTTCAAAAAGTCTCTGTGCCCTTCCGCGCCTAATTTACATGTGACATTAAGATCTCCAGTCCTACAGAGATCCCGCAATATAATAATTGGATTGGCCACGGAACATTACCCACCAGGGGCCTCCTTTAAAAGAACGGCTAAGACCCCACTTTTTAATTTATTTTTTGTTCTTATCTCTCCATTTTTACCATCCGCATCCCCTCTATTACAGCGATACGAGGTTTTACTCCTCTCGCTTCAAGTAGTCGAACAAGTATTTGCTATCACAGGGTGGAAGCCATGCACCACCCACTCATAGCAAACACAAATGTGCCGCGAATGCACACCCTGGGACATTGCATGAGCTGCACATGAGAGGTCACCCTCCCTAGGACCATGATGCATTTGTTAGTATAAACGCATACTAACACTACTTACACACGTGTAGTACAGTGACCAGAATGTAGTGAAGAAGCAGAGGAAGCACACAATCTAAAAATATAAATCCTACCAGAAATCGGATGACATAGTTCGATAAGCCGACGACCCTGGCATGAGTAGAAACAGCTACACGAAGAAAACAGCTCTTCAGCACAATGCAAGCAATTTTGAAATATTGGTGAGTGGTGCCTTCTTTTTGCCTTCTCCCTCTCATTGCAAAATGTATGTAGTGAAGAGGCAGACAGCAGTGGATCCAATAAGTAGATGTATTACAAAAAACAAGACACGTGAAACAACCACCAACAGGAGCAGATAGCAAAGCAACCATCTAATCCAGCACTGTGTACCAACTCTCCCTCATGACAGCCCTACATTCTAACATTACATACTTAGATTCTAGTAGAATTACGTACTAACATTCTACTATGACTTACAATGGAATACTATACAGAGCACATGACTTTACAGCAATGAGCTCATGGTTTCATCCACGTGTCTTGAGACAGGAAAGGGGTAAGTCTTTCGCTTCCCACTCCCTATATTGTATAAACGTAAACTAACACTTCCACAGGAAAGCTACAACGCCCAGAGCACATCACTTTACAGCAGTGAGCTCACAATTTAGGCTCACGGTTCAATCCCAGAGTCTTCACAGCAGTAGGGGTGAGTAGTTTGCTTCCCACTCCCTCTATACTGTAAACGCATACTAACATTACTTACACACTTATACTACAGCTAGTATCCTAGAGCGCCCAGTGGCCATCACTTTACAGCAATCAGCTTGGTTTGATCCCCAAATCTTCACACAGGTAGGCGTAAATACTTCGCTTCCCGCTTCCGGTATACTATCAACACATAGTAGCGGTCAGTAGTTAGTTTCCCAATCCTTGTATGGTATACACGCTTACTAACACTACTTGCACACGTATGCTACAAACACCAGACCACATCACTTTACAGCAAAGACCTCATGGTTTAGACTCTCAGTTTCATATCCGAGTATAGCACCATATCATATCACCACCATGCCACTCTGAGCAACACCGCACTTTCAGACCGTTAACAGTGATAACTACCTACTGGCGACCGCCAGTAGGTAATCAAGAACAAATTACAATAGTTCTTTGACTCTTTTAGCTTTCAAAACTTCTCTCTATTACTGTCTTTCTACTTTTTCATATAAATAGTTTTTTTAATATTCAAGTACACATCGAAGTCAGAAATGCAACATATTCTATCAACACACTTTCTAGAACATTCTACAACACGTGGAGGTTAAAAGTTAATCAATTTTTTTAACCTAACAATATTTTTTTGCAACATTTTCTTGAACATTTAACAGCACATGCAGGTTAAAAGTTCACGAGTGTTTTAAATTCGAACAGTGCCTTCCAAATGCAAGTAGCAGGTGTGGTTGATTTGAGCAAATTTTATCCTATAATATGTACTCCACGTTCAAACTGCTTTTTCTTAACCAATTATAAAGATACTTTCCAACAAAACGAATGTGCACCCTACTTTTAAAAAACAATGCTTTTCATCTCCCAATCAGGTACCATTTTGTATGCGAAAAGAAACTAGTTCCCCATCTTTAAACATATCTCTTATTCTACGAAGGAACTGCATGAGCTACAGAGATCTTACCATACCTTCCAGCCATACCTTCAAAATGCTAGTGTGGATCGTAGGACATAGCTATGTTTTCTGGTGCAAGAGGTATGCAGAACAGAGACGTATTGACTTAGACCTAGGTTTACAAAATGTAGACATTAAATGGTTTGGACAGATAGGTTTGAAGTGGCACCAACTGTTGCCTTTGGTTAAAACCTGTTTGCATCTCCAACACCCTGACCTCGTGATTGTGCACTGTGGTAGAAACGGCCTAGGCACATTGACTGAGGTAGGTTTGTAAATGCTTATGAAGGACACCTTTGGACAATTGATGTTATTTTTGCCTCAAACTGTCTTTGTATATTCCAATATATGCCAAAGACAGAAGTGGAAATGGTCCAAACAATTTTGTTCTCAGATTGAAAAATCTCGGAACAAAGTCAACAAAGCTATATCTGTATAAGTCAGAGACGAGTCCACAAAATGGGCTCCATCTACAACAACAACATACGTTTTGATATGGCAGATATATACAGAAGTGATGGAGTACACTTCACAGATCAGGGAAACTGAGTTTCCCTGAATAACTTGAAGCTGTACATCCGCACTTATATGTAGCTACAACTAATGAACACAAGGGCTCTTTTTAGAGCCACCCTATTACTTACAACTTATGCCCTATTTTAGGGCCATATAACGCCAACTCCCACACCCTCACCTAAGCACCATACACAAGCTACAATGTTCTAAACAAAAGTTCATCCAAGTACCTATAACTACATGCTGAAACTACTTCCACAGATGTGGCACAGCGGCAAAGAGCACATGACTTCACAGCATATGACACACAGTTTGGGCTTACGCTTTAATCCCCGACTCCGGCAGCAGCTCAGCTTAGCAGCATGAGACTCTAGACAATACCTCACATATATTCCATACCCCAGGACTTTCATACCAGTACGGGACAGTAGTTCATCCTAGTAGTTATAAACACATGTGGACACTACTTCCACAACTGTAGTGCAGCAGCCACGGCACATGACTTCACAGCATAAGACACAATTTGGGCTCACGCTTTAATCCCCGAGTTCCACACCAGCTCACCTTACCCACATCAGACTCTACACAATACCTCACTTAATTTCCATAGCCCACCACTTACACACTGGTAGGGGTAAATACTTTGCTTCGCACCCCCTCTATAGCACACCCTAAACACCCCACAGAGGTTATAGTGCTCCTACCCTCCTATTTCCCACTTTTTTCCCCCTTTTCTTCCCCTTACTGGCTTCAAAGGAATCACAACATGGCGGCCACCCTTTCCTAGTTGCAACCGCTCGTAGCCAATCAGCAGCAAGTGCGTGCTCGTAACGCCTCCGCCAATCAGATGGCAGAATTCTCAAATATCGATGTCTGTAAATGTCGATATTTCTCAAAAAATACTGAATGAATTTACACCAAATAAACAAAAGCGTGCTTTCTAGACCTGGACCCTTCTCCCTGCCAAATTTGGGATAATTCAGTTTACCCGTTCGACCTGTAGCCTTGTCTAAAGTTTCCTACGGAAATTAACATGGAGAAAACACGTTTTGGGACCACCCTTTTTTCTCAGCCCTCCTTAATGAATCACCCCCAAACTTTCAACATAGGAGCTGATATCAACAAAGAATTAGTTTTAAAGATTTCGCGGAGAATCGTCAATCGGCGCCAAAGTTATTGGGAATAGAATGTTGCCATTTTCCTATGGTAACTAGGTCCTAACTATAACTACCTACTGGCAACCGCCAGATAACGCAGCTCTCCTTTTGACTTCAAAAAGATGTTTATTGCAGATGCAATCTCCTGCACGTTTCGAGCTCAGTTCTTGTTCACGGTAGTTTAACTTGGAAGTCCTTTCAGTTCACATAGCTTGGCGAGAAGGAAACTCCCATCGCAGTACCACAGCATGGTGAATAAAACTTTTTGTTGAAAATAAATATGTTGTTATGTAGACAAATTGTGATCATCTCAATCAACATCTGTGTATGTTGTAACTCACTTATTGATTCAAGAAGTATTGGACAGCGTTGATGCCCTTATTGTGATCTATTGAGGTGTACAATGACACCACATCAATTATAAATAACAAGTAGTTTGGGTGCCATTGTGTGTCCATTAATATGCGGAGGAAGTCCCCCGTGTCTTTGATGTATGAGCTTAGCGTAGGGACAATTGGCTCCAGGAAAGAGTCTACATATGTAGAGATGTTTTCATATAGAATCCCGCAACTGGATATGATCGGACACCCCAGTGGTTTATTTAGTGTCTTATGAACTTTCGGAAGAAAGTACATTGTTGGGATGATTGGATTTTCCACAATTAGAAAGTTCTTTTCATCTTGAGTTATTAAACCTTCATTATGCCACATATCCATTTTTTTCCTTAGATCCACCAAAAGTTCATTTATTGGTTTTTTTCTTACAACTTTATAATTCTTTTCTTCGCTAAGTTGGCGATTTGTTTCGTCAATATAATGCTGTTTTTCCATTACTCTGTAACAAACACGTTGCACGTTTGTAATTCATAACTCGCATCTTTCCATGTAATCATTACATCATTTGAGCGTTGCAATCTGGCACAGTGTAGGTGGGAACAAATGGACTTAGAGAAAGCTCAGCCCCAGATATTGTTGAAGCACTACCCCCTGGCTATAAAATTGTCCGCCTTAACAGGGCCGGAGCGATGGGAGGAGGATTGGCCATTATATACCAGGCCCAACTAGAATGCACAATATCCCCCCTTAACATTAACAATTCAGAAGCCTGCGGTTTCAGATTATCCTTCTCTGCAACATGCTCTTTCGCAGGAGGGCTAATCTATAGACCCCCGGGACCCTGCACCCGGTTCCTGGATTCACTCCCAGACCAACTGGCTAGTATGCTCATAGAGAAAAATGCCATAACAGTGTTAGGCGATTTTAACATTCATCTGGAGGACTCCAATGACTCCTGCGCTAAGAGGTGCCTAACTGACATGGAAGCCCTACAGCTCCTACAGCTGGTTCCCTCCCCTACACATGAGAAAGGCCACCTTTTAGACCCCATTTTTTTCAAATGATCAAAGATTGAAGGTATTGGACCCAGTCTGGATGCCGTGGACTGACCATGCCCTGATTCCACTGCAACTCCAGATTCCCATAGCTGGACCAAACAAAGCCCCCATAGTAACGGGACGGAAATGGCCTAAAATAGTGCTGGAGGCCTGGATCCGTAATCTGGAATCCTCAACACCCCCCGACACTAAAGATCTGAACGTAGCCCACAGTAACTGGCTAATATGGATAAACAGTTCCATCAATAGGAACTTCAGGAAGCCAGGCCCCTTATCCTACAAAAACACCAACAGATCCTCCTGGTTCTCTCCTATGCTAGTTCAGCAGAAAAAGGACTGTAAAAAACTAGAACGAGAGTAGAGGAAGTCGTATGACTCTGAACTAAAAATAACCTACAGAGCTGCCATACGGCGCTATCAAGTAAGCGTCCGGAAAGCACAGGCTGCCTTCTATGGAGAAAAAATTGCCAATTGCCAAATCCTCCAACTCTCCGAGGGAGCTCTTTAAGATTGTAAAATCCCTCACTACCACAGTCCAAGAGCCCAACAGCCCAGAACACTCCAAAGAGAGGTGCAATGGGTTGGCCACCATTTTAAAAAATAAAATCAAAATTATCTACAACTCTTCCCAACCCAAGCCCCCAGGGTTCTTAGAAAACACCTCTCCTCCACAACACAAATCTCAGATTAAAGTACCGTTGGGCAGATCAGCCCTCATGCCCATCCCTCCCATAAAACCTGATCAGATATCGGCACTACTAAGAGAAATCAAGTCTGGCTCTCCCCTAGACCCAGCCCCACCCAACATTCTCACCCAAGGAAGGGAACCCGTTATTACTCAACTAGGGAATCTCATCCATCTCTCGTTGGCATGGTTCCAAATGAATAGAAACACGCCATCATCAAACCCCTGTTGAAAAAGCCACACCTGGACCCAGCTGAGCTATCCAATTACCGCCCAATATCACTCCGGCCCATAGTGGGCAAAATGGCAGAAAAGCATGTGAACACCACAATCTCCACCTTTCTCGAGAACAACAATGTCATCCATCAGACACAGATGGGGTCCAGACCAAGCACAGTAGCGAGTCAGCACTGCTAGTGGTCACTGAAAAACTCAAAGCTATTCTAGACCAAGGAAAAATGGCTGCTGTGGTGCTCCTAGATATGAGCTCCGCATTCGATACGGTAGACCGCACAGTACTGATCCAGAGACTGGAAAAGATGGGCATTAGTGGAACAGCTAAGGAATGGGTGGCCTCTTTCTTGAGTGACAGGTCCTTCCAATGCGTGGAGGCCAGGTTTAAGTCAGACCCCATCCCAGCACCCTGGGGAGTGCCTCAGGGCTCATCCATGAGCCCAACCCTTTTTAATATCTACCTCAGTCCATTGGCCCATATCATCCCAGAATTCGGCATCTCCATCGTGTCATACGCGGATGACACGCAATTAGTCTTCCCATCTCAGACACCCTTAACTCTGATCATCGTCAGCTTGTTCCCTGCCTTGAGAAAATCGGATCTTCGATGGCGGACTGTAAACTCAAGTTAAATGGCGACAAAACAGAACTGATGATTCTGGGAAACATACTCAAGTTCCTTAGCCAATCAGTTGGGGGGCCACCACCTTCCCCAAACCTGCCATAAAAAATCTTGGCATGTGGCTAGAACAGAATCTCACAATGTAGACACAGGCCAAAAAGTTATCTGACACCTGCGTTGGGCCACTACGTCTGCTTAGGAAGATTATGTCCCTACTCCCGGAAGACGCAAGGAGAACAGTGGTTCAGGCCCTGATGATCTCGAGGCTGGACTACGGTAACTCCCTCTTCTTGGGCTCTCCTAAATATGTAATCAACCGTCTTCAAATTGTTCAAAACGCAGCAGCACAACTACTATTGAACGTACTCAGATGTCAATCAATTAAATCAAGACTGAAGGAACTGCACTGGCTTCCGGTTCATGCCAGAATTAAGTTTAAATCCCTCAATCTGGCTCATCGTGCCATGCATCGAAGGGGTCCGGTACTCATTCAAAACCTGATCACTCACTACATACCCCAACGACAGCTCAGGTCAAGCTCAAAGTTTCTCATGAAGGATACCGTAATAAAAAGAGCCAGATGGGGTGGAAGGTCTTTTTCCCATCTGATACCTATGCTCTGGAACAGCCTAGATTCAGACATCCGATCCACCAAGAAGAAGCACAGTTCAGGAAAAAACTTAAGACCTGGCTCTTTCCACAGGATTAATACCTACTCCCGCTAACTGCCTCATTAGCGCCGAGATGCCCAAGGGTAGTCACGCGCTCTATAAATCCTATAAACATAAACATAAACAAACAAAGTTAACAATAAAGTTTTCCGTATAGTGAAAAAAACTACATAACCCAACATGCACCAGTATGGTGATCAGCATGTACATGTATATATGAGAAACTGTGAAAGGAATTCCAGTTTTAACTACCATGAACAAGAACAGAGTTTGAAACGCGTAGGAGATTGCATCTGCAAAAAACATCTTTTTGAAGTCAAAAGGAGTGCTGCGTTATCTGTGCGGGATAATCTTTAACAAGACATCGTCTCGGTCTCGCCGCAGGCACCAACTGGGAAGGTGCTCCTCTCATACAGGACATTGTGCATTAGAGAGATATATATATATATATGTATATATATATATATTGAAAAAAAACATAGGTTTCAGGCACGTTATAGTTCGAAAGAGGTTTCAGAGATGTTATAGTTAGTTGGACATTTCACTTGTACAAAACCAGTGAAATTTGGCTGTTAATGTTAGTTCAGCTAACTATAACCCAGGCCCCCCAATGCACTGCTGATGATGTCACATATTACATCATTCATGACATGGCCAGTGACATCACTGATGACATCGCAGATGACATCATCCAGTAACTGCGTGTTTCTATAAAGTTGAAATACATTTCATATAAATGCCAAGGTGAATTGAAGAATGAGTGGGTGTATAAGTGTCTGGATAGAGGATTCAGTAGGTGCGTGACTGTATAAGTGAGTGATTAAAAGTGTCTTACTGAATGCATGGGTTAGTGACTTAACTGTGTGAATGTCTGTATCAGTGTGTCTGTTGTTGTGTAAGCTGCTGCATGGGTTGGTGAGTAGCTACATGGGTCTCTATATGGGGTATTGATTGGTTGCCTGAGTATCTGTATGGGTGCCTGAGTGTTTGTGTGGGTGGGTGGTGTGTGACCTTGTGCATAGATGTGTGAGTGGGTGATTCACTGAGTGTATAGGTTCAAGAGTGTGTCTCTGAAGAGCTGTATGGGCGAGTGAATGTGCGTATGGCTGTATTGGTGAGTGAATGGATGTGTCAGTGGTATATGTGTGAGTAACTACATATGTGAAAGGCAGTATATTTGAGTGTTGGAGTATATAAATGACTATATGTGAGAGTGAGTGATCGTGAGAGTGGCGTATGGATCAATGTGTGCTTGTGTCAGTAATTGTATAAGAGAGTAAGTATGTGTTAGTATCTGTATGAATAGGTTTATGAGTGCATATGATAGTGCTGTATTGATGAGTGACTGCATGTATGAGTGGCTTTATGTGTGAATGAGTGGATGTGTGTATAGACCTAGGAATCAGTGAGTGAGTATGTAGTAACTGGTGTTGGTGTGTCTAATGATAATGTAAATGTAAATGTAAATGTGTTGTATTTGTAAAGCGCACGGCTGCCCACGCGACGGGGCGTCTGGGCGCTGCACTCATACCGCTGTGGAACCCTTCCTGGCTTTTCCATGTGAAATGTCCACTCCTGGGCACCCCCAAGGTGAAGCCAGGCATCCAAGCGCTGCAGGGGCCGTTGTGGAGATTAAGCAAGCTATTGCCCAGAGTCACAGAGTGGGACCCATGATTAGACTAGGCACCGAGGCGAGAATTATCAGGTCCGGGGAGATTGAGTCCAAGAGCGTCCGAGGCGGGAATTGAACCCTGGTCCAGGGCCAGACCTCTGCATCAGGGTCTGCCGCTCTAACCATTGAGCCACGCTTCCCCAGTAATGGTACTCTGTATTTTAGAGTGGGTGTATCAAAGGTTATATTAGGGTGCGAGGAGGTGCATCAGATTATCACGTGGATGATGTCATCAGTGATGTCATTTGAGATATCATCAGTGATGTTACTGACCATGTCATGAATGATGTAATATGTGACGTCATCAGCAGTGCATTGCGGGGTTGCGAGTTATAGTTAGCTGAACTAACTACAATGGCCGAATTTCACTGGTTTTGTACGAGTGAAATGTCCAACTAACTATAACGTCTCTGAAACCTCGGGTTATTGCAGTGAATTTCCAAGGTTTTTTAAATGCTAATTTCTAACTATAACATGCCTGAAACCTATGGTTTTTTTCATTGAAGTTCAAAGGTTTTTTAAATGCTAATTTCTAACTTTAACGTCCCTGAAACCTATGGTTTTTTCAGTTAATTTCAAAGGTTTTTCAAATGCTAATTTCGAACTTTGCCTACAGAGGAAGTACAAGTGAAGAAAGAGGAACAAAGGAACAGAAAGAAGCAAGACAAATGCAGAAAGATGCAACAGAAGTCTAGAAAGATGGAGAAAGGTGCAGAAAGAAGCAAGAGATGTGCAGAAAGAACCAACAGAGGAGCAGAGAGTCCTCCTGTGCCCCCAACTTTTTGCTGATGGGTACTGGTGGTAACTGACTCAGACCAACCCGGCCTAGAGCCAGTGCTATGCTATGCTAAAAGACACTTAGAATATAGTGATAACACCTACATACACTAGGGAACACTATGCGTTGGGGTACCCCTGTGATTAGCATGACCTCCTCTGTAAGGCCCTAGTACTTAATAGGGTAGGGGTATTAAAACTACCTCTAAGTCAGAGGTGAAGAAAGATGCTTCTTTAAGTAGAAGTCACGTTTGCAGAGTGGTGGAGAAAGGGTGCTGGGCCTCTGACAAGCGATCAGGAATTCTGCTGAGTAGGACTTACAGGAGGTACCAGGAGGGCTTCAACCCCCATCCCGTAGTCTGCCAGGAGGAACATTTGCAGAGTGGTGGAGAAAGGGGAGCATGGCCTCTGAAGAAGTTTTCGCAATCCCACTGAGTAGGACTTACTAGAGGTAACCAGAGGTGTAGTTACCTTCCTATTATCTCCAGTAAGTCCCACACAGCAGCATTGGTAAGTACTCGTACCTGGCCACGCCCCCTTTGCCCACCACTCTAGATACGTGCTTCCTGGCGTGATTTTGGATGGGGATTGAAGTCCCCTTTGCTGCTGGGGTCCTTTAGGGGCCAACTAGCCTACCTCTTAACTCCAGTAAGCCCCCCGCAGTGGGATTGCTGGGAGATAGACCTAGGCCATGCCCCCTTTCTCCACCACTCTGCAAATGCGCCCATTGGCACATTGTTAGAAGGAGAATTACTTCCCCCTGAGTACTGAGGGTCCCTGGGGGCCAACTAGCCCCCAGATACCTCCAATATGCGATACAGAGCTGTGTTGTAGAGAGGGGGTCGTAGGCCATGCCCCTTTTTACAGCACACTGCAAACACGCCTCTTGGCACACTGCTGCTCGGGGGATTAAGTCCACTTGTGCCCTGAGGTCCTCAGGACACAAGAGGACCTCAATGCCCCACCAACACTGCGCCAAGAAGCACGCTTGCAGAGTGGTGTAAAAAGGGGCATGGCCTCGGACCACGTCTCTGCAAAGCAGCTCTGTGTCACATTTTGGAGGTACCTGAGGGGCTAGTTGGCCCCCAGTGACCCTCATATTCAAGGGGAATTAATTCCCCATCTAACAATGCGCCAGGGGCGCGTTTGCATACTGGTGTAGAAAGGGGGCGTGGCCTCCAGCGAGATGACTTTTTTTTTACAAGGGGGCTGTGGGGCCCCCTTTTTTCATTTTTTGGGCCCTGGGGACCCCATTGGCCAGGGTCTGACCCCTATTTATTAAAATATTTTTAAAAATGGGCAGGGGGGCGCCTGGTCCCCCTCCCGAGGCCAATTTCAGCCCCAGAAACCCCATCCCCCAGGGCATGTCTAGACTTTTTTTTAATATTTTCATTTATTTATGTGGAGGGGGTCGTGTGCCCCCCTCCTCAGGCCAATTATGGCCCCACGGACCCCATCCCCCTGTGCCGGGCCTCTGTAATTTGGGACCGTGGGAGATCCCCAATGCCCCTATGGTCCCACCGGCTCCCCACCTCCTGTGGGAGTAAGCATTGCTTTTGAGCTACTGACCTGCAGCTCCCCTTGCTCAAAAGCAATTCTGCTTTGCTTTATCAGAGTTTGCTGTGACAGGGCGGGAGCCGTGCTCCCGCCCTGTCAAAGCAAACAGCAATGTCCCGGGGGTGGGCACCCCGGAACATTGCAGGAGCCGACCCTGGGGGGTGGCGGTACCCAAGGCCATCGAGTGCTCCAGGAGGTGGCTCGCATGCCGCTCCTCCCTTCATTTTCAAAGTCCCAGGGAGGTGGTATAACTGATAAATTATGATTATACAGCAGCCAGTTTTAGACATTATGGATCATATGATTTTTTATTTAAAATACACATGGTCATTTATTTTGGCATGTTTAGCTTTTTTAACATTTTTAAATCAAAATGTTTTTATAGATTTTAAATGCCATTGTAAAAGTTGGGTCCATATGCAATAACTATAACACAAGTCCTACCGTTTTGCATTTAAGCAGATATTTATTATTGTATTTATTATATTTATATGATGAAGCTATTTGTAATGTAGGCATTGGTAGAAAGTGTTTATCACGTTCAGGCATGATGCAGTATGGCTTCAATGTCTTTTATGTGAACAACTGTTTCTAATTTGCACTGGCACTTTAAATATTGGTCACAAAAACACGCAACGCATCATGTGATCAAGGCCCAGGTGGGGCTGAAATGCGTCATGGGGGCGATGCAGGGTAATAAATAAATATTTCTGCACGAAGAACTTTTGGGTCCGCGTTCGTCTGTCCTGTTCCATGTGGATGTTTTCAGTTGAAGTTTGTGATACATATATATACCCAAGAGCTTGGAGACTCACTCGACAAAGAGCCCACCATCCGGTTCTTTAGGGTTCAGTTCGCACTTTTATTCCATTCATGCTCAATGTGTTTCAAGGCACATTGCCTCTTAGTGGGTCTCTGTCAATTTGTTAACTTTTTAAAGGCACATTTCATATTATAATATCCTTTTAGTAAGGTTAGGAATGCCAGTGCAAGTCATATTTCCCAGGCTCCATGTGCCGCCTGATGTTTGGAGATTGTGCCAACCCGCAGCCTCTCATTTTTTTTCTTGAGATGATGCGACTCCCACGGCAAGGCGGGCGTGTAAATGAATTTATCCAACAAATTGCTGAAGGGCTTAGAGACTCACTCGAAAAAAACAAGAGCCCATCATCCGGTTCTTCAGGCTTCAGTTTGCACTTTCATTCAATTTTCATTCTGTACATGCCCAACGCGTTTAAAGGCACACTGCCTCTTAGTCATGGGCAGCTTCCTCAACAATTTGTTTCACTTTTAACCCCTTCCCATCTTCGCTGCTCATGACGGCTCCACACTGCATGAGTCACGGGCGACGTGTGCTCATGACCCCACCCACTCATTAATTCGCACGCACAGGCGGGGAATTAATGCCGCATGGGCGGAGCTGCAGCGGCATGACGCACACGCCTACCGTGACTCATGATGGCACGGAGCCGTCATGAGCACCCAAGGGGTTAATTTCCAGCATGCTGATTGATTAATTGGCCCCACGTGGGCCTCGTTAAGGGTGTGTTGAATTCCTCCTGCATGCTGGGACTTGTGGTCCCGGAAGCCAACTTCATTTTCCCCTCAAAGGGTCTGTGTCAATTTGTTATGTTTTTTAAAACACAGTTCATATTTTAATATCCTTTTAGTAAGGTTAGGAATGCCGGTACGAGTCATATTTCCCAGGCTCCTTGTGCCGCATGCGGTGTGGAGACAGTTCTATCCTGCAGCCTTTCATCTTTTTCTTGAGATGGTGCATCTCCCACGGCAAGGCGGCTGTGTAAATGAAATTATCCAACTAATTGTCCAAGAGCTTGGAGACTCACTCAACAAAGAACCCACCATCCGGTTCTTTAGGGTTCAGCTAGCACTTGTATTCCATTTTCATTCTGAGTAAGAGGCAGGGTGCCTAGAAACGTGTTGGGCATGAATGGAATGAAAATGGAATAAAAGTGCAAGCTTAACCCTAAAGAACCGGATGGTGGGCTCTTTGTCGAGTGAGTCTCCAAGCTCTTGGGCAATTTGTTGGATATATATAACCCAGATCCCGCCATGCTAAGAGAATGGGCTGACTGCAACCTCAAATCGTCAAGGCGTCTAGTTACTATCTTGGTAAAAAATGCAGAGAGCGATAGGGCAAAGTTACAAGCCCAAATAGATTAATTGAATTTGGACTTGCAAAGACAGAAATGACTCCCACAATAACAAAATATTGTGAGGATATGATGACCAGGCTACAAAAATGAGAAGAAATAATAAAAAAGCGTAAAACATATACATTTCAGCGAAACAAACAGGACTATGAGCAAGGGCAAGTGTTTACCTTTGCAAAAAAATATGATATGCTGAAAACCGCTAAAGTCACATCTCAACAGGCACAAACCAGTGGACATGAAACAGCTATGTCTTCAACCTCAATGTCAGATTTGAGCTCGGCAGTTGAGAGTGAGGCTGAAACAGATCAAAGCACAAGTACAGGGAGATTGGGGTTTCGCAAATTCTCGCTGGGGAAAGAAGTGAACTGTCTAAGATAAGACAGAAAACAGACACTAACACCCCGCAAACAGCAGAACCAAATAAACAAAAACACAACAGGAAACAAGGAGAAAGGCGCAGATGCAACTGGAAGCGCAAGCAATACCAAGAAAACTCAATACAAGAAAAAATGGCAACGGAAGTAAAACATGCTAACACAGTCGTAAACCTATCTTCCATGCAGTCGTGCCAAGCATCATGCATCAGACGTGAATCGAACGCATTTCAGTGTGGTGATCCGCATCACCGCACTGAAATGCATTGTCACGCATTTGTATAGTTAGTGTCTGAGCGTCAACAAAGCGCTGCCTAAAACAATATTATAATGTGGCAGCTAGCAGCACGGCGCTGCTCCTGCCGTCTTGGTGGTGTAACTGGGCTAAGGCTGCTGCTAGGCACCTCACTAAGGCTGCTTCAATGTTAATTAAATATGAATATCCGCTGAGCAGCTCTCACACGGTAGTGCGGCTGCGCAAAGGCTACTAACAAAACAGCCAGGGGGTTCACAGTCAGTTTAGTCATACCTTGCGCCGCCGGGTGACGTCACGTCCTGCTGCCAAAGGCCGGGAGTTTGATTTGCGAGGGGCTGGTGGTTACTGATCAAAAGCTCCACACTCATGGCGCTCGCAGAAATGCCACAACAACAGGCACGGGCAGGGGAGTAGGAATCTTTAGGACAACAGGTACCCCCCCCCACGCAAGTCTCACCAGCGGCCGCAGGTCGCCTCTGCCTCGCAACCCCTCCATGTCACCTTCCGGTCCGTGTGCGTGGCGATGCATGGGGGGGGGGGGCGCTCCTTTATCCCTGCTCCTGCCAGGCGCCCTCTCCCCGTCTTCCCGGTGCGGCGGGGGGTGGGGCAGGCAGCGGAGGTTTGATCAATTACGTGTATTTATGGTCCGGGCAACAGCTTATCATTCGACGACCCCATGCCATTTGCACACGGGGGGATGTGCAAGGTCGTGTGATAGAATTTATAGGTCTAGATGTTTATGGCAGTTGCGGGCAGAGTTGCTTGGCTTTGCCAATGGCGCGTTGCTTGTGTCTCGGGCCTTTATGTCTGGAAGCGCGATGAGAACACGGTTAGATTCGCTCGACATGCTCTGCTGAGGCGCGGCAAACTATGGGCACGATACTTTTCTAGGTAATGCCTCGACCACGGTTTTCTTTTCAAAATGGTCCAGTTTGTATTTGTGTTGCGTGCTAGGATCATTGGAGCGCTTTCTAAAGGTAGTCTTGTTTCACGTAATGTATGCAAGTGCGCTCGCAACCTAGCGCTTCAATGAGAAATTATATGGGCTTTTGCCTCTTTCTCAAGCTGCAAGTGTCTGCTGCTACTTCAATTAGAGGTGTGCCCGCGGGCACAGGCAGCTCGCAATGCCCCCGGACGCTGCCTTTGCTGGCGTGAGGGAAGAGGTTGTGGCTTCCCTGCCAGCGCTGCCGACTTTGGAGCTAGGGCACCATTTTCGAGCCCCTGCTCCCAGCTTCCTGTGATTTTGGCCCGTAATCTCAGGATTTTATTGGTGCAATGTGCTGGGTCCGACTGCCCCTTTTGTGCATTTTACGAAGGCTGGGAGGGCCATGCCGGTCGCCATGGCAGTGGCTGGGCGGAGTGGCTCCGTGGCTCACCGGGTTGGGGTGCTCGCCCTTTGGTAGGGCGGAAGGGTCACCGGATCGCTGGTTTTGGGGACAGAGGCTCGATGAGAATAGCAGCCTCCTCTCGGTGCAAACTTCCCCTGCGGTACCCCCCCCCCCCACCCCCCCTTCGACATGCCGACACACTCACACACACTCCCTGGGGGCATGAAGCAGTTTGGCACGAGAGAGCGTGGCCTGCCATGCTGGTAATAAGGATACCATCATAAACCTTGTTGGGAATGTGACCTGTAATGAATGTTCGACTGTCATGGGGGAGGAACTCCGTGGCTCACCTGGGCAGTGCTCAGCCTCTCCAGCCCTGCAGACTACGGTTCTAATCTCGGGTCTGCTAGATAGTTATTTACCGAGGGGTTTATTTATTCGTGCCTCTTTGTGTTTCACGAGTGGCACTGCTAGGTTGAAGCTTTTTACCTTAATTATAGAGGACTCACTTCTTCTTTGGGCCATGGGGATAACATGTAAAAATGTGTGGGCAGTGGAGTGGCGAGTGCTTATGTTATATTAAGCTCCTTGGCGGGTAAGGTCCAGCCCACTACCAATGCCTGCACCCTGCGCTTTGGCAGTCTGAGATTTTATTCAGTTATCCTCCCGGAGCAGAACAATCAGGGTAAGACCTGATTTTAACGCAATGCAGTGCGCGTGTCTCTGCCGTTTTTTCCTACATTTGGGACCTCCTTGCCTATGGACAGAAGGCTTTTCCCCCTCCTGTTGGGCCCGTTTGGACAAGCATTAGCAGGTAATGGTGGCCTAGGCCCGAGCGGGCCGTTAGCTGGGGGAGGGTAGTAAGCGCTATAGGCTCCCTCCCTCGCGGCCTCACACCGCATGCGCCATTTTCCGTTTTACACAGCTGGGGAGTGGCACAATTGCCCAGTTGTGGTCTTCATACTAGTGTTGCTCTTTTTTTTTCATTACTCTACCTACTAGCCAAGGCTTTTACATAGCTAATTCCAAAATGGCGAATGTGTGAATGCACATCTCAGGAAATGTTTGCGCGGAACGCACGGCAGGGGCCACGGAGCTTTTGGGTCAGCCATTTAGCGGCTAGTAGGAGTGGCATGTGTGGCAGCTGTTCTCAATTAAGAAAGCCAATGTGATTATCGGCACAAGCATCAGAATACATGCAAGCTTGCATGGGGGTGCCACAGCGCCATTTTGCCCCATGAATTCCACAGTGCTCACAGTTTTCGGACAAGAACTTATTTTGCGCATTTCAGTTTTGCAACCTGTCCCGCGGGCGGGTATCAGCCGTGTGATTGCGGCCGCCGCTCTGCCTGCACTTGGCTGAGGCATTTGGCATTTAGCGCATGGCCACGGACTGGTTGGATGCCTACTTGGTCCCTTCCCAGTGCAGGTAGGTGCCCGTGGGACGTAGCCTTTTAGGAACACAGTGCTGTAAATACAACTGTCTGGTGCCAATTTCGTCCGAAGAGCAATTTTTGACTTTCTAGAATGCAGTGTAATTCAGTGTCTTTAGTGGCGCCTGGCTGCAAGGGAGGCAAGTCATGAAATGTTTTATAGGCAGCAAGCGAGTGTCCGGGAGGCTACTTGGAGGAGGCATGGCAGCTTTTAGGCACTCGTTTATAATCGGAGGTGATGGGGCTTTACTGCGAAAGTGGTCCACAATTTTGCAGGGGAAGCGGGTTTGAGTCTTGTTTTGCCGCTCCGCTTCCCGCAGCAGTGGACATTCATGTACACTCCCTTTCATGCCTTCATATAGCGCGGACTTTACCAGAAGGTGTCAGAGCACTTCACTATATGAACAGAACTGGTACATGAGAGCACTTTAAGTGAACACATTACAAAAGCTAACATATAGAACGTGGCAATTGTGTACAAACAATCAAGAGGTAGCAAACGGGGCATCACAGGAGGAAAGGGACATGTGTGCAAGCTACATAAGCGTACTAAGTACAAGTAGTGGTATAGTACTGCAAGAAATGGAGGACACGCAAAACAAGATCAAACGTTCGTAGGCAATGTTGGCACTTGTGCAAGTACCGGAACCAAACACTTTGTAAGAAGTAGCAAACAGGGTGTTAGAAGAGAAAAGTGAAGTGCACATGTTCTAATAGAGTACCAAACACAGGTAGCAGGATAACACGTCGTAATTGGCATACTCTCATACCACAAGAACACACTGGGAGGACGCTTCCAGAGTCAAGGAGAATATATTTTCCCTAATAAAAGGTCTTCTTTCAGATAATAGCGAGGGCATGACATTGTGGAAGTGTCTTTGAAGAAGGAGAACGTTGAGATCAGTTTTGAAGGCCTGGGAGGCGGAGGTGGTTATGGGAGGAAAAGTAACAAAGTGCAGCAGTCACTATTGTCCTACCATGTGAATGATTATGTAGTATCTGCCTCACCCAACTCCTTATGAGAATGTATGTGGTCGACCGATTTCTCGTGACTGACAAACAGGCTTGGCCTTGGTTGTGTGGGGCATGGAGGGCCACTGTCCCATTGCAGTAAAATCGGAAATCGAAATGCGTTGTCTTTAATCAAATTGGGTGTCTGGGCATCCATGCATCCCATGGGTAATAATATAATGTGTTCTTTTGTAGAGCAACTGGGGTGCAAGTAAGGGACTCTGATCCTGGTGATCGAGTTAGCAATAGGCTCAACGGTCAGTGCTGGTGGGGCTGTTGCCATGGATGTGTTCTTTATCCCAGTAACACACAGGTTTTATACTAAAATGGTAAACCACGCCTAGCGGACCGGCCTGCCTGGGCTTGGATCAATAAAAGGAGAAGAACGCTCTGAGGCCAGGGTGTGGGTTTCTGGGTCGGCAAGTCCAAGTTTTGAGTGTAACCTTTTTTCTAATGTCAGGACTTTGGGATCAGGTACACAGGCACCACTCTGAGTAGGTGGCAAGGGAGAGACCCTATCTTTACCCCGGCCTTACTAAGACCCAGCATTACACAATTTGGTTTCTTGAAACATGCAATTTTGTTCCAGCCTCCTGGATAGCAAATATCTTATTGCTCTCGACCGGATGCACCAGGGAGCCTCCAAACGATGGCGGGGTAAAAGCTTTCACACGTTAGTGTTTTGGGGCATGCTCTTTTGTACATGTAGTAAGGGTAGTTTCATGCATTATTGTGACAAATTGTCTCATGCACATGTTTCTAGCAGGCGAAGCTCATGCCTCCTCTTGTTAGGGATTGCAGGAGTGCCTACGTTACTAAGTGCAGCTAGTAGTATTGTGTTAATAGTTTGGAAGTGTTCAAATCAGCTATTGTTGAACTCCGTTAACGAGCTGGGCAAATATATACCTGGACACACCAATTAATTATATTTTTATGTCATGACATCCACCTGGGTCGCACAAGGGGGGAGGGGCCCTCTCGTTTTCCCCACCTATTTAGCGGCGGGGTACACACTTGTCATACTGGTAACTTTTAACCCTGTAAGGTGAGAGTCAACCCTGGACTCCCGGAGGTGCGGCTATGGCCCGCCACTGCTTTTGCAGTAGCAAGTCCATCGGTGCTCGATTTTACAGGGTGGTTGTTTCTGGTGTGCGGCACCGTTCCTCTATTGTCATCTTCAGCACTGTCTGGCGTTCAGGGAGGACCGCTCGACGCCACGGAGTAAGTCGAGATTATTGGTGACTTTGCCTGTGGATTTATCGGTTTGTTTAGTTTCTGGTGCCCAGATTAACTTGGACACTTATTGGCACGTTACACCCAGTTTGGGTTGTGTCTTAGCAGGTGGGCCTGCAATTGTTTTGGCTGGGTTTTACTTGTAGGGCCCAGAGGGGGCAAGTAATAACAGTCTTTATACAAACTGCAGGGGAAAAAACTATGTCACTCTTTGTGCACTAAACTAATGGAAAGATCACACATAGCAGTTGAACCAGTGTAGCTCTGTAAAATGGTAGCTAGTTCATGGTTGGCTTGCACGAAAGCTTTATTGTGGCCTCTTTAGCTTGTGCAACTAAGCAGCATTGACTATGTCAACAGTTGGGCTGTTGGAAGTGGAGTGCTCCTTTCGTAAGAAATATAGGAAGGCTATGGCATAGCAGCTATATACAAGGCAATTTTCAGCACATCATCTGACTAGATAGGTAGCCCTGCAGATTAGATGGGCCTGCATGAGCAACACTACAACTAATACATTCTGGAACACGCTGAGACACTCACATAGTTGTACCACAGCATTGCCAGTTTTCTATACTCTGGGAAATTGGCACTTTGGTGATGCATTGTCAATTTGCAAAGAATTTTGGGCCTGCATTAGCCACACATACCTCCTCCAGTCTGATCCCACTACGACCTCTCAGCTCTGGCTCCACTGTGGTTCAGGCTGATACATTATAGCCTCTACTTGTTTTATATCGTGGGATTCATGTTGGCACATTGCGGCCAGGTATGCGATTGCTTTAGCTGTTTTTACGTGAAGGGTCTGCAAGGGGCACGCAATTTCCACAGTCTAAAGTTCTACAACAGGGGTTGACTCGCAGTGGAGGGCCCTGGGCTAGGTGCCTGGGTTAGCTTTTCACCCAGACAGTATCTATTTAGTTGTTTTCAGGTACGAAAGTCGGGATTCCTTTTGCAGTGTTCACATACCAGGAAGTAAGATGAGGAAGTATTAGTTCCCCTAGTTGCACAGCATGTATATACAGTTGTATAGGCTGCTTGTTAAAGCTTCATAGGGTCCAACGAAGGCCAGGCACAGGGGGACGACTTGTGCAAGTGTCAAACCTTGCCAGGTCATGGGTAGCCTATCTTTAGCTAGAGCCTGTGGCGGTTATAGTGTTCGAATCTCAGTCTGGGGGTTCTGGGCCAGTTTTCCCTCGCCATGCGCTGCGGGGGGCAGCGGGCTCTAGGTGCCTCTGAGGATCAGGCAAGGGTAATCTGGACTGAGGTGCGTGTCACTGTATTTACACTTTAACAGACTGGTTCAAGCGGATACTCCTTATCCACCAATTAGGGATCCTTGTGACACACTATCTTTAGTCGACACCACCCTGGTGTGTATATATAAGGGTCTCAAGCGGTTAGCAGAGTCTAGGCATCTGTGACCAGTCCCTGGTTCAGCAAGCAGTGTAGGTTGACACTCTGCAAGATTTTCGCAGTGTTTCATGTTTGGACCCTATACTCTTAATTACCCAATCCTGAACGTGACACCTGGAGTGTGCACCAAGGATCTTTTTACGATTTTTGCGCTGGCCATCTCGGCATGCTATGCACCTGATAGAATGACCACATTTAACTCACTGTGGGGTTTCTGCCACCAGGGGGGTCAGGTACATTTCAGTGGTCAGACATGTCTCTATCTCTGTAGGCAAGGTGCTCGTCTAGGGAGGCGCTGGAGCCAATGCGCAGGAAGTCCTGCGCTGTGTGTAATTCAAAGGGCATATGAGACATGACGTCTTAGACCTGGGAGACCTTACGCCAAGCGCAAGGGGCTTTGGGAGGATATTTGGGCACTCCTGCCTGATTTAAACTTGGACTGGTTCAGGCTGGTTAGGGGAGAGGCCCTAGAAATTACGCGCTAGAAATAGTACGAGGAATGCCGGCCTTGGTGGGGGGCCCTGGCTGCGACGGTCGCCACACCCAGGGCTGTGGCGGAGTTACAGGGCGATCCAGAGGCGGAAAGGTACCCGGGAGTACCCTCTTCAGGAGCACAATGGATGCTGAGGCCTAATATCCCCAGGAAGTCTGTGCGGTGGACCCTGGGGGCGCGACGGCGCCCCGCTATCCTACGGGCGGTTGGAAACCTGTACAACCGGGGGTCGCTTGAACGCTCCGCCCCTCGTGGGGGGGGCGTGAGCAAGAGGGTGGACCAATGGTTCACCTGAAGTGGGAGAGGCTATCTCCTCACCACAACCGCTAAGCACCGATTGGCTAAGGCCACGATGCAAATTGGCCCATCAGGTGGTAGGCCGCGAGGGGCGGCTTGCCTATGGATCGTCTGTAAGATAACCCACCTTGTTGGCATTTGTGTATGCTAATAAACCTGCAGCAATTTTTCTCCAACAAAAAGTTGTCTTGTCTGCTTATTTATGTGACATGCATGTTGCTGCGAGAGGGCTGGTGAGTGGGCCGATATTGGCACTATGCAGGCCGACCGACACGTCCCCGCAGGGGACACTAGTAAGAGGGCGGCCCCCATAGTGCCACAAGATGGCACACGGGGGCAGCCCAGTGCTATGTGATCCCTGCAAGGGTCACGCCCGTCACTTCCGGGCTGGTGTGGGCGGGGGAGAGTATATATTCCTCCCCCGCCCACCTAGCGGCCTCTTTGTCCGCTGTACCCTCACCCTGACGCCGTTTCCACCCCTACCACATACCCGGCACTTTCAGGGTGGGGGGAAATGTCTTCTAATCTTTTCTCATTTTTGTTGCAGGCGGAGTTACAGGGCGATCCAGAGGCGGAAAGGTACCCAGGAGTACCCTCTTCAGGAGCACAATGGATGCTGAGGCCTAATATCCCCAGGAAGTCTGTGCGGTGGACCCTGCGGGTGCGACGGCGCCCCGCTATCCTACGGGCGGTTGGAAACCTGTACAACCGGGGGTCGCTTGAACGCTCCGCCCCTCGTAGGGGGGGCGTGAGCAAGAGGGTGGACCAATGGTTCACCGGAAGTGGGAGAGGCTATCTCCTCACCACAACCGCTAAGCACCGATTGGCTAAGGCCACTATGCAAATTGGCCCATCAGGTGGTAGGCCGCGAGGGGCGGCTTGCCTTTGGATCGTCTGTAAGATAACCTACCTTGTTGGCATTTGTGTATGCTAATAAACCTGCAGCAATTTTTCTCCAACAAAAAGTTGTCTTGTCTGCTTATTTATGTGACATGCATGTTGCTGCGAGAGGGCTGGTGAGTGGGCCGATATTGGCACTATGCCTATTACCTAAAAGCCAAGATGAGCTTGGAGACGCATGACTGAACAAAGGAGGCGGGCGCCGCTGTGGCTCGTGGACTGTGCCTTCCTCCCAGCGTCCACTGCAGACTCATGGTTGCCTCATGCCTCCAATATTGTAATCCTCCGCTCCACATAGTGTCTTTAACTGTCTAAAGCCTCTTGTCATGGTCAAAACTGCTAGCGCCGGTTTTCTCCACTCTGCTAGCGTGCAGCCGTGCACCTTGACTGTTAGCTATGTTTTGTACCACAGCCTCAGGCTTCAATGCCCGTCTGTGGAGTCCGCGCATCAGCTGATTGTTCACGGTTTAATTTTAATTACTGAGGCAGCTGTCTGACATGCCATGTAGTTAGGGCCTCACATCCTGTTTGGGCAGGTCCCACGTGGGTCAGAGTGGCCTCCAGTCCACATTTCCTCTGCATCGGATTGATTGCCAGAGAGGCCCAGAGACAAAGGCTGGCTAGTAGATATGCTAACTGTTTGTATGCCAGCCAGCCCGCCCGATGCGAGTGCACACCTGTCCGTTCACGTGGGGGCAGGCGCCCGAGTACTATCTTTAAAAGACAACATTGGGCTGGCCGGACTGTGCTCTGCCCCAGACACCAACGTTGCAGGCTGTCAGCAGTCTGTGCTGCGCACGCTGATTCCTCTGCCCCAGGTTTAGGAGAGCCTCTCCCTGTAGCAGCTTTCCAGGACTACTGAGGCCACTAACTTTTAAAAAACTGGACTAATGCCTGCCTTGCGGCTGGTCGCCTTGCAACTGCCTTGTGCAACGAGAAAGATCCCCTTCCTGTGCCCCTGCCTTGCTATGGACGCCAGCAGCACTGAATTGAGACAACTCGGAGAGCAGCACTGGAGCCATTCTGGCACATTCAGCGTTTCCGACACTCTGGTAAGGTTGCTAAATACTGCCATACTGGTCATTTGTTCATGTCGATTTAAGGCTTAAGCATGACAAAATTATACAAAAACTTTGTCTTCATCAGATCATGCATTTCACAATGGACTTTGTCTTTATTTACTTTAATTATGAGGCAGTTCTCTTTACCGTCGCAGCTTCAGAACACTGCAAAGTATGCACTGATGAGGGGAAACATCTTGGCTTTTGTGTTCGACCCCGAGTCAGGACAATACAATACTGATCATGCCAGTAAAAATAAGATTGGTGGTAACCCTTTAGTGACTGGTACAGTAGGACCCTACCTGGGATCTACTGCAGTAACAGTGAGCAATAGTGAAGGCAATAATCCAAACAGGCCAGTCCAACCCTGGTCAGGCTCAGGTTCCTCTTAATGGCAGGAGGGTGAACGTGCACACTTAGCAGCATTTGCTGCTGCTTTTTGGCCAGTCCAGGCCTGGTTGGAGCTTCTTATTATTGTGGTGGGGAGAAGGCTTTAAATGACATTTTTGTCAGAGGGTGGCTCGGAGTGTCACTTAACACCAAGTACGATAATGTGGCTCTCCGTAGCTGCTTCCTGTTGTTTGTTTCATGTGAATTGTAACACCGTGAAACACTGTTAATCCTAAACACGTTGCATGCTGAGATTAATAGTTTTCTCTTTTCCTATTAGAATGAATGCACATACAATTTCCACATTACAAAATGCACTTCGTTATGGAAATAGGATGTTTTGTGCTCAATAGTAAGTGCTCTGCAGCAGTTTAAAGATCTTTTTTGAGGTTCTCACAACTCAAAAGGGTATAATTTGTAATATTTACCCATTTCCATTGACTTCGTTGCTTGGTTTTGCTCGTGAGGAATTGTCACTCATAGTGGTTGAAATGTCACTCATAATTGCACTGAAATTAAAAAATTCACACATAGCAATCTGAAACCTTGGCAGCTATGCCCATGGTATTAACAAAGCGGAAACCCAACTGTTAGAACTAGGCCTATCATACTGTCTGGAAAAAAGCTTTGGCTACGCATGAACAAGAGTAGATGTATTTCAATATATACGAAAGCTAAAACTTAAAAAATATCATTTGACAAACTGCAATAAATCAAGAACGGAACAAGTTACAGTTCAACGTCAGTTACAAAGCCAGGAGCAGACTAATCTTCTAACAGTAGCATATGCGGAATTACTGGCCAATTTAGAGGAATTGATGCAGCAAGACACAATTGTGGATGAAGGCGCAAATAGTCCAAATGGTGGAATTTACTGTAGAGCACCAACTAATTTTAAACCAAGATCCACCTTTCAGCCCTTAATGATTCAAGACTCGTTGGATATATTTGGAGTTCTTGTTACCAACGAAATAAAAATTCTCAAAACAAAAACGGCAAGACAACAAAAGAGACTTACTCATCAACAAATTGCGTATAACAAACTAATGACAAAATTGCAAAACAATGACCAGATTATCATAAGAGACTCGGACAAAGGAGGGAACATTGTAATTTGGTCCCGTGAAGAATATATGCAGGAGGCATCTCAACAACTGGAGGATAATAATTGTTATAAAAAATGCAACATGCAAACAGTACGTAGTTCATGGAATGAATACTATTCAAAACTAAATGCATGGCGAAAAGCAGGATTAATAGACATGGAAGAACTGACATTTTTCAAAAATGAATTTCCGGTAATGCCGACAATTTATTTAATCCCTAAACTGCACAAAAACGCAACTTCACCTCCAGGAAGACCTATAATTTCAGCTATAGGCAGCTTGATAGAAAACACATCACAATATATAAATTTTTTCCTTCAAGACTATGTAAAAATGTTACCCTCCTTTGAACAAGACTGGTAATTTCCAGAGACAATTGAATGATTTTAAATGGGGCTCAAGCTATTTACTCATCTGTTTAGATGTAACATCACTATACACGAGCATTCACCACCAAGATGGGATGAGAGCTATTGAATTTTATTTAAATTCTAGACCTCTACACTTGGCACAGCATAACAACATGCTCAGTGTGATGATTCTTTACTGCCTAAACAATAACTATTTTCTGTTTTCCAAGCAGGTATACCAACAAACGAGAGGAGTAGCTATGGGAGCTTGTTTCTCCCCTAGCTACTCTTGCCTCCACATGGGCATGTGGGAGGAAATGGTGGGAAACAGAGAACACAAGTCTTACGTAGACAATCACGTCAGGGTTTGGCTACGGTATATAGATGATTTATTCGTAATATGGCAGGGCACTGAAGAATCAGCACAGGAGTTTGCAAATAGCATCAATCAGACCAATCTCCACTTTTCCTCCAACATCAGCAGTACTAGTGTGTGTTTACTTGATGTGGAAGTATATATTAAAAACAGCAGAACAGAAACAAAACTCCACCAAAAGCAAACTGCAGGAAACAGCACACTTCACGCATCAAGCCGACATCCATGTCACCTTATCCATAGTATACCCTATGGAGAAATGTTGAGGATTGGCCGCGTATGTAGTAGAAAATAAGACTTAATAGAAGAGCAAAAAATTAGTAAACTGAGATTTCTAGAACAGGGCTATAAGGAAAATACTATAGAGATAGCTATTGATAAAGTCAACAAAATCAATAGAAAGGAAGTGTTGATTAAGAAGGTTTTACGAGAACCCTCAAAGAGTGACACTGAAACAAGATTGATTTTAACATACAGCAGAGAACAAAATTCCCAGCGTAAAATAATCAATAACAATTGGCAAGAAGTGACCCTGTCACTGGCAAATTATTGCCTAAAAATCCAAATATTACATTTCGCAAATCCAAATCTATGCAGGACTATCTTGTATAAAGTAGCCCAGAAGTCATCAACACTACGAATTGGCTTAGCAAACGCAAAGTAAATGTAAAATGCCAAACATGTAGGGCATGCAAGTATGGGACTATCAAAACAACGTACACAACTCCATTCTCAAATGTCCCAAAGAAAATCCAAAAAGTTTTTGACTTGTGTTGGTCTGCTCTTGTGGGCTGCAGTATGTGGGCAGTACACAATTACAGGCCCACAAACGCATACTGCAGCACATTAGAGCAATCGATAATAATGACCACACATACCCCATTGCTCGGCATTTTAAAGAGAAGCATGCCAGCAATTTAGAACATCTATCATATTTTTTGATTGATTTTATCTCAGCTTTGAGGAGAGGGGAAATAGGGAAGACAAATTAAGACGTTTGGAAACCCAATATATCTTAGAACTAGATACTAAGACCCCCAATGGACAGAACTCCAATAAGGACTTTCACACATGGTTATAAAAAGTTAGATTTCTATAATATAACCATTGTTTACATAATCAATAGTCCTTTAAGCTATCCATGCCCATGTATTTGAATACCGTTTCACTCTTCTTTTAACTTTTTTCTACTTTATTCCAGTAACTTGAACTTTTTAAACTACCCTGATTTAAAATATCTTAAAAGATATTCTTCTACTGCCTATTATCATTTATGCTATGAATCTATGGAAGCTGGATTTATGATGAAAATCCGGTACAAGTTTATTTTAAATTTAATTAGTTAATAAAATACCATGGGATAGGGGTTGTTCCTGGTTATTTTAGCACTCACACACTTTTCAGATAAACCTTGAGGAAAGATTAACTGGCCAAATGTAAATGAATTAGGCTAGGACAATTACTTTTATGATCAGCAACGGGGACATGTTTTTCTATCATTAAAAAATATTTTATTCTTGATATGAGCTAGGTATTTTACTAGTATAACTATTGGCTGTTATGTAGAGATTTAAAATATTTAATATGCCTTTTAAGATTGTTGAATTATGTATACTATACTTATTTATGTATTTTACATATACAAATTGGTTTTAGCATGAACATCAATACAGGATGCAATCCCTTATAATGCATGAATTTACACATATTCTGTGAAGGAAACGTGATAGTATTTCTTCTATGTTTATCTTATTCTGTTTTGCACAAGTGAGGCACTTGTCACTTTAAAAGAAATGGGGGAACTCCTAGAGCACGTCATGTGATCAAGGGCGAGTGTGGCCGAAACGCGTCATGGCGGTTGTGACTGTGGTGATGGACGAATAAACTACATTATCTGCATGAAGTTTGGGTTCGTCTCCCTTTGTTCCTGAGGAAAGGAAGTTTTGTTAAACGGTGCAACAGGAATATATATATAAATATGTATATATATTTATGTATGTGTAAATATATAAATATATGTATGTGTACTATATATATAGGTTAGCCCTGGGGCTGTCCAAGCCCCCCACGGAAACGCCTAACAACGCCACCGACTTGGGAGCGAGGAGCGTTTGTTGGGGTATTACAGACAGCTGCGGTGTTGTGGTGGAATACTGCATACCCCACTGGGGTTTTATTTTTCATTGAACAATATGCTTCAAGGCAGGCCACTCACCAGAGAAGGACAGGACTCTGCACTACAGGTACCACGAAGCCCTGCGATCGGCCACGCCCACTAGGGCGGGTACCATTGATGCAATTTGGCCTAGAAAAGTGTTTGCCTTCAAGCCTCAGTCATTGCCTCTGATGAAGTAGCAATACGAAACGCGTCAGGCTGACTTTCACTGTTTGCTGTTTTTTGCATCCATTTCGCAAGCTGCACCCCTTCAAAGAATAAAAAGCTGAATCCTTCACCTTGCTTATGGGCCCCTCTTTTCCTTTGGGCGAACTAGGTTTGGATTTATTTTATGTACATGCCCTTTAATATCTCATATTACCAGGAATGTAAACACAGCTTAATATCTCAAATACTACTAAAGGCATTTACACCAAATAACAAAAAGGGTTCTTTCTGGACTAAGAGCTACTTTTCTTTCAAATTTGGTGTAATTATATCCAGGGTTTCCGGCTGTAGTCAAAACTAAAACCTCTATGGGAAAACACTTTTTTTGACCCCCCCCCTTTTTCTCAGCCCCCGCTTGAGAGATCGTCCTGAAACTTTCCGTGCACAACAAGAATCACCAGCATTTTTGTGAAGATTATTCGACCGGCATCAAAGATATAGGCAAGCAAAAAAAGGCTTTTTCTATGGACACATGGTCCTAACTATAACTGGCGACGACCAGTAGGTCAAATATATATATTTTTTATTACCTGCTGGTGGTCACCAGTAGGTAGTTATAGTTAAGACCATGTTTTCACTGTGAAAGAGATATATATACATATATATATATATATATATATATATATATATATATATATATATATATATATATATATATATATACATATATACACATATATATATATATATATATATACATAAATGCAAACATTCCTTTGATTCTATGCACTTCCATCCGGCGAACAGAGACACAAACCCAAGAAACCCAAATTATTTTAATCCTCGAGACTGACGCGTTTCAGACACCTTGTGTGCTTGCTCACAGGTCAACATACACACTGTTCACCATGTTTTATATATATTTTTGTCATAGTGATTCCACCAGGTGATTACTTAACATAGAAGACATACTGGCGCCACTTTTTTTTGCAAACAAAAGTCTGTTTTCTGTTTTGCATAAAATAGACAATTAATTCATATTACTGCATAAATGCATGTAATCCGAGTTACATTTCACGATCCAACCAAATTCTACTTCCCTTATAACGAAGTTAAAGTTTGATTTATAAATTTGTCGTGTCACAGTTTGTGTTAAAAATAAATAAATTAGGCTTCAATGGAGATTTGATAAATAGTAAAAAACATGTTACATATACAAATATATGAAAATACTAAAATTATTAATCCTTTAACTGTGCAAAGTTCGCAAAGATTACACGTAAACAAATCATTTGGCAAAACCATGCCTAAATAAATTCCAATTCTTCTACGTGAACAGCTTTCTGTTTAAATGTACAGAGGAGTGAATATTATGCTTCATTCAAATGTGCAATAATTCAAAAAAGTGCTGTATGCCTATAAAGTGCAACTATGGTAAAAACTAACTCTTATAAAATGCTAGTGCTACTAAATCATAAATCACACTATTATCTATAAATCTAAAAACCAAAAAGGTATCTTAGTCTAAACCCTGATAAAAAACTTAGAGGGTAAAACATAAAATCCCTGCAGCCTCGACACTAATGCAGTTCATCAAAATATGTACAACAAAGCAAATTCATTTTCCATTGTCTAATTACTGATATGACATATTATAGAAAGTGGTAAAGGTCCTCGGTATTTTTGAGGCCATTGGGCATTTTGCTGTCTAACTCCAATATCAATTTGGATTCCAATTTCCTCAACATCCTTTCCCTATCTCCTCGTCTCTGGGGTTTGGGAATAGCGGCCACAACAAAGTATTTCAGACAACTGAGATTGTTATTATGCACTTGTTTAAAATGATGAGCCACCTGATACAGAGAATCATTATTGACGATGGCACCTGTAGCTTGGTGCTTCCCACGTATTTTAGGCCACGGGTGCACATCAGAACATAAACTGCAAACTCAGTTTTACAGTTAAAAATACACTTAATTAAAACTTCCTCCGGGCTAAAAGGAGTCGAATAAGAGGTAGTGTTTTCTCTGAACGTACATGCTCTGCAAGAGGAGCACCTAGTGAACCCTTGCTTAGGCTGTAGCCACATCTTAGCTGCAGCAAGTTTGGGATTAGTCTTAACAATTTGTGTCGTCATCGATGGGCCTTTCCTGTATGTAATCGTTGGCTGTGGAGGAAGGTTAGGAGCTAATACCACATCAGTCATAATTATTGGCCAATTACGCCTAATAATAGACCAGATGTTTCTTTCCTGTTTATTGAAAGAGGTTATTAGTCTCTAAACATTCTCTGCAGTTAAGATTTTCTGTATTGCTCAAGTTAGACAAAAGGGAGTCCCTAGATTTAATACTGATTTTATTGGCTGCTTCTGTGAAAATCAACTCACTGTAGCCCCTCGCTCTAAATCTTTCAAGAGCCTGTTGCTTACATGTAGTGAAGGCCTCATCTGTACTGCAGATCCTCTTAAGGTGCACTAACTCCCCAGACGGAATGCTTTTTATCAAATGTTTGGGGTGTGCGCTGCTGGCATGGAGTGTCGTGTTTCCAGCTGTGGTCTTTCTGTGTAGTGTTGTTGCTATGCTTCCATTTTTAATATAGATTTTAACATCTAAAAAATCCACATATTGTTTGCTGATCTGTAATGTAAATTTAAGATTGGCAGCATTGATGTTAATCTTGTTAATAAAATCAACGGCACTCCTCTCATCACCTCTCCACACAATAAAAACATCATCGATATATCTCAACCAGTGTTGAACATGGTTGCTGTAATCAGCGAGGAATGTGCGCTTAAGGACCCGCTCCTCCCACCAACCAACATGCAAACATGCATAGCTGGGTGAGAAGTAGGCCCCCATCACAACACCCCTCTTTTGCAGGTAAACATCATTACCAAACATAAAATAGTTATAAAAAAACATCAAGAAGCTAGATCTAAAAGCATTTTGTTATGAGTATACCAGTCCAAGTGTCTTGAATCGAGAAAATGTTTCAAAGCATTTAATCCTGTTGCATGTTCTATGCTTGTGTACAGGGATTCGATGTCTAGAGTAATAAACATCAAATCCTCTGCCCACTGTATATTTTGTTTCAAAGTATTTAATCCTCTTGCATGTTCTATGCTTGTGTACAGGGATTTGATGTCTGGAGTAATAAACATCAAATCCTCTGCCCACTGTATATTTTGCGATTTCTCCCAAAAGTCCCCTGTATCTTTTATGTATGTAGGCAGTTGTTTAACCAAGTCCTGTAGAAAATAGTCCACTTTCTGTGTCACATGTTCACCTATACGCTCAATGGCTGCTATAATTGGCCTGCCAGGGATAGGGGAGGTTTTTTGTTGACTTTTGGAATCAAATACAGTCTCTGCAATGTTGGTATTTCCACATGTAGGAAGCAGTGTTCTTCTGAAGAAATACCACCCTCTCTTTTCCATTGCAACAACTTTATTTTCAAGTTATCTCTCGCTGCATTGTATTTTTTCATATTCGTTTTCTCATAGCAGGACTGGTCTTCAAGAGGCCTACATGTGTCAAATATGTAGTCTTTTTGAGACCAGATGACAATGTTGCCTCCCTTGTCAGATTTTGTAATTACTATTTCATGATTGTTGCTTAATTTTGTCATCAGCTTGGTGTATTGCAAATCATGATTACTTTTATGACGCTTCCTGTGTTTGATATGGTGATGACGTTTTTTGCTGTCCTCAGTAACAACTTCATGAAAAATGTCAATGGCATCTTTGAACATTGCTGGGAGAAAAAGTGAGATTTGGGCTTGCATCGACTCATGCCTGCTCCACATTGTTTAATGTTTGCATTTGATAGACTTTCCTGTGTTAGCTGCAGGTCCCTACAACTTTGATAATTTTCATTGTAGACTTCACTGAGGTCATGCATAGCCAATAGTGTAGAAGCATCGGAAGCCTGGAGTTCCATACTATTGGTATTATCCTTATTGAGTTGCATTTCTTTCAGCCCTTCTTTGATACAGAAAAACTTTTTCAACTTCAATTTCCGGATAAAACAAAAAACATTGACTCTGGTACGTGTGTTATTAAAATCACTGACAGGGCAGTAAGCCAGCCCTAATGCTAATAGTTGTTTTTCGGCCTCTGAGTGTGATCATGGACAAGTTGACAATGGTATTTTCATCCAATGCTACTTTCTGTGCCAGTATGTTTTTTCCCTTGCTTTTGCATTTCCACCTTTTGCACCTTCCCCTTCTGTTCTTTCTAATTCTACTTTCTTCTTTGGATGTCTTGGCCTTAGGGTCTGGCGGCGGTCGGACGCTAAAAAATCCACTTCTTCTCCTAAATCTAACACTCTACCATGTGTCTGTTCTCCTAGGCTGATTGTGCTTCCTCCATCCGATGAGACCTCTCTAGCAAGTGAGTATACATCCGTTGTGCTTGGCATTTCATTCTCCTCTGTATTGGAATTTTGTCTCATGCCATGTGCAATTTTGTCTCATGCCATGTGTCACTTTTCTCCCTTTGTCATTGAATTTGACTTTTTAGGCGGTCTCATATTTTTCGGACAAAAGTAAAAATCCGCACTTGCTCATAGTCGGATTTATCTCTTGAAAAATGTGTACGCCTTGCGTGTCTTAATGTTATCTTCTTGTTTGTTTAAACAATCTTTTATTTCTTCTCTTGTTTTGGAAATAAATTCATTTGGTTCCAATTTGTTTAAACATTCATTAATTTGTTCAATTTCCAACAATAAAGCTTGTCTGACTATTTCTGTGTGCTTTACTAAAATTTTGCCCAAATTCATTTAAGCCAGTAAATTACTTTCGCCCTATTCCTTCAGAATGCTAGAATTAGGGCTTTCATAACTCGGAGCCAGTAAGATCCTTGCACCGCGTGGTACTCGCCCTGCCTCCACATACTTAGACAATGATTTATACTCCCACCATTTAGTTATTTCGGATTTCATACATTTCTCAAGCTTTCTCAGAAGGGCTTTAGTGTCACCTTCTTTAGCTGTATTACTGGTGGTGGGCACTTCTCACATTGTTGACATCTTGGGTGAACTGCAAAAGAGTTCCTCAGCTGCTGCTTCTCGCTCGCGAACTGTTTCCACTGACATCTCAAGGATATAATGTAAACAATGTGCTTAGCGCTGAGTGTTGCTCATTAAAGCAACTTCAACCGTGCCTCCTTCTCCTCCCCACCTGTTCGCTATGTTTTATATATATTTGTGTCATAGTGATGCCACCACATGATTACTTAACATAGTAGACATACTGGCGCCACTTTTTCTTGCAAAGAAAAGTCAGTTTTCTGAACATGCAAGGACATGCAAGGTCAGTACACATTATTCGCATAAAATAGACAATGAATTTATATATATATATATATATATAAATATATATTTTTTTCTTAACCAATTTGCTGCTTTGAGGATGTCCTCCAGCCTTCCTGATGAAATAAAGGCTTTTGAGGCCATAGCCCCTCTTACTGAGAGGGTCCAAACACAGAAATGTATATGCCAGCTTCGGCTATAAACCATCGAATCCACCTAAGTAAGGTAGAAGGGGACACATGGGAATAGAGTTCTTTGAAGAATTTAAGTAACTGAGATACCCCTGGGGGACGAAAAGCAGCAGTTTGGGATTCGTAGCAATGAAGACATGATACCACGCATACCATTTTACAGTCTGGAAAGGAAGGATAAAATATTGAGGAGGAATTAGTCATATAAAATGAAAAGTTACTCCCTAAGGAGGGAAAGGTTAATTGTCAACATCAAGTGCTTTCAAATAAAAACTTTACTTTAAATGATAATAAACATAGAATCATAGTCAATATTGCTGATAACTGTTTCAACAAAAGGAATTCATTGTCAGGCCAAGAAAGCATAAAGTCTAATACTACTTTTACATCCCAAAGGTTTGAGTACTTGGGTTTCAGAAGAATCTTGACTCAAATTGATTTACGTACTCTACACACCAGTAAATGTTCACCTGCTGGTTCTCCTTTCACTAAGACATGATCGGCAGACGTAGCAGAACGTTAAGAGTTGATTGTCCTGTAGACTTTCTCAGACACAAAAATAGTAACAAGAAAAGTTGACAACATCTACCAGAGATTCAGATATGGGATTAATCTCTTTATTCACACAACAGTTAACCCAGGAAGCCCAGGCATATTTATAACCCGATTGAGTGGAAGGTGCCCAGTAATTGTTGATAACCGACAATATCTCTGACAAAAGGCCTGAGACATGCCAAGCTGACTTGAAATCTTTCAAATTTTAAGATGATTTCTCCTGAGTATCAGGTCATGTGCTTGATCCTGAGCATTCAAAAGTAATTGTGGAAAGGTAGGAATAAGTCTTGGAAAATCCACAGAGAGGGCCAAAAGGGGGTTATCATCCCCAATGTGGCACGGTCTCTTCTGACATGAAGAAGGGTTCAGATGATCAAAGGAGGAAAGACATAAGTGTAGAGAAAACCCCAGTGTTATAGGAAAGCGTTCAGAGCCTCTGCTCCTGGATCCGGTTTCCAGATGAAGAAGTTAGGAAGCTTCTAGTTTGGGCAGGAGGCAAAAATATATTTGCAGAGGTTCCCACAGATGGATAATCCTGCGGAAGTCATTGGGATGAAGGGATCAATCGTTGCTGTCAAAGAGGAACATGGATCCCCAATCTTTAACAGAAATGGAGAGACCTGGAATATATTCTCATGTAAGGAAAATTTCTCTTTCCAGGTAATACTGCCAGAAATCCTTGGCGAGATCTTCAAGTCATTTGAATTTTACTCCTCCTAGTTTGTTTATGTTGAGTACTGCAAAGACATTGCCCATCCGCCAAAGGATACAACAATCTGCTTTTGAACAAGGAAAACTTTTACAATGAAGGAAATTGCAAGCTGTTCTTAACAATTTTATGATACTGAGATTTTACCATTCAACCATTTTTTTCCTGTCACAATATTCCTGCATCTTGCTCCCCAACCTGTTCTTGTGGTGGTGGATTCTGAAGAGATATCTGGGGCCTGGCCAAAAATGGGCTATTCTAGGCTTCAATCTAGGAAAGCCACCACTTCAACATCTCCTGAGACTCAAGGGAAAGAGAACAATAACAATGAGGTAGGGAAGGCCTCTGCGAAAATGACAAGTCTTTAGACATTGAATCACTTGATAATAAAGAGGGAAAGGAAAAATTGCTTGAATGGATGCTTAAAGAAGGACCACAGTCCTTGCTAACCTGCAGAGAGAAAATCTGTTCACTCTCACTACAGAGCGTACCTCTTCCTAGATCAGCTTGACCTTTTTTGAGGAGGGAAGTGTCGGGCCTGCGTTCCTGGTAATGTTGACAAGATTAGCCAAACACAGCAATGCCTAGGATGCCCCCATCGAAAAGAGGTGAATTTAACAATGCTTGTTTACTGTGTGTCAATGATTGTTTAATGGAGTTGTGGGCTCGTAGTCAATGCCTTTTATTGTTCAATAGGGAGTGGCTCCAAGGGCGTGGTCTTGGGCTGGGAGTTTTTAAGCCAGGCCCATTCCCGAAAACCCTGCCTGCTGTTAGTCTTCCTTTTGGAAACACTTGGATGCTTGCAACTCTCCCGATTCTGAGGTTTTGGTCCCTGCATCTTGCTTCTGCCTTCAAGTTTCCTCAGTCTAAACCGCATTTGGGGAATTGTTGCCATTGTATGTTTTCATGTTGTGTTTGATTGTGTAAATGCATGTTCATCATGCCAACTTTCTAAGACAGTCAGCCTTTGTCAAATACAGTACGGGTGTTGTGTTATGTTTCAGTATATTTAAGAAAACAGCCACCAGTCATTACAAGGTGCTAGGAAAGACGCATTTGTGCAGAGTACCTCAGATGTTAATTAGGGGATGTGTTGTACGCTGTGCTGGTGCATAACCTCTGAGCATGTTTACCATTGTTGAGCAGATCTCATCTTGTTATTTATATTGCTGTATGCACACACTGTGAATGAATAGTGAAGTGGATATATAAAGAGCTTACTGTAATGTAACAGTGGGTGTAACCTTGATGATACATGTGAGTGCAACAGAAGGTACTCACAATCCTGTTGTTTTTCTTGAGATACTAGAGTCTGTTGTAACCCTATGATCAACTAATCAGTCGTCACAGTTGAACCTTACAGGCATCATCGACATTCAGTAAAGCACCATCCATGTTCATATAGGTAGGTGATAGGTGAAGGGACGTTGGGAGTAATTACAGGGTTGATGTTCACTGTATATTACTCTATGAACACTTGCACTTCAATGAAGAAATCCCACTACTACCCTTGCACTTATATGACGAAATCCCATTACTAAGTGCCCAGTTTCAGTCTAGGGAGAGAGAGAACAACCAACACGGGAAGGGGGATTGCTACAGGTATACCCAATATTTATGTACGCGGTCAATTTTCTAACGTGTTTTTTTAACTCATTAAGGATAGCTGCTAGTCAGTCCTTCTACATGTAGAAGGTGTCCAGTTCTGCAGAAGGTTTCCAAAATTGAGTGCCCAGGGAGTGAGGTTGGACGATCCGCATGGATCCACCATCTCTCTCTCTCTCTCTCTCTCTCATCCATTCCTCTTTCCCCTGACGCTTCCCAGGGCTCGCCATGTACACTTCATGGATAGCGCTTTGACATTCAGGACAGTTTGGAACAAGCAACCTGAGTCGTTATTTATCTCTGTGGGACAAACAGGTTAGCGCTCAACAGAAAGACAGCTGATTTTCTAGAATCTAGGATGAATCCTAAAAACTGAGTTGTTTGAGAGGGGGATCAGAATCGATTACTTTGGACTGATCACAAACCCAAAGTTTTAAAGAAGGAAGACCGCCCAGATTGTCTGTGTTTGTACTTCTTTTTTGCACTTGCCCATCAATAATATATCATCCAAGAAGACTACCAGTCATACCCCATGAAGTCATAACACAGCTATAACTGGTTTTAGAAGTTTGGGAAAAGAATGGGGTGCTGATAAAAGGCCAAAGGGTAAAGAAAGGAACTGGAATCTTCAACTTTGCCAAATTAATTGAAAGTTATGCAAATGTGACCAGTGAATGGGAATGAAGAGATAAGCATCACTGTGGTATATCTTTATCATCCAATAATCTTTTTGAAGGGAATCACAAAGAAAGCAAATCCCTTCCATTTTGAAATGTCTGTACACTAAAAAACTGTTCAGAGATCTGAGATTTATTACCGGACAAAAGCCCTTGTCTGCTTTCTTTACCAGAAAGAGGCTGCTAAGAATACCGTGGGAATACATTGGAATCTCCTAAATGCCCCTTTGGATAACAAATCCTTAATCTATTGTGAGATTAGTTCGGTTTCTAGAGCACTGAAAACTATTGGTCGAGGAGGCATCAACTGAAGGGGAGGGGAATAAAACTATCTGATATCCTTGAATTGTTAGCAAAACTCATTAGTCTGATGCAACTCGTCTTCAATTGTTGAAAAAGAGAGAGAGTGAGTCTGCCATTCATCTTTCTCAGGGAAAAAGATTTAAAACAGTATGACCTGCCTGTATTGGCATGGGATCTATCGCTGCCTTATTGAAATCGACCTCTGTAGCTATGTACCGTCTGTGGGTAGAAAGAAGTGTATCCTGCTTTGTCATTGAATCCAGGAGTATGCCCACCTCTTGGTGTATAAAAGGAAGGTTGATAAGTGCTCTGTTGATAATTCCTGGAGATGCAAGCTCTCCTTCATCAGGCTTTTTGAAAAACATGAGGCACAAAAACGTTCTTAAAGTTTTGTTGAGCTTTGTTTAGTGAAGTAAAAGTTTGAATTTAGACAGAAATTTCTTTGAAAGAATTGTCACCAGAGAAATGCCTTCCGCCTTTGGTCCCAGGTATTTGTCTGCCATCTCACCCAGCTTAGGATCAATCCTCATGAAGATGGTTTTCCTCCTCTCCGATGACCACACAACATCAGCATTACTCAGGAGACAAATGACCAGCGGATTCCAACCTCTAAGAACTGGTAGATTAACGGGCGCTCCAGTGAGTGCTCCATCTTCCGAAATTTCTGTAATTTGTGTCAAGGGACCCAGGACATTTAACAGTTTGTCCCAACATTGTTGAAGAGCTTTGTCATTTACTTTCTTGGGATCCTTTTACTTTTTTGAAAGGTAAGTTACCATGGCAGGGTCTATATCCGGGGTAGATGATAGGTTGAGAGGGAGAAGGAGTCTGTGACACTCCGCACTCAGATTATTATGGCTTGATTTATACTATTTATCCTATGGGATTGGAAGGAGGATATGGGGGTAGAAGGGGTACTTTCTCCTGACCTGGGAAGTGATATCACTACAGGATCAACATAAGGAGATCCTACGAAATCAAAGAGTGAGTCCGAAGGATTAGGAGAGGTATTCTTTGGACCCTGAGGAACATTTGGGTCTCCAACATCGTCATTAGTATCATTTGGATTATTGAATAAGAATGATCGGAATCAGAATGTTTAAGGAAGGGAATCATCTGGAAAATAAACTTTTCTCATTTTTGAAGGGTGCAACCAGAGTTGAGAATGGAAGTAGATAATACCTGGGACTGAGACTCTGCAGTCGTTCTTTCCTATGAGGTGCCAAATTGGTGGTTAATAGAATGTTAATGGTGTCCCAAAGTAGTTTGGGGTTCATTTGTTGAATAAGGAACCTAATTAACTTGTTACATGAATTGACAATAGATTAACTTCACATCTCCTGCGTCGATTGCATTGACGCTGAAACAGTGGAGTGGATGACCTCCAATACCAACCAAAACTAGGTCTTCACTGGCAAACTCCTGCCCAGAAGGCCTGTCTAGGACCTCCTCTTCTACTGAGGAGTTGGAGTCGTGAGGCTCTGAATTAAATGAGGGCTTCCTAATGGCTAATCTTTTCAGACCACTTTTATCTGTGCCCTCCAAATAACACGTAAAGAGTGTTCAATCAATTAGGGAAATAAATATAATAAATCAATATGAGTAAATAAAGTTGAGGAATTAGGGAAATAAATATAAGCAAATAAATGGGAAATTTTGTTAAGAAAATAATTGTTTCTAATTAATGAATAAATGTAGGTTAGTTAACCTAAATTAAAAGACAAAATGTAGAGGTTTGGCAAAAAGGCTTAATAAAGTATGTGAAAATCACTCTGTAAACTAAGGTTGTGGCAAAATAGAGAAAGAAACCTTCTCCAAGAGAGACTCACTGCCAGTTTGTCTGTTACAGGAAATGTTAACATGAGCAGATGAGAGAAAGGTCAGTGATGATTAATTAGCAGTTGCCCTGAGGTCAAGGAAGGGCCGCAGAGTGAGGCAAAATGAAGTACTTGTGAGCTGTGCACCCTGGATCTGCCGTGCCTGAGGTAAACAGCTAATTTTGACAGGTGCCTGCTGAGGGAAGAATGCAGGAGCCTGAATGATGGCACTGATTAATACCAGAGGCAATCTAACACTAACTAGGCAGATCACATTTATATTAATAAAATTACTTGGAAATATGCATGAAAAAATCAGGAGATAAAACATATACTTATCTCTGCTAGAGCAGCAAAGAAGAGGATAGGTGCTGCTCGGCAGAAATAATTATATCAAAGACTTTACCCTGATTGATGGTCTACACATGACATCATAACCTATGTAGACTGCTAAACTTTGCAAATTATTGTATAGTATTTCTTCCATATTGTGTTATATATCGGTTTTTCTTTGCTGCTGGAGATTTCCAGTAAATAAGATCAGTTATAATCAAGCCTCTGGTCTTGTAATAGAATACATGCTGAACATACCTAATTATTAGACTGCATTCATAGGATAAATATAGAATTTGGGAGCTAAAAAGGAGATTGTTTTTGAGGGTATGCTTGAACTCTGGAATCATGAAAGGCAATACAGATTTCAGAAGATGGAACATGCCACCGAAAGGGCCTGCACAATTGAAAAGGCCAACACCATAATGATGTGTAGGAAGATTTGTGTAAGGTGAGATGGCGATTGTTAATAGAACAAATTGTGATGTTTCGGATTTGATATACAAGGAGCTGAGCAAGGTACAGGGGTGATGTGCTACTTAATGTTCTGAATACTAGAGTAAGCATAGTTCACCTTGCATTGATGAGATGTCAACCATAGGAGCTGAGTGTGGCCTGAGTTTGGATGTGGGTAGGAAAGCAGGTTGTGGGATCCTACAAGACTACCCTTTAATTTGGGATAATGTGATTGAGGCGGATTATAAAAATCAATGGACTGGCAACTTACTTTAAGGTCCATGGAAGATTGGACTGGAGTAAAAATAAAACAGTGTTTTACGGACTATTTGACAAGGAAGAAAACTAAAGAACATGGAATGATATGTACTCTTTAGGATTAAGCAATGGGAAATGTATTTCAAGGTTCTGGCAATTGAGCACAAACTTCTACATTTACACTGTCCTTCCTGACATCAAAATTTATACCCTATCAACCTGTTGGAGAAAAATCTATTCATCAAGTAAGACAACACAATTTTACACAATAATATTGTTTTAATCAATCAATCAACTGGGAAAAGGAGCCAGTCTCAAACAGAGACCAAAGTCTGAAGTTCCGGATTACATGCAGTAGTATATATAGTGAAAAGGCCACAAAAATACATGGGTTACAAATTCCTACATGACCCAAATAGCAAGCTGGGCAGATAAGATATTGCCAAAACACAAATATTTCCAAGAATTGTGTACGTGTCCATGTTTAGCAGAAACCCCCTCTTTCGGGTTTTTCCTTTCATTCTCAAGGGTGAGGTAACAGAAAAACAATTTTGTTTTTCTGTATAGTGAGTGATTATCTCTAGTTTGACTTGATTGGGCCCAGCCTATCTGACTTGAACATGTTCTCAACAGGCTTGCACTAAGGCGGAATCCACCATTGTTTAGACCCTGAACTCAATTCTCTGTGACAATGCAGAAACATTGTCATCCTTTTACAATATGCTATTATTACCTGAAAAATAAGACATGTCAAGAACAATATCACAAGAAAAAGCGACAAGGACTTAAACAACGCCAGCATCAAGGATGGCACCCATTCGAACTAGCCCTCGAGCCACCTGTTAGGGGCACCCACTTCATTGACCATTTTGTTGTGTAGGTCATGCAATGTCTGAATGGCCTCAGTCAATGACCTATTATCTTCATGTCCTAGTCCTAGGACGCTCCTGCGCCGCACGGCCACCAGCTGCTGCGTGTGCTTCCCCCTCCGCTGTGCCTTGCTGCCCGACTGCCGCCTCGTGACCACGCCCCCTCCCCAGAGCGGCGTGGTCCGTGATCGGCGCTCCGCTCCCTGTGCCCCTGGTGTATTTTCTGTATTTTCTGTATTAACTAAGTAGAATTGTTATTGCCATAATTGTTGTATTTTCCGCTGTATTTGTTAATATTGTAGTTTCTCCCGCTGTTTTTCCTGTTCTCTCCTGCCTGTTGCCGCCCTCCGTCGTCCCTCCCCGCTCCCCGCTTCCCGCCACCACCGCTGACCCCGCCCCTTTTTTCCTTCTGTTCCCTCCCCGCTCCCGCCTCCCAGCTGCTCCGCCCACCCGCGCACTTGGCCATATATGGCGACCGTGCGACGCAGGTGAGTGTGTCCTAGTCCTAGGACGCTCCCGCGCCGCACGGCCACCAGCTGCTGCGTGTGCTTCCCCCTCCGCTGTGCCTTGCTGCCCGACTGCCGCCTCGTGACCACGCCCCCTCCCCAGAGCGGCGTGGTCCGTGATCGGCGCTCCGCTCCCTGTGCCCCTGGTGTATTTTCTGTATTTTCTGTATTAACTAAGTAGAATTGTTATTGCCATAATTGTTGTATTTTCCGCTGTATTTGTTAATATTGTAGTTTCTCCCGCTGTTTTTCCTGTTCTCTCCTGCCTGTTGCCGCCCTCCGTCGTCCCTCCCCGCTCCCCGCTTCCCGCCACCACCGCTGACCCCGCCCCTTTTTTCCTTCTGTTCCCTCCCCGCTCCCGCCTCCCAGCTGCTCCGCCCACCCGCGCACTTCGCCATATATGGCGACCGTGCGAACGCGCAGCGGGCGCGCCGATTGTGCGCCGAAGGCGCACCAAAGGTAAGCCCGTCTGCGCCCGTCCGCGCCTGGACCGCGCCCAGTGCCAGGCCCCCTGGCCCCCACCGACGGAAGCCAACCCGACGAACCTACAACGCCGCCGAACTCATCGCACTCAACACCGGCGCCATCCCGAGATGTCACCGCGCCTCCCCGAGGCACACCCACGGACCCTTCAGCTGCCACGCCTGCAAGTTCACCTGCAGCCACACTTACCCTGCACCAGCACTCGCCAAGCCGAACACCAGCAGCAACCACCTCAAGTGTATCCTGCTCAACACCGCTCCATCCACAGACACGCCGTAGAACTCTGGAACCTCCTCGACACCACCGCCCCTGACGTCGCCTTCCTCACAGAGACCTGGATGAACGCCTCCTCAGCGCCAGACATCGCCATCGCCATCCCAGAGGGCTACAAGATCACACGGAGGGACCGCACCGCCAACCAGACGGGAGGAGGCATCGCCATCATCCACAGAGACACCATCTGCATCACGACCAACACCGACGACACCCTAACCACCGCCGAACACCTGCACTTCCAGATCCACACCGACCCGAAGACCACCCTCAGAGGCACCCTGATCTACCGACCCCCGGGTCCACGCACACGATTCAGCGAGGACATCGCCGACTTCATCAGCCCGCATGCCCTCCCCTCCGCCGACTACATCCTCCTGGGGGACCTCAACTTCCACCTGGAGAACAACAGCGACCGCAACACCATCACCCTGCTCGACAACCTCGCCAACCTCGGACTCAAGCAACTGGTAACCACCCCCACCCACCTCGCCGGACACACACTCGACGCCGTCTTCTCATCCAGCAAAGACGTCACCTTCAGCCACGCAACAGGACTCCACTGGACGGACCACAGCTGCGTCCACTTCACCTTCAAAAGAACGACGACCCACCACCACCAGCAACAGGTTGCCCGAAGAAGCTGGAACAAGATCACAGCCGACCAGCTCACCGCTTCCCTGAGCCAGCACCCTCCCGCCAGCTCAGCGAACCCCAGCCAGGCCGCCGACAACCTCACGAGGTGGATCAACAACTGCGCGGACGAACTCGCCCCTCTGAGAACCCCGCCCAGCAGACCCGGCAGCAGAAAAACCCCATGGTTCACCGACGAACTCAAGAGCTCCAAGAAGAACTGCCGAGCCCTCGAGAAAGTATGGAGAAGGGAACCAACTACGGACAACATGACCACCCTCAAGCTCGCCACCCGGAAACACCACCAACTGATCCGCGCCACCAAGAAAAATACATACAAGGACCGGCTGGACAACAACGCACACAACTGCAAGGAACTCTTCAACATCGTGAAAGAGCTCTCCAACCCCAACGCCGGAAACAATGACATCACCCCGTCGCAAGACCTCTGCAACTCCCTCGCGTCCTACTTCCACAACAAGATCGCGGACATACACAACAGCTTCAGCAACCAACCAATGCACGCCACAACCGCAACAACGCCACCCACCACCACCCTCCGCACCTGGACTCCGATCAGCACCGAAGACACCATCCGCACAATGAACTCCGTCCACTCCGGATCTCCGACTGATCCCTGCCCTCACCACATCTTCAACAAGGCCGACGCTGTCATCGCACCCCACCTGCGGGACATTATCAACACCTCCTTCGACACCGCCACCTTCCCGGAGAGCTGGAAGCACGCAGAGCTCAGCGCTCTTCTCAAGAAACCTACAGCGGACCCCACCGAACTCAAGAATTACCGTCCCATCTCGCTCCTCCCGTTCCCGGCCAAAGTCATCGAGAAGACCGTCAACAAACAGCTGGCCGCCTTCCTCGAGACGAATGGATCCCTCGACCCCTCACAGTCTGGCTTCCGAGCGAACCACAGCACCGAGACCGCCCTCATCGCGGCCACCGATGACATCCGAACCCTGATGGACAACGGAGAAACAGCGGCCCTCATCCTCTTGGACCTCTCCTGCGGCTTTCGACACTGTCTGCCACCGCACCCTAGTACAGCGCCTCGTCAACATCGGTATCCAGGAGAAGGCACTGGAATGGATCACCTCCTTCCTCAACGGAAGAACACAGAGAGTCCGCCTACCACCGTACAAGTCAGAGGCCACCGAAGTCATCTGCGGCGTCCCTCAAGGATCCTCGCTGAGCCCCACCCTCTTCAACGTCTACATGAGCCCCCTCGCGGCCATCGCACGCCAACACAACCTCAACATAATCTCCTACGCCGACGACACCCAGCTGATCCTCTCCCTGACCAACGACCCCGCCGCCGCCAGAGCCAACCTGCACGAAGGGATGAGAGATGTAGCCGAATGGATGACGACCAGCCGCCTGAAACTGAACTCAGACAAGACGGAGGTCCTCATCCTGGGCTCCTCGCCCTCCGCCTGGGACGACTCCTGGTGGCCCCCCGCCCTGGGCACCGCACCCAAACCGACGGACCACGCACGCAACCTGGGCTTCATCCTGGACTCCTCCCTCTCCATGACCAGACAAGTCAACGCCGTCTCCTCGTCATGCTTCAACATCCTACGCATGCTACGGAAGATCTTCTGGTGGATCCCCACCGAGACCAGGAAGACTGTCACCCAGGCCCTCGTCACCAGCCGACTGGACTACGGCAACGCCCTCTACGCCGGAACCACCGCCAAGCTCCAGAAGAGACTCCAGCGGATCCAGAACGCCTTAGCCAGACTCATCCTCGACATCCCACGAAACAGCCACATCTCCGGACATCTGAGAGATCTGCACTGGCTCCCCGTCAACAAAAGAATCACCTTCTGTCTCCTCACCCACGCGCACAAAGCCCTACACGACCAAGGCCCGAGCTACCTCAACAACCGGATCAACTTCTACACTCCCAAGCGCCACCTCAGATCAACCAGCCACGCCCTCGCCGCCGTCCCCCGCATCCGAAGAGCGACAACAGGAGGAAGGTCCTTCTCCTACCTGGCCGCCAAGACCTGGAACTCACTCCCGACCGACCTGCGCCTGACCCAAGACCACCTCTCCTTCAGGAAGAAGCTCAAGACCTGGCTGTTCGAGCAGTAACGGCCCCCCCCCCCCACCTAGCGCCTTGAGACCCTACGGGTGAGTAGTGCGCTCTATAAATGACTTGATTGATTGATTGATTCATCGTTGGCTGGCAAATAAGTACAGCCGGCGAACCCAATCTTCTTACACACCTCTCTTTCCATTTACGTCATTACGTCCGATATATATCTGTGCTGCACTACCATCAGTCTAAGGGATTGGAGTTCTTCCTTGATGTTATTAAATCCCTCTTCAGTTGCGTTGATTGTTTTCTTTAACTTCCAGCGTGTCAATTGCAGCCAGCGGGCAGTTGCTTGAACAAATGGTAGAATGCTCCCGATAAAGAGCTGGGCATCGTTGAATAGTCTGTATTCCTGAGGGAGTTCTTTCCAGACTGCAGTACCATGGTATTCCGAAGTTCTATTTGTCTGGTGCTCGTGAAGCAAGATCGTTGAATAGCCCATGGAATGAACAAGTAACTGGGAGATGTTCACACCTGCTATCAACATCACCAGGGAGAGGTTGCACTAGGGCTACGAATAGCAGTAGTACTGCGCTCAGAAGGAAATAAAACAAAAAATACACAACTTAACAGAAGTATTGTCTATTGTTGGAACGATAGAGCGATGTTTTACTCCGGTTGCTTCTCCCAAGCAATTGGTTTGTGTCCTAAAGGATACTTTTGGGTGAGAACAGCCATCATCAACTGGCAATTACAGTGGCAAAAAAAGGAAAAACTCTTTATTGTAGTCTGGTGTTCCCAACACTGGTGCATTTTTTATCTCTGTTTTTAGCTTGCTAAATGTTTGTTTCAGCTCTTTAGTCCATGTTATCCTGTCTTTCTTTGTTTTAGCCTGTTTGATAGTTGAAAGCTGTGTTGATATTAAATCACTGTACTCAAATCCCATTGTCTGAGATAATTGCATAAGTCCAGAAATGTCTGCATTCCTTTCACAGTCTCAGGCTCTGTCGGATGACTTCTGTTCTTTTGGGCGTACCTCGGCGGCCAGAGGCTGACTGCAGTTGTCCTAAGCATTGGACTTTTTCCTGACAATCATTTTTCACTGTTCATCTTGTATCCTCTTTGAGCAAGGGTGCACAACAGGGTCTTTTCTACACTGTTCTACTGTCGGATTACAGATAAGTAGGTAATCGACATACTGCAACACTGTACTATCACATTGAAAATTAGTGAGGTCATTCTTGACGGTCCTGTTATAGGCGCTAGGGGACTCACAGTACCCTTGAGGTAATCGAGAATGGAGATACTGAGAACTGCGATAGGAAAATGTGGTCAAATAGTGACTGTCTAGATGTAGGGGAATGCTAAAGAAAGCATTCTTTAAGTCTATGACTGAAAAGTACTTAGCATCTTGTTGTACAGTGGTGAGGATCACAAAAAGGTCGGGCCTACAGGTATTTCTGGTATCACTATGCCATTAAGGGGGTGCAGGTCTTGTTGCCCTTGTCCTTCTTGATCAGGTTCATTGGAGTGCTGCAGGGGGATACACCTGGGTATATGACTCCCTGCTCACCAGTGCCTGTATATCGGATGCTATGCACCCCTCAGCTTCTTTAGATAGAGTCAGCAGCAGTGCTCCTTCCTTGAGGCTTATTCTAAATAGTACTGCTGTGTGGATGAGGCAAACATTATGGGGCCTTTTGTCCACAAATTAGAGGGTACTTTCACAAAGTCACGGTCATTGATAGGGCTGGAGAAATTTCTTGGTACCACAGGCTTGTCTCCAGTGTGGTGTGAAGGGGTGTACTGTCTTGGAAATAATCTCTGTTCTTCTGGGGTCATCAACAAACAGCTGGTCATCTCCCACATGCATGTTGGGATCATGAAAGATGACACATGCCCACATTGCACAGGTGTGGTCACTTGCCATCAGAGTCCTATAGACGGGAGACACTTCCAGACCCTCGATTTCCAGAATGAAGTTTTTGTCTAATGCTTCAGAATAGGGGCTCTATTGTCAAAAGAGAAACATTTTATGTAATTCAACTAACTTCCCTGTCAATTCCGGTGTATCTGATAGTGTACACTGCTCTGGTGAAGGTTAAAAGGTCTATGGGTCTAATCTGGTAAAAGCCTAAAAGGTTTGTGACCATAGTCATTATGTGTGTACGAGATATTCCTGGTGTTGAATATATCATAGTTCCATCCTCTTAAAAGTGAATAGTCATGTTTAATTTTCACATGAGATCACGTCCTAGCAAGTTAGCTGGGGCATCTGGGGAGAAAAAGAGACAGCCATCAACACACCTCCCCTTATTTTCATCTCCACAGATTAAGTGAAAGGAACCCTCATCACAATCCGGGAGAACCCCTGTGTGTCCACTGATAAATTGACAGTGGGAGCCCCTTTGTGCGGATTCATGGCATAGTGGCCCCAGTGTATATGAGAAAGGTGTACTTCTTGTCATTTATGGCTACCATCACAGTGGGTTTCTGGTCTGGACTGTGGGTCACTGATAAGACTGGACACAAGACTACACCGCGGGGACCTTCATTGGGCATATTCTCCCATGTAATTTTACTGGAATGGGTTCCCTCCCCTGACAATTACCCCTCCTTGTGAGTTCTGCTGCTACAAGGTGGACTGCACTGTCTGTTGTGGCCCATACTTCATATGAGGGATGAGTTGCTGTAACTGGTAGAGTGGTATCTGTGGTTGAGGCAGCAATTGCATTTGGCTTGCAGGAGGTATATCACCTGGGGAATCATGGGAGGTTGTCCCACAATACCACCAGGTGGTGCCATTTGTTGGCCATATGTCACCCTTGTCTGGTTGTTACATTCATCTTCCTTTTTGAACCCACAATCACTAATGAAATGTCCTGGCATTTTGAAATAGTGGCATGTCTGAAATGTGTTCAGTCTTTTTCCCCAAAACCTCCCATGCCCTCCTCTTACATTATTACTGTTATTGCTTCTCTGGGGATACTGGTTGGGTGGTATCGGGGTGCCAGGAGAGGGCATACCCAGGGACACTGCAGCTAGCTGGTTGGTGGCATTGACAATTCCTTCCTCTGCTTTCTTGGTCAAATTCTGCTTGACCAATTTGGCTGTTGTTTTCTCTATTTTGTTGTTCTCACTTTTATCCTTTTCCTGTCTCTACTTACAGATATGTATTATGTGTGCCTGTATCTCTGTCCATGGTTTGGCATCTAAGGCCAGCATTGTATCTAGTTTGTCCTGCATATCAGCTGGTAGACATTTTTTCACTATGTTATAAAGTAGTATTGCATTCTGTCCCGTCCCATCTCAACTCTCTCCTACATCTTGTGTCTATTTTTCCTTCATTCTGTGGAGGAATTGAGCTAGATGCTCATTTGGCTGCATTGTCTGTGTCATAAGAGACCTGATGTCTGGCCTGTCTGGATACATTTTTCTCAATTGCTTCCAAACAATTCCCCTTATTCTGTTAAAGGGCGCCCCACAGGCACGGTGCGTCCATTGGGGCGTGGGGGCATAGCCCCCCCCCACCCGCAGCTCCCTCTGCGTTTCTGAACTTAAGTAAACTGACTCAGTTTACTTAAGTTCAAAGACGCTGAGGGAGAACTGACAATCATGTCAGTCAGCATGAGGTCGGGCCGCCCACCCCCTTCAGAGACTGAAGGAGGTGGGCGGTCCGGCGTCATGTTGACTGACATAGTGGTCAGACCGTCACCAGGGGCAGGCAGCAGCACAACACAAGTGCGCATGAGTGGGGACGGAGGGCACATTTTTTGCCCGTGCCCAGTCATGCGCACTTGTGTTTGAACTGGTTTTCACATGCCCATTAGGAGCCCCTCGGTCTCCTAATGGGCGTACGGCGGGCGAAGAGTAGCCGTGCCCCAAGTCAATCCTGGTGCTGCAGGCAGCACCAGGATTGGCTGAGAGGGCTGCCAGTCCACTTCAGTGCCGTTGTGAAGGAGCCAAGGGGAGCAGAGGCAGCGCGGACCGGCGATCAGGTAAGTGTTCAGTTTTATATTTATTTCCGTGCCCCCCCGTGAGCCGCGACTCCCCCAACGCCTCTGCGAGCCGCCATCGAACAAAGGAACATCGTGAAATGCCTATCGTTGGTGAATGTGGATGGTTTAGGACTGGGAGAAGAGGACTGTTATTTCTTTACCTCCACAATATACTTTCCCTTTAAGAATGAGCATTATGATATCTGGAAACCAAAAATATTATTTTTGGGATGTTTGTTAGGGTTTAATATCACTTACAAAGGGCAAAACGGGGACATGCGCAGTAGGAAGGAGTAGGTCTTCAGCTTCTCGGTGTCCACGCTCCGCACCCGCACAGTGTTATGCAGTCTGCTCTGTGATTTAGGCGCCTCCTCTGTAATGCCCCTGCTGCCGTGCACAAAACAGAAGACGGAGTGCAAAGAATGCACAGATTATTCTAAACTGGCACAGTTATTTACTGCATACGGGACCGATCATCCCCGTGGTGAGCTGGGTCATTATTTCTCAAGCTTCCACAATCTACATTATAACTAGGCAAAAACGCACTTGCAATCTACCGGCAGCCATTGTGGGGTGCAGCGATTTGCATATTCCCCATCAGCAACATGTGATATACTGTCCGCGCTTGCTTTATGGTTCACGCTGCGGCATGCAAAGGCGTGCATCCCAGCTCATATGTTTTCAATTTTTGCAGTGTTTTATCATTTAGAAAGCAATAGGAAAGGGGGGCCTCTTGGCCCCCGCACGTATGGCGGGGCACGGGACCCCCCCTTCCCCTGCACCCTCGGTGGTGGAGCATGCCCCTTTCACCGCGTCTTGATGACGCGGCGGGCGCGCCCCACCCCCGGATTGCTTCCAGGTCAAGGGGGGGAGCTAGGGGGGCAGACCAGTGGGAACTGGTCTGCCCCCATTAAGATTTAAAAGGCCGGGAAAGCGTGGGAGGCGCCCTCTTGTCCCTGCGCTCTCCAGGCCTGCACCGTGCCCCCAAGGGGCAGAATAATCTTTTGTTGCTTTTTGGGTGCAGGTTCGAGGTCCCGTCGCCGCAGTATTGGAACTGCTGCAGCATCGAACTGCCCCCTTTTTCCGATTGGTTCTGGCTGTTGAGATCGCGGTGGGTGCAGGCTGTGGCTAGCGATTACTGCCACCCACTTGTGGGCTGGGGGACCAGTGGACCAGTGTTCTATCCTCGGCATCGGCTCAATTTTAACACAGGAAGACGCTGGGCTGTACCGCTGCTACCGCAGAGCACGGTGGAAGTGCATTTGTCAAGCAGTAAGGCAGCGAGGAGGGAGAAGGAGAGACACGGGCCGAGGGGGCACTTGAGTGCAGCTGCAAGTTGTGCGGAACTCGGAGAGAGTGAAACAAGGTCGGCCGTGGTTAGTATCTGGATGGGAGACCACAGACAAAACAGCAAAAGGGTATCAGGTCGAATTGGGGGTATTTGAAACTCTTTAAGCACGCTTATAGTAAACCTGGCATCCTGAGTTCGTTTAGCACCATTGCTGGGGGTTTTCAATAACGATAGTGGCTGTGGGCAATTTGGTTTGGTAAGGGGACAAACAAACAAATAAAGGAACACTGTCTAATATTATTGTGCCACCTAGGTTATTGTGCCATCCCTGTTTTTAACGCTTGTATTATTGTAATCTCAAGGGATCAGGAAATTTAACTAGGTAACTACACAGGTCTTTCCTGTATGCACGGCTTGTTTTAAGGGCATTGATACAACCCTCAATCTTTAAATAAGTTTGCGTGCACACGGTCGTTGGGAGTATATGGTAATACCTTTTCTCTTTGCAGAATCACCGTGAGGGGCCCCCCTTTTACATGCAGTGGTGACTGGTGAACCGGTGGACAAAAGCAGGCAGAGGACACAGGCAGGCCTGCATTTCACTGCTTCTGAAGGGCCGCCGGGCTAGAGTGCGCTCGCCCAACACCCAGACTAGCTGGTGTGTCGCGGTCACAGTTGCGTGGTGTTTATGGCCAGCCTGTGTGCCTCCAACTTTGGTACAGGTACAAGAGCACATCGTGCTCACAAGAGTGGCATAAGTGTAGGTTGTTTATCTGTCGGAATGTCTTGTGGGCGTGGTGCTAAGCGTTCCCGCATGGAGCTCATGCTGCAGGGCATGATGCGCAAGATGACAGCTATGGACAGGAGACTGTGGAAAGTGGACCAGTTGGGTAAGAATGTGGCGGAGCTCAGATATCGGTTTGATGAGCAGGTGGGCCATCTGGGAGACCCAAGCGAGTAATAGTGCCCCCACAGCCCAGGGGGGAATTGGATGCTGTGCCCAAACAGGTTAGGGCCAAGAGGGGTAGTGGTCGGGTCCCCATGCCACAGGTAGTAGGGGGGTCACCTGGGATGGTCCCAGAGGAAGTGCTTACACCACCAGTAGCACCCATACTTACTCATCTAACCCTGACAAGTTTACCAGTGACACCGGCTCCGGCCACACCAGCGCCAGCCCCACACATAGCGTCCCTGGTGGTCCCAGCCTTAATTCCAATGGTACCAGTGTTGAACCCGGCACCCACCCCGGTACGCAACATGGGATCCCTCAACCCAGTTATTCCACCTCCTCGGGTTGGTCAGGTGCCCCCTGAGCTGGCAGCACAGATAGCGGCAGTACTCCCCTGGCTGGGGATTGGGGGGGTGTTACCTTCCTCGGTGGGCGCCAAGGAGGCAAGGGAAGATCCCTCCGCAGAGGCACAAAAGATGGTAGCAAAAATCATGATTGCTAGGGGTGGCGGGTGGGGCAAGCGCACCTATTTCTCCTCAAGCAACATGTTCGGGCAGCGACGCTGGAAGAGACAAGATTGTTGAACCAACACGAGTCACTGAAAGTGGTAAGGAAGTGGCATTGCAGGTACTAGGGGAAGGTACAATACCCTCCAGGAGGAAACATCCGGCCCAGGATGTTCCACAAGAAGTGAAGGAGTTGATCTGGGTGGTTAAATATGTCTATATGTTTTCCTTGCTAGTTGATAACAGGGAAATGGAGTATGCTAAGACGCAGAAGGATTGGATGTTGCCAAGCGAATGGCGGAGCCAAATGTCAAGATTCAGGGTAGAAGAGACACTGATCAATTGGATTAGAGCTTTTTCTGTATTCATGGCGATCACAGCCGAGCGTTCCCCTAATTTGCAGGCAGAGATGGCATGTTACCAGAGTAGAATTACAACTTTCAGTGACAAATATGGAGGGGATGCTTGGAAGGAGTATGACATGACCTTCAGGAAAGCAAAAGAGTTTGACCAAACACTATCCTAGGATAGGGTTGATTCCATCTCTTGGTATGGCCAGTTTACGGCCGGGCAACCAGGAAGTGCGGGCCCAAGCTGGAACAAAGGTTACCCTTCCAAACCCCAGCAGCCCTTTCGGTCAGCGCAAGGGGGGGACACAGCCGGTAGGGCGAGGGACAGTGGGGAGCGAAAAGGGGTGTGCTGGGATTTTAACAAATGTACATGCACCAGGGCAGCAGGCACTTGTAAGTACAAGCATGCATGTTCCCTATGTGGCCACCCTTTCCACCCAGAAACAACATGCTGCTCAAAAGGTAGTGCCTCCGGTAACAGGGGAAAAAAGAAGCAGGACTAGGCGGGTTGGCCGGCGGGTAGCTCATTTACCTATTGACGTTCTGGCTATGACTCATTGGCTGAACAGGTACCCAGACCATGCCTCTGCGAGGATGTTGCAAAATGGTTTTTCACAGAGATTTAGGATCCCAGCGGTGGGATATACCGGGACACCAGAATGTAGGAATTAGCTGTCAGTTAGGCACAACTCAGTTGTAGTGGCTACAAAAATCGCTAAAGAGCTACGCCTGGGGAGGATAGCGGGTCCTTTTACTGACATATTTCAACAACAAAATAGTTGATATGTTGAGGAGTTTCTATTCTCCCACAGAACTGTGCACAAAGGATTGGAACCTCAGCGAATTAGGGTGACCCAACCTCAGCGAATTAGGGTGACCCAAAACTCACCTTGCTACCTAACAAACCCCTTACCTAGCTATCTACAGTGTCTCATTTGTCATAACAAACTCCCAATGTTTAGACAAACCAGAACGTGAGCTTACAATACCTCAGGTTACGTGACATCCCTGTACCTAATTTTGTTTGCTCGCCCCTCGGTGTGGTCCCAAAGAAAGAGAAGGGCGAGTACAGGCTCATCCATAACCTCTCAGCACCTAAGGGTGCATCATTGAACAACGCTATTGATAAAGACATTTGTAGTGTTAAGTATGCGTCTTTTGACCAGGCAGTGGTTATGTTGAGGAGTCTCGGACCTGGGGCCCTGATGGCTAAGTCGGACATTGAATCTGCTTTCCGGCTACTGCCAGTACATCCCCTAGATCAGCATCTGCTAGGTTTTTCAGTTCAGGGGATGTTCTATATGGATATGTGTATGCCCATGGGTTGCTCTGTCTCAAGCACCTACTTTGAGAAATTCAGCTCTTTTCTGGAATGGGTTTTGAGGCAAACAACTGGACATCATCATGTCATGCATTACCTGGATGATTTTCTTTTTCTGGGTGCAGCGGGCTCACAGGAGTGTGCGTGGGCATTGCAGGAATTTTGCGTGCTCATGCGGGTTTTTGGGGTCCCGCTAGCGCCTGGGAAAACAGTAGGGCCAGTAACATCCTTGGAATTTCTAGGCGTAGAGTTGGACTCAGTGGAGGGCTGTTTCAGGTTACCCAAAGAAAAAATCAGGAAATTCAGAGCAGCTCTTCAGCAATGTTTGGTTAAAAGAAAAGTGACGCTCCAGCAGACTGTGGGTCTGCTGAATTTCACACTAAGAATAATACCCATGGCACGCCCCTTCTCCCGCTCAATCTCGCAGGCCATGACGGGCCTGCGGGAGAAACACCATCACACTAGATTGTCGGCTGAGGTTTGCCAGGATATGCGTATATGGATGGCATTCCTGGAGGATTTCAACGGCAGAGTAGTGTGGTGCGGTCCCCCCACTATGTCGGCAGAGTTAGGTCTATGGACTGACGCTGCGGGCAGTGTGGGGTTTGGCGCCATACTTGGAAACAAGTGGGTGGCCCAACAGTGGGCAGTTTGGTGGGAGGAAAGCGGATTGACAGCTAACATCGGTTTCTTGGAGCTATTTCCAATATGGGTTGCATTGACAGTTTGGCCTGAACAGTTGTGTAACCAATCTGTGATCTTCTGGTCTGATAACATGACCATAGTTGAATGTATCAACCAACAGGCGGCGCGGTGTAAGTATACACTTCCTCTTGAAGGAAATTGTGCTGATTTGCATGAAACTGAATGTGCAGTTTAGGGCCAAACATGTACCGGGGGTGTTGAATAACGCAGCTGACACACTCTCTCGCTTTAAGATGCAGGTATTCAGGGAGCATCTACCATCCGCAGAGGCAACACCGGCACACTTCCCAACAACACTCTGGCAAATTGGTGCCCCCAGCTACAGAATCTCATGGCAGCTAGCCTAGCTCCCAGGACCAGGACGGCTTACGAAGGGGCGTTCATGTCTTATTGCTCCTTTTTGGGACAGGACTGGGCGGAGAAGTGGGAACAGGAGGGGAATTTTACCCAGTACATGGATACATTACATAAAGAAGGGCGCTCAGCAGCGACAGCTAGCAGACACAGGGCGGCCGTTTCTTTCTTTGCGCAGCTTAAAGGGGCCAAAGATCCCATGGACAGTTTCATAGTGCGGAGGGCGCTGAGGGGGTGACGGTGCCTGTGAAAAACTGCCACTGATCACAGACAACCGATAGGTTTAGAACGGTTGGCATCATTATTGAATGCCTTGTCTGCCACCTGTAGATCATCAGGGGAGGTACTCTTATTCAGAGCCACCTTTTCATTGGCCTTTTATGGGGCATTACGGGTAGGCGAATTGGTGGCTAGCAGCAAGCTGGACATGATAGGGGGTCTCAGGTTGGAACACACAAAGATACTGGACGATACGCTATTGATCACCATACTTAAATCAAAAACTGATCAGGAGGCCCGGGGGGATAGTTTGGTACTCCATCGGGCTCGGACTAATCCTTGCTGCCCAGTGTTCCATGTAGAGTCCTTTATCAAGCAACGAGCAGGCACAGCAGGGGGAGCATTGTTAATGCATGCAGACGGTACCCCATTGACCAGGTTTCAGTTCCAAAGAGTGCTGGCAATGACAATTAGCAAGGCTGGTTTAAATCCTAAAGATTTTGGGACGCATTCATTCAGAATAGGAGCGGCCACTGAAGCAACGGCTAGAGGGTTGAATGCAAACAGTGTAAAAAGGATTGGGAGATGGTCTTCCAACTGTTATAAACGTTATGTGCGACTGCACATGTTGTGAGGTAACAAGTAAGTTACGCTGACGCCTGTCGTATTGTTGTTTGTATTTCTGTTTCGCGAGCCTGTCACGCAGGGCGGAAACTATTACCGGGTCATCAACAGCAAGTAACCTCAGCATGGCGGACTCAAGAACAAAGGAAGGAGACACAAGTGGTATGGGTGGTTGGTCACTTATTCGTAAAGCGCGCTAAACCTGTTTTCTTTTCAGGCGACTACAGATAGAGGGCGGAACAGGCAGGTTTCAAGGTTTCCTTTCATGGTAGGGGGGGTCTTTGCCTCAGTCAGCTTAGGGGGTTCTTTACAGAATTACTTGATAGGCGCACCCCACCGCCGTCAGTGGTTATCTTACATGTGTGGCAACAATTTGGTTAAACTGGGTCCTGATGGAAGAGATAATCTCAGCAGTGAGCTGGTTAGCAAAACTGCGCTCAGGCTGCACCATAGTGTGGTCTCAGATGATTCCTAGGCTGCAATGGAGGGGGGGGACTCTGTCAGGGCGTTGAATAACTCGGTAAAGAGGATCAATAACAAGATAGAGAAATTATTTTGGTCACCTCAATTGCAGAATTTCCACATAGGTGCTTCTGGGGGGAACATTTCTTCTTACAAGATGGGGTTTACCTTACTAGGGCAGGCAACGAATTACTGGCAGACAATATTTTGGCATGGCTGGGAGGTTTTTCTAGGTAGGCATGACCTTTCAGTGTAGGAGGTTTGGGGGGGCCAGATAGTCAGTCAACTATGCTGGCCTCTGGCGGGAAGGTCATGATCGGTGAGCAGTCAATTTAAGGTCCTTAGGGGGCGTCACCATTCTTGAATGGGGTTGCCAAGGGCGAGGGGCCAATGGTCTCTCCTAGAACTCCAGGGGCAGGATATCCGCTTGGTTGGATGGGTGCGGGGGCAGGGGGAGTCACGCTTTCTTTGGGCTGGTTAGCCACCCCGCACGTACACTATGACGTCAGTACACAGCGCAGAGTGAAAGGGCCCCCTTTTTGATTAATGGAGTTCATGGAGCATACGGGGGTAACCGGGAGGGGGAGTACTCTCCCGGTAAACGGGCCCTCTGCGCATGCGCACTCGGACGTGAGGGCGTAGCTGGTTAATAAGGATCGGACACCGGTTAGCGACCTTGCCGTAGGCCCAAAAAGCTAGGATATGCAAAAATTCATATGCAGGATGTTAGATTCGGTTAGGAAACACGCTGTATTAGACATTTGTTAAGGTTAGCCCTTTGATACCCGTCTACATTGCTTGTAATCTAATGTCAAATTTTTGTATATTAATGCTTGTGTAAATATTGTTTATTTCAACAATTTTGAATGTGTTTTCATTTTTTAATAAATACAGCCGGGGGGGTCGTGAGACCCCCTACCTTCAAAAGAAAACTCCTTGCATGTCGAATTGATTTAATGGTTTAATGTTGGTGGTGCACGAGACAGGGAGGGGGTGGTCGGTAGTCCCTGGCCATAAGACAGTGCAGCCCATTGCCTGTTGTCTTCTGGGGAAAGCGGTGTACATCATTTACATTCTGGCATGAGGAATGCAGCTCTGAACACCAGCAGGGGACGCATCCCAGGGGCATCGCTGTGAGAACCACACTCTGCCCCGCACTTTGTAAGTCACCCATGGCACCTGAGCCCGGAGAGCCGGCTGTCTTGCGGCAATTTCCTACAGTAGCCGGGGCGCAGACTGCTACTGTCCTCGGGGCGAAATCCATCACGCAGAACTCTGCCTCCCAGCAAAGGCTGCTCCGAGGAAGGGTCAAGTGGGCCATCGCCATGCTGTTTGGGCTCATCAGAGACATATTTGATTTAATTAAGCTCATCAGCACTATTGATTTTGGCAGTTTCAATTACTGTGCGGTTTTGGCTTCTGCATCAAGTGTGGTAACAATTACTTATTAATCAGGATATTAAATATCTCTCCTGCTCAGCGCCTCATACTTTGTTATAAATGACAGCGCTACATCAGGAGTGCACACACCTGGAGCGGTAGATGGACTGCGGTATTGTGTTCATATTTAAACAATGCCTCTGAGATTTGCTTTGCTTTATTTAATCCGGTTGGTGCTACTGGCGGCGGGCACTTTAAAAAGATAAATAGTTAAGCAAAGCACATGGCTGGAAGTCATGAAGCGCTGCAGCTGACTGCTGCCTTATAGCTATGAACCAAGCCGGATATCTCTATTCGCTTTTGATGTTGCACCTGTAAATGAATTTTTGTCTGTTTCCTGTTTCACATAAGTTTGTTATTTTTTTTAATAATTATTTTCCATAAAACAAACATTGGAATGACTGAATTTTTGCAGGACCGAATCCGAATTCTATAAGGGTGTTATTTCCACTGGTGTTTAATGCTTTGGCTATATGGCACATTATGGTCACCATGAGCAATGTAAGTGAAGGAATTCTCTGTATATTATGGTTAAAATGGATTATTTAAATTGTTTAAAATAGTATCACAAATACCTAGACAGGCTGTAATAAATTAATCCTATTGAGTGCAGTGCAGCGAAGGGTGAGTGATGTCTGTGTGAGTGCAGGTTGAGCAGTGTGTCTGTGTGAGTCCAGGGTGAGTGATGTGGATGGGTGAATGCTGGCTTAGTGATCTGTCAGAGAAGGGTGATTAATGGGTCTATGAGTGCAGGGTGACTGTGCCTATGACAATGCAGGGAGAGTGATGTATCTGTGCAAGTGCAAAGAGACATGTCTGGCTACTCCCAGAGATGTGTTCGCCAAGCCACCTATTTTCTTTCTCAAATTTGCTTGAGAATGCAACATTTGCCCACTCTTTTTTCAAAATTTTCTCGGGGGAGACCCCCGGAACCCCCCATAAGTGGTTTGTGCTCCTTTGCTCGCCACAGTGCAGTATTTACGCCCCACCACTTTCAAATGTCACCAGCTGCCCCTGGTGCCCCATCACCTTTCGGGTTCGTCAATGTCACATCCTTTACTCCTGCCTTTGTGACCAGTGTGTCTGTGTCATCCCCTATAAGCGTACCTAGTAAGCTCCTAATGCCCCCTATTGCAAGAGTAATCCCTGTGGTATATTTTTCTAAAGCTGCTATCCATTTCCCAGCCCCTTCTGCGAGTAGTGGCAACTGTTTTTTAAGATTTTCTTTATTCCTATCGGCCATGGTATATACTGAGGCACCGCTGGGCCTTTAAATATCAAGGGCAATTGTGTCAGGACTGTAGTCCTATGGCCAGTAGGGTGACGAGATTCATACTTATGAGCACACCTCCACCACACTGAGACTTTCTTGCATAGAAGAATTGTCCCAGCAAGGATCCCCTAACCCCTGAGAAATGCATTTTTCTACATTTGCCACCATTTTTCGGAGTTCAAAGGAAGCCTCTTGCAGCCATGGTGTAATCTGCGATTTCTATCCTTCTGTCCAACCCGCTAGGTTGTCAGTTAAAGGGACAAGATTACTGCAACTATTCTAATGTTGGGCTACAATTTCATTGGGCATCAAAATATTGCCTGGATACACAGGGAGTACATGTGCCAGATCTTTCCTCAGTGTCATCTTTCCTGCTATGCCAGACTTTCCCTTTCTCCCATATGGGTGGGCATGCGCACCATCGAATGCTAATCTGTTCAGTTCCTGCTGCCCTCTTTGTAAAGCTTGTCCTGCCTTATTGCTTTCTTCTCCCTCACAGGCATACTGTGACTAGTCCCAGTTTTTTTCCTCAAGAAAGGGACATTTTGTTTATATGTTCAGTGATGTCATCCAATACCTACTCTGATCCCTCGTAGGATTTATCTGATCCCATATCTTCTTCTTCTAGGATGCTATTTGTAAGGACGGTGTCCTCTAGTCCTCTATGTTCTATCATATGAGGCCCATTTGCCCCCCTCCCACTATCCCAGGGGGTCTTCTTCTCTTTCCTGAGTCACTCTTGGGTCTGCCTCTCCATCCTCTTGCATTTTGACCATGTTGCCTACATTATTCTCCTCTGCTCCTGGGTACCTGAAACTCCAGCACCCTTGGTGTGAAAGCTACCCTTCTTGTCTAATTTTTACTGTTGGGACTTGTTTATTTCAGAAACTCTCCCTGTTTTCTAGCACCGCCCATTCTCTATGTGTCCATTGAACCTCCATTAAGTGCACCCCCATCTTTCCTAGTGGGGGAAATCTCATCCTCCAAATGAAGTGTAAATGGTGAGTCTACTATCCCTACATATTTAGTACTGCCCCAGCCATCATCTCCCATGATGTACTAGCCATTCTAGGACATGGAGATATATGAACATACTCTCCATGCTTAGAAGAAGAATCTGATAGTGGGCTATACTCAGGGTCTGTATATCCCACAGCAGGGGGGTGTGAAGATATGGGCAGTGAGTGCAGTGTGCCAGGTTGCCCATATTGGTAGAGAGGTGGAAGAGACTAAGGGGTGGTCTGAGGTTTTATCTTTAACTCTCTCATATTTGTTTCACAAAAGACCTTCCATAGGTCCATTGTGGTCTTCCTTTTCTCTAGTTTATTCCCTTGAATTTGCTTTGTAGGAAGGTAGCCATATGTTCTACCATTGGAATATCAAATGTGCCCTCTTTGGGACAGACATATGCAAGTTGTAATGTGGCTAAATGCCATTCCTTACAATATTTCTTCATCTTGTCCTTGTATCCTGAGAACACCTTAACCATGGGTTCTTAAGGAGACCCTATGTCTTTTTAGTGAACTTGATGTTATGTACTATAGTTTACACTGTAAGCGGACTCCTATTTACTTCATAGGATAATTCCAAACTTAGAAAAACCAAAGGTGGTGATGGACGGAGCGTTGACAATACAAACACTCACCCCCAGTCAACTGATCTGGGTTTAATCCATCACCGTTCTGTAGCTCACTCCGCCACCCCAGTTCAGACATGGCCATATGCAAATCAGTCTGACCCTGTGCCTCATGGGAACAGTCCCGCCCGAACTGCCAAGCCAAGTCTTCCCTGGACTGAAATCAAGCTTCCCAGGACCAGTTTCTGGCATTACAGCCGTCTTCAGCCGGGCTTGCTTGACTCCAGTGGCAAAGTGAGCAAGGGACTCACGTCTGAGCATACCCTGCCAACTTAGGGCAAACAAAGAAAAACCAAAGGTGGTGATGGACGGAGCGTTGACAATACAAACACTCACCCCCAGTCAACTGATCTGGGTTTAATCCATCACCGTTCTTTAGCTCACTCCGCCACCCCAGTTCAGACATGGCCATATGCAAATTAGTCTGACCCTGTGCCTCATGGGAATAGTCCAGCCCGAACTGCCAAGCCATGTCTTCCCCGGACCGGAATCAAGCTTCCCAGGACCGGTTTCTGGCATTACAGCCGTCTTCAGCCGGGCTTGCTTGACTCCAGTGGCAAAGTGAGCAAGGGACTCACGTCTGAGCATACCCTGCCAACTTAGGGCGAACAAAGAAAAACCAAAGGTGGTGATGGACAGAGCGTTGACAATACAAAAACTCACCCCCAGTCAACTGATCTGGGTTTAATCCATCACCGTTCTTTAGCTCACTCCGCCACCCCAGTTCAGACATGGCCATATGCAAATCAGTCTGACCCTGTGCCTCATGGAACAGTCCAGCCCGAACTGCCAAGCCATGTCTTCCCTGGACCAGAATCAAGCTTCCCAGGACCGGTTTCTGGCATTACAGCCGTCTTCAGCCGGGCTTGCTTGACTCCAGTGGCAAAGTGAGCAAGGGACTCACGTCTGAGCATACCATGCCAACTTAGGGCGAACAAAGAAAAACCAAAGGTGGTGATGGACGGAGCGTTGAAAATACAAACACTCACCCCCAGTCAACTGATCTGGGTTTAATCCATCACCGTTCTTTAGCTCACTCCGCCACCCCAGTTCAGACATGGCCATATGCAAATCAGTCTGACCCTGTTACCCATGGGAGCAGTCCAGCCCGAACTGCCAAGCCATGTCTTCCCTGGACCGGAATCAAGCTTCCCGGTCCTGGGAAGCTTGAAGCCTTTTCCTACCCAGAATCCCCTGCATACCTCAAATTTAGCTGAAAAAAAACTAATTTCTGTGTGGAAAAATTCTGGAATCTGCTTGGACCCACCCAGCGTTCCCCCGGGTCTCCTGATCAAAATGGTACCACACTTGTGTGGGTAGGCAAAGTAGCTGAAACAGGAAATGGCCCAAATCATATTGTGGAGACTTCAAAATTACCTATAACAAAACTACATGCTTTTGGGGAGTGGGAGGGACACCTGGTTTTTTGGCCCTGGGCTTGCCGCCATCTAGGGAAACCTACCAAACCCACATTTTTTAAAACTAGACACCCTGGGGAGTGCAAAGAGGAATGGCTTGCGTGGAACTCCCAACGTTTCCCTACCCGGAATCCCCTGCAAACCTCAAATTTAGCTACAAAAATATGTTTTCCACATATTTTTGCGTGGAATCACCATGCTGGCACAAATGTTACCTCACTTGTGTGGGTGTCCAAAGCAGAACTGGCTAAAAACATATTTGCAAAAAAATGTAACGCTTAGAATTCTCGGTGCTATACTCTAAATTCCTATGTTTTGGGCTCTTCCTAGTCACAGGCCTTTGGCCAACCCACACAAGTGAGGTATCATTTTACTCGGAAGAACAAGGGGAAGGCTGGCTGGTAGGACATCTGTGCCGGCACGGTGATCCCACGCAATAATGTATGGAAAAAGTGATTTTTTTCAGCTAAATTTGAAGTTTGCAGGGGAATCTGGGTAGGAAAACGTTAGGGGACCCACCCATGCCATACCTTGCTAGACTCCCCTGGGTGTCTAGTTTTCAGAAATGTGTGGGTTTGGTAGGTTTCCCTAGATGGTCGTCCAGCCCGGGGCCAAAAACTCATGGGACCCCCTTGCAAAACCGGGTTCGTTTGCGATAGGTAATTTTGATGTCGCCTCAATAGGTTTTGGACCCTTGCCTGTCAAGGTTCCTTGGCCCACCGATGCAATTGAGGTACCATTTTTCTCGGATGACTTTGGGGAACGCAGGGGGAATGGAAATTTGTGGATCCACGCAGATTCCAGAAATTTTCCCCACAGAAATGTGAGGAAATTTGTGGGGTTTTTGGACAATTTTTTAGGTTTGCAAGGGATTCTGGGTAACAGAACCAGGTGAGAGGCAGTCAAGTCACCCCATCCTGTATTTCCCTGGGTGTTTAGTTTTAAAAAATGTATTGGTTTGCTAGGTTTCCTTAGGTGCTGGTAGAGCTAGGGTTCAAAAACTACAGCTAGGTACTTTGCCACAAAAGGGTCATTTTTCGCTGTGAAATTGTGGTGTGTCCATGATGCCATTTGCGATGTTTCCTGTTGCAGGCACTAGGCCTACCCACAAAAATGAGGTACCATTTTTCTTGGAAGACTTTGGGAAACGCAGGGAGGGTGGAAATTTGTGGATCCACACAGATTCCAGAACTTTCAATCACAGAAATTTGAGGAAAATGTGTTTTTTTAACAATTATTTAGGTTTGCAAGGGATTCTGGGGGACATAACCTGGTGTGAGGCAGTCAAGTCACCCCATATGGGTTTTCCCTGGGTGTCTAGTTTTTAAAAATGTATAGGTTTGCTAGGTTTCCCTAGGTGAAGGCAGAGCTAGGTTAAAAAAACTACAGCTAGGCACTTTGCCAAAAAAGGGTCATTTTTCACTGTGAAATTGTGGTGTGTCCATGTTGGGTTTTATGCTGTTTTCTGTCCTGGGCACTAGGCCTCCCCACACAAGTGAGGTACCATTTTTCTCGGAATACTTTGAGGAACATGAGGTGGGTGGAAATATGTGGATCCACACAGATTCCAGAACTTTCCACTACAGAAATATGAGGAAAATGTGGTTTATTTGACAACATTTTAGGTTTGTAAGGGATTCTGGGTAACAGAAGCTAGTGTGAGCCAGTCAAGTCACCCCCTCCTGGATTTCACTGTGTGTCTAGTTTTTAAAAATGTATAGGTTTGCTAGGTTTCTCTAGGTTCTGGCAGAGCTAGGGTTCAAAAACTACAGCTAGGTACTTTTCCAAAAAAGGGTCACTTTTCACGGTGAAATTGTGTTGTGTTCACGTTGAGTTTTGCGACGTTTCCTTTCGGGGGCACTAGGCTTACCCTCACAAGTGAGGTATAATTTTTCTCAGAAGACGTGGGGTGGGTGGAAATTTGTGGATCCACACAGATTCCAGAACTTTCCACCACAGAAATGAAAGTAAAATGTGTTTTGAAAAAAGGAAAATTAGGTTTGCAAGGTATTCTGGGTAACTGAACCTGGTGAGAGGCAGTCAAATCACCCTATCCTGGATTCCCCTGGGTGTCCAGTTTTAAAAAATGTATAGGTTTGCTAGGTTTCCCTAGGTGCTGGCAGAGCAAGGGTTCAAAAACTACAGCTAGGTACTTTGCCATAAAAAGGGTAATTTTTGACTGTGAAATTGTGGTGTGAATGTTGTGTTTTGCGCCGTTTCCTGTCACGGCCATTAGGCCTACCCACACAAGTGAGGGATCATTGTTCCTCTGAAGATGTTGTGGAATGCGGGGTGGGTGGAAATTTGTGGATCCACGCAGATTTCTGAACTTTCAACCACAGAAATTTGAAGGGAAATGTGTTTTTTGACAATTATTTAGGTTTGCAAGGGATTTTGGTAACAGAACCTGGAGTGAGTCAGTCAAGTCACCCCATATGGGTTTCCCCTGGGTGTCTAGTTTCTTAAAATGTATAGGTTTTCTATGTTTCCCTAGGTGCCGGTAGAGCTAGGGTTCAAAAACTACAGCTAGGTACTTTGCAAAAAAAGGGTCATTTTTCGCTGTGAAATTGCGGTGTGTCCATGTTGTGATTTGCGCTGTTTCCTGTCGCGGGCACTAGGCCTACCCACACAAGTGAGGTATCATTTTTCTTGGAAGGCTTTGAGAAACGCGGGGTGGGTAGAAATTTGTGGATCCACACAGATTCCATAACTTTCCACCACATAATGTGAGGAAAATGTGTTTTGTTTGACAACTTTTTAGGTTTGCAAGGGATTCGGGGTAACAGAACCGGGTGTGAGCCAGTCAACTCACCGCATCCTGGATTCCCCTGGGTGTCTAGTTTTCAAAAATATATTGGTTTGCTAGGTTTCCTTAGGTGCTGGCAGAGCTAGGGTTCAAAAACTACAGCTAGGTACTTTGCAAAAAAGGGTCATTTTTCGCTGTGAAATTGTGGTGTGTCCATGTTGCGATTTACGATGTTTCCTGTCGCAGGCACTAGGCATACCCACAAAAATGAGGTACCATTTTTCTCGGAAGGCTTTGGGAAACGCAAGGTGGGTGGATATTTGTGGATCCACACATATTCCAGAACTTTCAACCACAGAAATTTGAGGAAAATGTTGTTTTTTTACAATTATTTAGGTTTGCAAGGGATTCTTGGTGACAGAACCTGGTGTGAGCCAGTCAAGTCACCCCATATGGGTTTCCCCTGGGTGTCTAGTTTTTAAAAATGTATAGGTTTGCTAGGTTTCCCTAGGTGCCGGCAAAGCTAGGGTTAAAAAACTACAGCTAGGTACTTTGCCAAAAAAGGGTAATTTTTCGCTGTGAAATTGTGGTGTGTCCATGTGGCGAAAATGTTTTTTTTTTACTTTTTAGCTTTGCAAGGGATTCTGGGTAACAGAACCTGGTGTGAGCCAGTCAAGTCACCCCATCCTGGATTCCACTGTGTGTCTAGTTTTTATAAATGTATAGGTTTGCTAGGTTACTCCAGGTGCCGGCAGAGCTAGGGGTCAAAAACTACAGCTAGGTACTTTTCCAAAAAAAGGGTGATGTTTTGCTGTGAAATTGTGTTGTGTCCACGTTGTATTTTGCGACGTTTCCTGTCGCGGGCACTAAGCCTATCCTCACAAGTGAGGTACCATTTTTCTCAGAAGACGTGGGGTGGGTGGAAATTCGTGGATCCACACAGATTCCAGAACTTTCCACCATAGAAATAAAAGGAAAATGTGTTTAAAAAAAGAAAAATTAGGTTTGCAAGGGATTCTGTGTAACAGAACCTGGTGAGAGGCAGTCAAGTCACCCTATCCTGGATTTCCCAGGCTGTCCAGTTTTCAAAAATGTATAGGTTTGCTAGGTTTCCCTAAGTGCTGGCAGAGCTAGGGTTCAAAAACTACTGCTAGCTACTTTGCCACAAAAGGGGTCATTTTTCACTGTGAAATTGTGGTGTGCATGTCTCGGAAGGCTTTGGGAAACGCAAGGTGGGTGATAACGTTTTGTGCCGTTTCCTGTCACGGCCACTAGGCCTACCCACACAAGTGAGGTACCATTGTTCTTGGAAGATGTTGTGGAACGCGGGGTGGGTGGAAATTTGTGGATCCACACAGATTCCAGAACTTTCCACCACAGAAATTTGAGGAAAATTTGTTTTTTGGGACCATTTTTTAGGTTTGCATGGGATTCTGGGTAACAAAACCTGGTGTGAGCCAGTCAAGTCACCCCATATTGGTTTCCCCTGTGTGCCTAGTTTTTAAAAATGTATAGGGTCGCTAGGTTTCCCTAGTTGCCGGCAGAGCTAGGGTTAAAAAACTACAGCTAGGTACTTGGCCAAAAAAGGGTCATTTTTTGCTGTGAAATTGTGGTGTGTCCATGTTGCGATTTGCGCTGTTACAACTAAGGTACCATTTTTCTCGGAAGGCTTTGGGAAACTGGGGGTAGGTGGAAATTTGTGGATCTACACAGATTCGAGAAATTTCCACCACAGAAATGTGAGGAAAATGTGGGCTTTTGACAACGTTTTAGATTTGCAAGGGATTCTGGGTAACAGAACCTGGTGTGAGCCAGTCAAATCACCCCATCCTGGATTTCCCTGGGTGTCTAGTTTTCAAAAATGTATTGGTTTGCTAGGTTTCCCTAGGTGCTGGCAGAGCTAGGGTTCAAAAACTACAGCTTGGTACTTTGCCAAAAAAGGGTCATTTTTCAGTGAAATTGTGGTGTGCAGGTTGCCTTTTGCGCCATTTCCTGTTGCGGCCACTAGGCCAACCCACACAAGTGAGGTACCATTTTTCTCGGAAGGCTTTGGGAAACGGGAGGTAGGTGGAAATTTGTGGATCTACACAGATTCCAGAACTTTCCACCACAGAAATGTGAGGAAAATGTGGGTTTTTGACAATTTTTTAGGTTTGCAAGGGATTCTGGGTAACAGAACCTGGATTGAGCCAGTCAAATCACCCCATCCTGGATTTCCCTGGGTGTCTAGGTTTCAAAAATGTATTGGTTTGCTAGGTTTCCCTAGGTGCTGGCTGAGCTAGGGTTCAAAAACTACAGCTTGGTACTTTGCCAAAAAAGGGTCAATTTTCAGTGAAATTGTGGTGGGCATGTTGCCTTTTGCGCCGTTTCCTGTTGAGGCCACTAGGCCTACCCACACAAGTGAGGTACCATTGTTCTCAGAAGACTTTAGGGAACGCAGGGTGGGTGGAAATTTGTGGATCCACGCCGATTCCAGAACTTTCTACCACAGAAATATGAGGAAAATGTGTTTTTTTTTTACAATGTCTTATGTTTGCAAGGGATTCTGGGTAACAGAACCTGGTGAGAGGCAGTCAAGTCACCCCAGGATTGAGAAAAACAAGGACCCCCTGAACACTGGTGTCAATGAACTCCTAGGGCAGGAATTAAAACTGTGTGAAAAAAACCCTAGGCAGTCAACCAAATGGGTAAACAATTAATATAAATTGACAACGAAAAATCATACATGGAAAATTAAAATGTAAGTAATCATGATTTTAATAAGCACAATTAAAAATCATACAGGTTACTGGCTAACAACTTCCGTATGATGCTAAAAACTAGTTAAAAAACATACAATTCATATGACACGGGCATAGAATGAAATAAATGCAGTTGGCAGTCTTGCAATTCCACATGTCATTGGCACTCATGCGGCATCTATTGTGTTCAAAGAACTCACCTTCCAGGATTGCATTACAAGTCCTGTAACGTGTCTCAAACAGTGAGTTTAATCGAATAAACATGAATAAAACTATTGAATACCTACATAGAAATATATTGTTCCAATGAAATGATATAAATATCATAGAATTATTTTAAGTATCCCTACACTGTAAATGATGTTTTTGTGATGAGTGTCATTATGTCACTGTTCGCATCTTTTTAATCTTTATCTAGTTTGGTTTTGAGTACTGCAAAATCTGTTTTTCGACTATGGCTGTATCATGATTTTTGCCGTGGAAACAAGATAAGAAATGAAATAAATTGACAGCGAAAATGTTTCTCCCTTTTTAAAGAAAATAGATGTACTGTTTCTAAAAAGACATTATTTTTCAATATGTGATTTTTTATGTCTTGTTTTATTATGTGGAATATATTGTAATAGAATTTTCTTTGATACATAGGTTTCAGATATCACTGTGCTTCTCCTGAAGAAGGCGTTGTCCACGCCGAAACGCGCGTCGAGTTGTTTTCTTCTTCTGATACCAATGATATTATTTTATAGGAATGTTATTTACATGATCAAGTAATAAATGTATGGATTGCATGTTTTTTAACTAGTTTTTAGCATCATACGGTAGTTGTTAGCCAGTAACCTGTATGATTTTTAATTGTGCTTATTAAAATCATGATTACTTACATTTTAATTTTTCATGTATGATTTTTCGTTGTCAATTTATATTACTTGTTTGCCCATTTGGTTGACTGCCTAGGGTTTTTTTCACACAGTCAAGTCACCCCATCCTTTATTTCCCTGGGTGTCTAGTTTTAAAAAATGTATAGGTTTGCTAGGTTTCCCTAGGTGCCGGCAGAGCTAGGGTTAAAAAACTACAGCTAGGCACTTTGCAAAAAAAGGGTAATTTTTTATTGTGAAAATGTGGTGGGTTCACGTTGCGTTGTGAGCCGTTTCCTGTCGAGGGCACATTTTTATCGGGAGACTTGGGGTAATTCATATTTGTAAAGCAATTGTTATTACCTATTGACTTTCGATGTCTTTCATCTGGAAGGCAGGAATGCTATGTGTAAAAATGAAGTAATTTTGAAAAATGATCAATAATTCTTATGCTAGTATGAACATTCCAAATTTCGGAAATGTGCAAATATCTACTGTATCAAAATTCTATATTTTGTTCCTGTTACAGAAATACATAGGTGTCTTTCATACCGATGTTTCCATGTATACATTTTCCCGGAATAATTGCTATATACCCGGTACATAATAAAAAACCATTGCAAGTCGCTGCTCACTTTTTGGCTCTGGGTTGGTCGGGTTCTTGGTGAACCTACAAGTCCTATATATCCCAACAACCATGAAGGTCCAGCAGTTGTAACGGTATATTGCTTTTATAGAATTGTCATAATTATAAGAAGTTACATGTGAAAACCTTGACACAAAAGGCTGTTTTTTAAACAAATTTTCAATTTTTTACTATATTTAACTGTTAGTTTCTATAAAGAAACCTTGAAGGATCTACACAAATGACACCTTGCTGAATTTAGAATTTTGTCTACTTTTCTAAAATGTATAGTTTTCCTGGATCCATTATTGATTTCCTACCCATTTCTACCAATAACTGGAAGGAGGTTGAAAGCCCAAAAAATAGCAAAAAATAGGCAATGTCCCAGAAAAATGCCAAAACTGTGTAGAAAATGTTGATATTCGGACAAAAGTATGCTTGTCTCTGAAAGCTGGGCAGGTGGTGATTTCAGCACAACAACCCCTTTTTTGGTACCATTTGCAAGGAAAAAAAAAGATGCTTTGCTCTGTAGCCCTTTTTTTCAAATTTTTCCCCCAAAAAACAAAATGTAGCTGTATTTTGCCTAATTTCTGGGTCCCTTCCAGGGGAACATAAAAACCCTGGGTACCTTTAGTATCCCCATTATGTTGGAAAAAAGGACGCACATTTGGCATGGATACCTTATGTAGTCAAAAAGTTACAGGAGCCTAAGCGCGAACTACCCCAAATAGCAAAAAAAAGGCTTAGCTCAGGGGCGGAAAAGGCCTAGCAGCGAAGGGGTTAATTTGATTATTAAGGTGAACAGCAGATATATTTATCCCAAGACCATTTCCCTCACTATTCCTGGGGGATTGGTCAGTTCTTTTTAGAGGCCTTCTAGAGGATGCCTTACTCTTGGGAAAACAATTGTGACAGGTTTTGTAGGTTTTTAAACAAATTCCTCTACTCTAAGTATGCAAAGGTCTTGTTCGCAGTTACCTGAAAATAGTTAATTATATTCCTATTTAGGGTACCTGATAATTCTTCTTCGATCCGTAACCCCTCTAAAAGGTGTGTGCGCCCCAGTCTATTCTGTTTGAAAATTCTCCCAGCCTCCAATCGTAAGGCTCTATGGTTTCGTACTGGGGATATTAATAATTAATAGTGTCAGTAGTTATAATGGGGTTCATGACTCTACTACTAGTTCTTCCATGGAGGATAATGGTCTTGCATTCGTTCTTTGGGTGGTTCTTTTATAATTGTCTGGCAGGAGTACTTCTGTCATGTCAAAGTAAGTTGTATTAAGACGTTCATACATTTCTAACATTAAGGGGTTATTCAATGATATTGGTGTTACTGGTCTGCTAAGGTCAGTTCCTTTAGAGAGAGCGACATCCTGACCGTTATAAAAAATAGATAATTGATTTAAGGGTTTGTTGTAATTGATTAGTTAACTGTTGGGATATTAACCTAATTCAGTCAAATACGTTTAACTTTCATGTATAATGTTGCAACTTATCCCTCATAAGAATAGAAAATGTAATACTTATTGCTAAATTATACACTAAATAGCATAAAGGTATATATTAACATTATTATGTGGCCACATTTCTATCTTATACATACATGTACATATACAGCAATACTAAATTTCATACTAAGGCAACCAAAAGACTACAGCATAATTTCTAAATTGCATACTAGGGCAAACAAAACATTACTGATAACTTCCCTTTGGATTCGTAGAGAGGACAACTTTTCACTATTTTGCAGAAAAATACACTCAGCCTGAAACCCTGTTCTGCCTGAACCACCTTCAACTATGTATTTGAGTTCCTAGTATCTTCCGGTCTTACCACCAGGATCCCTTAATATTGTGTCAATACACAATCTTGCATGCGAACAATAAAATCATATATCATTGTAAAATTTGCTAATGTCTTTACATATAAAAAGGAACAGACCTTGCACTGCTCCCACCTTAAAAAAAGCCAAACACCCAAGTCCTACCTGCCCCCTAGAAATGCAGAGACTTTTATTGAACAACTGTGTCTCTTTTACCTTTCAGAGGTGTGCAAGTCACTTCTTAGGGGACAGGCAGTATTCTGGGCAGGCTGCTGGGGACCTCGAGCAGAGGTCCTGGCTGGTCAGGCCAATTGTTGAAGGAAAATCTATTAATAAAGTAAGACATAACAATTTTACAGAATGATATTGTTTTAATCAATCAACCAATTGGGAAAATCAGTCAGTCTCAAACAGAGACCAAAGGCTGAAGTTCAAAGTTCTGGAAAACACAATCAGCAGTATATATACTGAAATAGCCACCAAAAAAACACAGATGCAAATAGCAAGCTGGGCAGATAAGATATTGCCAAAACACAAATATTTCAAATAATTGTGTAGGTGTCTATTTTTAGCAGAAGCCCCCTCCTTTTGGGGTTTCTTTTAGTTCTCAGAATAAGGGTGAGATAACTTAGAAAACATTTTTGTTTGTCAGCATAGTGAGTAATTGTCTCTTGCTTCACGTCACTGGGCAGAGCCTATCTGACTTCAACATATTCTCAAAAGAGTTGCGCTAAGGCAGAATCCACCCTTGTTTACACTCTGTACTCAATGCTCCATGACAATGCAAAAAGTTTCTACTGTCAGCCCTAGTTGTGCTGGTTTAACAACTAGAAATATGGTGGCCATTTCATAACGTTTGTACTAATTATTGATTTCCTGTCAAGTTAGAATCTGCAAAAAAATAAAATCTTTATATGTGTTTCAGTGCAGATAAATTGACCATGCAACATTCATGTATGTTTCCTAACACTAATGTGCACTGTGAGCAATGTATTTTTGTGGAACCCACAGTTATCTTTTTCAGAACAACCATTTATTAGGCCAAGGCCGGTTTACTACTTACATTGGTTTAAAACTATCCCTCACCTGAAATGTTTGTATTGGGGATTGGGATTTTATAATTGTGTGTATGTGTCTATAAAATGTATTCCTATTATTTCCCTACATCAAATTAAATACTCAGCCAAACACTTTCTGCTTAATTTGCCTCCAGCCAAAACACCTAACTATGAAGACGGGACCTTCTCTGGACCTTATTTATTGAGGGAGAGAAACAGTGGCATTCTATCCTGGTATCCTTCCATAACGAACCAACTTAGCTATTGTTGGGACAGAAAAGTCCTCTGCATGGTAAACAACGCATACCCCTGTCCTGAGTGCCCAAATGTACTGTTGTCTGGATCCCTAATGCTGATTTTTGTGTCATTGGTGAATACAGATCATGTGTGTTAGCCACGACATAGGCCTGTCTCACAGATTGCAGTCTTATTGGACCAGAAGAGGTGCCCAAAGCTCTACCTTCATAGTGGTGGAAGGCAACTGCCTTCACCAAGAGTTGAGCAGCTTGAGCACGTGGTGGTAGCATACCCTGTAGTGATCAGTAGTAGCGAGCAGGACCATTTTAAACTGTGTCACTGGAGTGAGGCCTACAAGCTCGTTTACCTTCTTAGATGTTCCACTGCTGTGTGCTTAACGCACCCTTGACCTATATCAGGTAGACGTGGAGTGCTGCATTAGTTGTATGTGTACCTGGAAATGGTACAGTACAAGGATGGAGCAGTACGGTGCAGTACGGTGCAGTGATGTAATTGGTGTATGTAAGCCTGAGGGAAATACATTATAGGAGTGCTGTGCAGAGCGTGCACAGGGACATGATGTGTTGGGTATATGTGTGCTTGCATGAAGTACAATACATTTGTTTATTTATATAGCAAAGACACTCATCCCGTAGGGGATATCACAGTGCTAGAAAGCTTCAGGTCTTTTCAATTGTGAGAACAGAAGATCAGAATTAAGGTCTAGAGGTAGAGCTTTTCCAGTGGGCTGCTGCCAAATAAGAAGAGGAGCAGTACCATGTTCTTTTTAATCTGTTAGGTCATGCCCTGGATTATAAAATTCCACTTTGCCTTCAAGAATTTCAGGCCCTCTATTGTACAAGAATGATGAATTTAACCCAGATCTCTTAACTGGGAGTGAATGTTGTGATTTGTTCTGCATTCCGTACATCAATTGTGTGTCTTTTGCTTTCTCGCCCTACGTGCACCAGGCATGCCCAGGCGTGGGTCCTGGGCTCACTCTGCCACTGGAATCAAGCTATCCTGGCGGAAGAGGGGTGAAACCCTGAAACCGGTCCTAGGATGTTTGTTTCCGGTCCAGGGAGGACCTGGCTTGGCAGTTCAGCTGGACTGTTCACATGAGGCACAAGGTCAAGACTGATTTGCTTATGGCCAGGTCTAAACAGGGGTGGCATGGTGAGCAAAAGAATGATGGATTTAACCCAGATCTCTTGACTGGGGGTGAATGCTGTGATTTGCTTTGCATTCTGTCCCTCAATGGTGTCTGTTACTAAGGAGAGTGAGCCTGCGCCTAACACTGCCGGGTGTATCGCAAGCAGTCTGACTTCTCCAAGCAAGATTGGATTTTGCGAGTGCCCATTCTGAGGGCACCTGCTGTTAAGCCAAATGCTTCTGTGATACAGGAGTGGTTAAGACTTGAACTAGGATCTTTTGGGTCCCTGAAGGAACTCACTGCTAAAGGTGCTGTGGCACCATATACACTTCTGACTGAAATCTTAAAGAGTCACAAGGGAACTCTTCAGAATGGACTAATAGTTTGCACAACCTGATGTGACCACCAGTGATTGGGGATTAACCCAGGACATGTTACACAAAGGAGGGTGAGACAGGGATTTGCCTGTCCATTGGAGCTCTGACCTCCAGGGTGGATTTGGTTGTTGCATATGAATGTCGAATCTATTTGCATGTGTAGAGTTTTTCTTATAACAGCAAATATTTGGCTGGACATTGATTTATCGTCCATACTGTTTGCATTTTGAATTACGAGTCATGCTCACCCCCCACATCCCCAAGGGAGACTGGACTGCTCAACCACAGCTACCAATGAGAGTCAATGGAAGAGATCAATCAATCAATGGCATGTAAAGCGGGATTACTCACCCGTAAAGATTTCAAGGCACTGGGGTTGGGGGGGAGCAGCTGGTCGATCATCGAAGGTGCTGTGGTTCAGTCAAAGAGTCAGGTCTTGAGGTCCTTCCTGAAGTGAGGCAGTGACGGTGACTGTCTGAGGTGGGGAGAAGGAGTACTGGGCCCAGTTGAGCAGGATCCATAATAGGTCAGACCCCAGGACATCAGAGGTGAAAGGCCTCAACAACCACATTTGGGACTAGTAGCCCCTGCATGCCCGGTGGCCTCCTAAAGGGGTTCTGACAGCGTCTTTAGGTAGTCCATTCAACCTGGGCTTTTTATTCAGCCATCCTTTTATTTTTTCATCATATACTTTCTATTTTTCCTTCCCATAGCCAAGAAACTCTTCATTAGTGCACTCTAAAAATAACATGACAAACATGCACATACTTTTGCATTTGGAAATTATTATGACCATTGCAACAGGAGTGAGTGTGAAGTGCTGCAAGGCCAGTTTCTCTAAACCACAAGTTTAATATGAGCGTTTGACATCTGATTGAGTTCTGTTATTTTGCTTACGTTATCCGCAGGGTATGCAGTCTGACATTCACTTTCTGGAAGAAACGTATCCGTATCACAAGCAGAGTGATTTAAATGAACAACAGCACCAGTCAAGATATTCAATTTTATGTTTTCACGTTTGAGAAAAACCCAGTTATTTTGTTTCAATCTTAGATCTTGAGAATCCCATAAAAGAGGTTTTGCAAAGCATATCAAGTATCTCACACTCAAACCTGTTAACAGGAACGTTTTGTTTCAGAACTGTACCTTCCTAGTAGTTCTCTCAAACCCAAATCTATTTTGAAAAGGTCATATTTTTATTGTCTCTTTGACCCCAGCTTCTCAAAAGCGTCTACCCTGCCAAATTCAAAGTTGAAAAAGCTCCATTTTCAAAAACATCTTCATAGGCTATTTTTTCTGGTAAAGCCAATCCTTCATCATTTAGAGGTAACACCAGTGTCGCAATATACACTTTCGAACCAATAGCAAGTTTGTCAGTCACAGAATTTACGTCATGTGAAGTTACTAACACTATTGATAGAACTTTGGAAAGTTCCCTACAGTCAAACAGTTAGCTCTTCATTATCAAATTAAACATTAGACAGTCTGTAAGCACGATAAATAATAGCTGTTACCATTAGCCAATTAAATGGCTCCCAAAACACAGACTTCCAGCAAACACTACAAATCATTGTGTTATTCAAGATATAACAGTGTGATCTTGGCATTGAGGGAACAAGTTCAAAAGTGGTGAGGCCCCAAGAAATACTGCCTCTGCTCACTTGTGTGGGAGGGGCAAGGGACTGTGACTGGGAAGATCCAAAAACATAGGGATTAAAAGTAAAGCAGCAAGAATTCTAAGCGCTACATTTTTTTTAAGATACGTTTTTAGCCAATACTGCATTGGACACCGACACAAGTGAGATATCATTTTATTTGGGAGACTGAGTTCAACGTTGTGGGGTAGGACATTTATGCTGGCATGGTGATTCCACACAAAAATATGTGGAAATGTGTTTTGTTCGGCTAAATTTGAGGTCTGCAGGGGATTCTGGGTAGGAAAATGTTGGGGATCCACGCAAGACATACCTCGCTGTACTTCCCCGGGTGTCTAAATTTCAGAAAGGTGAGGGTTTGGTAGTTTCCCGAGATGGCCGCTGAGCCTGGGGCCAAAAACTCCAGTGACCCCCCTTGCAAAACCAGGTTGTTTTGTGATACGTAATTTTGACATCTCCTCAATATGTTTTGGGCCCTTGCCTGTCACGGGTACTTGACCCAGCCACGTGAGTGAGGTACCATTTTTATCGGGAGACCTGGAGGAACCCGGTGTGGTATCCACACGGATTCCAGAACTTTCCACCACAGAAATGTGAGGAAAATGTGTTTTCTTTTAAAAAGTTTAAGGTTTGCAAAGGATTCTGGGTAACAGAACCTGGTGAGAGCCAGACAAGTCACCACATCCTGGATTCCCCTGGGTGTCTGGTTTTGAGAAATGTATAGGTTTGCTAGGTTTCCCTAGGTGCCGGCAGAGATAGGGTTCAAATTCTACAGCTAGGCACTTTGTACTTTTCACTGTTAAAATGTGATGTGTCCACGTAGCATTTGGGCCTTTCCTGTTGCGCGCACTATGCCTACCCACACAAGTGAGTACCATTTTTCTTGGAAGACTTTGGGGAATGTGGGATGGGTGGAATTTTGTGGATCTGTGCAGATTACAGAACTTTCCACCACAGAATTGTGAGGAAAATGTGGGTTTTTTTACAAAGTTTGAGGTTTACAAGGGATTCTGGGTAACAAAACCTGGTGAGAGACAGACAAGTCACCCCATCCTGGATTCCAGTGGGTGTCTAGTTTTAAAAAATTTATAGGGTTGCTAGGTTTCTCCAGGTGTCGGGAGAGCTAGGGTTCAAAACCTACAGCTAGGCACTTTGCAAAAAAAGGGTCAATTTTCACTGTGAAAATGTGGTGTGTTCCGTTGCGTTTTGGGCAGTTTCCTGTGGCAGGCACTAGGCCTACCCACACAAATGAGGTAACATTTTTCTAGGAAGACTTTGGGGAATGCCGGGTGGGTAGAATTTTACACGCAGCATCCTGAACTTTTCACCACAGAAATGTGAGGAAAATGTGTTTTTTTTTGCCAAAGTTTGAGGTTCGCAAGGGATTCTGGGTAACAGAACCTGGTAAGAAACCAACAAGTCACCCCATCTTGTATTACCCTGTGTGTCTAGTTTTCAAAAATTGATAGGTTGGCTAGGTTTTCCTAGGTGCCGGCAGAGCAAGGGTTCAAAATCTAGAGCTAATCACTTTGCAAAAAAGGGGTCAGTTTTGACTGTGAAAATATGGTGTGTCCACGTTGTGTTTTGGGCCGTTTCCTGTCGCGGGCACTAGGCCTACCCATTTTTCTCCGAAGACTTTGAAGAATGCGGGGTGGGTGGAATTTTGAGGATCAACACAGATTCCTGAACTTTTCACCACAGAAATGTGAGGAAAATGTGTTTTTTTGTCAAAGTTTGAGGTTTGCAAGGCATTCTGGGTAAGAGAACCCGGTGAGAGCCAGACAAATCACTGAATCCTGGGTTTCCTTGGGTGTCTAGTTTTCAAAAATGTATAGGTTTGCTAAGTTTCCCTAGGTGCCGGCAGAGCTAGGGTTAAAAATCTAGAGCTAGGCACTTTGCAAAAAAAGGGTCAGTTTTGACTGTGAAAATGTGGTGTGTCCACGTTGCGTTTGGGCCATTTCCTGTTGCGGGTACTAGGCCTACCCACACAAGTGAGGTAACATTTTTATCGGGAGATTTAATGTAACTCAGAATTGTAGAGCAACTGTTATTACCTATTGACTTTTGATGCATTTCTTCCTTTCAAATGAAAGAATGTGTAAAATAAAAAGTCACTTTGAAATATGTCCTATAATTCTCATGCTAGCATGGGTACTCACAGTTTCGGAAATGTGCAAATAGCTACTGTTTCTAAACTCTATATTTTGTTCCAATTTCAGAAATACATAGGTGTCTTCCATCCCGATTTTTCACTGTATATATTTTCCCAGTACATAATAAAAAACCATTGTAAGACACTGCTCAGTTATTGGCTCTAGGTTCGTCAGGTTCCCGGTGGACCTACAAGTCCTACATATCCCCACAACCAGAAAGGTCCAGTGGATGTAATGGTATATTGCTTTCAAACATCTGTCATAATTAGAATAAGTTACAGGTAAAAACGTTGGCACAAATGGCTATTTTTTTCAACTCATTCTCAATTTTTTTTATTTTCAACTGTTAGTTTCTATAAATAAACCTTGCAGGATCTACACAAATGACCCTTTGCTGAATTCAGAATTTTGTTTACTTTCTAAAATGTAGAGCTCTCCAGGGTCCATTATTGCTTTTATACCCATTTCTACCATTAATTGGAAGAAGGTTGAAAGCACAAAAAATAGTAAAAATAGGCTATGTCCCAGTAAAATGCCCAAACTGTGTATACAATGTTGGTTTTCTAACAAAAGCCTGTCAGTCTCTGAAAGGAAAATTGTGGTTTTAGCACCACAAACCTTTTGTTGATACCATTTGCAAGGAAAAAAACAGACGTGTTCATTTGCAGCACTTTTTCCCATTTTTCGAAAAAAGCTGTATTTAGGCTAATTTCTGGGACCCCTCCTGAGGAATCCACAAACCTTGGGTACTTTTAGAATCCCCATGACGTTGAAAGAAAAGTACGCAAATCTGGCGAGGATACCTTATGTGGTCAAAGAGTTACAGGGGCCTAAGCGTGAACTACCCCAAATAGCCAAAAAAAAGGCTTAGCACAAGGCCTAGCAGCGAAGGGGTTAAAGATCACAAGGTGTAGTATGAAGCACAGAAATTATGCGCAGGACCAGCTTAAACCGGATTACTGAAACTAGGATGTGATGGGGTGTCTTTGAACTGGGCACTAGGCTATACACCAAAACGCACCACAGGTTTGCACCTTATTATTACTATTTCACGCACATTGACATGGAGAGATTTGCCCAGTATCACACAATATTCCTGGCTAAGTGGCATAGCAGTGATTGGACAGAAGATCTCCGGGTTCCCAACTCGGGCTGAAGACACTAGGCCACCTCTCCTATTTAAAGCATCTTTCCGATTTTACGAAATTCAGGAGATCTGGTGACTGCAGCGAATTAGCAAGTTCTCTTCCCGTTCAGGAAAAGGGGTAAGTTTCAAGTTGTATCTCGCACACTAGGCCCTAAAAGATGAGTGCCAATATAAAATGCATTGTATAACATTCTATGCCTAGCAAAGACAGCTGTTCCTTTCTGTGCATAGTGTTCTTGAGCTGTGAATTTGAGGGACACATCAGCATGATTAAACAAATGAGATAATGTAACCTTTTTCACATTGTACATCCAATCCTGTCATTGGGGCTACAGGGGCTGCCACTCGTATTTTATATACTGTGTTTGTTGGGAAGCGATTTTCTGCACAAAGCTTATCAAAAAACTACATTATGCACACTATGTGATTGAAGTCACAAAAGAGTAAGACACTATATTTGCCTTGTATTGGTACTCTTTTCTAAAATATACCTTTTCCTCCGATGGCCCGGAATGATTATGCGGTTGCTGCTGTGAAATAGAAATAAAAAATGCAGTGTTTGGATTTTTTAATAACTACATGGCCTCAAAGCTACATAGCTAACGGTTAGAAAGGAAAAAGAAAACGAGAAAATAGAGACCAATAACAACAACAGTGGCATCAAACAGTGGCAAATAGTCTCTGGAAGGTATTCACAAGGTGGCCATACTCTACTTCCCAGTGGGATCACCATCAAGATGAGACTGATCCAAACCCTGTGATAGTTCCCTATAGGGGCAAATGAGTGGTGGTGACACCCATTCTTTCCCGTGCTGATAATTTGAACTTGTCTGCTGTGCCTGACCGAGCCAGACCAGGCACACACCGAGTAGTCGACATGCAAGGGGGCTTAATCTAGAGCATCTTGGCTGTCCTGGCTGGAAGAGTTGGCATGTGGGTGTGATTCACTGGGGCCTTCACTGACCTTTAAGTAATCATGTAGGGGTTCCCAGATATCTTTAGGGTGAGATTTGAGTGGAATCATGTCCCAGTAGTGAGATAGATGATCGCTGCAGTTCACGGCATCAAGGAGCCAGTCCTGCTCCCTTGGGGTGCGGCGACCACTCCATACCAAAGCCACGCTTTGTTTTGCTAGGAATAAGAGTAGGGCCACCAGTTTAAGTCTTATGTGAGGCACCACTTTCACATATCTAAGGAGACCCACCAAAGGTGTATCCATAATGTGGAAATCCTTCATGGCTTGAATGGCCCAGAACACTGCAGACCAATACCTCAATACTACCGGGCATGTCCATACTAAGCAAAGGAAATATGCTCCTGGGGCTCCATATCTGGGACAACTCTCTGTGTCTGACAGCCCAATTCTATGAAGTTGCCTGGGGGAACGATAGAGGCGGTGCAAACAAATACAGTATATTAACCTGTGTCTGTTGTTGGGAGAGAGGCCGTCCAATTGACTGCAGCAGAATTCCCAGTGTGCGTCTGTAAAGTCCGGGTCCAGGTCTAACTCCCAGTGCATCTTAGCTCAAAGTTCTATCTTGGGCATATGTATTTGGACACCCTTGTATAATCGTGTGATTAGTTTCTTGGCAAGGGTGTGTTGATTATCTGTTCTAGCAAGGGCAACGTTTGGGGCTGGGCTGGAAAGGCAGGGATGTTGTCACGACGCGTGGCTCTGATTTGGTAATACAATATTATGTCTGATGCATTCCCCGGGCCTGGGTCAGTGAGGGGGATTGTCTGGATGAACTCCTCCTCAGTATAGATATCTGAACATTTACTAAGATGCAGTCGTGGTGCACTTCTGTGGGCACCCGCTTCTTGGAGAGGTGGCATCATTGGGTTATTGAGGAGTGGGATAGATGGGGCATATATTTGGGAGAGGCCTACTTTCTTCCTAATCCCCTCCCAGGCCCATCTAACACATTCTACGTTGTTGATTTCACCACTCTGAGCTTTATAGGGGGCGTAGAGGGCTGTGTTCAGAGGTAGTGGGGCTCAACCTCCATTTGTGGTTGGAATGGAGTAGGATGTGTCCAGAAAGGAAAAAATTGATCTTGAGCATATTTGGCAAATAGCTCCAAGTCAGGTGCACTGAGTCCACCTCGTATCAGGGGCAGGGCCAGAACCTCCCAGGAGGTTCGGGGTTGTTTGCCAGCCCAGACCAGAGAGTTTAGGTTAGACCAGAGTTGTTGAAAGAATATACGAGTGAATGGCACTGGGATATGCTGAAATAGGTAGAGGAACTTTGGTAGGATGACCCTTTTGGTGATAGCAATGCACCCGGTAAGAGATAAAGGAAGTTTAGGCCAGATTGGTATCCTGCTTTCGAGCCATTCGATGGTACAACCGTAGTTCGCAGCCCATAGATCTTGGACGTCACAGCTCACCCAGATGCCCAAGTAGGGCACGGAGGCCCAGGGATAATCGGTGTGAAAGGGGGAGGTGTTATCAGTGAGAGGGAGTATCACGGATTTATTCCAGTTCACGTTAATGCCGGATAGTCCACCGAACCAAATCATTTCCTGAATAATTGGGGAAAAGGTTTTCGTGCGGATTGTATATAAAGAGGGTTATGTTATCAATGTACATCGAAATAATCAGGCCTCTGGAAGTGAAGCCAATGCCACGTAGCAAGTGATGCTGCCTGAGCCGAGTGGCTAAGGGTTCCATGGCGATGGCAAACAGGAGGGGCAGGAGAGGGCAGCCCCACCTGGTACGGTGTTTTATGGGGATTGGTACGGATAAGAACCCATTTAGCATATCCGGGCCGTGGGGAGAGTGTATAGAAGTTGTATATATTTGAGAAAGGTAAGACTGATACCTAAGCGCTGTAATAGTGTAAATGAGTGATCCCATGCCAAGGAATCAAATGCCTTGGTGGCGTCTAATAGGGCAGCAATTGCTTGCACCTCAGGGCGAAGATGGTGTTCTCAGATTATGCGAAGTAGTTTGCCCCGGTATAAACCCAGCCTGGTCCAGCCTGATCATTTTGGGCAGAAGCACCAAGAGGCGATTGGCAATAATTTTATTATCTATACTGATGAGGGACAGGGGTCTGTAGGAGTCGCACCTGTGTGGCGGTTTATCAGGTTTGAGCAGGGATGTGATGACTGTTTCACGCAGTGTAGGAGAGAACGCCATTCAGTAGAGTCCTCCTACATCCCCAGGAGGTGTGGGGCCAGGAGTTCTGCATATTCCTTGTAGAAGGGGGCGGTGAAGCCGTCAAGCCGTGGTGCCTTATCACTGTGAAGTGAGTTAATGGTTTGTATTATTTCCTCGATTGAAAGGGACATATAAAGAAATTCTCTGAGCAAATGCTCCAGCCAGACCAGCTGCAACAAGTCTAGATAGCTGGTGAGTAGATTAGTGTCTCCGCTAGGCTGTGAAGTATATAGTGTGGCATAAAAGTTCTTCATTGTATCTAGTATGGCAAAAGGTTGATCTTGTGTACCATGTGCAGCATCATCTAATTAAAAAATGTAGGAAGGGGAATGTGTGCCCATTACGATACCTCCAAGAGTCTTCCCTGGCCTGTCTCCCTCTCCGTAGCGCCACACTTGTGCTTCCTGGTTTAGTCGTTTTATTTCACGCTCTGCCTCTGTGTTATATTCAGAGATGTTCTCCCTGATATTGGCCAGGGTGGCGGGTTGGTGTGACCTAAAGTTTTCAATTTCTGTGTAAGTGTGGACAATTAGGAGTGGATTGACTTCAGAATGCCATCCGGCTTGGAGATGCATAACCCCCGTAGCACAGCTTTAAATGCTTCCCAGATAATGGAGGGTGAGGAGTCAGTAGTGGTGTTTGTTGTAAAGTAGGATATTATTTCAGCTCTAATTTCTTCTTTGAACGCACTATCCTGGAGTGCGCCACTGGGGAGGCGCCAGGTGAAACCGCTCAGGGCTTGTTTAGGGATGGTGAATTCTAGCAGGACCGGTGAGTGGTCGAAATGCGTGCATGGCTTTGGCATCCCACAGTTTAACATCCTGCGAGACGAGCCAGTAATCAATTTGGGACCACAAACAATGTGGAGGGTGAAACAGGTGCCTTCACGTTGCCCCTGGCGGGATCACCTCCAAACGTCTAGGAGGCCATGATCTGACATGAGTGTGTTGATATTGTCCATGGCCCTAGGGTGTGGTTGCCGCGCAGAGACCGACCTGTCATCCAGCACGACATTGAAGTCTCCATCCCAGATATGCACCCCATGACTCAGCCAGTTAACCAGCTGCCAAAGGTCAGTGAAAAAGCCAGAGTTATCAGTATGTGGGCCGTAGACTGCTACTAGAGTGATGGGTTGAGTATAAAGTGTACCCGTGGTCATGACAAACCTAACCTTCCTATCCGCCATGAGCCTGCTAAGCCCCCTGCGTATGAGAATAGCCACCACTCTTGCATAATTAGAATACAGCGAGGTGTAAGCTTCGCTATGCCATCTAGCGCGCAGGCCTAGAGGAGTATGGGAAGTAAGATGGAGCTCTTGGAGAACGCAGACATCTATATGATGTTGGGTTATGTAAGCGTGAACCAGCCTGGATTTAGGGTAATCGTTTATGCCATTTATATTCCAAGTTAAACATTTTATCGACCTCTATCGACATAAGAAAATGCATACTTGTTGTGGTGACCCACTAGGGGAGATACAAAAGGAGTTTGTAACTTGTTCCAACCTGGTGTTGCGTTGTGAAGGCCATAGCTTGTGCCAGATTTCACTATATCAAATATTTTGTGCATTGGTCCCAAGTCCCCACCTCCCCCCTCCCGCATGAACCCCAGGGTGGCCGGATGGGCATAAGCCCAGTGGTGTGGAACCATACATTATAGGGCATGAGATACAGAGTTGTCACAGAGGATGGCAGTTCCCGGATCACAGTTATAGCCTTGCACTTATCTGGAGTGAAGTTCATGATTTCGTTGTTCCAGCATTAGGGATTATTTTCATTTGGGGTCTTCAGTTCTGGGGACAATTTAATAATTAGTGTCCAGAGAGGATCCGCAGAGGAGGCCACCGAGGGTTGCTGTTCTTGAGCTAGCTTTTCGGCAAAACATAGGGCATCTTTGACATCAATGAAGAAGTGTAGGGTGCCTTTTTTCATGATACAGAGCTTAGCGGGATAGAGCAGAGCGTATGGGATGTTGGCCTGTTGAAGCATTCTTTCGGCGGGGAGAAACTTCCTTCTAGAGTTCTTCACCACAATAGTGAAGTCCGGGTAGACAGAGATGCGGTCTTGCGGGTGCCCCCAGGGGCGGTCGTGGCCCAGGAGAGCAGTGTGCACGCTCCACAATGAACATGGGAGAGAGTGTGTCCGCGAATAACTTGCGTAGAAGTGATTCCATGAAGGCCTCCATCGTAGTGGGAATGGCAGTGGACTCCGGAATGCCCTTTAAGCGGAGGTTGCTACGGCACGTCCTGGACTCATTTTTGGCCTTAATTTAATTGAGCACTTTATTCATACGGAGCAGATGTTGTTTAGTTTCTTCTCGAGTGTCGTCATAATCAGAGATATGTGTCTTAGCCTGATCAAGGCAATCTTCATGCCTGTCCACCCTGTGTTTGATATGATCCAGTCTGGCCGTAAGCGCGTCCAGCGTGGAATAAATAGTTTTCAGGCTCGATTTCACATCGATCAGTAGCTCTTTAATTTTGCTATCCTGCGCTGCTTCGGTGTCCACTGGATCCGTCTGGTTCTCAGGGTCTTCCTGGTGAGTGGAGCGCCTGCTCTCAAAGGAGAGTGTGGGTTGTTTAATGTCCTGTTTGCCGGAAAGACCAGGTGTCGGTACAGGTCTCCAGTCACTCCAGGGGTGAATTGGTCATAGCGTCCGAGCCGCCGGTCCAAGTAGCTTAAGCAGCTGTGTCTAGATCACAGTGTAGGGCTGTGGAGAAGCGGCAGTGATTCAGCAGTGCAGGGTAGATAGATGCCCGCACTGGTAACAGGGCACCTTGTCTGTACCGTCTCTTGGAGAGGAGTCAATGCCCCCAACGGCCAGCCTCTGCGGGGGGTCCACCAGGCCATGATCGATCATCTGCGCAGGGCACGGGTCAGCAGATACACTACGACCCTCCCCCATCAGCGTGGCCAAGTCCCGACGCCGGCCGTAGCCCGCAAAAGCCAATGAATAACACCTACCTGGTCAAGGCCAGTGCAGTTGCTCTCCATTGAGCAGCATCAGTGGCATGTAGTCTTCCAAAGCTGAGCACCACACAGGGGGCCACCAGCCTTCGGTAGCCGCGGGTCCCAGTAGGATGCAGTAATGAACAGTGGGCATATACTGCCAGGGGCGTCATCTCCACGTGGCGGCCAATAATCCGCCGGCTCCGGCCCCCACGCTACAGCGGTGTCAGCGGGCTAGGAATGCATGCGCGATTCTCTTCGCTCAGTGCGCTCAAAAGCCAGAAGCCAGAAGCAAGACACCGGTGCTGCGGTATGTTGGTCAAGAACGGGGTTAGTTGTTGTTTGGGAGTAGGAGGGTGATGATTGGGCTGGCTTATGGCGGATTTATTTATCTGATCGGCAGAGCCACTCTATCGAGAGGCCATTTTGTAGCTCAACCAAACTCCACCATCAAAGAAAGATGCAGTTTTAATCAAAGATAATTATCAGCTTTAGAGTTTGTAGATATAAATGTGCAAATGGGATCTCTTATCCACAGGCATAATTTTGGGAACATTGCACTTCCGGGAGAGAAGAGATCCCATTTGCATGTTTATATATACAAACTGTATATATGAAATTGTTTTCTATTCGACAACAGAAACCCCATTGCTATCAAAAAATAAGGTAAGGTTAAAGTATGTGTTTTGCGCATTAAAAAGAGAATGTCGAAAGTGATTAACTGTTGAAAGAGTCTAATAGGTGGGCTGGCTCTTACCAATAAAGAGATCTTATAATGCGATTTAGCAGTTTCAAAGTCTCCACAGCTAATGGGCCGTAAAAATTATGAACATCCAAAATCTGCACGTTAGAGTGACCCCGAGAGTGTCTGCAAGCAGGATTGACAGATTGGGCTAGATTTTTCACAATCTGTCTTAACTGCTGCCTGAGTGAAAATACATTGATTTGTGCAGGTTGGCAATTCTAATGCTATTTATAATATAACTTTTTGCATTTTTCGTTATTAGCTTAGGAATTTGTGCTGGTAACAGCCTCAATCTTTACTTCTTTGAATAATAAATCTGTGCTGGTCATAAACTCGCAGATGCGCTGTGTAACTGAAGTACTAAAAAGTAATTATGTACTATTTTTGTGTAGCATGGGGGGGGTTTGGGTAGGATTTTTTTTTATAATCAATTTTATTAATTTTGAGTAAAAACAATAACAGAACAAAAACAGCCCAGCACATTTCAGCAACGTAGTAACAGCCAGTAAAAGGCGAGTAAAACAATATTGTGATGACATACAATGCCATATCTCCACCGACGGAATTGTACATATGTTTAGACCAAGAAGAGATGAGGAGTTTGATTATCCAACCATTCCCGCCAAATGTTATGATGTTTGGCTGGGCATCCACTGGCTTTGTACAGTGGCTGTTCTTGTGTTGCATACCAATCTACTCCTCTGCGACATTTGGCTATGCTTGGCAGAACGGGATTGTTCCATGACGCTGCGATGTCTCGTTTGGCCATCACAAGGGCGGTGCCCAAGAATGATTTGTCTGCTCTAGACCCGTCTAAGCCTTCTGTGACTCCAAGCAGTATGTTCAAGGGGTTGTGAGGGACCTCCCGCCCCAGCACTTCCATGAGTTCCGTTTCAAGTGGCTACCAGTAGGAGGCTATGAGGGGGAAAGACCACACCATATGGTAAACATCCGCTGGTTCTACGGCGCAGCGTGTACAGAATGGGTGTGGTGTTAGGCCTGCCCTATTGAGGCGGTCAGGAGTCAGATAGGAGGTGTGTAGGTATTATAAATTGACCAGGCGGAGTCTGGCTGAGACTGTGATTGTTTTGGGAGCCATCAAGGCATCTCTCCAGTCGTCATCTTCCAGAGCGCTCAGCCAGGTCTCCCATCGATTTCTGAGCGATTCGAGGGAGGTGGGGCCATTTAGTTAGGGAACTATAAATGTGTTACACCCCCTACCCAGGTCTCCCATTGTGATTTGTGCTCCGGAAGTGACGTGCCATTTACTATGTGTTGGGTAGGGTTTTATCAAACATACGGATGGTAATTATTTATTGAGTGGCGGTTTTAATTTTTTTCTTCTGATCGATAAGCATTTATTGTATTTTATTTATGTTTTAAGCTTTATGCTCGGGCAGATGAAATGCTGAGCCTAAGCACTGTGCGTGTAAAACAATGAAAAGCACTGCTGACATCAACCCAGCAAGTATCACAGAGCAGAACTGATGATAATAGCTTGTTTTGATGCGCTCCGTACACTGCTGAAATCTTGTTCGTTGTGGCGCTTGAAATAAAATGTGTTAATGCTAAGCCATCTTTGTGGCACTTATTTTATCAGCTTTAAACCGGACGTGGCCGCTCTTGGAAGGCATTTACCGGACAGCTGCAGTTGAACCAACTGAGTGTCCATGCTTTCACAAAGACAATAGTAGAAATTAAAGGTTATGGCTGGACATATTTCTTCACAGCTGAAAGTATGCAGGAGTGGCTCTCTATATGTTTTGTTGCTGCTGTTTTCGTTATTAGTATTACTGTTGGTGATTCGTCTTATGTTTTTCCGCTCTTGATTCAATGGTGTAACCTGATATTTTAAAGCAAATAATAAAAGCTAAAAGGAGGTAGGATGTGAACTCACAGAAGGGACTGGTCATTTCCGGTCCTCCCTTCTCCAGTAGCTAGTTCCGAGGTGGAGGCCTAGACCTGTGTGTTGGATTTTTTGGTCGAAGTGAACTCGAAAACTGACATTACCGCTTGCATTATGTGATCCTGGGTAATTCAAGTTTTCTCTGTTGTCCTACATTACATTACCTACCACATCTGGAAGCGGTTACAAACAGGCGAACCCAGAGTCTTCACAAAATGAGCAGGGATTTAGGTTTACAAAAGAACATGATGTGTGCATTGACCACTGTCTTCTGTAATCTTTAGGGACCGTGACGCCAGGCCGTGCGTTTCCTAAAGCAGGAGGCAGCTGCAGCCAAAGCACACCTTGGTCTTTGAATGCACAGCGAATGTGGCAAGATGAGAGTAAGATTGACAGCTCTGTTTACAACAGAGCTCTGTAAACCACCAGCACTGATCGACAGTGCTCCATAATAAAGAAATAAATAGTGCCCACAAGATTTGTGTAACAACACATGTAACAGGGGCAGTCCCTGAAAATAGGCAAAGCTTTTAAGCCCATATCCTGAAAACAGCATGTCTCACAGAGACAGCACAAGCGCTGCCTAGGCGAGACCTGAAAATGTAACTGATCTGTACCTTTATCTATTTACTTCATTGGGGTTTAAACACAGAAACATCAACATTTCCGCTACAAATGAATTACAGGCATATTGCGATCATCCGGTTCCACACCCCCGCCCCATACAAATCAGCGGCAAAAAGGGAAAAGACAAATATAAAAAGATGATCACACACTTCCACTCCCCAAAAAAACAGAGTGATACCAAATGATGCTGCATAAAGTCAACAGCAGCATGCATGAAACATTATAGGTATGGTCTGAGGGGAATGTTTATAAATTGAGCCTGGCATCTAGGATAGTGAAAACTGGACGGACATTTTGTTGCCCTTCCCCGACCCCAGAGACAGGCAACTCTGTTAGCCAGTGCTACATATTTCCTGAAATGGGTCTTGAGGTCTCCAGCATATCATATAACATGTGCAGCCACTTGCTGGTCTTCCTTCCAACCCATCCAAACCGAAGCGATAAGCGATCTCATTGCCATCGCTAATCCCTCGTCTCACTCCCTTGATCAGCTGCCCTCGAGACTGACGAAAGACCTGAAACTTACTCTAGCCCCCATCTGGGTCAAGATCATCAACAGCTCTTTGAGCGATGGCTCCATCCCTGACTGCCTTAAACTAGGTCAAGTCACGCCACGCCTAAAAAAACCTGGCCTCGACCCTACGGTCTTGAACAACTTCAGACCAATGTCGAACCTGCCGCTCTTATCGAAAACTTTGGAAAAATGTGTGCTAATTCAGCTAACCCATCACCTAGAGATCTTGAATCTTCTTGACCCACACCAATCTGGGTTCAGAAAGGGCTGCAGCACAGAAACCGCAATCCTCAATGTGATGGATGATCTACACATGTCTCTCGACTCCAACCAATGTAGCCTCCTCATCCTCTTAGACCTCTCGGCACCGTTCGACACAGTGGATCACAACCTACTACTCAATGTCCTACAGAAGAGAGCGGGTTTGGAAAAAACTGTTCTCAAATGGTTTGCCTCCTTTCTCAACAACCGCACACAAATTATCAAAATGAAAAGCTCCAAATCGGACCCCCTCCCCATTACTACAGGAGTTCCACAGGGGTCAGTACTCTCTCCACAACTTTTCAACATCTACATGGAGCCCCTCACTACAATTCTAAGGAACTCCAACATCCCCTTTCACCTCTATGCGGACGACACACAACTCTACCTGGAAACCACTTCGATCGCAGACATCCACAGACTAAATGACACACTCACAGAGGTCCAACACTGGCTCTCATCCAACCACCTCAAACTTAATGAAGAAATGACAGAAGTGCTCCTCATCTCAAACAAAAGTGAAAATCCCCAAATACTCGAATGGCTCAAAGCCTTAAACGCCCTCAATGTTCCTCTTGTTCCTACAACCTCCGTCAAATCACTGGGGATCACTCTGGACCCAAAACTGGACATGAAAGAACACATCTCTAAAACTGCCAAAAGTGCTTTCCTTAACCTGAAACTTCTCTACAAACTTAAACCCTTCCTCCCTTTGAAAGACCTGAAACAGGCCACTCAGGCACTGGTACTCTCCAGGATTGACTATGGCATTGCTACTCTGACTGGAACAGCCAAATCTCATCTAGGTCCTTTGACTGCTACCCTTAATGCAGCAGCTAGAATGGTCACGGGAACTAGGAAATATGAGCACATCACCCCCCGGCTCTCAAGGACCTGAAATGGCTTCCTATTAACCTACGAGCCAACTTCCGCACAGCCTGCCTCACACACAAAGCCCTGCATACAGGTAAACCGGAATATCTGGCCAATAAACTCAAGAGAGCCGGTCAGTCCAGGACCCTCAGAAGCTCCAACACGCTACTACTCATACCTCTGAAATCACAGAAACTTAAAAGATCTAACAGGTCCTTTGCGGGAAATGATCCTAAGATATGGAACTCCATCCCCCCCACATCAGGATGACCGCCTCCTTCCTGAAATTCAAGATACTACTCAAACCTTCTTTCTTGAGCGGGCTGGATCGTAACGAGAACCACCGTATGACTTTGATAGTTCACTAACTCTTTGGTCCTAGCGAGAACCTGATGACTCTCCCTTGATCTCCGCCATGTCGCCCTCATGCTGATACTGTATAGACTTTTACTTGCTACCATGTTATCCCATACTCTCCCTACCCTGCTTCGACCTACCTGCTATGTTGATGCTTATTTGTATCCGTTGTGAAGCGCACTGATACCTTCAAATAAATAAATAAATAGGCATATCCTAAGAGCACCAATAGCTGGATCAGTGTCAGGGCGTGTCCTATCATGAGAGAGATTGCAGCATCCACCCACCTCGTACCAGAAGACCTGCACCTGTCCGCAGCACCATGCCAAGTGAAGGAAATCAGCCATTCCACAACCGGCAAAGCTATCGTCTGGTCGAAGACCATATCTACACAACCTTGCCGGAGTGTAATACATACACTGGAGGCATTTATAATGGATAGTGAGGAGCCTACTGCTTGGAGTTACCTGCTACATCTGTATTTCCACTGCGCATTTATGAGGACATCCCCGATATCTGCCTCCCACTACACTCATGCCGCCTCAGAGCACCAGGATTATCTAGCTGTGCGGTACGCTAGAGGAGGGATACTGGGTGATGTGGAGAATGAGCGTGAAGCATCATATGTAAGGAGTGAAAAGTAGGAATATCAGGTGGAAAATCAGCTGTGAACGATTTAACACTATGCCTAAATGTTACCAGTGCAAAAGCAGGGGTCTCATCTATAAAGTCTGTTTGAGAAAGGAATGGACTTTACCAGTATAGATCTCCACACTGTTAGAAGCCACGGCGTTTCAGCTGAAGCCTACATAAAGACGCATGAGTAACCAGTAATAGTGAATGATTGAAAGAGTGGTATCAAAGAGTAATAGAAGAGCATCTTGCCCATTTCACAGCCTAGCTTCCCCCACACTTTCGAAGTACAGTCAACCATTGGGTCAGTGAAGGAAGGGGTATCCAATGAGGTGCCCAAAAAAGAGGATGGTGGGATCGGGCCATGTAACGCTGCTCTGCTCTGGTGGGGAAGAAAGGGTATTGGCTTGTTCCAATGGATGGCATGGTGGGCCTGAGCACATAAATAGTACAGCTTCCCCTCCCATGCTAAATTAATCATTTGGGTCTTCAAAGCTTGAGAAATAGAGCGCGACAATGGTAAGGATATGTTTAAGAAGAGGTACAAGAATTCTATTTTCATCAGGATGATACGGCCCACTTTTGACAACGAGAGAGAAATCCATTGAGTTATACAGTCAAATCACTTTCTCTCTATCCCGGCAGGTTGTAATCCACAAATATTTGAGGTCTGTCTGGAACCACTGCAGAGGAAAGTCTGGGAGGAAGAAATTTGTAGCTGACGTCAGTGGCAAAATCATCACTTTCTCCCAATTTATCTGAACACCTGATAGCCCACCAAAACGTACAAATTCTCGAAATATAGTGTTTAGGCTTTGGTGGGGATTGCGTAGAAATAGGGTAATATCATCTGCATATCAAGAGATCAAAAGATGCAGACTAGCGTATCGCAGAGCGTACTCTGATGGCGTTGGCACAATTTGGCAGCCAGGGGCTCCACTGCCAAATCAATAGAAGGGACAGCAGACACCCTTGACACATACCTCAGGTGATCATAAGGGGTGCGGATATTGCCCCATTGACGTAAACCCTAGAGATGGGATTGGAGTAAAGAACTGTAACCCAGGACAGAACAGGTCTTGGTATGCCCATCCACCACAGAACGGCCATTAAAAAGTCCCGCTCAACAGCGTCAAGGACTTTGGCAGGATCTAGGAAGATTGCCACTGTGGCTAAGTCATATATATACTGCAATACTGCGAACTAAGTACAGTGATTACAAGAGGTGGACTGACATGCAATAAAGCCCAACTGATCTGGGCAAACCAAAAACGTCATGAGGAGGGATAAGCGATTGGCAAGTAATTTAGCCAAGATGTTAACATTGCAGTAAATAAGAGAAAGGGGCCTATAGAACCCAAACTGGTCAGGAGGTTTGCCAGGTTTAAGTAGTGTTCTAATCAGTGATTCACGCAATGTGGGAGCTGACCATCCTGCTTTGCCTTGTGAAACACTGCCAGCAGCACTGGTGGCAAAAGGTCCACATAGACCATATAGGTGTCAGCCTGGAGGCCATAAGGCCCCAGCAATTTACCAGCCTGTAATTGTTGTATCAGTTTCCAAATTTAATCTACAGTTAGATCCTGAGCTATGAACTTCCGCTGCGCTGCATCTAGCCAGCCCGAAGGCACATCATCTAGATAGGAGTCTACACCACTGGGATACCTCTCTGAGAGGTGTAAAGGGAACTATAGAAAGATGAAAATAAAGGATGTCCTGTGTGTCCATGTGCATCTGTCTATGCTCTTCGCGAACTCCCATAATAATATTGGGGAAAATGTCTACTTGTTATTGTAGCCAATGCATGCCCTGGTCTTTCTCCCTCCCCATATGCTCTAGCCGTGGCATACTTACCCCGGAAAAGACGTTGACTACTTTGTGGAATTCTGAGAGGACTGTCCTAAACTGCTGGGCCCCAAGAGGGTAGGTTACACCTCCCGCCAGGGTTTCCAGCTGTTTGAGTTCACCATCCAAATGGGAGAGGTGAATTTGCAGAGAACATAACACTCTCCCACTTTTAGCTAGGCTCATCCCCCCGGACCTCAGTCTTAAATGCCTCCCATATAATGCATATTGAGGATATTGAGTCTAAATTCCTAGTGAAGAAATCATTGATTTCAAGCCAAAGATCCTCTTGGAATTGCTTATCTAGTAGGGACCACCAGGAAAAGTGCCAGTATAGGCTGAGCGGAGTCTGGGTTGGTATGGATATTGAAAGTGGAATGGGAGAGTGGTCCAAATATCTACGTGCAGCACCTGTTCAACCCAGGGCCACACCCCTCGGGTAATCAACCAGTAATCCAATCTGGACCAGCTGCCATGAAGCCCGGAGTGAAAAGTACCTTCCTTTACCAGCAGATGCCATAGTCTCCAAATGTCAAGGAGGTCGGTGTCTTCGATAATAGCTTGCAGATGGTGGGAAGCAACACTGCAATAAGTGGGCGATAAATGAGAGTGACCAATATCTGCAGACAGGACTGTATTTAAATTGCCTCCCCATAATAACATCGGCCCCATGGACATGATAAGACCTCACAAGCCATCGAAGATCTTGGGATCATCTGTTTTCGGCCCATAAAAATTAACAATTTCAATGTCATGGGCCAGCAACTTCCCCCACATGATCAGGTGTCATGTAAGGAACACTGTGGTATGTACAGAACTCTGGTGCGTATGAGAGTAACTGTCCTAAGTGTGTATGGTGAGTAGGTAGAAAATAATCTGTGCACAGCCCATCTGTCTGCAAAGGTAGTGCCAGTGCCCAGGTGTGTCTCTTGCAACAGACCAATGTGAATGCCATGTCTATCAAGGTACAACAGTATATGTCTGTGCTTGCGGGGGTCCCCCAATCCTCTTATATTCCATGTAATGCATTTGTAAGCCGTTTACGAGGGATAGCCGGGAGCAGCCAATGCATTGGTCATGCTACTGTGGGGGGAAAGGAAAGGACTTTGTACATTATGTATGAGATTGCAAGTGGACCAAGACAGCATTATAGGGTTACGACAATGCCGGAGCATTCAGCGCAGTAAACAAACACAAACAACCCCTCCAAACCCTCCTCTGACCACAAGGACAGCCCAATTCTGTCAGGAAGATTCTGTCTTCCCAACATAACCTGTAAAACAACAACAATAAAAGAATTACATCAGACATGTCTCCTAAAGTATAAACGGAGATAGAGGAGGGGCAAAAAACCATCCTTGAAGTAAGTGGTAATCTATGGGGGCAGCCCGATACCCGGCAGGTTTCATCCTCGACAGTGTGAGGGTATCTGGGAAAATTAGTACAAACCTCTGTGAATAGGGAGCATGTGTTTCACAGCATGGGCAATCTAGAAAGAAAAAAATACAGGGAACAGTATAAAAAGGGTTACAATCATGGGGACCAGTAGTGAATCCATAGTAAGGTCTCATTTTGTGGGGTCACACTCTGGGACAAGTCAGCCCAGACCAGCATCGGGCGAGGCCGGTCAGGATCATGCAGACAGTCACGTGGCCTAGTGATCCTGGGCAATATGTCTGCATTTGAATTGAAACACTTGGTATGGAAGATGTGGTCTTTGCCATGAACTGTGACCTTAAAGCATGCCGGGCAAAGCCTGACATGTGGAATTGCAGCTTGGTGGAATGTTTGACAGGAATAAACTTACGGTGGGCATCCTGCATGGCACTGAAGTTTGGAAACAACATAATCAGATTCCAGCCAAAGTTCAGTGAAGGTTTTTCCTTTTTCCTGTCAACTGGACAGCAGCAGATGGCTCCAACACATCCAGAAAGCCTCTGCACGCCTGATCCTCAACATCCTTTGCCGCAGCCACATCACATCCGACCTGAGAGACCTGCACTGGTTCCCGGTCAACAAGAGGATAACCTTCAAGCTCCTCACCCACGCACACAAGGCACTCCACAACACTGGACCAACGTACCTCCACAGACGACTCCACTTCTACACCCCCACCCGCCGACCTCGCCACAGTCCCCCGCTTCCGAAGAGTGACCTCTGGTGGCAGATTGTTCTCCCACCTCCCCGCCAAGACATGGAACACCCTCCACATCCACTTACGGCAGACCCAAGACATGCTGACCTTCAGAAAACTCCTGAAGACCTGGCTTTTCGAGCAGTAGCAGCATTCCCCACCCCAGCGCCTTGAGACCCTCACTGGTGAGTAGTGTGCTTTACAAATGATATGATTGATCCCAAAGTTGAGTATACGGGCAACAATGGAGCGTGCTGGTGCACCCAGGGGTGGTTGAGCGGATAAGGTGCAGTGGGCCCGCTCTACCCTGAGGACGGATGAGTAGGAGTCTGCACGAAACAGAGAAATAAGCATTTTTTTAACGTCCTAGTTTCCCAGTATTGCCTGATTCTGGCACAAAGATTATGCAAAGCTTAATTGTCGCGGGATCTCGCTTCTAAGTCCTGGTTTCTTGCCACAGTTACTTTAAACACCTTCTCCATTTTAAGTAGCATATCCCCTTGAGCTGCCATAGTTATCAACAACAGATATAAGTTGTTCCACCTCCTGTAGTCATCCATCCTGCTTTTCCAGTTTAGGGGTAATAGTATCCAACCTAGGACTTATGGAGTCCATTCTGGGTTCAATGGAGGTTAGACTTTGTTGCATTACCAGAAGAAATGCTGGCGTGCCAGTTGGTACTAGGAGGAAGGGGTCCCAGTGTGAGAATGGTATAATATACACAAATCAAAAATTACACTGAATGGATCCACACTGTTTAATTCACGATGGGATTAAGTATACTAAATATACAAACAATTTGTCAAAAATTCTAAGCGGTTGTACAGTGCCCCGGGGAAGGAGAAGGGGAGGGAAGTGGTGATCAGGTGAGGATATGGTGATGGAAGGAATTGGTGACAGTAAAATCAGCCAGTGGACAAAACTATATTGGCAAATTAGTTAAAAAATAAAAGGACCAAAAGTTCAGCGTTTGAATCAAAGCGGCATACTTCACATAATACAATAAATGTTATAATGATGGCGTGAAGTTGACAATGGAATAGGTTGTTGTCGACGTTTCGACCCTCTGAGATATGTGCAGGGATTAGTCGTGCCCTTGCTGTGGGGTCTTCTTCAGGACCAGAAAAAGGGGCAGGCAGCCTAATTATGGTGTATAAAATAAAGAATTATTCAAGGAGGTGGGACAAGTATCATTGTTCCCTAGGTAAAGACAATATATGCACACAATAGTCATTAAGGAATTATCGCTCTTAATATACATTAATTGCTCCACAGGCGTGGCCATACAGTGCCGCGGGAGAGCGGGACTAGTTTAGTACAGTGCGTAGGAACAGTTAGAAATTGGATTCAAGTCATGATGGCGCTTATGACTGAATAAGTAGACTAGAGCGTTAGGGTCAGAGAGCTGGCACGTGGGGAGGTGGATGCCATTTCTTTAACAAGACATAAAGTAGTAAATAAGGGGATTTAATTTTTAGAATGGCACAGGGTCAAGTAATGACATCGCGTAAGGTCCCTTCACACAGTACGTGTCTGCAACAGAACACGTAAACGGACCATATACACTGTGACTTATCACATGGAAATGGGATTAAACAGGCTTACCCGATGGGTGAAATCACAATTTTTAAGGGATGCTTGGATGCAGGTCGAGCAATTAAATCTGAAAAAATGAACGGGGGAAACTAATCAATGTTAGATGTTGTTACAATTGAAAAAGTTAAAAGTCGGCCCAACTTCACATAGTTGCATGTAGCCTAGGGCTTACCGGGGGTCGGGCGGTATTGGAACTTTGATCTGCAGATAGTGAGACTCCGTAGTATCTGTTAAAAAGAAGTGCGGGGAATGGTTAATGGAGCCCGTGAGTGAGAGACGAGCTGCACTCTAGAAGAATATAAGAAGTCAAGGGACTACTCACTTGCGCCGAATGAATGGGACTGGAAACGCCACTCGAACTCGCAGTGGCGAGCCAGATTTCCTGATAGTAAAATCACCTTGGTAACTGTGCCACGTGACACAGGGTAGGCGTATGGAGCTAGAAAAAAGACTGCGGTAGTTCTCTGCTGTTACTGCAAATAATCAAATGGCTCCTGTGCGTACAGGACTATTTTACAGGCAACGATGGATGTTATTAAAACTATTTTACAGTCTACAATGGATGTTATTGAAAGACGGATAATGACGGACATATCGTCAATGAAAAATTGCTCAATGCACAATATCGTATAAGTGCACAATGAGATACAGACCACAGGTAAAAGCCATGTAAGAGTGGTAAATATCGCGCCAGTTGGTTCCAGGCCTTTCCGTCTGAGGAGGGCCAGCAGTCTCCAGCCTCTCCAACCCAGTGTCTGCCATCTTGGAGGTACAGTGATTGTCGAAAGGGTGCTTAGACTGTTGTTCATCAGATTTTCCTATAATGCCAATACAGCCAAAGCCCTTAGCATCATCCCACGAGGTTATATTGTTTAAAATAGGGAGGGGCAGTGTCCGCCAGCTACAGTTAGGGACCCCTACCAATCCCTATGTAGCAGCTTTCACAGAATATAAGTCCAAACGACAGGCAGACCATGCATACAGGCTTGTCCAGAGTGAGAAAGAGTTGGGTCAGTCCCAGTAGCACCTAGACCAGAGCCAGTAGCAAATGTCCACTACCTACCAGCATTAGCGCAGTCTGTATGGCAATGTCCACATCAAGCACTGGGTGGCAAGGGACAATGCAGGAAAGTTGGCTGTATCAAGGGCAGTTTGCCTAATGTGTCGGGCTCCCTCCCAGGCAGTCAATGTGTTCTTTCCACATTGATGAAAGTGAGGGCCAGCAATTAGGCTAGCACCAGGGGTGACACACTAACTTTTCAATCAGACGCAGTTCCAGGCACTGGCCAGAGCAGTCTTTTTATTGCAGCATCTCCTCTTCAGAGCCCCTGCAACAGGGGACAGGGGCCAAACGTCCCGGCGTGGCTGGGATAAAGAAAAGACCTCAGAACACCCCCAAGGTTTGGGGCGTAGGTCCCGCAGTGCCCAACTTGGCACGGAGCCTCACACGCAGCTGCCACTCCTCAGAGGTGTACCCAGGCCCCCCTAAGGTCCAAAGGCATATGAACACCGCTGAGCCTCCGATTCAAGCCAAAGCCCACAGCCCCCACCCGATAGGCGAGCCAGGGGAAAAGGGCCCAGAGCACAGCAGCCGCCATGCAGGTCCGGACAATGCAGACCCTGGGAACCCCTAAACCAGAATGTAAGTGCACTCAAGGACGCAGACAGTAAGCCTCTAGGTCTCGACGCAGTCTATAGCTGTCGATTATTAAATTGCCTCTATCGTAGCCATCGATGATGAACTCTGAGGCAGGATGATGATGGATTATGTCCCCAGACTGCCAGAGCCTCACACAGGTGCGGCCGTCTTGCACATCAGCACTCTGGCGCCCTGTGAAAGACATGTGTGTAAGTGAGAGTTTGTGAGTGTGTGAGTGTGTGTATAAGAGAGAGAGAGAGAGAGAGAGAGAGAGAGAGAGAGAGAGATAGAGCGAGAGAGTGGCACAGAGAAAGAGCAGGTGGACAAAATCCCAAACATATGCCCACACACACAAACAGTGTTGGCAAATTAACACCCAGACACCTACAGAAATATCTCGAAGGTGTGAGTTTGTATTATTTATTTGAAATATCTTTCTTGGGTCTGGGTAAGCACAAGTTTATAGATATATTGTTTTTCTTTCTTTTTTTTATTATGGTGACAGGTAGCTCTAGCTAGGTGCATGATTCCACCCCAACCTTGCATACTGCCTCCTTACACTGAAAGGTGCATGTGAGAGTGACAATTACAAACAAGTAACTAAAGGCCAGATGTAGGTGGCCAAAACCTACTTGCAAAATAAGGAATCGCAAAATACCGATTCCTTAAATGCAATGTACGTGCACTAAAAAGTGCACTCCAGCCTTAAGGAATCGCTAATTACCACCAACTTCAAGTTGGTGGTAAGTAGCGATTTCCTTTAAAAAAGCACTTTTTTACCTGTGTCCTGTGGCACACATCCATGCCCTTAGGGCATGTATGTGCGCCACATGTGCACACATGCACATTTCAGGGGTGCAACAGGGAGTCCTTTGGACACCCTGGCACCCTTGAAATAGCTTCCGCTATTAGCGATTCGGTAATACCGAATCGGTAATAGTGAATACCTTCTCATTCATTCCTATGGGCCTCCTAGCCCATAGGAATGAATGGCTAAGTATTCCTTAATAACGAATCTCAATTATCGATTCGTTAAGGAATGTTAAGGAATCTCTAATATTTTAGTGATTCTTACCTACATTCAAATTAGCGAGTCCTTAATAGCGATTCAGTAAAAATCGCTATTAAGGACTCGCTAAATTGAAGTTACCTACATCTGGCCCTAAATTTGCATATTTCAACCACAACTTTTCCTGTCTGAATATCTGTCCTGTTGCTTTAATTTAGGCCACAATTCTGCTTTCAGCTTTATAAACCTGATTTATCGAAGTGCACTGACAGTTAACTGGCACGATATCTTCTTATCTACTAGTGTATTTTACAATAATTTAGAGTTGTTTTCAGTTAGCAGGACAAGCGCTACGCCAAATCCGCCAATCCACCACAATCTTCACTGATGAGGGATAAAAACAAGAACACAAATGTGCTGACAAATGCAGATTTTACACACCCTTGGTGAGAAGAAAATCATGATGTTATACGTTTTATTATGAAATTCCAGCAACAAGGATATAACTTCAGAATGATAAAACATTCTAACATTCTAGAACCTATATACCACCAGAGAACCTGCAGACATCTTCCTTCATTTTTCCTGCTAAACAACAAAAAGGGGCATATTCTCAAGGAGTTATCGCTGAGTTATCATCACCTTATCGCAGCCAAAGTTGCGATAAAACTAACGCCTCATTCACAAGCTGGTGATAACAGCCCATACCACCAGTTTACCTGCGATAGCAGGTGCAAAAAACAAAGCCACAGATGACCTCCACAACTATCCCTAATGAGATGCAAAGTAGGTATTGCCGTGCAAAAAGCTGCAACAACACAACTCCGCAACATTCTCAACGAGAAGATCACAAAACATGCGATAAGGCGCATTAGCCGTATGAAATTAACACCTGCTCTGACCTGGTGTAAAGTCAGACCACAGCCTGCACCAGAAAAGGAAGAAAAGTTCAGAGCCACAGCTGAAGGGCAACAGATGCCATGGAGCCACTGAGCATGCAGGCCGGAAACCCAAGCAGGCAAAACACCCACAGTCAACACCCCCAGGACCACAACCCACCTCCCCGGATCCCACCGCCCCCCCTGGACCAAGACGGAGGCAGCGCAGGCAAAGGCAGTGACCCTCAGAAAACACACCAACCTCAACCATCAATCAATCAATCATAGTATTTGTAAAGCGCACTACTTACCCATGAGTGTCACAAGGAGCCGGGGGGGCTGGGGGACGCTGCTACTGTTCGAAGAGCCAGGTCTTGAGAAGTCTTATGAAGGTCAGAAGGTCTTCGGTTTGCAGTAGGCGGGTGGGGAGGGTGTTCCATGTCTTGGCGGCAAAGTGGGAGAATGATCTGCCACCGGTGGTCACTCTTCGGATGCGGGAGACGGTGGCGAGGGCGCGGTCTGCAGAGCAGAGGTGGCGGGTGGGGGTGTATAGGCTGAGTCAGCTGTTGAGGTATGTTAGTCTGGTGTTGTGGAGGGCCTTGTGTGCGTGGGTGAGGAGTTTGAAGGTTATTCTCTTGTTGACAGGGAGCCAGTGCAGGTCTCTCAGGTGGGATGTGATGTGGATGCGGCGAGGGATGTCGAGGATCAGGTGTGCAGAGGCGTTCTGGATGTGTTGAAGCCGTTTCAGGAGTTTGGCCGGGGCTCCTTCGTAGAGTGCGTTTCCGTAGTCCAGTCTACTGCTGACGAGGGCCTGGGTGCCCGTCCTTCTTGTTTCGGTGGGGATCCACTTGAAGATCCTGCAAAGCATGCGAGGGTGTTGAAGCAGGAGGAGGAGACGGCATTGGCCTGCTTTGTCATGAAGAGGGTAGAGTCGAGGATGACCACTAGGTTGCGTGCGTGGTCGGTGGGTGTTGGGTGTGTTCCTAGTGCAGTTGGCCACCAGGAGTCGTCCCAGGCCGAGGGGGTGTGTCCGAGGATGAGGACCTCCGTCTTGTCCGAGTTCAGCTTCAGTCTGCTGTTCCTCATCCAGTCGGCTATGGCCTTCATTCCTTCGGGGAGGTTGGTTTTGGGGGTGTGGGGGTCCTTGGTGAGGGAGAGGATCAGCTGTGTGTTGTCGGCGTAGGAGATGATGTTGAAGTTGTGCCGTCGTGCGTTGTGGGTGAGCGGTGTCATGTAGACGTTGAACAACGTTGGGCTAAGGGATGAGCCTTGGGGTACACCGCAGATGATCCTGGTGGCTTCGGAGCGGAAGGTGGGGAGGCGGACACTGTATGTTCTGCCCGGAGAGGTAGGAGGAGGCCCAGTCCAGGGCCTTCTTTTGGATTCCGGGGTCGTGAAGGCGTGTTCGTAGTGTGCGTTGGCAGACTGTGCCGAAGGCAGCTGACAAATCCAGGAGGATGAGGGCCGCGGTATCTCCATAGTCTAGCAGGGTCCTGATGTCATCGGTGGCGGCGATGAGGGCAGATTCAGTGCTGTGGTTGCTGCGGAACCCGGAATGGGACGGATCCAGGATACTGTACTCCTCGAGGAAGCTGGTCAGTTGTTTGTTGACGGCCTTCTCGATGACCTTCGCCGGGAAAGGGAGCAGGGAGATGGGTCGGAAGTTTTTGAGGTCCTTGGGGTCCGCCTTGGGTTTCTTGAGTAAGGTGTTGATCTCTGTGTGCTTCCAGCTCTCCGAGAAGGTCGCTGTCTCGAAGGAGATGTTGATGGTTTTCCGGAGATGGGCTGCGATGGTGCTGCAGGCTTTGTTGAAGATGTGGTGGGCAGGGGTCTTCAGGGAATCCGGAGTGAACGGTGTTTATGATCTTGATGGTGTTGTTGTTGTTGATGTTGGTCCAGGCGAGCAGGCGGTTAATGCAGGTGGTGGTCATGGGAGCGGGGGTCTCAGGTGTTGCCAGGGTGGTTGTCAGGAATTTACAAATCGCATCTATCTATGTTCCTAAATTGGTGAATGGTCGAAAAACAATAGTGAAGCCTTGTCGGGTAAATGTTTGGTACCCGTGTAGTACTAAATAGATTCCTTTCAGCACCATGTAAATAGATTCAGGTAATAGTGGGTTTTAGGTCCTTCCCAAGATGGCCGCCGCTGTGGCCACTGAAGCCATTTAGAAGTTAGCACGGGAGGGCTAGTTGATGTGTGCCTCGCGCAACATTCTAACTGCGCACTTCAACTGTTCGGGTTTCTGAGGTAGCAGCTAGAGTTCCACGCTCCGTGTCTATTTTTCATGACAGGAGTTTGTCGAGTTCGTTTAGTCAAATTCTTGAGTCCGCTTAACCGGGCTACTCGCCAAAGTGCGAGAACATTTGTCAAAGATTACTTTTGGGTAAATTCATTGAAGACAGTTTACAGTTCGGGAAGAAATGTTCTTCCGTCAGCTGCAGTGACTGAGTCTACGTTCTTCTCCATCCGCCGTCGTCGTGGGAGTCAATTCGCCCTGCTGAAGTTCGACAGGTTTTCCTTCAGAGAAGGTTCCACAGACTCCTTGACCTCCTGCGGAGTGTTCGAGAGAAACAGTAAGCCAGCGGCAGCTTCCCCCCTTGAACCCCTTTGCCAGCAAACTATATACTGAGTAATTATTCCCTTCTTGCGCTTTCCCTGCTCTTTTCCTTTCCCCGTCTTGCCTCCCTTGTTCCTTTTTGCGCGCTAAAGACCACTCAGCATGGGACCTTGGAGCCGCATGTTTGCTGCAAGACACTACAGAACCCCAGTTGGGGCAAATACAGAGAGCTTACAGGTAAAGAGAGAGTGAGAGGGTATTAGTTCATAGTTCGCAACTCACAGGAAAGGTCACGCAGTAATGTTAGTCTCTGTCTCACAGGCATGAAGCTCCCTGAATGTTTCTACACATCCTAATGAAGAGTAGCAATACCTCTGGGAACCACTGGTAGGATAAGATTTGATTATTACATAGAGTGAGAATATTGGTAGGTGGAAGTTGTTGTTTATTCTTTCCCTCCTTGTTCTGTGCATTAGGCATCTACAGTAACCGAAGTTAAGGTCCAGACTGATCTACCCAATCGGTGAAGGTGCCAGAAGTTCTCAAGGTGTCTCTTCTCTGTCCACTTCCCCTTTTCCCTTTCGCTAGTGGATTCGCCCTAGTGGCGGAGTCACTGGTGGGAGGGTGATTGGGTACAGCATCTACTGCCTCTGCGAAGCTTGGAGCCTTCTGACAGATTGAAGTGCCCAAGTGTTAACTTCGCCCAGGCAGTATGGCTGAGGGCTTAAATCTAAAAGACTTGGGAGATATTTTAGTGGGGATTCAGAGAGAGATAGGAGCGGTAAGGGAGGAAAATAAAAGTTTAAAATCAGAATTGGAGGCTTCTCGACAAGAAACTAGAGTGTTGGCTCAGAAGATGGATGGATTAGTAATGGGAAATCCCGTTCAGGTTCCTTCCCCGTCCAATATCAGTCCTGTAAGTTCAGATCCTAAGTCGGTAGCTCAAGTAATCCACTCAGTCTCCCCTTTAATTCCTCTAGCAGCCCCAGAGAGATTTTCGGGGGATCCACAAAAGGCCCAGCTCTTTTTAACTCAATGCTCCCTTCACTTCATGTGCCGCCCAACCCTTTTTCCCGATGCTCAATCTAGAGTAGCATTTATTTTGTCCTATCTCCGTGGGGATGCTGCCAATTGGGCCATGCCCTTGTTGAGCGAAGATGACCCAATCCTTTGTGATTTTGCTAAATTTAAAACTGAGTTTCTCAGGATTTTTGACAGGAGAAGGATTTCTCAGGCCACTGATAATGAGTTGCTGGAATTGCGTCAGGGCTCTAAAGACTTGATATCATATCTGACGCAATTTAACAAGTTAATTGTGGAAACCAATTGGCCAGAAGAGAAACAGGCTGCTTTATTTTATCGAGGTCTGAAAGATGAGATCAAGGACACCTTGGCACAAGTTCCAAATCGGCCCACTGAGTTGTCCGCATTGGTGGATTTAGTGTTGGAATTGGATTTTCGTAACTCAGAGCGTAAGGGAGAAAAGAGGAAAGATTGGAGGGTAAATTTTCCTCGGTTCGATCGGGCCCGGTTTGAGAAAGGTTCCGGAGGAAGTAATGAAGCTGAACCCATGCAAATTGGAGCCGTTCGTGGGCCATTGAGCAAAGAAGAGAAAGAGCAAAGGCGTTTAAAGAAATTGTGTCTTTATTGTGGGATCTCTGGTCACTTCGTGAAGGAATGCCCTGACTGAAGCGGAAAATGACCATCTCAAGGAGTATCTGGACCGTTATCTGGCCAATGGGTTCATCAGACCCTCTCAGTCTCCAGTATCCTCCCCGTTATTTTTCATTCCAAAGAAGCAAGAAGGAAGTCTGAGAACTTGTATTGACTATCGTGCCTTGAATTTAGTCACCATCAAGAATCGATACCCCCTGCCTTTAATTGCTGTTCTTCTGGACCAACTCAAAGAAGCACAGATTTTCACCAAGCTGGACTTGCGAGGAGCATACCACTTGGTGCGGATGAAGGAGGGGCACGAGTGGAAGACGGCCTTTCGTACCAAATTTGGCCTCTTCGAATATTGTGTAATGCCCTTTGGGCTATGTAACGCACCTGCTGCGTTTCAGCATTTCATTAATGACATTCTAAGTGATTTGATTGACAAGGTGGCTATTGTCTATCTGGATGATATTTTGATCTACTCTCAGAACACACGAGACCATCCCAAGCATGTCAGAATGGTGTTGGAACGGTTGAGAACACATCATTTATATGTAAAATTGGAAAAGTGTGTCTTTCATGCCACCACGGTGGAGTTTCTAGGATTCGTCCTTTCTCCACATGGAATTACCATGGACCAAGGAAAAGTGCAAGCTGTTAAAGACTGGCCAGCACCACAGAATATCAAGGAGATACAGCGATTTCTGGGATTCGCTAACTTCTATCGGCGCTTCATTCAGAGTTTTTCGCACTTGATCGCACCTATCACTCGATTACTCAAGAAAGGGGTGCGGTTCGAGTGGACCAGAGAGGCAGCTCTAGCATTTGGTCACCTCAAAGAAAGATTTGTGTCGGCCCCAATCCTTTTGCATGCCAATCCAGAAGAACCTTTCTTCGTAGAAGCAGATGCGTCAGATCAGGCAATCGGAGGTGTTCTTTCCCAACGACATTCCCAGACTGGTCAGTTGCATCCAGTAGCGTATCGCTCCCGAAAATTAAATCCAGCGGAACTGAATTACACGATTGCAGAAAAAGAATTGTTGGCGATTAAGGACGCCTTTGAGGATTGGAGGCATTATCTGCTGGGAGCTAAGCATACTGTGACCGTGTTTACTGATCACAAGAATCTACAATTTTTGAAATCCGCAAAGACCTTAACTCCTCGACAGCTACGCTGGTCCTTGTACTTTGCAGATTTTGATTTTGTGCTCACTTTTCGCCCTGGAACAAAGAATGGTAAGGCTGATGCACTTTCCCGGTTGAATACTGAAGATAGTGAACATCCTGTTGAATCTCAGCCTATCATTCCTGAGACTAAGATCATTGGTGTTCTTTCCTTGAGCAACTTTCAAGAAGAGGTGCGGAAAGGGATATCTCCAGAAGAAATTCAGAAGTGGGTTCAATCGGATGAAGGGAGAGAGTTAAACCAAAGTTTACCCTACTACAAAGGAGCATTTATTTATTTATTTATTTATCGCAATTTTTAAAGCGCATCAAATACCCCTACGGGTGTCTCGGCGCTAATGTTACAGATCGTCACTTCAGTAGGGGAAAAGATTTAGGAGGTAAACAGCCAGGTTTTGAGACTTTTTCTGAATTTTAGCAACGTGGGGGCAGTTTTAATGTGGAGTGGCAGAGTGTTCCATAGTTTGGCAGTTGCGATGGTAAAGCATCTGTCTCCCCAGTTGGTTTTTTTTGTTCGAGGGACTTTTAACAGGTGGGCTGATGCCGATCGTAGTGTTCTCTGATGTTCCAATGGGCAGAGAGCTTTTTTCAGGAACCAAGGTCCGGGATTGTTCAAGGTTTTATAGGCTATGCAGAGTGCCTTAAACTTTATTCGGCTCCTGATGGGGAGCCAGTGCAGTTTTCTGATGTACGGGGAGGTGGGAGTAAATTTGGGAATGGATAGAAGAATTCTAGCCGCGGCATTCTGCACTGTTTGGAGCTTATTAAGTACCTTTTCCTGAGCATTCAGCAATAGGGAGTTGCAATAATCTGTTCTAGAGAACACTAGGGTACTGATCAATGTTTTACCAGCGGATTGTGGCAGGTAGGGGAGAAGTTTCTTTATTCTTTTTAGGATGAAGAAAGCCGAGGATACCACGGAATTGGCGTGGTGGAGGAACGTCAACTTGTTGTCAAAAGTGACTCCCAAATTTCGTACCTTGACCACTGGCTGGGGGGGCGTGCCCATCTGTGATGGCCACCACTGGGGGGACCAGGCCGGCTGCAAGCTCCCGAATGTCATCACCTCCGTTTTGTTGGAGTTCAACTTGAGGCAGTTGGATGACATCCAGGAGCTTATCGCCTTCATCCCTTCCTGAAAGTTTGCTGCGACAGATATTCCGTCATTGTGCACTGATAGCACTAATTGGGTGTCGTCAGCATACGTTGTGAGGGCAATTCCATGGGATTTTATTACTCTCGCTAAGTCCGACACATAGATATTGAAAAGTGTCGGACTCAGCGAGGAACCCTGTGGAACTCCGCAGGGAAGGGAGAAGGTATGAGAGGTGAAATTACCTATCTTGACTGTTTGTGGGCGGTTGGCTAAAAATGAGGCGATAAGGTCTTTGGCCTTGTCTCTTATGCCTAAGGCTGAGACACGGTCGATCAGAGTGACATGATCGACCGTGTCAAATGCAGCGGAGAGGTCCAGAAGTATTAGGACCGCTGCGCCTCCTTTGTCCATAGCTGTTCTGATTTCATCTGCTGCCTTGAGCAGTGCAGTTTCCGTTCCATGGCCCTGTCTGAAGCCGAACTGAGTGTCGTCTAGAAGGTCGTTGTCATTGATGTATTTGGAGAGTTGGGTATTCATTACCTTCTCAAAGATTTTAGCTGGGAAGGGAAGGCAGGCGATGGGTCTATAACTAGCAGGGAGAAGGGGTCCAGCGTTGGTTTCTTGAGGAGAGGTTTAATAATTGCTTCTTTCCAGACCGATGGATAAATGCCTGTAGAGAACATGGCGTTGCAGATGGTAGATAACGCGGGGGAAATGGCTTCTGGGATAAGATTCAGAATAGCTGGGGGGCATGGGTCTAGGGGGGATCCCGATTTAGTGCTAGTTACCAGATGCCGGATTTGTTCTTGATTCGTCGGGTTGAAAGAAGTAAAACTGACATTGTTGTTTATGGGAGGTGATGTCAAGGAGGGGATAGAAGATGATTGGGAGAAAGTCAGAAAGATGGAGCTGACCTTGTCCTCAAAGAAGCTAGCTAAATTGTCTGCTAGGGGTTGTGAGCCTTCTAATCGTGGGGCAGGTGGATTGGACAGAAGAGTAACCACCTGAAACAGTTCTCCTGCTGAGTTTTTTGACTGGTTGATTTGAGCGGTATAGTAGCGACCTTTTTCTAAGTTTATGAGTTTTTTGTAAATGGAAAGAGCGTTTTTATAATTAGTTTTATCTATAGGGTTGTATTGCCGGCGCCACTTCCTTTCGAGGTTCCTGCAATGCTGTCTCTGAATTCGGAGGGGCTCTGTAAACCATTGTGCTGATGGTAATTTCCTGTTTCGGCGTGAGTTTTTAATTGGGGCTAGTTTATTGCAGGCCGTGGTTAAGTTGTTTAGATAGTTAGAGGAAGACAGCGTAGGGTCCTGCTCGATGGGGATGTGGGTTTGTTGCATTATCTCTGTTAGCTGAGATAGGTTGATATGTTTCCAGTCTCTATACGTGGATTCGGCAACAGATGTAGGCGGGGGTTTAGTAGGGCTTACTTCGATGGAGAAGCAGATTGCTGAATGGTCCGACCATATCAGAGGGATTACTTGGGTAACGGCTATTTGGGGGTTGTTGGTGAATAGACCGTCCAAGGTGTGACCCGCTTGATGAGTGGGTGATTCCACCATTTGCATCAGACCGGCGGCAGCTAGATCCGTGATTAGCTGTGTAGTATCCGGGTCGTTGGGGTTTTCCAAATGAAAATTAAGATCGCCCAGTAAGGTAAAATACGGGGAGCCTGCAGTCCCTTCGATTATGTTTCCTAAGTTGGCTAAGAACTTAGATCTCGATCCCGGAGGTCTATAAATTAGCATGCCCTTAAATGATGATTTCGCAGAGAGGCTTAAAGTAAAAAGAAGGGCCTCGTATTCGGGACATGTGGTTTGTACCGTAGAGAGTTTAAAGTGGTCTCTGTACATTATGGCTATACCTCCACCTTTTTTCTTGGGTCTGTCTAATCTGCACACGTTGAAGTTAATAGGGGTGGCAGCTTTGAAGTCTGGACCGGAGGCTTCGTCCCCCCAGGTTTCCGTGATAAACAGAAGATCCAGTTTGTAAGTGTCTATTAATTCAGCAATTTCGAGCTTGTGTTTGGGAAGTGATCTTGCATTTATAAGCGCTGCTAATATTGGACGTGAAGCAGTATTGGTCAGTTTGGGAGTGTCCAGAGTACACGTAGGGCAGTGGTGAGGGCCCATGAGAGGGTTGGTATGCCGGAAACAAGGAGGTACATGGGGCCGTTCCGCTACGTGTCTGAAGTTATGCAGTTCGGCAGCGGTATAGGTGTATCTTACCGGGTTTGCCGCCCGTGGAGGAGTTGAAGCGGCAGGGGAGGTGGCCCTTAGCCCGTCCTCGGCGCGGACGAGCGCAGACGAGCTTGCCTTATGCGCGCCTTCGGCGCGCATTCGACGCGCCCGCTGCGCTCGTCCGCTGCGCTTCCGGTTGCCGTGCATACTTTATCATCAATTCAAGTGACGTGGTGAGGGGGTGTGGTCAGCGTAGCTGGGCGAGCCCTCAGCAGAGGGAAGGCGGCGTTGCCCTGGCAACAGTCGACCGCGTCAGCCTCTAATCGGCTGGGCGGCAGTCTGCGCGCTCGAGAGGAGTTTCAAATAACAAAGATTAAAATCACGTTATACACAATAAAAGATTGCTATCTCCCGGCTTTCCGCCTCAGGAGTGAGTTCTGTAAACGCATTGTATCTCCCGACAATTACTCTTCAACAAAGGGCCTTGCAAAGCTGCCATGATCATCCTTTGGCCGGTCATAAAGGAGTTTCTAAGACTATGGATTTAGTTCAGCGCTATTTTTGGTGGCCTGGGTTGTCCTCTCATGTCAAGCAATATGTACAATCTTGTGAATTGTGTGCCAGGGGTAAACCTAGTCGGCAAGCTCCACAAGGGTTTCTGCAACCCCTCCCTACTCCGACCCATCCATGGCATACGGTATCAATGGATTTGATTGTAGATTTACCAGTTAGTAAGGGATTCCATTCTATCTTGGTGATTGTGGATACCTTCACCAAGATGAGTCACTTTATTGCCATGTCCGGTACCCTTACTGCTCCAGAGTTAGCACAAGCCTTTAGCGAGCACATTGTAAAATTACATGGGGTCCCTAAGATAGTGGTTTCAGATCGAGGTCCTCAGTTCATCTCCCGTTTCTGGCAAGCCTATCTTAAGGGTTTGGGAATTGAGAGGAGGTTATATACCAGCTATCACCCTGAGTCGGATGGACAGACGGAGAGAATTAACCAAGAACTGGAACAGTATCTCCGTTTGTTTCTCCTCGAGAGAGGTGGTGACTGGTCAGATCACTTGTGGATGGCAGAATTTGCTAGTAATAATGCTAAAAGTGTTTCTACAGGTTACTCGCCTTTTTATTTGAATTCTGGGCGCCATCCCAATCCATTCTGCCCTCAGGAAGATTTAGAAGTCCCAGCAGCTCAGACCTTGTTGACAGATATGACCACCTTACATAGATCTGCAGAGGAAAATTTGATAAAAGCTAAACAAGCTTACAAGAAAAGTGCAGACAGACATAGAAAGCCCGCTCCGCACTATCAAGTAGGAGATCAGGTGTGGCTCTCTACAAAGAACCTCCATTTAAAAGGGAATAGGAAATTCCAACCAAGATTTGTGGGTCCCTATTCAGTTGAGCAGGTTTTGGGTCCAGTAACAGTGAGATTAAAATTACCAGCTAAGTTGGGGATCCATCCAGTCTTCCACGTCTCTGTACTAAAAAAGGCTAAACTCCACTTGAGGTTGGGTAAACCACCTGAACCCCTCGTTATTTCTGGTCACCCTGAGTACGAGGTACATGACATTCTAGACTCTAAACTCAAGAAGGGTAAGCTATTTTATCTGGTGGATTGGAAGGGGTACGGTCCTGAGGAAAGGTCGTGGGAACCTGCATCTCAAATTCATGCTCCACAACTCCTTAAGAGATTCCATGCACGGAAACCTCTCAAACCTGGACCGATGAATCGGTCTTTGAGAGGGGGTACTATCAGGAATTTACAAATCGCATCTATCTATGTTCCTAAATTGGTGAATGGTGGAAAAACAATAGTGAAGCCTTGTCGGGTAAATGTTTGGTACCCGTGTAGTACTAAATAGATTCCTTTCAGCACCATGTAAATAGATTCAGGTAATAGTGGGTTTTAGGTCCTTCCCAAGATGGCCGCCGCTGTGGCCACTGAAGCCATTTAGAAGTTAGCACGGGAAGGCTAGTTGATGTGTGCCTCGTGCAACATTCTAACTGCGCACTTCAACTGTTCGGGTTTCTGAGGTAGCAGCTAGAGGTCCACGCTCCGTGTCTATTTTTCATGACAGGAGTTTGTCGAGTTCGTTTAGTCAAATTCTTGAGTCCGCTTAACCGGGCTACTCGCCAAAGTGCGAGAACATTTGTCAAAGATTACTTTTGGGTAAATTCATTGAAGACAGTTTACAGTTCGGGAAGAAATGTTCTTCCGTCAGCTGCAGTGACTGAGTCTACGTTCTTCTCCATCCGCCGTCGTCGTGGGAGTCAATTCGCCCTGCTGAAGTTCGACAGGTTTTCCTTCAGAGAAGGTTCCAGAGACTCCTTGACCTCCTGCGGAGTGTTCGAGAGAAACAGTAAGCCAGCGGCAGCTTCCCCCCTTGAACCCCTTTGCCAGCAAACTATATACTGAGTAATTATTCCCTTCTTGCGCTTTCCCTGCTCTTTTCCTTTCCCCGTCTTGCCTCCCTTGTTCCTTTTTGCGCGCTAAAGACCACTCAGCATTGGGACCTTGGAGCCGCATGTTTGCTGCAAGACACTACAGAACCCCAGTTGGGGCAAATACAGAGAGCTTACAGGTAAAGAGAGAGTGAGAGGGTATTAGTTCATAGTTCGCAACTCACAGGAAAGGTCACGCAGTAATGTTAGTCTCTGTCTCACAGGCATGAAGCTCCCTGAATGTTTCTACACATCCTAATGAAGAGTAGCAATACCTCTGGGAACCACTGGTAGGATAAGATTTGATTATTACATAGAGTGAGAATATTGGTAGGTGGAAGTTGTTGTTTATTCTTTCCCTCCTTGTTCTGTGCATTAGGCATCTACAGTAACCGAAGTTAAGGTCCAGACTGATCTACCCAATCGGTGAAGGTGCCAGAAGTTCTCAAGGTGTCTCTTCTCTGTCCACTTCCCCTTTTCCCTTTCGCTAGTGGATTCGCCCTAGTGGCGGAGTCACTGGTGGGAAGGTGATTGGGTACAGCATCTACTGCCTCTGTGAAGCTTGGAGCCTTCTGACAGTGGTGATGGCATTGAAGCTGTCGTGGATGTCTGCTATCTTGCAATGGAAGAAGGTGGCCAGCGAGTCGCACAGGTCTTGCGAAGGTGGGATGTCGTTGGTGTTGGTGCTGGGGTTGGAGAGTTCCTTCAAGATGTTGAAGAGTTCTTTGCTGTTGTGTGCATTTTTGTCTAGGCGTCTTTGAAGGAGGTCCTTTTGGCAGATCTGATGAGGTGGTGGTGTCTGCGGGTGGCGTACTTGTGGGCTGTGTGGCTTTCTGGTGTTCGTTCACGGATCCAGTTTTTTAAAAGTTTTTGGCAGGTTTGCTTGGAGGCCCGGAGGTCTTTGGTGAACCAGCTGGCTTTCTTGCTGGTGTGGGTGTTGGGGGCTTCTTCAGTGGGGCTAGAGTGTTGGCGCAGTCGTTGATCCACTGTCTGAGGCTGCAAGCGGCGGTGTCGGGGTCGGTCGGATCTGCGGGTGGGCTCCGGGCGAGGGCCTGTGTGCTGACGAGGTCGGTGATGGAGTCGCTGAACTGTGCTCGGGTCCAGGGGTCTGTAGACAAGGGTTCCTCTGAGGGTGGTGTTGGGATCAGTGTGAATCTAGAAGTGCAAGTGTTCGGCGTAGCGGAGGGTGTTGTCGGTGTTGGTTGAGACTTTGAGTGTTCCTGTGGACGATGGCGATTCCCCCTCCTACTCCATTGGTGCTGTCCCTGCGGGTGACCTCACAGACCGTACACCAGAGAATGCCATTGCCCATTACAGGCTCAAGAGGACAACCATCCTCCACATCCTGAACATCATTCCCACAGGCTGACTGTACCAACACAGCGGACAACCAACATCCCACATCACACTAAGCTGCTGGCCATGCTGCAAGTGTGGGCCTCTGGTACCCTCCAAGCAACAACCGCCAGAGTCAGCAGAGTTTCACAGCCAGCCCAATACATGTTCCACACAACAGTCGTGGGTGACATCATCAGCTTGGTACCCCACTATCTATACTTCCCCCACACTATGCAGGAGCAGCTGGAGACCAAGCAAGGAGTCTATGCCATAGCTGGCTTCCAGCATGATTGAGGGGGCAAGTGATTGCACACATGTCCTACTTGTGCCCCCTGGCAACACTGCACACAATAACAGCAACAGAAAGCACACATGTTCCATCAATGTGCAGGCAATAGTGGACCACACGGGAATCTCCACCAACGTTAATGCCAACCACCCAGGCAGTGTGCATGATTCTTACATCTACCCATAGTCAATCATCAACCAGCGCCACCAGGATGGCACAAACGGAACAGCACTGCTCGTTGGCAAGTACCAAATGAACACACCACACACCTCAACTCCACAATCATGCAACACACACCACTGGGAACGCACACATCACAAACTCACATATAACATGCCAAACAACATGAACACCCACCAGACATGACAGCGCAACTCACTGTTGGAACCTGGGCCAGCCATGTACATAAGCCATCAACGGCATGACACCTCAGCCACACAATAGCAGATTGGGGAGAGGTGGGAACCAGGCATGTGCGAAGGAGGCAAGTGACCCATGAATGAGAATGTAAACAATGCCACATGTGGCGTGGATGTGATGACCAGACTGAAGTATGCATACCACACACATCTCCATGTCAACAATGCCTGTTCACTACTACTGATCACTAAACAGTATGCTGCCACCACCGCCCTTGTGCTGCTTAACTCCTGGTGAAGGCAGTATCCTTCCATCACTATGAGGATAGCACTTTGGTTGCCTCTTCTGTTCCAACAAGACCGCTTTCAGTGAGACAGGCCTATGTCATGACACATCCGCATGATCTGTGCTCACTTATGATAAAAAAATCAGCAATAGGTATCCAGACAACTGGGCAGGGGTATATGTCTTTAAACATGCAGAGGACTTTTCCACCCCATATAGATAGGTAGGTAGACAGACCGACCGACAGACAGACAGACCGACAGACCGACAGACAAACTATATTCTTTAAGGTAACATAAATTGAGGTAATACTTAGGTTTTCTACATCATCTCATCTTACTTTATTGTCTATTTTGAGTTTCTTCCTGCTAAAAAAGATCCACTAATATTTCTCTTTAAGACTAAAATATTTTGCAATCTCTTTTGAATGCTAAAGTGGTATTTCTCACAATGTTTATAAAAGCAGCAGTAAAGGGGCATCGGGTAGGCACTTGGGGAAGCCCAATCAATATTTAACCAAAATGGTGCAGAGAAAATGAATGGGTTCAAATCAAAGGAAACATTAAGCCCCTAATTACCAGTGGTTTGGATTGAGATGCCAGGATACCGTCTAGCCAGAAAGAGTGATTCCAGACGGTAAATCTTGCTGTTCTGAGTACTGGTCCCTAGAATGTGAATTAACATGTAAAATGGGAATTACCTGGTCCAAAACGACATGTGGAGCCTCCCTTCTGTGGATAAATCTGCTTGGATTCATCACTAGCTGTTAGGAGGTGATAAATGGGTGCAGGACCAGGACAGCCTTTGTAGGGTGGGTAGGGCTTCGGGGGTATTAGAGGCAATGGGTTCTGATGTTGTAGAAGAGGTCAAGTGAGGACCAGGGAATGAGATGTTGGGGCTCAATTCCAAGAGTAAGCAAGGAGTATTATTGGTTTATTAATGAAATTAAGAAGCAAGCCAGGAGTACGGCAAGCACATGTCATACCTACTCACAGCAAACCTTTTGTGAATCAGGCCGTTTGTGAATTGAGCTCCCTGAGCAGTAAAAAGGATCACACTATGCATAGACAAACTTTGCGGTATTGAAATGGGAAACTGCAAGCTTCCCAAATGGAAAGAATTGGACACTCTGTAAATATTTGCAAGTTAAAAGTAGCACCCATCTGCACTCTAACCCTTAAACATGTTGTGCATCAAATGTCCTCTTTTGGCTTACACTATTACCCTATACATTCTTTTTTTGTATGGTTTGTAAAATCAATATTACACTCAGAACTAAGGTAAATCCATGACATGAGTGTCCCAGGCGTACTTTCAATGCACAGAAAGTAATTTAACTTAAATAAAGGGTCAGTAAATACAAAAATAAAGTAAAATTCAAATGATGGCCACAACAAATCATAAAACAACAAAATACTACGCGGTCAAGCATTCCCCAAAGAGTACACGCTCTCCACATTCAGAAATTTTCTGTGCCTCAAATCTTAAAGGACCTTTAGTATGCCTAATTTAATCCAACCTTGCAAAAGTGACCTGATCATTTCATGCTGGTCACAGTGCAGCCAAAATGACCCTAATAAATGAAGGAGGATTACCCAGACACTAAGGCAAACAACAGAGCATAATACACATCTGGACATTTCCATAGCATGCTCCCTCTTTGCCTTTGGTGACACGTAGATCAAGCCTGGATTTCCAGCCAACATTTCCCAAGACAGTTGATAAGTCTAAAAGGACAATCTTTGTGCGGAGGGTTAGTTAAGAGTTCAAATTGGTTTGCTGGACTGACATGATGCTTCCATGACGAATGAAGCACTAACAAGCGTAGCTTTATATTCCTGCATTTTTTAAATACATATTGTGTAACACAACAAAAAGCGATCACTATATTTGAAAGGTAGAAATATATACAGTAACATCGTTTTATTTGTGGTGTTTTTTGTCCTTGTGTCTGTGCATTTTTTTTTTAAATATGCAAGTTTATTCGCTCACAATTTTCAAAGTACACGATTTGTATGTTTACTTGAAAGGCAGTGGTAATATGTGCATTAGTACCAAATGTGAATTTCTGGCTATGTGGACGCAGCGTAATGGAAACATTTTAATGAATAGAGGAAGGCTTTTTACCTGAAGAGAGATGGAAGGAAAAGTGACTTAACTTAGTTGCTTGCAGGCTGATTCAGTAGCGTCCATAGGGGGCAGGCTCAGACGGCTGGTGCTGTTGCATGCGCACTTCAGTTTACACTGTGTGCATTACCTACCCTGCCCCACCCTGTAGACCAGTGGTTCTTAACCTTTTGAGTCCTGAGGTCATCCACTGAATCACTACTGGAAGATGGGGACCCCGAAGCAATTTGTACGATTTAATTAGTAACTCGCAAAAGATACACAAACAAGTACATACCAAATAAATACTCAAATTACCTCCTGTATGCACATGCAGAACAGAGTGAATTTAATTAACTGGATATTTCTTTTAAGGTAGTACTTTATTTTGAGATAGCACAGCTTGGAAACAGTGGGCTGGGTTTGCCTCTTTCTATTCCTTAGCTGTAGTGTTTGAAAATAAAGCACTATCTGAAAGATATAATGTTAAAGGAATTCACTTAACGTACTGCAGGTGCACAAAACAGTACAACACAACAAAATCAATTTGAAATAACGCAGCATTAAAGCACAGCAACATAGAAAAACGTATGCCCTCATATCTATGAGCAGTGCACCATCACTAACGTGGAAGCTGTGGACACTGCACATACTTTCCCCCCTTAAGGAATATAGTATCTATCTGTCTGTCTGTCTGTCTACCTACCTATATATATATATGGTGTGGAAAAGTCGTCTACATGTTTAAAGATATATACCCCAGCCCATTTGTCTGGATACCTATTGCTGATTTTTATGTAGTAAGTGAGCACAGATCATGCGGGTGTGTCATGACATAGGCCTGTCTCACAGAGAGCGGTCTTCTTGGAACAGGAGAGGCACCCAAAGTGCTATCCTCATAGTGGTGGAAGGCTACCACCTTCCCCAGGAGTTAAGCAGCACAAGGGCAGTGATGGCAGCATACTGTTTAGTGATCAGTAGTAGTGAACAGGTCATTTTAACCCTGTGTCATTGGAGTGAGGCCTACAGGCTCACTCACTTTTTTGAAAGTTCAGTGGGCTTGACTAACCCTTGGCCTACTTCAGATAGATGTGCAGTGCTGCACAGGAGTAGTGACTCTGGGCTAGATGTGTGTATGCCTAGGTGGAGTACAGTACAGGGATTTTTGTATGCTGCTGCCTGCTGCACCCGTTATTGTTTTAACAGTCACTTTGAAATATTTGCACCTTCAATCACAAATCTAAGGGGCATTGGTTTACTAAACTTGTTTGATTTTTGTATGATGCTGTGCTTGTTATTGTGTAACTAGTCACTTTGAAATATTTGCACCTTCATGCTCAAACCAAAGGGGCATTGGTTGACTAAAGTGGTTTTAATTTTGAATGCTACTGTCTGCTGTACTTCTTATTGTTAAAAAGTCACTGTGAAATATTAGCACCTTCATACACAAACCAAAGGGGGAATTGTTTGACCTACCTGGCTTAATTTCTGCATTCTGATGGGCTTGTTTTATCATGCACTTTGTAAGTGTTTTCAGCTTGATGCAAGCAGAAAGGGGGATTGCTTTACAAAACACCCTTGAGTTTTGTATGTTGCTGGATTGATTATTGATTTATTATGCCCTTTGAAAGTATTCTGCACCTTTTCCTGTGCTTTACCAGCTATAGTTATTATAGACTCTGTCAATGGGTACTTGCTGATATGGTTTGTTTTTATCCTTCATGATGTGTTAATTATGGTGTTGTTTGCACTTGTCTGTAACATGTGCACCTTGCTGGCAGTATATGGAGTTAAATCTTGTGTACTACTTGTGTATATTGTCAGTTGAGTCTGTAAAATTAGAGGTTTGGGATTGTCTTCAAAAGTTGCGAGTTATTTACCATCAATGTCATTTCTAATTCAGACCTTATGTAGTTGTTCTTTGTTTTTCAGCGATAGTCAGTTCCTGAGACAATAGGACCGCTCCTTGCTATTGTTTGGATTTCTGTCTCAGTTATATAATCTGCTCTTAACAATAATGTTACAAATGGCGCAGCTTATATGTTGAGTATTTCTCACTTTAATATTAGAACTTTGAGCACTTGAATATAGAAGCATTTCATTAAATCTTGGATGTTTCAATTAAAATATATCAGATTGTTTGGCGGTGTGGCAAAGTGGTAGGTTGTGGGTCCGGAGGCCCCCTCCATGTACTTTGCAGCGGGGCCACTTCAGGTTTTGTTACGCCACTGAAAAACACTCACATGTTTGTCGAGAGGCCCGCCGTTTGAACTGGAGAAGTGGCTTCCTGCAGGCCAAGGCCTGAGCTGCCCGAACACTGCTCAACCTCAAAACACTTAAGAGGCACAGTTGGTCTGAATGCGGGCAGCAGGCGATGCGTAGCCAGAAGTGGAGAGGGAACACAGGCATCAAATGCTCCGGGCCCAAAAGCTACTGACTTTCAGCCCATTCCATACACACACGCAAGGGAATACCAGCACTCGTGTGTGCTGTGAGGGCGTTTCCTTAACCTGCCAAATGCTAATTCCAATGCGTTTAACGATGAGAGAAGGCTTGTGTAGGCACTCAAGACCTGCGGACCCACTGGGAATGTGTCACGGACCCCTGGGGGACTGGGAACCACTGCTGTAGACCACCGTGTGATGGCGCCACATGTGAACGTGCGTCACTGCGGCTGCGCAAGCCTAGCCTCGGTTTGAGGCCGAGGACCCATTTTATTAATGGCCTGTCGCCCGTGCTGAGACAGAGCCAGCAATTGCAGTGTATGGGCGGCAGGCCATTGCATTATTCTAACACTCCTCTGCCTCGGAGACTGTGCCGAGCTGGCCAGCTGATGCGTGCCGTAACTCTGACTGCCTATTATTATGCAAGGTAAATGCTTACCCCCGGCACCATCACCCCCACCCCCATTTTGTCACAGCTCTGACTCCCTGGAAATAGAGCACAGCACTGAGCCCTCATATACACGCTTAAACATGTACAATGTCCTGTACTTTTGGCTCCCATGAATGAGGCCATGTATTTGTGCACACTGAGGACAATCACGTGGTTGAAATGTAAATGACAGAACGGCCTAGGTGCAGACGGTTTTTAGTCCCAGAGTCGATCCAGTCTGCATTGTGCTGAGGGGGCCCCCTGGACCACGGGGCCCCCCAGCACTGCGGGGGCTGCGTGGGCCTATGTTACGCCCCTGGCTTGTACTCAAAGTCATCTGAAATCGCCTGTCTAATCCTGTAACCTGGGAGGAGTAGTCTGATTGGTTCTTACGCTCTGCCATTTTCTATATCTTAGTCCCAGCCACCATAGGCACATTCTCCACTTTCTTTAACTTGGTCCTGTTCTGTTCTCTTTGTACGTTTCACGGTTGATCATGCCAGGCTGCTCCAGAGACTAGAAAACATCGCCTTGGGTGGGAAGGTGCTGGCCTGGCTTCAGTCCTACTTGAGTGTCCGCTCTCAGAAAGTCGCCCTTCGCCCTTTCTCGTCCTCACCCAAACCTCTCTGGTGCGGTGTACCCCAGGGATCAGCCCTGAGCCCCTTGCTTTTTAACGTGTATCTGGCCCCTCTCTTCGCCTTAATTGCCAACTGGGGCGTTAAAGCAATCTCATACGCCGATGACACACAGTTGGTCCTCCCTTACCAAGAGCAGACAAAGGAGGCCTTTGGCAATTTTGAGGTCTGTCTTCATGATGTTGCTATTTGGATGAACACGAACTAGCTAAAATTAAATGCAGGAAAAATGGAGGTGATCTTTTTCGGGAACGGCCCAGTGCCCTCACCAGATCTCTTGTGGCCTACTGAAATGGGGCCTTCGCCCTTCCCTAGCACTAGTGCCAAAAATCTGGGGGTGAGATGAGATGACGACCTCTCTTTCTCTGCCCACGTTCAACAAATAGCAGCTGGCTGCCTAAATAACCTAAGAAACCTATGAAAGTTCCTGGATTTACTACCCGAAGATTGCCGCAAACTAGTAGTTCATGCCACGGTAACATCTAGGCATGACTATGCCAATGGTCTCTACCTCTCTACCTCGGCCTACCGAAGTACGCAATCCAGCGATTGCAATTGGTGCAGAATGCGGCTGCCAGGCTGATTAAACACATACCATTTAAACATCATGTTTCTCCACACCTACGAGCTCTGCACTGGCTGCCAGTGGCAAGCAGAATTGAGTTTAAGGCCCTGACACTTGCCTACCGGGCTCTGCAGGGCAAGTGCCCACACTATCTCAAACTAAGACTCCCCCGCCATAAACAGGCACGTTCCCTGCGCTCAAATGCGCAAAATCTGCTCCTTGTCCCACGCTTCTCAAGGGTCCGGCTTGGGGGGAGAACGTTCTCGGCCAGAACAGCCAAATTGTGGAATTCCCTACCACTAGAGCTTCGCAATGCGAGTTCAGAGCTGTGCTTCAGGAAACAGTTAAAAACGTGGCTTTTTAATCATTAACTTTCTTTCTTATCTCTACCTCCGTCTTCTATTCGGTACACTGCCCCCCTGCTCACTAAGCGCCGGGACACCTCCGTGAGAGGTAGCTGTTGCGCTATATAAACTTCAGTATTATTATTATTATTAATTGCTGTTAACTGGTAGGCAGAGCACCCTTCTGCTCTCATTCCAACATCCCCAGATCTTTGTACATTTGTGTGGGCAGCCCTTTCCCTGTATGTCACCCTCTCCGCTTTCATACACCAATGGCCTGGACCCAGTCCCCCATTTGCGTGCTATGTTGCGTTTGGCCACTATAAAGCCACGGATAACCCATAGTCTTTCTCCCATCGATAGGTCTGTTTTCTCCCAGATGTTTAATATGCATCACTGAGGAGATGCCTCCATCTCTTTCCCACATATCGTCCTCATGCATATAACAATCTTATTCTAGTATTCCCGGATCGTGAGGCAATCCCACCATAGGAGAAGAAACATACCTTCTTGGTGACAGTTCTTAGGGCATAGTGCTGAGTCCAATCTATTTATTTTAACTAGTGTGGTGCATGTGTAGTATGTCCTGCGGAGTATTTTCCAATGGATCAGCCAAAAGCGGGACCGTATAGCCACCTCCCGGGGGGATAAGAGGGGTTCCTGCCACTCCTCATCACTGAAATTCCCTAGGTCCACCTCCCATCTGGTACGCATTCTCTCCAGTGTTCCGGAGGAGTTGTTTAATATTTTTCATTAAGTTAATGAAATTGCCTTTTCGTGCAGATAATCATCTAGAAGCCTAGCCTCTAAGGGGAAGAGGCTGGGAGGGTCTGTTTCCAGAGGGATGGCTCATCGCAAAGCATGTCCTATCTGGAGTTATCAGAAGATCCCCACAGAGGCCAGCTCGTACTCTGTTTGAAGGACAGCAAAGGGTCTGATCTCCCCCCACACCCACAGATCACCCACCCTGGAGAGACCAGTGAGTTCCACTTATTGAAGCCCAGCTGGGCAGCCAATAGCATCAGGCGGCTTGAATCCCATAGTGGCGTAGCGGGAGTGATCATATCTTTCCACCCCAGTGGGGTATTCAGTGGTGTCTCCTGTTTCCCACCATACAGAGCTCTATGGTAGCTTCAGGTCCCATATTATGTCTGTCCATTCTATAGGCTAATTCGTCTCGGGCTACATGGATCCATCAATTAATCACTATAAGTTGTGCTGCCCTGGAAGCGCAATCCCAACATCGTATCAACTTTTAGTAAGTTTATTCAACACTATGCATGGAGTACACCCATCCCAGAGGAGTGCCTGTATCTCCGCTTCTAATTTCCGAAAGTATTCAGGAGGGACCAAATATGGTGTGTTTTGAAAAATGTATATGAAGCGGGGAAGCTCCATCATTTTATATAGGGAAGCCTTGCCTAATAACGAAAGGGGTGTAGTCCTCCAATGTCATATGTCTTCCCGCAGGCGGCGCAGGGAGGCTCTAGATTACGGTCGTAAAACACCACCAGGTCTTTCGTTACATAGACTCCCAGGTATTTAAATCCTTCTTCACCACACAAGCTGTACAGGTTCGAGGAAGCCTCGGATTCGTGCCCAGGTGGATGTTTATCAATGCTTTATCCCAGTTTATAGTGCACCCTGAATACTTTTGGTACAAGGTGAATATGTGAAGCACTCTGTGCAGGGAAGAATAAGGGCTGCCGAGATACAAGAGGATATCATCCACGTAGAGGGAGATTCTGTCCTCCCACTCCAATGTCCATTTGAGTCCTCTGATAAGCTGGTCACCTCGTACCCACACTGTCAGGGGTTCCAACACTAGGGCTAATATCAACAAGGACAAGAGGCATCCCTGCCTTGTTCCCCTGTGTAGTGTGAAAACTGTTGACCATCCCCCAATCACTGTCACTTGCGCTAGGGGTTCAGATTATAGGAGTCGGACCCATGCCAAAAATGTATTTCCGAATTCCAGTCTCTCTAACAATAAAAATAAAAAGGGCCATTCTATCATTTCAAGTGCTTTTCTAGCGTATAGTGACATTGCAACCACCTCTTCACTAATACTCTCTGCTCTTCCCAGCAATCCATGAAGGCCCCTTAGGTGAAGTGAGGTGTTTCTATCCAGCAAGAATCCTGACTGATCGGGGTGGACCAACTTATGAATCAACGGGCCCATGCGGGTCGCCAGAATTTTCACTAAAATCTTCACTTCTGCTCCAAGAAGGGAAATTGGTCTGTATGATGCGCAGTCGTCTGGTGGTTTACCGTCTTTGTATCTGACTACGATGTTGGCCAATCTTTGATTTTCGTGCAGTGTAAGGCAGGAAGCACCGGGACGCCGTTACCTGCCTTCGTAGACCGACAACGACAAACCTTTTCATCAAGTAGGGATCAGACTCCGAGGGTCGGTTTCCCGGAAGCGGTGTCCAGGAGATTAGCCCCACCCACCTGTTCTTTTACCCTACTGCGAGAGTGAGGCCCGAGAACGGAAGGAGGAGGAGCCGACCCCAGAAGAGGTTTTCCCCGGCCAATGAAAACGGACCAAGAGGGAGGGTCGACCAGTGAAGGATTGGAGGTGAATACAGAGCGGAGCGTGGAGAGTCTGGAGAGCAAAGACAGGGACCATAGCGAAGCGATTGACGAGGAGACAGATGAGTGGTGGAGCAAGGAGTGGTGGTGTCCACTCCGGGGAAGGCGGGAGAGAGTACGAGGGTGGTGGGAGGACAGCAGAGTTAGAGGGCACGGGTCAAAAGGGCGGAAATTCCGACCAGCACTTACTGCACATTTAGGGACACACAACGACTTTGAGAACCCCTCCCTTTTCCCCTCACCATTCTTTTCCTTTCTATATATACATCTGGAACCTCTGTGAACACTGGTAAAGATAGACCACTCATCAACTACTTAGTGCAATTCTTTGCTCCTCCCCGTTTTTGTTTTCGACCATCCGGTCAACACCCTTTTGGTGTGGTGATGGTTATCAACTAAATTCCCACCCCACAGTCACACGATAACTGTCGGCCTCCTTTTCTCCTCTCTTTATGAGCCTCTGGGGTAACATCAATGAGACAGAGGGGCTGGGCCAAGTGTCCTCAAACCCCCGCTCGAGAACCACGAAGGTGGACCAGAGGGAAGAGGAAGGAGGAACACCTAAAACAATTTTAAAAACCTTACACTCTGTCAATAAAAAACCTACCTTTGAAAAGCACATTCAGCCTCCTCGTCTGTTGATATGGCCCCGAGAACTCGCAGCAGGACCCACGTTCGTAGGAGCAGTATACCTCGTAGTTGCGGAGACACCCGCTTTACCACATCCTCGAACCTTCATCTAAACGGGAGACTACAATCACGTTCCCGTGAGTTCCACGACTACACGGAGTGGCATATCATTTTAGATTATCCAGCATCTTCGTTCAAGATAATTTTTTTTACCAGCCATGATAGAACCAATTCTTGGGAACTATCCAATATATTCTTAGTCTTAGCCGTTTTTTTCCGGCCAGCGTGTATGGTCCAGTCAGCTACGTTACCACGCAAACTCGATGCTTGCAGAAGAGCTTCTTTTTTCCTCTAAGTTACATCGAGTGTTTCAGGACGAGCTTGCAGGGTTCCCACCACATAGACCATTGTAGCGGTCGCCAGTTCTACTTTATTAGGATTCCACCTTGCGGAGCACCGCATTCAGTCAAAAGGATTTTTACCCTGAAGAAGGATACCTTTTGGTCCCGAAATGCATTGGGCATCGTGTCTTCAGAAAATTACTTCAGACTGAATTATGTACTACTATGAATTATGGTTTCTGTAAAGTTTCTTGACATATGTAAATGGAATATTTGTTATGTATAGATTCACGTTTTTACGCAAAACACGTTTTTTGCTTTGTAGTTAGAACATATGTATAAACAGGATACATGAACACAATGTACTAATGCATCTATGCTCTATAAAAGTTCTATGTATGAGAATTAAACAACAGATCTTGAAATCTTAATTTGGTTATTATTTGAATGAAGTCATGAATAGGTTATTTTAGATTGTTGGAAAAGGTTCGCTTTTTCCCAGCAGGAACTGTGCTCACCACAAGTAGATTTTTTCTACTTAACTATTTCCTCTTACTTGTTGTGTAGCCAACACAATTTCGTGGTGATGCACCCTTGGATGAGATCAGTCAAAAATGTATCTTAAGATTACATTTTGAGTGCTCCTCTTACCTCGTTAATGATATGGCCCGCCCTCCCACATGCAGCTACTCCGCTTTGACGCTATAGCGAAACATCCTTAACAGATATTCTGCTGTTAATTTCTATAGCTCAATCAGCGGGCTCTTCGGGCCCATTGTTTTCCTGGCTTTTAATGCCTTGATTTCCTGCAGCACTTCACTATCAGTAAGTTCTAATTCTAAGCTATCTCTATCAGTCTGATCAAGGGAGGGAAAACTGAAGGTGGATAGCAGTTCCCTGGCCTCCACCTGGGTGATCTGCGTGGCCGACGCATACAGTTGTTTATAGTATGTTGCAAAGGCGTCAGCTATTCCCTGTCGCTCTCTAATTGGTTCTCCCTTTTCTGAAGTAATTTCAAACACCCATCTCTCCTATCTAGACACGCCAGCAGCTTGCCTGCTTTGTCCCCCACCCCATATAGCCGATGCAGGGTCGCCTGGTGTTCTGGCTTTCTCCTCGGCTATGTCCTTTTATCATTTTGCTTGATGTGTAGCCTATGTTGCCCCTCCGGGGTGTCTGACAGCAGAAGTTTGGATTCTATTTTCCAAATCTCCTCTTCCACCACTGTAAGCTCTTTTTTATGACCGGATATGTGAGAGACTCCCTGACTACTAATTACCGTCTTGTAGACTTCCTATAGAGTTTGATCCGATTCTACCGACCCGTTCTTCTCTTCAAAATAATTGTCGTTTTCAATAGGTCTTCCATAATAGCTGGTATTTTGAGGTACCATGGATTAAGCAACATTTGATTTCTCCTATTTGGGGGCACTTCACCGTAGGAGGTAGTAAGCAGAGATTGGTCAGAAATACCTCTTGGGAGGTGGGTCATCTTCCCAAACATGGGTAGTTGGTCCGCCAAGCCGAATTTATAGTCTACGCGGGATAAGCTCCAGTGGACCCCGGATTGGAAGGTATACTGTCGGGTTGTCGGATTGCGTAATCGCCAGAAATCTACTAGGCCAATCGTCAACAGAAACTCGCCCAGTGATTTCCCTGGGTTATAACTCTGTCTGGCTGGCCAACGGTCCATTTCTCCATTCAGGGCCATTTTACAGTTCCCCCTGTGGCAGATTGACTATTTGTGCACCAAAGTCAGTGAGTGTGGGGGAATGTAATCTCTGGGGGATGCAGAGAGACACGATATTTAAAAGTCGGTATTCCCAGTGCCCCAACAGAGTCACAAAATGTCCATGAGGGTCATGTGTACTTTCAATATCGTGAATGAAAAGGATTTAAGCAACAAGATACCCATACCTCTCAAGTCTCTAGTGTAGCTTGCGTGAGCTACTAATTTATAGCCCCATCTATTAAGTGCACAATAGGAGGTCCCTGGTATATGAGTTTCCTGCAACAGGGAAATGTCAGGTGCCTGCTGTTTGGGGTACAGTAGTACTACCGCTCGCTTAACTTTATCTCCTAGACCATTGACATTCGAGGAAAGGATTGTGACGCGAGCATTTAATTTACCGTGTATCTACAACATCTGAAAATCTAGCCTATGATAAAACAATTTTGTGGAAGCCCACAGTTCCTTTGCCGCCTGTTAGGAGGCTGTAGGTCAACAGGAATTTCAACAGGCTTCCTGGAGCAGTCTGGGGAGCGTCTTGTGTTGTGACATTTCAGTATATGAGACATGAATTGTGCTTTACTGTTCTTACTAGCCATATAGTATTCTTACAAATCCTAATAACCCCACTAAAGAAACTACCCCTTGCCTCTCCTTCCCTGCTCCCCTGCAATGTAGACTTAGAACTGCCCACCCCCAACCATTTAGAGTGTCTGTGTACCCGTCCCTCATTTCTTGATGATGGGGAGCGTGACCCAGTCGGCCTCCCACCTACCGGGGTTCCTTCCCCCATGCATTCAGTAAGTTTAACACTTTGTAACGGTTATAGTTCAGTTCAGCAGGGTCTTTGATCTTCTCCACCGTTGTACGTTGAGTCACCTCTGGAGCTACCATTCGCTACAGTTCGGATAGTTCTCCTCTGCAAGTAGTCTCTTGGGTGATCTCCAGAGTTTTGTGACTATATCAAGTCTCAACTTTCTGGTTATTTTGGTGAGCGGTTTTTATAAACTGTCTCAGTATCAGTTTATATCTGTTATCATCGGAGGGAGTTGAAGGTACTGCGGAGGTCGGTCAGCCGCTGCCAGGTCATTTGTCACCCGTTGTTGACTCCCCTTTTCATTGTCTCCCCAGCTGTTGCCATTCTGTCTCACTTTTTTTGACAGTGGTGGTTGCGCCTATTGTTTCCAGACTTCCTACGGCCATCCAGCCATTCCCAGGTGTATTCAGGTAGAGTCGAAGAACCATGTTTTCCCCCCGCTACCACCCAGAGCCTGGCGGGAAACAGTATCATATACTTCAGTTCTTTTTCATGAAGCCATTTTTGTACTTCCAGGAAGAAGCGCCTCATCTTCTAGACTTTTATTGTGAAATCTGGAAAGACTGGTATCATAATATAATGGTGGGGCTGAGCGGGCTGTGTGTAATAATACAGCCCTGTCCCTGAAATTAAAGATCTTAGATAGTATGGGGTGGATGGGGGCATCTGGGTGCGGTGGGCCCCCAGGTACTCGATTGGCACGTTCAACTGAAAAATGGTTAGAGAGACCTCGGGGTTGCAGGTGTTTTGTAATGAGATCTTCAACAAATAAGTCTGTTGCCGGGCCCTCATCCCTCTGGTACCCCCAGAATGCGAACATTATTTCTGCGGGTGCGCCTTTCATAGTCTCCTAGCCTCTCCTTCAGGACAGTAATTGTAGTTTGGAGCTTTTCCACATGTACCTCAAGGTCTCTGGTGGATGACCCCGGTCCCCCAGGTTTCGAAGGTCAGCATGCATCAGCGTTACCTCCGAGGAGACCGTATCGATTTTAGTTTCAAGTGCTGAGCGCACTCCTTGGAGTGCAGTCATTATATCCTGCAGTGTGGGGCCTCTTTTATCAGTCATCTGCTACTAGCACTGGTCGTCGTCCCCTTCCGATGGGGTGTCTAACTTAGGGTGTGCAAATGTTTCAAATTTTGTTTGATGCATCGCTTTTGCACCTTTAAGGTTCGCCATCTGAGTGTTGGGTGGACTGCAGCCACTCCTTTTGCACCAGCCCAGTCGGCTCTCCCGTCCACCTCAAACAGCTGGTCTGGTCACTGCTGCTTGTCTTTATCCTATCCCATTGTTTTATTGTTGCAGAGGCTGGTCACCTTGCCTTAGGCTGCCGATAATCTGTTAATTTGTTGTGAGACTATTTTTGCAGGGTCTCTGATACAAGGCAGTGTGGTTATTGCACTCAGCGTCAATTGCCTTGGGCCCTGGGCATATCTCTTATCTCTCCAGGCCTTTAAAACGAATGTCTTGCTGCCAGCCTTGCACTACCTTCGCATATCAAATGACCTCTGACTCAAATAGCTGGCTATGATGCAGTGTGTCTCAAGTCAGGCAATGTATCCCCCACACCCAGCATTTTGTGATATTCACGGTCCAATACCCTGCCCTGCACCCAGATCATATCTCGCATCTGCCTTGGCCTACCCTGTCACTGCTGCAATGCCAGCCCTATGCCTTGCTATCTTTTCTGGCAGGCGAGTGGTTGGCTCTGCCTCGATGTTGGTCGATCAGAGACCTTGTTTGCCGCTGGAACTCTCCTTTGGCTCCATTTAATTTCATCCTCTCAGCTGATGGTCCGTTTTCTCTGTTTAGCTGTGTCTCTGTGGCAGCTCCTTGGTATTTGTCTTGATGCCTCACACTCGCATGCAGGCAGTCCACCACGGCCGTCGGTGTCTCCTCCCAGTCTCGTGCTTCGGCCCTGCTTACATCCCACCTGCAGCTCCACTGGCCTTGGTTGGAGCAGCCGTTCCGCGGTGCTTCCTATTCCCCAGCCTCTGATAATTTAATTTCTTGCACATAGTCTCTGATAGCTCAGGAGTCGGTCCCGCATTCACAAGGGATTGGGAACTGCTGCTTTCCTGCCTCTTCCCAAGTAGCGCCCTGTTTATTTGCTAGGCCAATCTTCCTCACTGCTGCCTCTCGCTTGCATTCAGACCGCCACCGCCATCTGTGTCTCCTCTCGGTCTCGGGTTTCAGCCCTGTTTCCGTCCCACATGCAGAATCTCTGGCCTTAGTCGGAGTAGCCGCTCCACAGCGTTTCCTTCTCTCTGGCCTCTGCTAAGTCGACTTGCAGCACACATCCTCCGCTATTTCAGGAGCCTGCCCCTCATTCCCAAGGGTCGAGAATCAGGAATCACTCCTCTCCTGCCTCTTCCAGGACAGCACCCTGTTCCTTCGCTAGCCCGCGCCTCTTTGCAGTGGCCTCTTTTGCACGTTCCGCAGCACCGAGCAATCGCTGGGCCCTCAACCCCCGCAAAATCGATCTACGTGATGTCAGGACCTCCCAATACAGCTTGTCACATGGTAAATTGAGATTTATAACAGATATTCGGGGGATTCGGCAGGGCTCGCCGGAGCTCACTTGGGGTGTGACCATTTTGGTTGGCTGCTAGCCATGCCCCCTATTAAAGTTTTTTGATGAAACGTAAATGAAACATAAATATAAATCTAATGATTGCATATTGTTAGCTGCAATTCGAATAAAACATCATTCCCAAGCTAACTCTTGCCAAGTAAACATGTTATTTAAAAATGCATAAAGAATAATACGTTCAAAATGGGCTTATATTGAAATCTTGAGGTTCTGGTAATGTTTAAAATACACTTGTCTTTCTGGCCTATGGTTTAAGATGTCAGCCGAACCCATATCATATGTAATCTAAATTGGTAAATGTGTAAAGGTGGCACGACTCATGACAGGTGAAGCCTCATTTTATTGAAGCTCCTAACCACGCCAAACTAAAACATGGTAACTGGTAGCATATAAAACTTTGTAATTTGCATAAATAGTTTATGCCATTAGTCTTTTTATGTTCATATGTTTTACAAAAATGTATTGAGTGATTATGTTTGTGCAGCAGGGTAAAATCACATTGATGAGGCCTTCTGGCTCTTAGGGGGGTTGCTTTCCAAAGCGAAGTTGCTGTGAATGCAATCTGTGAGGAAATATTTTTCTCTAGTATCACTTTAACTGTGAATTGGTAATAATATGTAAGTAGACATGTTTACAGCTCTAATAGACATGCAAAAGTACATTTGATATTACTCTTGCACTAAATGTGTTATTGAGGCACATGTTGTTGCAGCCCCAGCCAACTCCCTCAAACCTCAATCAGCATACAGTATTAGTACAAAAGCCTAGTGGAACTTTAGGGTGGTGTGACTGGTGTCAAGCGAGCGCCCTCTGGATAACATGCTGAACCAAGATAAAAGCAGGCTTGAGAGATGTTTGTGTTCATGGCATTTTTCAAGGGTTAATTACAAAAGCATGATAAGTCTGGTGCTTACTGTACTTGATGGTGAGATTTGGGGACAATGGTTTAATGTTCCTGCTATAAAGCACAGCATGCGACATGCAGATCAAAGACTTGTATTTTATGTAGATAAGAAACATCACTATAACGTAGGAGATATGGTGCAGTTGTGCTCTCTCCTTTTCAAGCAATGTAGCATACCAACTCTGTTTGTTATGCATTTTAAATAATGTGATAATCTGTCCCTTTGCTGCTCCAGGCAGTATGTGTGACGTGACTCCTCACCCTTGTAGTCCCACTGGCTTAAGCAACGTTTCCTATAAATTGATTGACACACTTGTATGGCTCATTGTCGCTTTATTAAATGTTTTGAATGCAAAGCAGTTTGAAAATATAAATCGGGATAAGTTGTGCTATAAGAAATAAATGTGAGAAAGGGGCAAAGGATAAATGAGGGACATAATTAGTAGATGGTAGTGAGGGGAATCCATGCAGAAGGAGTGAGCCAACATAGATTGTGGAACCGGGTGCCCCAATGGTAAGGCCGTCCCCGCAAGAGCCAGCTGCTCCGTTTCCTGCACATGGTTACTGTGGGTAGGAACTAGATGTACAACACCAAACTGCTTCCCCCAGATAGAGGCACAGAGCTACATTTTGATAGTTTGATGTTTTATTGACTACATGTTTTTTCATTTTTCTCTACAGATACATATATAATTCCATATAATTGTCTACAATTACAATCCAGCTCATCTAGAAATCAATGGGACTGTCCTGTTTGTCAGATACTTATAACCCATTTATTAAACTTCAAATGTCATATGGATAAACAGCATGGTATGTTACTAGTTTAATCATATGGATTTCAAAGGTAAAAAACACCAAAGGAATTAATAACTTATTTTTTAAAGATTCTTGAAATATCCAATATGTTATAAATCTCATTGTTCTAAGATCAAAGGCATGGGGTTAGTACGCAGTGCCAAAATATCTAGACTTTACTTTATTAACAAAAGAACAATACCAATAATTTTCGACAAAATTTCTCACTGCTGTGCTGAAAAAGTAAAATTAAATAGGATTAAAAAAATATTTATGTATAATATTACTGATTTTCAGTATTTCTTTTTTTATACAAATAGTTAAAAAAGTGTCATTGGATAGAATATGGAAGGACAAGAAAATGTATTAATTTGGTTTTCAACATTGTTTTATTCATGTTCTAAAATTGTAAGCCACTAAATGGTCTGGTGGTACTTAAATTAATAATGCATATCTTCAGCAGCACATTAATGTTAATGGCCATGCAAATAAATGTTAAGCTTTCAAATAACATTATTGATATATTTATTTTAGAGAAGGATATAAAGAAATTACATCAACCACTTCAATTTATACCAACTTCCGATGAGAGAAATGAGAATATTTCCAAAACATAAAAGTGTGGTATTTGCAGTTCCACATTTGTACGTTATTCAAAACTACTGCGTCATCAACAAAACATTAGAAGCATTTTTTTGATTCCAGTGTATTGTGTGGATTGCAAAAATGGAATATATTTCATGCCCTGTTGTAAAAGTGGACAAAGAGCACAAATTAATTTAAAAAACAAGTACTAAACAAGAACAATACAATTTTGAAATTGCTCACTGTAGGGAATTTATGGCAATGGCTAGCCACAGTGGGCATCCTGCACTCGAATGCAAACATCTAGAAATGGCCAAAAACACCAAACCATTCCATTTTCCAAATGAACTTCAAGAGTCATCACTAAAGCAAATGTACAGAATTTTTTTATTTCTTTAACACGAGAAAGGGAATGCAAACAATGTATTGAATCCACTACAAAAGCAGATGTTTGTGCAGTATATCCAGTATTTCTTTCCAAACATGGTTTTTCAGAAAGATTTGTTTATTTTTCTGTATACATTGGCAAACAGGACTACTGGTGTCTTTTCCTAATACAAAATAAGGACAATGGCAGTGTCACTTTAAGGGCAGACACAAATCATGGTTATCCACTCACAGATATCTTTCAATGTGGTGGCTGTTTCAAGAACGTCCCGAATTGTTAGGCAAGAAAGTTTTAGAATAGGAAGAAGACCATTTTTTTGAAAAAGGACTGTTTTGATAACCCCAGTGACTCAGAGTTTGAAATGTCTCCAGAAGCACTCTTGGAAGTGAGTGAGTACCCACTAGACTAAAAACATGTCAGGACAATGATGGAATATATACATGCTAATAAGCAGATTGCAGAATATATTCCTGAGAAACTGACTAAGGAAGACCCAAACATTCCACCAAATTTCCATCCATTAGAAACACATTGTCCTTACAGCCCTGGCCCCACACCCACCACTGCCTGAACCTAAATTAATCACAAAAATGCATAAGTCCTATTCAGATATAACATGCCACCTTGCCACGCTGGAGGAATCCAATATTCAAAAAGAGACCAGCTACCTAATTTAGTGTTTGACAGACAGGTATTTCACTACAAATGTGATGGATACCTTGTCCACCTTTTTACAAGTGCATTACAATTATATGCACTTGTAACCGAATGGACGGGATATCCAGTACGTTTGAGATGGATTACCATTTCACCAAACTATAAATCCGGCCCTAAATCTCACCGCTGCATTTGGCATCAGGTAACAATGCCAAAAGTAGCTGGACAGCATAATTACTATAGAAGCAGAACTTTTTCTGCACATAGCTTTAAATCCTAAAACCAACAACTTAAAATGGACATGGCTCAAAGGTAATTCAACTTTATTGAAACATTTCCAGATACAGCCTGTGCACCAGCACAGCAGGTATTATGTTGCAATGGCAATAGAGTACCCTCTCCTTAAAACTTTTGGTCCACTCATCCACATGTACATGTAAGCAGAATGCTGGGTGGACTCCTTTAGTGCAAAACTGCATCCAAAGGACTGAGAGAGTAGGGGCCATTCGAGGAAAGCAATCTGACCGGCTGACTGATTGAGAGCAGGTAGTTGCAAGGCTTTTTTTTGTCTGTCCCGACCTGGTATATCTTGGTCGTGAGGGACAATAAAAACAATGACTACCACACCATGAAGATCATTATATTTTGTTATTTTTCAAAAGCAAACTCCGACTTTGGGATTTTTTTCTTAAAAACATAAAACTGAAAAAATTTGACACATGGCTGTCATGTTTGAAAGAGCCATCCTTCAAACCTATCCTACATTGCCAGAAATCGCCAAGACAGCTGTTCCTGTCAAACTATAGAAATGTCAGTAGGGCCTCTTAACATCTCTAAATTGGGCTGGTAGAATCAAGGCAGTGTGACTGACAAAGTCATACAAAACCTGACCTTAAACTGAATGTCAGACATCAGTTACAGTCTGGTATCACCATACACCTGGGACAACTTAGTCTGAACATTGATTAGTTTAACAGCCTACACCTTTCACACATGTCAACATGTCACAGCATGGTCCATACAGTGGCCCGGAGGCTATCCAAGGAAATAAATATAGCACGTAATTCTACATTAAACAAGAGATTGCTGGGATTTAACAACCTATTTCCAATATATCGACCCCCCCCCCCCCTTTGAATTGACTATAGCCAGAGTACTGGTTACTTTAGGGCGCAAAAGTAACATCCTGCACTATGGCTCTCTTTATGAGGCTTGTAATTACAATGGGTAGCCCAAGATCTGCTCAGGAGTACTTAGGAAGTAGCTCTCTGAAGTGTAGTCCAGCATAGTATAGAATTTGGAGGATCCAGCCAATTTGAAGATTGAAGTATTACACATGTTCGTATCCTTGGAATTCCAGTGAATAAAACCAATAGCAGGGCCATACACACACACACCAACACAAAATCTGATAACCAAATGTAACAGCCAAATGACCACCTCAATTTAGTAAAGTCCACTGGAGGTTTTTTACTTTAACAAACAGTACTCTATTGATCATAAAAATCCCTTTAAAAACTGAGCCAGAAAAGCAGTGTCATCAATAACCAGAAGGGAGTCACTAAACTGTGGGACTATTGCAGATAGAGTGGAAGTATGTGATGATCAGTCATTAATAGCCCTCTAACCAACAATAGCATAGAACACATCAAGAGTGAAGACAGATATTGACCTGGTTTGTTTTATTGTCGAAGTGGTGTGTGTATGTATATGTGTTTCTCTGTGCATATATACATGTATCTGTAATATTAAGTATGTGTTGTTCATGTCGTTGGAGCTGTGTGCCTCCATGAAAGATATTGTCTCAGCCTGCCTTTGTATATAGTATACTAAGTCAAGGCAATGTGTATCAAAATGTATGAGAGAGAATATAAACGGTCTACTGAAAGAATATCAAAGTGATAAACATTGTGAGGATAGAATATTGTCTCAAAAATATCGAGGTCCAAAATATCAAGAAGATAAATGGAAATAGGTATGTACAGATTAACTATTGTTACTGCCACATTTACTATTCTTAACCCCACATCTACGACCTTGAAGATACATATATATTTTAAGTGTATGTATGTGTAGAGTTAAGCGTAGGAATTAAAAAGTAACTTGCACAATAAGTCTAAAAGAAACAAGAAGATTGGTAACAAGAGCAACATACATGTTGGACTTGTATATATTATAGTCTGTTGCTGGGTACAATTAAGGTTCATACTTCTTGTTCAGGACATGCACCTTGCTAGAGGGGGTTTAGGCACAATATTCGGAATAGTGCAATAATGGGAATAGTGCACTTGTAATGAAAGTATTATTAGATTACTTGCTTTGATACTGTGTGTTTTTATTTTGGTTTATATCCTTTAAATTTGTCCTTATATTTTTTCTTTGAGATTTTGTCAAAACACCATATAAACTTAAAACCAGAAAAATATGTTAAGTGTCATGACTTTCAGAGGCGGGGAATGCTAATCCTTTAAAATCTAAAAGAAAAAAGCAGGAAAAAACAATATTTGCCAGATGTAATGTTAATTACAATTTTTCTTGATATAGTACAAAAAATGTTGTTGACTCAATTGTATCATTGGTGTTTAGACAGAGGTGAAGTGCTTCCATACAACTCCTGATTAAGTTAGCTAAATATATGGCTCTCAATAATTTCATGTGTTGATGTTCTGTCTACAATCCAGCTTAAGGGTTTCTGAAAGTAATGGCTATTTTGACATGATGTTGTAAGAATTAAACAGAATGTTGCAAAACATTTGTTGCAAGAGTTCAATGTAGGCAACCACTCATGACATTAAAACAAGTGGTGTCTTTAATTCTACTTTAAATAATGAGTAGGGTGTTCTAGGCCTAGATGGAATTCATTCATTAATGACATAGGCTGAATTAACAGATTTTTTCTAAGGATTTGTCAATTGCTTTCGCAAACAAATTGTTGTATATTGGGTTGCTTTTAAAATGCCCAGCATTCCCAGGTATAGTCTGTAAGAATATTTAGGAAAAGAAGTTTGCTGAACTTGCTTTAGGAGCACACTTTCTAGGTGAATCAGCATCCTGGGGTTGAAATTTGGTAGTTGAACTATCCTTATGAACATATTGTACTGTAAAGAGTCAAGAAATTAGCCAGTCTGTTGCGTGCAGCTCTCTTACCATATTCTGGGGATGGGAGAAATTGACCGTGATCACTTTTACTGTTGATCTTTATCATCTTGGTAAGAGCTTCTCTGTATACCAGACATAGTTGTAATTAAAAATGTTACTCTTGCCCAGGCACCATTTCCTGTTGGAGTTCTCATTGTCTCTGCTAAGGACCATAATATTTACCTTCCTCAGGTTGGCCTACAATAATGTATTGTTTTTCTAGATTTCAAGTCAGTTCAATGCCCTTTGCAGGCCTATTGGATCCAGGATAATTAGATGATCTACATAATGTGATATTTAAATATGATGATTGGGGTGAATACTCGGGCCTTAATTAATGCTATACCAATGTCAGCTTTATAGGCAGAATAGTCAGCAGCCTTGTTTACAACATCTCTTAAGTAGGTCCCTGGTTAGAAATGCAAGTGCCATCTTTAATTATGACCCAAATGGTGTTGAGTAAGGAAAGGATTTCTCTAAGTAAATCTTTTGGAATTCCACAATCTTTCAAAGTATCCATAAAATCCTTCTCTCTACAACAATAAAACGCTGCAGTATAGTAAAAAAAAAAACATGCATATAACAGTGTGCATTGCTTGTCAAACAATGATGGGACATAAGGATAAGAACTATGATACTGTCTTCATTTCAGCAATTGTGCCAAAATCATGTTTGATAGAAAGAGATATTCTGTTTCTCCTCATCCCAGTTTTCAAGATCAATGAGCAGCTTGGATTCAATCTATCGAATCCTAGCCTGGAGCAGGCTTGAATTCAATATTAAAAGGGGCAATAATGCGTTAATGACGTGGATTGGCTCTGTCTCCGGTTTTCAATAACACGTGTATGATGGAGCCTCCCCATGTTTCAGGGACAGAGCCCAATTGAAAGCAGCCATTAAGTACTGGGTGTGACCAATGGACAAAGAATTCTGTATCATATTTACACAGTACTTTGGATGATGGTGTACCATTGGATGTAATTTGCTGGTTGCTAGAATAGATAGTAAACAGATAGGAAATAATTGAAAGAAATGGAGGATATAAACTAAGTAGAAACATTGACCTTTGTTTGTTGTGTTATAAAAAAAGAGGGCATCTCTCGACTTGAGTCTGATTTGTGTTTTTATTTGGCATGGAATGATTTGAAATAAAAAGTGGTGTTTTTGTTCTGTAACTCATGTTCAATTTTTTCTGTCAGGGCTGTTGATATCAAGTTGATTTCTAAAATTACAGAATTTGCTCGAGAAGAAAGTAGCTCTATGAAGTGCGCAACGATGCTTCTGAGGAGATTTATGACTCTGGAGGATTTCGGTTGGTCTTGAAAAAATATTTTCTTTTGTTGACAGTGAGAATGAACTTAATGGGGGCTCAAATTCCTGACTACAATTAGACTTGCCTTCATTTCTGTGTCAGCTGTGTGAAAAGATATATGCACTACCGGCTACAATGTTGAAATCAGCCTGAGTTGCTCAGGAGAGATGCCTCTGCCTGCATTCTTATTATTTTTTTACCAGTTAATAAGTGTACTGAGTTCTTTATAACAGAGGAAGCTTTCTAAATATAGACTATTTTTCATTGCTTAAAAATTGACAGTGCATATTTTTTTAATAGTGGCTTGCATTCCTGACTTTAACCTGACTTGCCTTTATTTCTGTTCCTGTCAAGATGTGAGAAATTATACGCTCTATTGACTACATTGTTGAAATCAGTCTGAGTTTTTTTAGGAGTGATGCATCTGCCTGCCTTCTGATTACTCTTTTATCAGTGAAATATTGTGCTGAGTTCTTCACATCACAAGAAGCTTTATAAATACGGACTATTCTTTGCTGCCTAATATCAATTTGATTAGAAGTGCTATATTTTCAGCTATCAGATACCCATATTGCTTGAAGCAACATTAGGCAAATGAGCTAATATATTTTCTACTGGAAAAGGAGTCTGTTCGTCTAATAATATTGACTCTACTACGTTAAGGTGTTTTGTGGGTGTTAATGTCATAAAACGGACAAAGTGGTAACTCCCTTATTTGATGTGAACAGTTTTATCTCAGAGACCTACGTAATTGTGGGGAAGCAAATGACCAGATTATGGCTTTTGCACAGCGGTGGCTTGGAATGTCTTCTGATAAATCAGCTAGTAAATCTTCCAAACAACCCTCTTTTTCTGAGGTATTAAGCCAGAGTTGTTCTGCCTCAGACACCTGCAACACTGTTCCAGCAGCTCAAAAGTCATCCAACTCTACGATGGCGACTGGTTCAGACCCTACTACCGAACTAATACTTCAAGAGATTACGGCTGTTGGACGATGTATGGATGGAATGGAGACATCTATCTCTGATCTTGTGACGGAGACTAAATCCATAAGTGCGGATATTGCAGGATTGCAGAAATGCCTTGATGGTCTCACCGACCAAGTAACCACAGTTGAGAATTGTTTCCAAAATATACCAGATCCAAGGACGTCAACAGAGGTCAGTGACTAGGGAGGAAGAACAGTCCATACGTACTGATAGCCACTCCAGAACCCTACAAAAATTGTGGGGATAATTTCACTGCACTGCGCCCAGATTCATAAAATCACCCAATTTCCTTGGCAGAAACACTGAACACCCAATAGTCTGACCCACCTAGGTCTATCACCCAAAGTGGAGTGGCGGCACATAGTGCAGCCCTGATGAAACTGCCTAAAAGTATATGGCAGTGAAACATGTCGGCACTGGTACTAGGTAATGGTATGCATGATTAGCTACCAGCCTTTTTATTGGTACAGCATTTAAATGTTTTCCCTATGAATAAAGTTGGTTAAGGGAACTAGATGCTGTGTTTTATGCACTTTTTTATGTTGTGTGTTTGTCACTAGCAGATGTTCTCTGCTTTCCACATTTTGTCACATATTCGTGTTGTTTGTGTTTGGACACTATTTTCTCTCTTTCTTTGAGAATCAAGTGACTACCGATGATGAGACAGAGGCTTGGCTGGAAATTACATACCAGTTACCCCGATGGTGGTGTTTCCGTGAGGTGTCACTTGGTTTTCACACATTTTTTCTGAGAAGAATTTGATCCAACACCTTGTGGGTGGATCTGGGTGATAGACCTAGGTGGGTCAGACTATTGGGTGTTCAGTGTTTCTGCCAAGGAAATTGGGGGGTTTTATGAATCTGGGCGCAGTGCAGTGAAATTATCCCCACAATTTTTGTAGGGTTCTGGAGTGGCTATCAGTACGTATGGACTGTTCTTCCTCCCTAGTCACTGACATCTGTTGACGTCCTTGGATAGGGTCTTTTTTGTTGTTCTATAACTTGTGAGTGGAGGGCGACCCTGTCTGTTCTTCCCTCTATGCTCCAATTGTGGTTTTGATCCAAAATATACCAGACAGAGACCAAGAACTTCTCTTCCTAAGAAGAAAAGTAATTGATTTAGAAGATAGAAACCGCCTGAATAATGTGTGCTTCTTTGGTTTTCCGGAAGGAATAGAAGGATCAGATGCAAAATCTTTTCTAAAAGCAACTTTTCCGCAAATTACAGGCCTCACTTTCGACCCGTCATTAGAAATGCAAAGAGCACATTGTATTGGCCCCCTTAAAGTGGAAAAGAATATGGAGCCACGTACACTCATAGTATGTTTTTTGCGACATGAACAAGCTCGACAATCACAGCAGCACAAACGCATGGTCCATATATTTTTGACAGTCATGAGATCCGAGTATCTGCAGATTTTTCCAGAGAAACAAATGACTGTCGCAAAGCAAGCCTTTCTCTCTTTTTGGCCTCGCCTCTGTCAGTTAGACATAGAGGCGTCCATTCTGATCCGGTAAAAAAAAACATCTGTACGAATTGTATCCGGAGCCGTCTCCGTATGACTTGTACACACGTCGTACGATCCGATGAGTACGATCCGGACCGGCGCATCAGGACGCGATCCGTACGGTCCACGTCAGGTAAGGGCGATTCGTACGGGAAAGCGCACAATCACATACACACCGTACGGTGCGTACACCCCATGATCGCAGGGGTAGGGCCCGTACACCCAGCGTACATGGGGTACGGTGCGTACCCCTGCGATCATGGCGGGTACGCACCGTACCCCATGTACGCTGGGTGTACGGGTCGTACCCCTGTGATCATGGGAGGTACGCGCCGTACCCAGGGCGGGGCGTTCTGTACCTGTTTCTGCGCGAACTCTGCTTTTACGGCTGTTTTCGGCTCCCGTAAAAAAAGGGTCGTACGGTGCGTACCCGACACGTATCGTACTTGCTGGGTTGTAAAAACCAGCCGCGATGTCGCATACAGCGGGTTCCGAGGGACAATCGTATGGCGATTAGAGTTGCACGGTCTCTGTACGACTCGTACTTCGTCGTACGTACGGGGGACGTTGCAGAGTACGATTCGTACGGGAAAAACGCTCCAAACGGCTATTCAGAGCGTTTTTTCCCGAATCGGAATCGACCCCTAAATATGGTATTCTTGAACCAGCGTGGCTATGAATGACCAAGGATGGCATATCAAGAGACTTCTTCAATCCAAATGACCTTTGACGCTTCCTGGACAATGTTTCCTCCCAACAAATGGAATATACCGATTCCCTATCAGAGATCCATTCTTCATTTTCTCCATCAACAACTAAAAAGGTCCATAATGTCCTGCGTAACTAAGCTCGTTCTCACAGCAGATGAAGAGATCCAGATAGAAGTATATGCTTGTTTGGTGACCATACTCAAGCCCTACAAGCAGTAGCTACTCTCACGCAAGTGAGAGACAGAGACAAATCACGCTCTCCGATTAAACCTCTTCCATCACTTGATGACGCTGTTCCTTGAACTTGCTCTACCATTCTGTTATTGATATCTTGAAGAATGAACAGGATAGGCATATACTACTATCTGTTGCAGTCCTGACCTGAGGAGTATCTACTTATTTATTTACTTAATTTTTCATTACTTCCTGTAAAAATTATACACTATATTTTCTAATCTATTTTAATAAATGTTTCATCCTCCCTGCCTTCTCCTCTAAAGGGTATATAGCATATGATTTACCTGTACTTATTTTCACTATGTTATATTCTATTTGATGGCACTGTTATTCTTATTACAACCCTTTGATATATTTTTTCATGAAGAAATAAATTACACATATGAACTATTGCCTCAAAGTTATGCATTATATTCTTTATAAGTATGTTTACTATCACTCCATCTCACTGTATATTTCTTTTATTCTTTAGATGTTTTGTTCTTTAATTATACTTAGATTTACATTGTTATTAAATGTTATTTACATGCTGTTAATTGGTTTTTAACTTAAATTGTACCTCAAATTTCAAAAGATTCAGTTTTTCTTCTTTCTTCAGATTTTTCCTGCGTCACTCTACTTAGATACGGATATTCTTTATTCTTCTCTTCTTTACTTAACTATTGTATGACTTGCTTGATATGTTTTACCTTATATTAATCAATTCTCTTAAGATTCATTTTAATTATATATTTATATCCATCATTTTTCAAATCTTTCCTATACTGCTTACTACTTGCCATATCCATTAACTCTTTGTATGCTTCTCGCTGTGCGGGGCTCCACCCGATGCGCATAGGCCACAAGCCAGGACCGGCAGAGCGCAGTTCTACTTCCCCTATATTGTACCTTTTTCCCTGTGCAGTATTTTTACCCTTATTCTTCTTTTTCCTCTCCTTCCTAATTCTTGCATCATTTAAATTTTTTCAACTTTAGGTCCTTTTGAATTCTTCCTCTATATTCCTAAGTAGCTTACATTCACTCTTTCCTTTTACCTGGAACCTTTTTCCTTTACCTTTTTCATCCTCCCACATTGATCCTAGATTCTTTCTCCTCTCTTTAATTTCCTACGTATAATCCGTTATTTCCTTTACTAAACCGCACATGGCTGTGAATACTTCCTCTGCTTCCCATCCTCTACGCATTATATTGTGGAATGACATGGCCTTACATATTTTATTAAGCATAAAAAAATACTTTCCTAAAGACTTACATAGCCCTTTTACAAGAAAAGTCATTCATTGCGAGCTTACGCCACATCTTCCTCCTCACGAGAATCATCCACTAAAACGTGGTGTAGCTATCCTTCTTCATAAATCCTTACCGGTAACAATAATCAAGACTTGGACTGATCCATCTTTGCAAAACTGATAAGGTCCTCGGTTTACGCTCCAACAGGAGCCAAACGCGCTTTCTTTCTCAGTTTGAATCGTTTACTGGTAGAAATTGGTGCCTCTAGTTACGTTATTGGCAGTGACTGGAATCTTGCCCGAGACCCTATAACTTAAAGAACGGGTCCCTTAAATAGATGCAATGAGGGAGACCGAGTCATGTTAGGAGATATAACATCAGATCATGGATTAGTGAGCCATTGGAGTCTTTGTCATCCCTCAGACTAAGAATACACCTTTCTCTCCTCCACTCATGGCACACAGTTTAGGATAACTATTTTCTCATCTTGCATCCATTGGCAGCAATCAATACTGAATCCTGTATTGTTGAGGGAGCACTATCAGACCATGCCCCTATCCTTATTACTCTAGAGATAGGTTTAGCTTCCCCAGGTCGTAAGCTATGGCGTATGAATATCCAAAGATATCGCTCTCCCAAAGGTAATCTTTTACTCTGTTCACACATTTCTGATTATTTAACTGTTAATAAATCATCTGTCTCTTCTGGTGGAATTGTTTGGGCAGCTGCTGAAGCAATCATACGCGGTCAGTTGATGAGAGATGCTGCAGTAACTAATAAGTCTAACTCTTTACATCGTACTGAATTAGAGACTCAAATAACTTCTCTCGCACATTTATACACATCCCATCCCCCATCACCTAACCATCAAAAAATTGAACTTTCAAAACTGGAGCTTAATAATTTATATACTTCTAAAGCGGAGTATGCTCTTCAGCGCCTAAAGGGGAGACATTATGAGCAGGGTGACAAAGCAGTTAGTCTATTAGCAGCTCAATTGAAACAGCGTGAGGCAGCTATGGCCATTCCTGCCTTATGCTCGGATAGGGGTGAGATCCTTATGAGACCACAGGACATTGTAGACCCCTTTGCATCCTTCTATAAAAAACATTATACCCCTGAAACATCAGTAACTGAGGATCAATTAGTTTCACATTTGGCAGATATCAATCTGCCCTGCCTCACAGATAAAGGTAGAGCCCTGCTTGGAGGTGACATTAGCAAAGAAGAAATTGTGATCGCAAATCTGCCTTATCACAAATCTCCAGGAGAAGACGGTTCCCCTGTGGAATTTTTATAAATGGACTGGGGCAGAAACTGTTGATACTTTATTTACGTCCTTTCAAGAGGCAGTTCAAACCCAGTCACTTGGTCCTATTTCTAACAAATCGTTGATTGCAGTTACTCCCAAGCCCAGTAAAGTCGGCGAACACCGATTACAATGAAGATGGCACATTGTGGGTGCTTTACAATGCACATTTTACATCGCGGAAATGTTTACCTAGACTGTTTCCACAACGCATGTGGTTACAACGCGCATGCTGTAACATCGCATGCCATAACATCGAGGATTCAATGCATTTATGCTGTAACATCGCATGCTGTAAACGCATTTATTTGCTACATCGCGCATGCTGTAACATCTAACATCGAGGATTCAAAGCATTTATGCTGTAACATCGCATGCTGTAAAGGCATTTATTTGCTACATTGGTAACATTTATTTGCACAAACGTGTTATTCAAAACAAATACATTTAGTTGGAGGAGCAGGTGGGAGCAATTTGCACGAACGTGCTGGACTTGCACAATGCATTACACTTACACTTGGAGTGTACACCTAGGTTAAGTGTTATTCAAAACGAATAAATTAAGTTGGAGGAGCAGGTGGTGGGCAATTTGCACAAACGTGCTGGACTTGCACAACGCATTACACTTACACTTGGAGTGCACACCTAGGTTAAGTGATATAAAAAATTAAGTTGGGGGAGCAGGTGGGGGGCAGTGGCTGGACCTAAAATGGGTGATTGAATTGACAGCACAGACACTGCTGATGTTGAAAAAGCCAGCACATTTCAGTTTAAGCAAACTAGCAAGAAAGCTCATGTCAGAGGCTGGGTAATGTGATAAGGCAGAGGTGTGGAAAATACCAGGTGCCTTACATACACACTGACTGTGCTTCTCTTTGGAGTTGTATGTCCATCTTTGTTGTGTGGGATATTCTAAGTTGAGTTGAAGAAACATATTGCTTGCTGTATAATTGGCTAGTCTGCTGGGGAGTGTGTGAAAGCTCCTGCGGGCCTGGGAGCTAGGTTTACAAATGATTGGTGGGGCGAGGGTCACATGACCCACTATTGCATTAAAATGTGGAAGAATTGCAGGTGTGGGCCCTGTATGTTGGCAATGTCCATTTGGGAAAAGATTGCAAATAGTTATTTTAATTGACAAATAATTTCAAGGAATGCTGACACACTGTCCTCTGTGCTCCACAATGCCTTGGGCTGAAACACTGCTTGGTTTCTCTCTGCCCCTACTGCTCTCCCAGTGCCCCCTCTGTACCCTGGTTACTTGGCTGATCTACTGTCTTGTCTGTTTCTTGTCCCCCCAGCTCACATAATGCTTCTGTAAATGTCAGCCCACATATCGTTTGTGCCCAAGCTCGTGGGCCCATGGGGAATGCAATTGTTTTCAATGCGGCAGTACTCCGGTGAGGTCACCATGTCATAATTGATCCCATAAACCAGAAATTCCCTTTCACCACCAACATGGACCCTGGGGCAATTTAAATGATCAGCTACTTCTCAGATTACAGTGAGGAGGGATGGGGCTCAGACTGTGCCACTCAGACATTATACAGTTAAAACCCGTTTGGCTATTGTTTTAACTGTTTCTGATAAAAAATTCAATGAGGTACCAAGTCACTCATGAGCGTTGTCAATCAAAGTGCTGCCTTTTCGTGCTGCAGTGATGTGGTCAAGGTAAACAGTATGTGCTATTTGCAATACATGTGTCACTGATGGGTTTGTGGTCGTTTTCTAGGTTAATGTTAATAGTTTGCTGTAAAGAGTTTTTTATCAGTTTAAAACATTTAGGGTTCTCGTTTGGTGGTTTGTGATCTTTGTGTAGTTGTTTTTATATTTTCATCGGCTGTTACAGCTATGCAGTTGAAAGGATTTTCTGTCATATATGACAATCAGATGTTCACCAGTGGGTCATCACATTTAAATCTTGACTCGCAGAAGGTGTGAGCAGACGTTTTATATACATTGCTGTAATGTAAAGTGGTACGCTTAGAACTTAGCAGTAGTGTAAGGCTGGGCTGCTGAAGCAGCCTGAGCCACCGAAGCTGCTGAAATGAAACGATAAAATTTAAGATCTTAAGATACCCTTGTGTGTGAGGAGCCATTGGGGTGTACATTTACTGGCGAATGGCAAATAATACATCCGACATGTTTGGATGGGCTTTCCATCTGTTACTCTCTAAAATGCTGCTCATGCCTTTTTAAAATTGTGCACTGTCTTTTTTTAATATAGCAACACAGTTGTGTGAAAGAGCCTTTCTGGAAGTATTGTTATTGATGGGACACAACCTTCGAGCCTAAGGCGGTGACTTGCTCAAAGAGGTATTAGTAGCAGCACTGGTAGTACATTGTGCTTGCTGTTTTATTTGAAGCAGCTGAGTGTTGCCTGGCGGTAATTGTCCAAACTAATTATGAAACAATAACATAATAAATTGCATTAAAAGGGTGCAAACGCTATTCCCATTATTTTGCAGCTATTTATAAATCCTGTGCCCAACACACGTGTTTACTGGTGCACGTGGTATTGGCGCCAAACAGAGTGTTTCTGTGTTCGTCTTTAGCGACCAACTGTTTCCCACAATGATGTGTATGTAGATAATGTGTAATACAATTAAGGTACTCAATGCTGATTAAAAAAAAGCGTTGTAATGGTACGCGATGTTTTTGTATGCTTTGTCATGCCTTGTTGCATAAGGGAACGTACATTGACGTTAAAACGGCACACAATGCGAAAACGTGCAAAGTAACAGCGTGGTTACAGTATGCGATGTTACAGTTAATTTATTCGAATGCCTGCCCAAAAACTGAGACCTGCGTGCATTGGCAGACTGCTGCCTTTCTACCCTATATTCCAGCTTTGCTAGATCGGATTTGTCCGACAGGAAGTTAAGTACACCCTAAGACGTGTGCAGTCCAGCCTACAATTCGTTGGATTAAGAAATATATAGATGCAGGATATTCCATTTGGCCTAGCTTCGTTAGTCTATCTAAGACTCTGAGATCCTTTACAGATTTGATGTTCGTCCTCTTGAATTAACTTCACTATTCCTGACCTAAATTAAGGTTACGTTTGGTCATTATACAGTTTTTATTGACTCCAGTCCTGAAGATGGTCTCAAAAAGTAATTTCTAAAGAGACCGAAACGTCGACCTCCACCTCTTCCTTTTGTATCATTTATTGTACTGTATTGGATAGGTGTTCTTAGGTTCTGTTGGGTTGTATATCTTTATATCATTTGTATACCTTCAGACCTATGTTTTACTGTATATATTGATTCAATTATTTTTTGATAAAAACTTTTGTCTATACACCTTGTCTGTTATCGTGTTTAACGTAGCTTTGATTTGTTTTATGTTGTGTTGTGAGTTATTGTGTCCGTAGAAAGATTGAATTCACATAGGGATCATTAATTTATCCCCATAATTTTGGTTTAAATAACTCAAATTTTTGTGAACAAATTCCCTTGAAGGCACTCTTACCCTTCTAGCTTTACTTAAGATCATTGATGGTTTTGCGACTCATTCTGGTTACAAAGTGAACTGGGATAAAAGTGAGGGTCTGCTGATTTCTCCTGGTCCCACTAAAGCATCAATCAATGGTTTTCCCTTTTGTTGGAAATCATCCCAATTAAAATATTTGGGAGTCTTGGGTAATAGAGGGTTATCAAATATGGTCACAGATAATATCACACCCCTTATAACACAAATGGAAACTGACTTTGCGAAATGGTCTCTCTTGGGTCTCTCAATGTGGGGAAAGGTACAAGTCATGAGGATGGTTACCTTACCTCGCTTTAGCTATACACTTGGTATGCTCCCATTTCTTGTTCTCTTGTCTGCACTTCGCAGAGTGGATGCCGAATTCAATCTTTTTTTGGGGGCTCTACAAAGCCTCTAGTCTAGCTGCTTCTAAATTATTGGCTCATCGATCTTACGGTGGTTTGGGATTACCATCCTTAGAACATTATTCTTTAGCTTTACATCTTTCATAGCTAGTTTACTTACTTCTGGGTACAACAGACTATCCTTAGTGGGTCACAACAGAACATTCCCTACTTAATCAAAGTGAGGGTCTAGATTTCCTTTATGGACTCCGTATTCCACGTTCCTCTCCCCCGTATCCAATAATGCAAACATGGCAACATGCACATCGTATCCTCTGAGTTGGCCACTGATTACACCTTTAAGCCCCACTCTGGGGTAATGAAAGTATTTATATAAGTGGTTGTGCACTCCAATGGTCTAGTTGGAAATCAAGAGGAATACACACGATTGATCAACTTATCCTAAATGGAGAACTAAATTCCTTTGATTCACTTAGTGATGAGTTTGGTCTCCCGCCGCACCACCTCACAACTTACTTGCAAGTGCAGTATTGTCTCAAATGATGTCTTGGTTCTCCTCCCTGATCTCTGCATTCTTCACCCATCTTAGACTACATTCTTACTTGGGGTCAACATGAAGGGGTAATATCAGGCCTGTATGTTGTCTTGATTCACCACCTATATTCACAACCACTTCTTAAAACTCTTCAAGACAAATGACAAGCTTGTCTACACAACATTATTAAAGACGATGGCAGGTTGGATTTGGCAAGGGTACCCGAGAGGCTCGTTTGAAGTTCTGCCTTTTTAAGACCCTACACGATTGGTATGGGACACCTCTAAAATTACAAACAGCAGGACTTCTAACTCACTCTAAATGTTGGAGGTGTGCTAGTGTTAATTGATATTGGACATTTCTAAAATTACAAAGAGCAGGAATTCTAACTTACTCTAAGGGGTCGATTCCGATCCGGTAAAATGCGCTCTGAATCGTCGTACGGAGAGTTTTTTCCCCATACGAATCGTACCGTAAACGTCCCGTACGTACAACGAAGTACGATCCGTACCAGGTGCCAAACTCCGTACGAGTCGTACAGGACTCCGTACGACTCAAATCTCCGTACGAGTTTCACTCGGAACCGGCTGTACGCGACATCACTACGGTCCGCGGCTGGTTTTTACGACCCAGCAAGTACGATTCGTGTCGGGTACGCGCCGTACGACCCTTTTCCTACGGGAGCCGAAAACAGTCGTAAACGCAGAGTTCGCGCCGAAACAGGTACGGAACGCCCAACATTGTGTAATAGTATGTGTGTAATAGTGGTATGAATAGCTGTAGATATGTAAATTGAAAAACTACCTGGTGAGGGACCATGGTTACATGTTGTTGTAGCTGAGAAGTTGGTTTTATGGTAGCTTGTTAAGGCCTGAGATTTTGTGCTACAACTCTAATGCAAGCATACAATATACCTGTTTGATAAGAAGGAAACTGCAGAGGGTTGTTGAGAAAATCTGCTTAGACCGTATGTGTTGAAGGAGATTAGGGAATACGATAGTTGACTAGGTAAATCTAATAATTCATACACGTTACTAGGGGTGCTTGAGATCATACCCAAAAATGTTCAGGAGACACAGTCAACTGGTTATCAAAGCCTAAGGAAATTAGTATTGAATTAGTATTGAATGTCATTGGTAGGGTAAAGGTTTAAGTCTCCTATTGTTCTAATTGATGCTGCAAGGGCCGAAATTAAAGAACTGGGTCTGTGTACAGTATTCATAAGAATTTATGGATAGTTTTCCACATTCTTTGCAGAGCACATCTCTACCATAATTATAATAATATAATCTTTATTATGTTTGCACTGGCATAATAATTTTAAATACTGCTTAAGTAAGCATTCCCTGAACTAATTATTGTATAATGGTAGCTTTAATTGCCACATTGTTAGTAATCATGGTATATTTGTGGCCATATGTCACATCATTAAGGCTATTCTTTGAATAATAATGTCGATGACTGACATGTTGTGGAGGTTCTTAGCATTATGGTGGGCATCCATTGAGCAGTTGTGTCCCAGACAAAACGGTTGGCATTGTTGCATAAAGTAGGCATCTTTAGCATTATGGTAGGCAAATCTGGCATATGATAATAAACCTTGGTCAGGAGGAGCATAATCTTTCAATGAGTTTCATTGGCATTAGGAGAATCACAAGTTGACATATGCAGGTTAAGCTTGAAAAATGTATTTAGAGTAAAAATGGAGTTTCTTTTTCAGACAAAACAAGATTTTCTTTCAGTGTGTTTACTCAGTATAAAAAGTTCATATTTATTTATGTATGTTGATGAAAATGTCTAAAGCGATTGGTTGACGTTTCGCCTCCTCATATGATCAAGGGGACAGATTAAAAATTTGCCTAAATTTTTTTTCCATGAAATAGTAAACCCTGTTCTTTACAACACGTACCTCATAATCTGGCATTTTTCTGAAAACTGTCAATAATTCATTAACTATTACCAAATTCTTCTTTTTACTAAAACATACAAACATACATACCTATCATTGCATTAAAAAATAGAAATTAAAATGGGCTAGTTAAAAGTGTACTCACATAAACCTCAAACTATGTAGTGTTTTACTCATCAGTGAAAGAATGTAAAACATTAAAAGTTGAATTAACCAGGCATTTTCCAAGTACAACTACAAAAGGCAAACTGCTATTATTGTATATTTAAATTGGGAAAATCTGACAACCGTTAACATGTTCACAAATGTAGCTAGCAAGGGTAATGATAAATATTAAAATGAGGAAAGACAACAAACGATAAGTCATTTTTACAATATTAAATTGTTGTGCATTTATCTGTGTGTTGTCGTATAACATGAAATAAAAATGTCTGCATGGAAAGAATAGAAAGGAAGCAGCTTATCATTTTGGAAAATGCTAATGTAAAACATTATTTGTGAATTAAACTTCTGAAAATCTCAAATAAGTGTACACACTTTACACCCGACTGTAAAGCCAACTTACAAATGTACAATACTAAAATATAAATATTTCAAAATCAAATAACAGAGGACTGTAATTCTTGTAAGAAATGTTATAAATGGTATGTATACTTTCCATGTAAGCTTTAAAGCTAAAAGTAAAAGTAAGTAAGAGATTTGAACAATCTTAATTTTCCTATTGCAGATATCAATCAAAATTCTATTAAAACTGGAAGAGAAAAATAGGTATGAAGGAGAACTTGTACTGATGAGAGGATACTTTCTAGACTCTGATGAGGATGAACTAAATGAAGTGCAAACATTTAAAAAAGGGGAAAGAGAGGCTCTGGAATAAGATTTTTGAAAGATTGTCTTCTTCATTACATTGAAAAATTATTTAGAATGTTTATGTCAACGATTGTATAGTATTACATGTGATTTTAGTAAAAGAATTGTCATGAAAAATATTTATCGGCTAAAAGATAATATGTATAAATGTTTGTTGTGGTTTAATTAAAAATAAAAGCAAAACAAATGGAGGTATTAGCCATAATGAGGCAAACATACAATGAAGATATTCATTTTCATGCCTATTTTGATTATGCGTCATTGAAATATAGAATAATATTAAACAATTCCAAAAAAGAACATCTTCTCATAAACAATCAGTATCCTATTGTTCATCATTTATTGGTTTGAGGAACATAAAAATCAAAATGACTACCATAAAGTGCAATTTTAAAAGTAGGGTTCATTGCAATACTAATTGAAACTGGTATTAATATAGAATGCACTTAATTGCAGTGTAGATGTTTGCAGAAAGGTGGCAAAGACATGGCACTTCTGTCACAATTCAAAAGGCCAACAATGTTAGTGGACTTTCTGGGATGAAACAGTTCAGGTAGAAGAAAATAAATACTCAGAATATTTTCTACAAGTAAAATGGAGTATGTTGGTAAAAAATAAATTCTGGAATGTATCTTTAGGAAATGAACATCTTTTGCATTACATATACAAAAAGCCTTGCCATATCTGTTTCTACTGGCTGTAGAACTCTGTATATGTTACACCTGATACCCAGTGGTGAAGTGCCTGTGCTCCTTCTTTCAATTTGATGAAATTGGTATACTATAAATTTGCATATTTTATCTTACTTCTAAGCCTCTAGTACGTGGTACAAAGTGTACCCAAGGCCTGCAAGTTAAATGTCACTATTGGACTGTACCATCCACTAAACTGATGGTGTAAAACATGGCTTCAAGCCTATTTGTAGAAAAGTGGAATATTATATATATTGGCTGGGGAGCCTTACCTTGTAATATTATATTCATACCCCTAAGATGGTCCTCGGATTCATAGTAATACATCATTAGCTTAGTCCTAGTAAGTAGAGTGGCAAAACGCAATCAGGTTTTACTAGAGGAACATGTGTTAATCATTTCTGAGTACCAACATTGAAAATAAGTAATTGATACGACTTGAGAGAAATCGGACACCAATTCATACAAATTGAGTGTCATTTTATATTAATTTAGACACCAAAATGACCGGAACAGGATACGTATAACTGGAGTTATAGATATTTGAAGCAATATTAATCAGTGCAGAAAAATACATTGACGAAATAACATTGCGGTCAATGGAAAAATCCACTAGTGACAATCAGTAACTTGTAGGTGGAGTCAGCTGCGGCTCCTCCGCTAAGGCGGAAGAGCATCACCCCACTGCTCTTTGAGCAGGCCAAAATTAAAAAAGAAAATGATATAATACAATGTTATTATCATTTTATTTTTCAGTGTGGACTCGGAGCCAGGTTAGTGTGGGGCAGGGCTGGCTGTCTGTCAGAGCAGAGGGAGGATAACATATGTATATCATAAGTGCACATGCCAGTCTGGCTGGCCAGTCAGGAGGACTACTGTCCTAGGCTCCCAGGCAGTGTCTGAGCAACCGAACAGGAAGCTCAGACTAATCACAGCTCTGCTGTCATGCTGGTGACAGCAGAGACATGATTGGCTTAGGGGAGTCTGGGAGCCTGTGTGCTTCTGTTCCATGCTGCTAGGAAGAGAAGAGGATGGAGGAGAGGCAGTGGCTGTTCACAGGTAAGTGTTTCTTTTTTTTAAATCTCCCTACCCCGCCACCCCTGTTCCGCAGAAGCCACCACTGTCGAGTTACTTGGAACCCTGATAAGTTTAAGGTCATGAGGGCCACAGGTCCAGGCCACAGCAGTCAGATCAATTTTACATAGCCCGTGAAGTCAGGGTGCAGAGTTGTCCAGGCTCTTCCTTGGTGCTGACCAGGACTCGCAGTTTAACCACTGATTTTACCGCTTACACGGAGCGACAACAATCAAAATGCAAAAGCACAACAGAGACACAGCTTCTAATGTCGGATGTTGGTTGCACAGTGTTCTCTGTAGACACAGTGACAACTGTGGAGGTTGGTTTCTGTATTGGTGACTAATAAGTCTCGGCAGCAGTAAGCACAACGAAAAGCTTCAGGAACTTCACTGGATCAGGGGAGTAACATAGTGGCCTGAAGCTAAGTGGCAGGTGAGACTAAACTCCCACTATGCACTGGACCACCTAGAGTTGGGAGATCCTTCAGAGGGGGAGTCGGTGAGTGTTTTTACCTGCAGTTTGCAAGGGACTAGTACCACTATTCAAGGGTCCCCTTTTTCAGGAGTGTTGAATTTTAGCCAAGGATGGGGGTTGTTCAATAAGTTCCAACACTGTTGCCTTTTGCTTTTGGCTGGTGAGAAAAGTCCTGTTATCAGCGCCCCGGGTCTCCTCTTGGTCCTTTTGAAAATAACGTTGTTCAGATCCAAATTTCTGTGTTTAAGGGTTGTCCCTGAAATCCTAGATTTAGGGAATTTAGGGATGTGGGAGCTAGTAGTCAATGGGCAGCTAGTCCCTGCAGCTAGTCTGCCCTTGAAGTGACCACATCTGGCAAGGGAGGCCACCTGTTCTACCTAGAAACCACGATGTATGTCCTCCTAAGGATGAAAAATTCAATTTTAGGTGTACAGACCAGCCTGACCACTACCAATATAGCCTGAGTGTGGCAATTTAAATATAAAAATTTAAGCTATCAAACCTTATCTCCGGTAAGAACTTTCTTTTTAAATATTAACATGTAACACCCCTGTATGCCTTTCTGCCCATAAAGCAGGATGCATTGTATTTAAAAGTAGGACATTTCAAAATGTATTGGCAGATTTTCTAAAAGTGCACACACTATAATGCAGCAAGACAAGTTGCTGTGCTGTGATATGAGAATGGAAAAGAGCAGAACAGTGCCACATTACAAACATATGGCGCATTTCAGCATTTTACTGAATGTTGAATTTCTAAGTATGCAAAGTAAATAACCATGAAAGTCACCATACGATGATGGTTTGTTGAATATCTATCTTCAATATCGTTTAATGAAATTGAATCATAAGTACTTTACAAAAAAAAGTGCACTCCAGCTGGAAGTGCAACAGTGCGCGGTAGGTCAAGCGGTCAACGCTTGAATCGTTGCGAGTATAGTTTAGGCACGAGAGGGACATCGTGCCAACCTACGCAGCACGCATAACACAAACAAGTGTAATATAGTGTAATTATTTTGAATATAAGGTGTGCCCAGCCCCTATCACACAACTCATTTCAGCTCTGTACCTACACTGATGTACTAACGCCAATACAGACAGCCTTGCACCAGGATGCCAGGTTGCATATATTATGGGCAGTTATTGTTTTTCTACAGGAAGGCATACCTCCCAGCACAGAAACAGTACTTAGAGGCATATTCCTTTTAATATGTGTGCTGCAGAATAAAGCACAAATGCAACGAGGAAGTAACAAGGCAAAATTAAGCTATTTCTCCCTGTTACTACGCTCTCAGCTAGGTGTATAATTTTCACATTAAATCAGGTTTACTAACTTCAGTAAATGAATAGAAGGGTGGGTGCATGGGAAAGCTCATGGTACACCCATTTATCGTCAAACCGACACAGTGTAACCAATGTCATTCACTTTTTGTTTTTTGTTTTTTTACAGAGCCACTCAAGGTGACACAAATTTGTCATCGAGTGGCCTCCCAAATCTCAGCTAGCATTTTGAATTGTGGCTGCTCCAAAAAGTGGCACAACCACAATGCAAAATGTTGGTAAGTCTGAGCCAAAACTTCTAAGTGCGGTCCCTGAGGTTATTGGACATCTAGGTGTGTCTAACTGGACGTCTGCTGCAATTTCTTAAAAGTTGGGACATAGAAGGGTTTTGAACTTCCAGTCATAGGAGAACTGAGACCAACCATCTGAGCCAATCCCACAAGCGGCTTCACTGGGCGGAAGAAAAAGGTTTCTTGTGCAAGGAGCTTCTCAGCAGCAGCAAATCTGTTTCAGCTGGTCCTCTATGAGAAGGTATCCAGGTTCGTGGAAACCATCATCAGATACAACCTTTAGCCATGTCAGATGGAAGATTCTGACCTCAGAGAAAAGGGACTTAGGGCCTGATTATGAGTTTGGCGGTGAGATGGACGGCCAAACCCACGGTGGCAGTGCAGTAACTGCCACCAGTGGTCCATGTGCAGTATTACAAGTGCAGCAGTCAGATCACCATAGGACCGCCACAACCGCCAGGTATCCGCGGTGCCTGGCAGTGGATTGGTGGTTTGAGGGCCACAAAAAGCTGGAAGTACCCCTGAAGCACCACCAAGCATGTTTCTAATTTCCTCACTTCCAACCTTTTCATGGCAGTGAGCCCTCCATAAAAAGGTTGGCGGTGAGGAAACTTAGGGGGCCTTACAGGGCCCCCTGTTCCCTCAGGGCCATGTGATGCATGCAGGGGGGCACATGGTGTAGCTCCCTTTCTGCATGTACCCCCTTTCCTGCACGTCATGGACTTTGAAGTCCATGCCGTGCAGGAATGGGCTTTGGTTTTCCCATTGCGAGGCCTTTTTAATAGGCACCACCGTGAGAACGCCAAAGGACCGCCCACCAGACTACAAGATGGCTCAATCTGATGAGTGGCTGCTGGCGAGGTATATGGCAGTGTGAGTGGGTGCAGTAGCATGGCAGCCCACTCTCAAACCACCAAACTCATAATCAGGCCCTAAGTCCAAATGTATAAATCTTGACCCGCCTAACAAAAGTACTTCCTTGCACACAAAATTCAAACATCTACCACCCAAACCTTTCCCCTACAAAACCCAAAGCTTCAGCATGACCTCGTACTAAAAACTATCTGGCTTACAGAAAACCTCCTCTGGTATAGCCTGCAACCTTGCTGCGCTCAAGGATCTCCACTTCCATTTCTAAGTCCTAAGGTAACCTTCAACCTGAATTAACCAGTTTGGTGTATCTGACTGCATTCCATCTCAGTTGTTCCCAAATTGCACCTCGGTGTAGGTCCCCCATCAACAGTGAATTGCTCTTGACACACCTATTCTTGTGAAAAAATAATACCTCCGGTTCCCCTTTTGGTTTTTCATTGTTTTGAATCAGTTTATTCAATCTTAATCTATTTTTGTAGATTGGAGTTGGATTATTAGTATGTTGTGTTTTAAACTTTTGAGTGTTTTGGTACTTGTAAGTGCTTTATACATTCCAATTTTACATTGTTTGCTCTGTGCTATATCTACCTGGGGCGTAGTCTAGGTTTAAATTACTGAAACCTTAGCTTGGACCGAAAATGTTTGTGACTTTATTACTTTGCTGACCTACTATCTACTCAAAAGTAATAACACTTTTTCTCACAGGTACCCTTTGTGGTTCTTAACTACACTACATTCTCTCACCCTGTTATGCAACTGCTGCATTGTCAAAGATGGCAACAATCTCAGAGTTTGTGAAAGTTTAATATAGGCTGGTCTAAATACTGCCTACACACACCAGTGCATAACAACTTTAACCACTTCTGCAAAACAACAAAGAAGAGCGAAGCTCCAATACTTAAAGCAAGAGCACATTACAAGCTCCTCAAAGTTCAGTGTTTACACCTAGAATGAAGTATTAGTCTGTGAGCACAGAGAATACTGGTTGTATCCAGTCTAAAAAAGGTTATATTGTATCCATTTGATGTCTGTGTCTTTCAGTACAGAATAAATGTAACATAAATGTGGCATGATGTCAGAACAGGACTAGTGTAAGATCTCGGAGCTTTAAGGGCCCAATTTATAGTTTGATAGGCGGTAGTCTGTCAGGGTGGTAGAGGAAATTACATACGTCACTATGATGGACTACAGCACACCAGATTTAGAGTTAACCTGCAGCCCAGCAATGGTCTCTGTACCTTCAGAGGAACAGCTGTCGCAATGGGTCCTATGAAGGTACAAAAAGCATTGTGAACAGCGGACATCGTTTTGGACGCCCACCCACCACACTCCAAAATGATTTCAGGGCTCATGACTATATCGACTCCAATCACTTCCACCAGACACTGACTCTGTCATGGGACTGACCAACACCCAGTCGTCGGCCCGACCGTCCCATTAGGATGCGACCAAACACTGTTCTGTCGCATTCCTTTATCTTACAATGGGAGCATGCATTCCAGCCATAAATCGGCCGTAATCCATGCTCCCATAGTAAATTGGGAGGTGCAGTTCATCCCTGCACCCCGTGGTAGGCATGTCAAGGTGTTCTCCCGGCCTCCAATGGGAGGTTGTGCACCACAGGGGACCTGATGGGGCCCCCTAACATGCTTTCCAACATGGTTTCCATCTTGAACAGACCAGCATGTAAACCCTGTCGGAAACCATGATTGTAATCTCAAGGGCCTGAGAGAGCCACCCTTGAGATTACAGGCCGCATTCCAACTGGCGGACGGGCTCTCCAAGCCATCCGGAATTACCGGTCAGAATCCATTCCGACTGCCTCCATCAAAATGAGATCATTGGAAAGGAATCCAACCGGCCCATACAATGCAGCTCGCCTTCTGAGCCCTATTGTAATGGGCCTCTTAGTGTCATGGTTATGGTGTTGTCAACCCTCAGCCCATATACTAGTAAATAAAGTGACAGGTTACATTTTGGAACTTGCCCCAGACTTGTGCACCCAGCCAATGTTATAGGCAATGTCACCTAACTGGTGATGCATGTGGTGGATGGGTTTGGGTGTCAATAAAGCTGCTAAGGAATGGTAGCTTAATTCTGTGTTCAGCAGATGGCAATGATACTAATACATGATATATTGTGGCCAGGGTTAACCCATTAATTCAGAACATTTGCTTTTTTTCTAATTCTTGTATTACCCATGTGATAGTGATGCCCTTGGAAATTAACAACTGGCACAGTGTGAGAGGTTTATTACATGATTAGATACAAGAAAGCATGTCAGGAATATATTACATGTTCCCGATTAGTGTGAACGAGAATGCCTTATTAGTGGAATGGTTTATAATGCTTAAGTTAGGTAGAAGTAGACATCTGGGGCTAGTGGTGGAAAAAAGAGTGCTGGTTAGTTCTCTTTGAAGCCTAAAACTTGAGCATTTGTGGCATGTAGAACAAAACCAGCATAGGTGTAGAAGTAGAAATCATGAAATATGGTCTTTGTAGCGTCTTCCCATCCCACTTACTCGCCAATGACTATGCCACACAGCGAGACTTTATTCATGCACTTGCAACTGCAACTCACCATACTGAAACAACGCTCAATGCATTTCGCTCTAACACTTACGTCACATTACTAGAGAGACCATCAGGACCCAAAAGGGTTCAGTCACTATTAGATACTACAGTCTGTTCAAGTATATTTTGCCAGAATGTATGCATTATAAAACTGCTAGATTTATGTAAAATGCAATTTATAATGAAGCATTTTGACCATCCGAGGGAGATCTGAGTTTTGTTTTGTCCTTCTTGTGTGATTTCTGTTGTTATAAAGGCAATGTCCATTCCATGTAGGTATCTTCATGTATCTATATTCAAGTAGATGTTACAGGATGAGTGCCCCACCAGGAGCATCTTCACTGCTGCTCAGCTCATCACCAACTGACACTCACACACATGAACATTCCATTCACCAACATTCTCTCACACAAACACTCAGTCTGAGCAGCAGCAGTATAACAATTTACCCTTGTTTCTCTCTCCCTATTTCGTCACCGGGGCCCTTAGTTTGCAGTTATGTTATTTGACAGGGTCCTAACCCCTCATCTATTTTTTAAACTCTTAATTACTTTCCTGATGTGAAAGTGAATGTCTTTGTAAACACTCCTTAGCATTGTCAGAGAAATGTATGGCCTATTAAGTCATTTCAATCCATGTAAAAAATGTGTGACAGGCTGTGGCGTGTGTGAAGAGGAAAACGTGTGGTGTGAGAAAGACATGTGCACTATATATATGACAACATAGCAGTGGGCCCAGAGACTTCATCATGGTTAAAGATGATGCAGTGGTTGTTACTGAAATAAAAGGGTACATTTTGATAAGGGTTCAAACCCCACTTAGAGAAATTAATTTTTTATAATATTTTCCTATTTTACTGAAATGAAAGATGTCCCTTTGTAAATCACCACCTAGCAGTGTCTGGGAGATTTGTGGCCTATTTAGTTTAGCCTGGGCATTTCAGACATTTGTGACATGTTGTGACATATGGAGAGGGGGTAAGGTTTACTATGAAAGAAATCCCTTAAATTGTGGAATGAGACTTTGGGTATGGTTGTGTAAGAAAAAGAAATACATGAGGCAAGTGCCAGAGTGAAAGAAAGAAAGGGCTATCTGTTTATAAAGCATGAAAATCGTGTGAATTTGTGGCATGTAGATGCAAAACTGCTTGGAAATAGAAGGACGAGTACATTTTTTCCATGACAAAAAAGCTGCGGACGACATTTTTAACTGCAAGATGGTACAATGTTAACTAACAGGGGATACGAGTGCTTTTTGACAATGGTTCAAACCTCAGCTGGGGAAATTAGATTGTTAGATTATTTTCCATTTTTTTCTATTTTACCCACATGAAAGATGCCCCTTTGTAACTCACCCCCTATCAGTGTCTGGGAGATTTGTGGCCTCTTTAGTCAAGCCAGTGTATGTCAGAGAGTTGTGACATGATGTGGCATGTGGAAGGGGAGGAAAGGTTTGCTATGAAAGAAATCCCTTAATTTGTGGAATGATACTTTGATGATGACTGTGTAAGAAAGAGAAATGTATAGGGCAAGTGCTAGAGTGAAAGAAAGGAAGGGCTATTTGTTTATAAAACATGAACATCAAGTGTGGATTTGTTGCACGTAAAAGCAAAATGGCATGGAAATAGAAGAAGGACCAGCACACTCTTTCCCTGATACAAAGGCTTTTGGTCCAAAATCATTTCAGCAGAACAGATGGTACAGTGGTAGTTCACAGGGTCTATAAGTGCTTTTTGACAAGGGTTCAAATCCCACCTGGGAAAATTTGTTTTTATACTGTTTTGCTTTTTTTTAAATGTATTTATTTTAGCCAAGTGGAAGATAGCCCTTTGTATATCACCAACTAGCATTATCTGCAGTTAATCATTAGAGAGCATGTCAGAAATCTATGGCATGCAGTGGCACATGTCACATGAGCTGTGGCACGTGCCACATGGCAAAGTGACACTTGTCACATGCCAGGATTGGACTCCAACCCTTACTGAGTTTCGTTAGACTTTGGATTTACAATCAAAGCGTCTCCTAAGAACCCTTCCAAAGGCTAATGAGGAATTAAACATTGTTACCCTGGCTGGCGTTTAACACAGGGGCACTTACACTCAGTTATTGTCTCCCTTCTCGGCTGTCAGGGAAGGAGCCATGCTGCGCGGAACGACCCTTGGAGCCAACCATAAGGGTGGCTAAGTGTGTGGATTAAAAGTTTGAACATGGTGGAGGAGTATCATGTGCCAAAGCAGTCGCACCTGTTAAAGATGCGAAGGATGTGAGCATCAGTATATATCAGAGGGTGGGACCAGATATAAATTAACAACAGGAACACTCGCTACCAGTGCCTCCCAAATTTAAAAGCCTGGGCCCAGAAGTGAGAAACATTCATTTTATTATCATGTGAACAGGGGCAGCACCATGTGTTGTTTTCGCTCAGCTTTGACAAAGTGTGTTATTTTCTTCAGAGTGCCATTTTAGATGAGATTGAAATCATTGCAGATTTAGCAGTTTCATCTCAAAGTGGTGTCAGGATCAAGGCCTGACGTTTTTGCTGCAAAACGCGCAGAGAATGGAGGCCTTGCGCAAACAGGCACAGCTAGGCAGAGTACATCCCTTCATCGAAGGGGCCACATAACCCTTTTCTGGGCATCACTGAATGTGGATATTAATGGCATGCCTTGGTAAACACATGGGCAATTTTGTAAATGTTTCCTCTTACACCAAATATTGACCCATGCACTTCAGTCTTCTCCACAGAAATAACTAACTTGCCATCTCCTTCAGCATGTGATGCAGGATAAAATGGTGTGATGTGAAAATATTGACACAGTGGACCGATGGAAGAAGAGCGAGACCACTATAAGTATACTGCGAAAGAGTCAAACTTATAGTAAAAACATCTATGATTAATTAGACGTATCACATAGAAGAGCATTGTGTGTACGCTTATGATGAAAGCACAACAGTGCACCAAACACATTCTAGCACAAAGGCTTCCAACTAAGGTCCAGAGGTGTCAGCTGACTATATAAATAATATATATTTAGATCCGCTTTATGTAAATGCATCTTCTGTTAATATCCTGGCATTGTTCTGGCTCCCGGGCCTTCACTGAACACCCTGTACTTACAGTCAAACACAAGCGCTAGCTAGCTCAACAGGTCTCTTAGAGAAGGGTACACAATCCCCCCAACATCGAACAATAGACCCACTGTGCTATCTTGCTGATTCGATTCTACCCCTTGCTCCGGAATGCATGCACATGAATTACAGTGAAGGACCCTGAATCTTGTTGTTTGATTTAGCATATTTCAGACTACAGCCCCCGTCACCTGCCACTGACAACCCGCAGCAGAGTGGCATGTCTACCTGGAGCGGGGCAGAGAGCATGTTAGGGAAGATTCGAGTTCATACTCAATAGAGTTCTCCCTGGTACGGGATGTAGTAGATTAAAGGGGCAGTGGGGCTGTCTGGATCCTCACTCAATGCTCGAACAACTGAAGGTTCACCAGGGCTTTAAGTGAGATTAAAAAAGTTGGGGGAGGCGAGGTTTTAAAAGGGACTTGACCTATTTAATTAAGGACGTGCCCTCAAGACATACGTACGCTATGTTTCTGTGATTTCCATAGTGTGCCACACGCAGCCTGATCAGTATTTTGGTTCCTCTTTGAACTTTCTTTTATTGCATCTATACATATAACACAACAACTGAAATATAGCTAAAACCAGCCAGGACTATTGGCTTTGTCAACGGTTGTTAGCTGTTTAAGACAAGTGAGTACCAACAATGATTTTAATGTAAAATAATAAATATTGAAAATGTTTCAATTTTGAAATGTTGAGACTGTGAATTAAACATTAATGCGTCCTGTAGATGGGATACTGGTCTTCAGAGTGCCTCACTAGTTCTGTTATGTTCGCTCTATGTTAGAAATATAAGCCCTTTTGCTCTTCACATCTCGTCCATATCTTAAACCCCATCATTTACCTCTTCAGCACCCCCTTTTCTCTCTCTACTGAACACACTTTTATGTACTTCCTTCACTTCATCACCCACCAACACACAACGCACCCACACACTCGAGAGCATTGTATTTTCTTTCTCTCACTGTGTCAATATTTTGACAGCTGTGTACCTCCTTCACACACACATTTGCACAAAATCACAACTACAACTGGAATACGTAACCAGCATTGCTCTTCAAGCTGAACGTAGGCCAAGGATAGGATGATCATGTATTCTAAACATCTTTTTGACCAACTGACTGGTACTGTGAGAAACTCGCACTGCCACCAGCCTCAACCTGAAAGCTTTCAATCCTGTCCTGCACCACATAAGCAAAAAATGCTAAAAGAAAAAAAAAATACAAAAACAAAATCATCTTGGAAATAGCTAACACCCTTAGGGAATGCTAGATTAAGAAAGTATGAAATATATCTCTGCCATTGATTAGATTATCATTAAGAAAAATGGGGTAACCCATAAGGCCTGGACCTGGGTATATAATGATATAGAAAAAACAATGGTCCTAAACCTATTAATTATGATAGTTAACTAAGTTAAATCTATTCCATCAATTTCTTATTTATGTAGAGCAACTACAAACAGTCTGCTCTAATGTACTCAAAAATGCTTAGTACCACAAGATGAACCTACACCACGATTAGAGAAAAAAAACTTTTAATTTAATTTTTCATTTATTTTCTGGCAATTCATTTTTACACAACATCATTTTATAATAGATAAAAAACAAAGTGGTTGCCCAAAGAAAAAGGGCGTGCAAGAAAAGACGTGATCAGAGGTGTGAAATAGATAAACAGAAAGGAAAATTCATAGTAGTGGTCGGAGAATATTCATGTTGTTCAACGAACAATATCAGACATATAATTTGCCGTATTGAATACCTGGCCAAACCTTTTTAACTTTTTCAATCAAAATCAACATTAATACATCCAGACATATAAGTCCCGGAATTTATTTTTTTGCACTATATACAATATTCAATTGGTCCAAGGTTATATAGAAGTAGCGTCGACGTTTCGACTCGTCTTATGCCCGAACGGTGATTTGAACCTGGGGAGTGCGAATCTTCATCAGGACTGGAAAAACAAACAGGGGCAACCAAGGGATATTAATAACCCTAAGAAAAATTTAAAATAGGGAATTACTAACCGTGGTGAATGAAATTACTTAAAAACCCTACCCCTAAGGGAAGGTAAGGTCACGTTTCTTACCCTTCTGAACGAGGGAAGGGAACCAATAGGAGGTGGTCCTTAGTTACAAACTCCCCTTCAAGTTTCCTGTAAGAAACAAAAGATAGAAGATACCTAGAATTTATCTAGGTCTTGTAATTCACATCTCTCTAGCCATTACTGGTAATAAAAATAATTTACCTTAATACAGATTCACTCCTCACTAGTATTGGGGGGGTGCGATACCTCACGAATGCATCATGGCAAAATAATACCTATGAATTAAATGGTAGTTTCAGTGTACAATCAATGCTCAATAAAATGAAGAATATAAAGTTAGGAGCTAAGTTCCATAGAATTTACCTTGGTAAAAACGGGGCGTCAAATCAATTTTCTTATTTGAGGGGCTCCTGTTGATAGCCTCAGGTAACTGTGTATGGAAACAATGGGAGCTCACTTAAGATCTAATTTGATAAGTTGACCAGTCAAAGGACTCACTTAAGGCCATTTGGTACAACCAATTACCTTCAGAATTGGTTCCGAGTCATCTCATTGGTGGTAGTGCTCCTAATCGTGAGACAGGTAGCTGTAAGGGAGACACAAAATATTGGTCCCTCTCAATTTTTGTAGAGAAATTCCCTCGATATAATTACAGCTCTGCATTATCTTTTCAGGATATGTGTGTAATAACACACCATAATTCTAGAGCCTACCTTCTTGCCGGGTGATCGGCCACGTAACTGCAGCCAAGCCTCAGTGTACAGGGACGCCGCCGGAAATGAGATTGCATTTCCGCGTGCAAGTTGTACCCAAAACCTCTTACGAATGGACATAGAGAGGGGACTGGCTCCTGTCTCGCAGAAGCACACCGTAACCGAGGTCTTTGGCAAAAATATATATAAGCAAACGGGCAAATTATTCTTAAAAAATTCCCGTTGGTACTCTAATCCTCTTTGTTAATATTATAGGACACCCACTTATCGCGAAAGGAAAGTTATTTAAAACAGCAATAACTGTGTTGTAATTAATTCAAGGGGTAACTTATATCCGCCCGGTATTTTAGTTACGCTAAAAAGGGCCTAGATTAAGTAAGAAAGGGGAGAAAACAAAAAAAAAAAGGGGAAAAAAAAGTTATTGCTGTTTTAAACAACTTTCCTTTCGCGATAAGTGGGTGTCCTATAATATTAACAAAGAGGATTAGAGTACCAACGGGAATTTTTTAAGAATAATTTGCCCGTTTGGTTATATATATTTTTGCCAAAGACCTCGGTTACGGTGTGCTTCTGCGAGACAGGAGCCAGTCCCCTCTCTATGTCCATTCGTAAGAGGTTTTGGGTACAACTTGCACGCGGAAATGCGATCTCATTTCCGGCTGCGTCCCTGTACACTGAGGCTTGGCTGCAGTTACGTGGCCGATCACCCGGCAAGAAGGTAGGCTCTAGAATTATGGTGTGTTATTACACACATATCCTGAAAAGATAATGCAGAGCTGTAATTATATCGAGGGAATTTCTCTAAAAAAATTGAGCAGGACCAATATTTTGTGACTCCCTTACAGCTACCTGTCTCACGATTAGGAGCACTACCACCAATGAGATGACTCGGAACCAATTCTGAAGGTAATTGGTTGTACCAAATGGCCTTAAGTGAGTCCTTTGACTGGTCAACTTATCAAATTAGATCTTAAGTGAGCTCCCATTGTTTCCATACACAGTTACCTGAGGCTATCAACAGGAGCCCCTCAAATAAGAAAATTGATTTGACGCCCCGTTTTTACCAAGGTAAATTCTATGGAACTTAGCTCCTAACTTTATATTCTTCATTTTATCGAGCATTGATTGTACACTGAAACTACCATTTAATTCATAGGTATTATTTTGCCATGATGCATTCGTGAGGTATCGCACCCCCCCAATACTAGTGAGGAGTGAATCTGTATTAAGGTAAATTATTTTTATTACCAGTAATGGCTAGAGAGTTGTGAATTACAAGACCTAGATACATTCTAGGTATCTTCTATCTTTTGTTTCTTACAGGAAACTTGAAGGGGAGTTTGTAACTAAGGACCACCTCCTATTGGTTCCCTTCCCTCGTTCAGAAGGGTAAGAAACGTGACCTTACCTTCCCTTAGGGGTAGGGTTTTTAAGTAATTTCATTCACCACGGTTAGTAATTCCCTATTTTACATTTTTCATAGGGTTATTAATATCCCTTGGTTGCCCCTGTTTGTTTTTCCAGTCCTGATGAAGACTCGCACTCCCCAGGTTCAAATCACCGTTCGGGCATAAGACGAGTCGAAACGTCGACGCTACTTCTATATAACCTTGGACCAATTGAATATTGTATATAGTGCAAAAAAATTCCGGGACTTATATGTCTGGATGTATTAATGTTGATTTTGATTGAAAAAGTAAAAAAGGTTTGGCCAGGTATTCAATACGGCAAATTATATGTCTGATATTGTTCGTTGAACAACATGAATATTCTCGGACCACTACTATGAATTTTCCTTTCTGTTTATCTATTTCACACCTCTGATCACGTCTTTTCTTGCACGCCCTTTTTCTTTGGGCAACCACTTTGTATTTTATCTATTATAAAATGATGTTGTGTAAAAATGAATTGCCAGAAAATGAAAAATTAAATTAAAAGTTTTTTTTTCTCTAATCGTGGTGTAGGTTCATCTTGTGGTACTAAGCATTTTTGAGTACATTAGAGTAGACTGTTTGTAGTTGCTCTACATAAATAAGAAATTGATGGAATAGATTTAACTTAGTTAACTATCATAATTAATAGGTTTAGGACCATTGTTTTTTCTATATCATTGATTAGATTATAGTTTTTAACATTCAGTGTTCACAAATCTATCAGTGTTTTTGCCAATAAAGTTAAGGAAATCAACATAGGGCCCGCCAGGGACTTGTTTTAATGTCCATTTGTAATTACTTCTGGTTCTGAGACACGGAGGGACCCAGCCCACTTAAAGCCCTGAGGATACCAAACTGCTACTCAATAAGGTTACTTAAGAAAAACAAGCATTAACAAATACAGAAAGTCGGGTGTTGGCTGTCTGCCTTTTATCTTTGTCAGTGGGTTTTTGTAAGCCTTTATAGTTGGGATGCTGCTTGGCCCTCATCAATTTATATGATAAAAATTGGGCAATATGAAAAATAGCTAAAAGCAAACATATTTTTGGTTTCCTTTCCCTTTTTCCCTTGTTCCCCGAACGTGAACAATCTGGGATAGGGGTGTGTGAGGAGCAGGATGTACAAACCGAAATATCTACATCGGAATGCCTTTCCCCGTCTCCTCTCATGTTCTTGCAGAGTGTGCCTGCGGGGAGCTGGCCCTTTAACGCGACGGGCTTTCCAGACTCTGAGAGGTCACGTGGGGCGGAGGACTTCAAATGGGAAGCAGCAGGGATTGATTTTCGTTCACCTGGACCAACGGACGGAGAACGCCAAGGGAGGACGCTGGCCCGAACATACTCAGTCCTGCCGTCGAAAATGAACCTGCACGATTAGGAGACAGCGGACTCGTCAGCGGGAGCGGAGAACCAGAGGACGGAGGACGACACAGACGGGCAGCCAGACCCTACCTGGCAACGCAACAACTCGAGCCCCGGCCCCGGAGGGACGTGGCTCCACAAGGTACGTGGGCGCATTTCCTCAGTTTGGGGTCGCGCATCAGAGGGGTCCAGGGGCGGGGAACAGAGGGGGGAGTCCTCCTGAGCCGCGACCGTCCCCGGTAGAAAGGCACTGCAAGCGAAACACTGGTGATGGTAGTGGTGTCGATTCCCTCACTTCCCCACAGCTCCTGTGTCAAACGTTAAAGACTGAGAGCCCCTTCCTTACAGGACTCTTTTGTTCTTTTTTTTCTTTTTGAGCACTGGCGAGTGACAGCCCAGTCCTGATGATAAAGAGACCTGCACTTTCAGAACCCCGAGAGAAGCTCTGAAGCCAACTAGAAAAATACCAGAAGGCATTGCACTGGAAGTGTATATCTTCCTTATTGAGTGACTGTTTTGCCTAAAGACTATAGCACCATTCTGTAGAACAATAAATCCACTAAACCAGATACTCCTGCATCCTGGTCTGCTTCTCAACCACCCCACAGGGACCCACCAGTTGATGGACCAAGGATTGTGAAGGAGCCTCAAGCGGAAATGAAAGAAGCAGGCTCACGGAACACTCGTGGAGTGTAGGCCCACAATCTTTGGTGCAGATGGTGCTCAGGGCTTGGGCTACAAGTAACCTAAAGCACAATTTCAGGAGATGTTGAGAAGTCAACGCACTAGCAAATGTGCACGGTGTCCAGGAGTTCCGGTTCCACGTCACTCGTGAGGGCTGCAGGTCTCAGCTTTGCTGGGGACTTGGGTCGGCCTCTGAGAAGTCTGGAAATCCTCTTCCTGTCTTGCAAATACTTCGGAGTCCGGCAGGAGCTTCAGAAATGTAGACCAACAAGATGCTTTGTTGGTGCGTGCTTGAGCAGGGGAGTCCCTCCTTGATCCAAAGGGAAATTCTTCCGTCCTCTAGTCTTTAGTAGAGCGTCGAAGTTCCAGGATTCAGTTTCAGAGTTGCGGCCATGTGTAATCTAAAGTCCTGATGCCAGGGGTCCCTTACTTATACTGAAGAAAGGGGTTGGATATACTCTGGGGACCCACCTATGGGGGGGTTTGGAAAGAGGGGTGGCTACACCCATTTTCATTGTCCAGTTTCACGCCAAAGCAGGGACTGGTAGCCCCTGCAACTGGTTTGAACTGGGCTATATACAGGGACACCAAATGTTCCCCAGTGCAGACTTTCTGGCACTCTCAGAGTGCACACACCCAGCCCCAATACACTAAAGCCTGTCTGGGAGGTGGTTACACCTCCCTGTGACAGGAAATCTATTGTCCAGGCCTCCCCTACCGAAGTTTCATCCAGCAGCAGGAGGTCAGATGCATGTCTGTGGCTGCAGCATCCATTTTGTGATGCTGGGGCTCGTTTAAACTATTACCGGGCAGACCAGTGTGTACACATCTCTCCCTCTAGAAAGGTTTAATTCTACCCCCGCCGCCAGGATTGGCGGGGGGAGGGGGTAGTATTCCAAAGTGTTTGACACCAAACAGGACATGTTTCCATGCAGCCATTCCAAAGTTAGCATTTACCGCAAGGTTATAATGCACTTAAGAGTATATGGTCTGGCTGCATCACAAAACAGCCTCAAAGAATAGATTCCGAAAGCTGCAGAGGGGTCCTGCTCATGCGTGGGCACCCTCTCACACAAAACCAAGCACTCTGCCTTCAGGCTTAATAAGGCCTGCCATAGGAGTGACTGAGAGGTTTATATGTGTCAGTGATTAAAGGTAGATATACGTAACCTATATCTTAGTAAGGGGTGCATGCACCACCTTACCCATCATTCAGTAGCAGTCCTGTGGTGTCATTTTGGAAGGCTTCCCAGGGGTGGCATAATACATGCTGCAGCCCCTGGTAGGCCTCTGGGGTACCTATGCCCTTAGTACCTAGTGTACCATATACTAGGGACTCACAAGGCTCCCCAGTAACCAAACTGGAGTGTACCTATATGCAATCAATTTAGAGAGAAAGCTGCTAGGCTGGGGTCCTGGATAGTAGGGTCCCAGCCAGACTAAAGTCGAAAAACATTGAAACACCAGCAAAAAGTGGGGGTAACCTTAGTAAGCAGACTCTCCTACTCTCCTACAAATACTGACTGTCCTTGTCCTGAAAGCGAAACTGCTTCCAGCCATCAGCTATGTACACTTGGCCTTCCCAGTGTCGCTGGATGACTTCTTAAATTCAGCCCAAGCCAAAGCATATAAATCAGTGCTCCTTATCCTGAGGTCAGCCAGGAAATCCAGGCTGAGATTGGAGTTAGGTCTCACGAGGCCAGGTCTGAAGTGTCAGGGGGAGCTCATAAAGTTACACCTAAGGATTCTGGGGGCTCCAGCCGACTCCTTAAGACATCAATTGAGATCAATATTCGAGGAGACCGGCTCAGTCTGGCATATTGGCCTTGGCAAAGCCATTAGCACACTGAAGATAGAGAAAGCAAGTCTGCAGTCACCAGAAATGCCACTAAATGCTTGGAAAGAAGCGATAAATATACAAGTGTGTGAAATATCTTTCGAACAAGACACTAAGGCCCTCCGCTCAAGCTCTCATCTTGATCCATTGAAAAAATCCTATATGCTAGGAAAAGCACAACCCTGCCTAAGCGAGGCCCCTACACCACAAGCTCGAAGCAAAAGATTTTATATGAGATTAATTACATTAGGAATCGCTGATTTTAATCATGTATGGGCCAGCAAGAGGGAAAATATAAAATGTAGACTCTGTTCTTACACAAAGAAATCCTGGTTGCATCTCCTTCGCTTCTGTCCCAACCTCCACAACGAACATCGGCAACTCCTGCGCTCGATCTGCGTCGCTAACGGAGTAAAGACCTGCAGCAAAGCGTCAGCCTTGTGCTTTTCCAAAGCAAAAACAACAATCTTAGCAAGACTGGGGAAATTCACTCATCTGATTAGGGTTGCCTTAAAAGCTGCGAATGAAAGCAATCTAATTTTGGCGACTGGTATGCCAATCTCTGCAGAAGCAAGCAGACTGGTCCTTGAGAAGTATTGAGGAGTGTGCTTCCCTTTTATCAGCTCTTTATGACAGCGCTTTTTAAAAAAAAATTACGAGGTGTGCTTAAGCAGTATGACAGAACATTGTGGGTTGTATAAACTTGTTTAAGGGCACATGATCATTACAAATCCAGGTTCTGGTGAAACGAGAGGGCACCAGGGAAAGGAGGGTGGCATTTTGCTAAGTACAAATACAATTCTTTTATACCATTTGCTTTTACTGTAATGATTTTAATTAATTGAACAGTCCATAAATAAATGGAGTATCACCAAATGTGAAAGGATGCCTATAAGAAATACTTACAAAATCGTCGGAAGCATCTTTGCCAGCAGTGATGGTTAATACTAGCACTAAAGGCACAATGGTCGTAAACCAGGACAAGGAAGCAATTTCCGGGATGAGCTGCAAGAATAATTAATAAATTAACAACATTCTGTCGAAAAATAATAAATATTATGATATAGTCAACATTATTTTAACTATTTCTGTTACATCACTTTAGCTTCCAGTTTTGCATAATTAACAGATAATGGGGCCTCTCATCTCACTGCATATTTTGTACAAATGTCAGGTCAGATATCTCTAAGAACAAGCATTGGAAATGCAATAGGTCTCGCACCATTAGAGTTAGTGTTTTTAGAATTGTTTATGGTTTTTTTTTGTAAATGTTTAGCATTTTTGTTTCCTGTAGCCAATGCTAAAGTATTACAAATAAAAAAAGCCATAAACATTTCTAAAAGCTCTAACTGAAATGGTCTGAGAACTATTGCACTGTGTGAGGGTGAGGGTGAGTGAGGGTGAGTGAGGGTGAGTGAGGGTGAGTGAGGGTGAGGGGTTGAGGGTGAGTGAGGGTGAGTGAGGGTGAGTGAGGGTGAGTGAGGGTGAGGGTGAGGGGTTGAGGGTGAGGGTGAGGTGTTGAGGGTGAGTGAAGGTGAGTGAGGGTGAGGGTGAGTGAGGTGTTGAGGGTGAGTGAGGGTGAGTGAGGGTGAGGGGTTTTGGGTGAGTGAGGGTGAGGGGGAGTAGTTGAGGCTGAGTGAGTGAGTGAGAGTGAGGGTGAGTGAGGGGTTGAGGGTGAGGGTGAGGGGTTGAGGGTGAGGGGTTGAGGGTGAGTGAGTGAGGGTGAGGGGTTGAGGGTGAGTGAGGGTGAGGGTGAGGGGTTGAGGGTGAGTGAGGGGTTGAGGGTGAGGGGTTGAGGGTGAGTGAGGGTTTGAGGGTGAGGGGTTGAGGGGGAGGGAGGGTGAGGGGTTGAGGGGGAGGGGTCGAGGGTGAGTGAGGGTGAGTGAGTGAGGGTGAGGGGTTGAGGGTGAGTGAGGGTGAGGGGTTGAGGGTGGGTGAGTGAGGGTGAGGGTGAGGGGTTGAGGGTGAGTGAGGGTGAGGGGTTGAGGGTGAGTGAGTGTGAGGGGTTGAGGGTGAGTGAGGTTGAGGGTGGTTGAGTGAGGATGAGTGAGAGTGAGGGTGAGTGAGGGGGTGAGGGTGAGGGGTTGAGGGTGAGTGAGTGAGGGTGAGGGGTTGAGGGTGAGTGAGGGTGAGGGTGAGTGAGGGTGAGTGAGGGTGAGGGGTTGAGGGTGAGTGAGGATGAGTGAGAGTGAGGAAGATCACCTGCCAATGTGAGCCCAGCATTCACTCGAAAACTGAACTCCAGTTGTCTTACAGGAAGTATGCAGCGGGCGTAGATAAATGGGTGAATAGTTGCGACAGTCAGAGAAAGTGTATCAGGCCCTGCGAAGATTATATTTCTATAAAGCGTACTGGAGCTTTACAAGGCCCCTTACTATGTCAAACTCAACCCTACTTGTTGGGCCCTCCGAAGGAGGTGAGGCTGGGTTGGAACAGAGGGAATCGAATCAGTAATTCGAAATAGTGCTCCCAGACATGTCACATTGGCGCTAGGCAGGAGTAAGTACGCCATCTCTGCAAAGAATGCTCATCAAACCAGAAGGCAAAATGAATATAGTTTCTACCCTGGGAGTCATCCATTAATTCTATTTTAAAGTGCCCCAGAAGTAAGGCAATGCAAGAACTCAGTTAAAGACGGTGCGAGATAACTGTATTCTAAACTTTTTTTTTCCAAACAAAAGGGGGCAAGAATTGTTCAGTTACAAAACAGCTGAACGAACTAAGTAGTGCAAAACATACAAAATATCAGGCAATAACTTTGGAGCCACGGTGGCTTGCACTTGAAATCTAGTAAAGCAAGCTTTGCCAAACAATGTCCACAATAATGTCACTCAATGGTCAGTTTGTGGCATTGTTTTAGAACAGTCGACGTTTCGATCCCTAGCTCCTAGATAAGGGGGATCATCATCAGGACTAATTTAAATACAATTGCCTGGTGTCTATCGTTGGAGCCTGTTGGGATAAGGAACAGGAAAAAGGGGGGAGGAAAAACAGACAACAGCGACCTGTCAGAATTACTGTAATAGTTGCATTTCAATATGTCAACAACTGGTGTAGGGATCAAGTGCCACCATATTTGTAGACAACATAAGTTAAAACAATGTTGGAGTCGGGTACTCGTGCCACCTGTGAGATGTGTGCTCCTAGATAGCACTTGTGCATGTCAGGAAAACTGCTAGCTTTGTGTTATTCGTGGCGAGGTATACTGTGCAAGTGTTTTCACAAGTGTTCAAGAAGGTGATACTTATGTTCTAATGGATTTATGGGGGTGATCGAGTGTATGCGGAGGGTCAATTAATTTAGTGGCGAGACGTGGGAAGAGAAGTTTGCAAGGCGGCAGGGTAAAGTGAACGAATGGGCGGAACTTCGTAAATGGACTGCCTTACCCTAGTTCAAGCGAAATATTGCTTGAATCCGAATGATTAAGGTGTATAGAGCGCTGCGTCATTCCTTTTGAAAGAAAGTGATGAATGTCAGGGCTGGTTGCCGGGCATATGGCGTCAGAAAAGAATGTGAATAGCCAAGGGTTGAGCATTACCTTTTCTTCGCTCAGTGCGGTCCTTGGAAGTGGTTCCATGGTTCGTATTTGCTCGGAGTGGCTGGTAGGGCAGCTTAACCTCGCTGATTAGCGGTTTCTTGCTGTTGGAGCTGGGGAGTGGGAAAGGGTGTAGGTTGTGTCAGCGGTGCCATCCTTTACCATTGAAAGGTAGAAGGCATGGGGAGCACAAGGGTGCGCTCAGCATGATGATAAGGGCTTACCTCTTAGGAGTCTCGTGGAGGTTGCAACGGTGTGCGGCTCCGGTCCTCGGCACAATGGCAGGAACCTCGATAGTCTGAACTAGGCTTCGAATAAAAAAAAATGCGACACGGCGGGCAGGGGAGGGGGCGGAGCGGGTAAAATAAACAAACGAGACGGAGGGAAGAGAGGGGAGGGGGGAGGAGAAATGTGACACGGCGGGAAGGGGAGGGGGCGGAGCGGGTTAAATTAAACAAACGAGACGGAGGGAAGAGAGGGGAGGGGGGAGGAGAAATGCGACACGGCGGGAAGGGGAGGGAGCGGAGCGGGTTAAATTAAACAAACAAGACGGAGGGAAGAGAGGGGAGGGGGGAGGAGAAATGCGACACGGCGGGAAGGGGAGGGGGCGGAGCGGGTTAAATTAAACAAACAAGACGGACGGAGGAGAGGGGAGGGGGGAGGAGAAATGGTACACAGCGGGAAGGGGAGGGGGCGGAGCGGGTAAAACAAGACGGACGTGCACGCGCTTTTAAGCTCAATGCGCATGCGCATTGAGCTTAAAAGTCACGGGCACTGCAAGGAATCGCCACGATTCCTTGCAGTGGATAAAGAGTGGATAAGCCCCCATAGTCTCGCTTGCTCGATGCGCATGCGCATCGACAGGCGAGACCTAAAAAACAAATCTAGAGAATAATTATGCCAGGCATTGTTCTTATACAAAAGTATGCTTTCTTGAACACACAGTGCTTCTATTCAAAGAGGAGCACTCTGAAACCAAAAGGTAAGTCACAGTAATGTGGTGGGATCATCAAATTCTGTGAGTTCACTGGTGACTAATTCTTAAGAAAAACCTAAAGTAACTAATGTTAGTGTGCAAGGTTGTCACTTATAAATGGCTATACGCCATCATTTTCTGGGTGGTGTGAGTCACTATGGAGAATTATGGAGCCACATACTGGGGTGTGGTAAGCATTTTTGAAAACTTCTCCAGATCCATTCTGGTGCATGGGAATATTCTAAAGGTGAAGAATCTGCAGTAGAAGTAGCCATTAGAAATAAAAGGTTAAGCACATATGCATTATGATCCAACTATGATTTAGACAAGGGTTCTCAAACGTTGGTCCTGGAGTGCCGGATCCATTTCACATTTTAAAGAAAACTACATTTTTGGGAATATGTCTAGCATGCATTCGGTCCTCCAGGATCGACTTTGGAGAACCCAGATGTAGACACCATGAGATTGGCATGATTTTTTCCATCAGGAAACAGTGGAACTGCTGCACACCGATTGTAAATAATAAAGGTAAAATGTTGTAAAACAGTTCAAATAGTGAGGGTGCTCAAGAAGGTCACCTCCTGTCCTTTGAGGCGCAATGAATAGGTAATGGAATGCCTTACAGGTGTAAGGGTAGAAACTTGAGCACTCCTTTAGGCAAAATTAATTGCCGATTGTAAATACGTTATAGAAACCAAACTTTAGTTGAGTTGATATTCATAGTTTTATTCCATAAGTACAGTAGGTCATTTTACTTCATATGATCCAAAGTAAATCCAAAGGTTAAACAGCTTAAATACCAAAGTAGCTGTGAAATCATGTTAATGAAACTTAAAACAGTAGCATGATGTCATAAACATCACCCCAATGCATTTCAAGCTGGATGGTTTTTCTTCAGGGGGAATAGATCTGAGGAATAAATGATAAAAATAGCAAACTTGTAACAAGTGCCCGGGGGGATATCATCAAGAGATATATTTATTTTACAACCGGCATGAGTGAAAACATGCTGATTTAAGGGATAAGGACGTGTGCTCGATAAGGACGTGTGCTCGAGAAAACCGGGTGAAAAAACGTAACGGACTGTGGTGTGAGAAGTGTACAAGCGGCATTAGCTGACACAAAAGTGCTACAAGAACAAGGGTGCTGCCTTAAATAGAAGTAAATACGCGCTAGTAAAACGGCCAAACTGAAACAGAGTGCCCCTGTGTTTAACAAAGAAACTGCGGGCCAAGCTGTAAGGAAACGGTAGCGGGGTGCGTTATAGGTTAAGATATACATCTCCAGTGAAATTAAGGACAACGGTGCAATGTTAAACGCCAAGTGTAAATAAAAAGTCCCGCGTGTGTGAGATAACCAAAGATATTTGCAGGATAAATGTATGAAACGGAGGCTTACCGTACTACCGTAATAAGGAAACGGCGAATTCAACAGCGTTTGTAGTTCCGACTCGCGGAAAGGAGAAAGTTGGGAAAGTGCGCAAGCATGCGTATTAGAGCAATGGGGCTCGACATAGAAAGAGGACTTGTGTTAGTAAGACAGGTGAATTATCAATTAAGAGCTAAGGTCAAAAAAAGAGTATTGCGGCATGCAAGTGCAAAGATTAAATGAAATATACAAAGAGTGTGCGGACAGCTGGGATAATCGATGATCGAAAGTAAACCGAACTGGGTGCCGGAAAGTAATCAGGGGTCCCAATTACGTGGTGGGGGTAGGTTATCAGTGTTACCATAGTTTCAAAGAACATCCAAATATTCAACAAACTAAAAGAAAAAAGGAAAGAAGATGATATGAATAAAGGGCATAGAAAAAACATGTATATAAAAATGAGTGGAATGGGTGAATAAGCTGGGAACAAATGAAGTGTAAGAGAGGTCACGCAGGTGCCGAAGTGTGTGAAAAAAAGGAGAACAAGAGTGGGTAGGACCAAATTTCGAAAATAGCGAGAAGGAAAAAGTGTAAAAGTGAAGAATAAAGAAGATCGATAAGAATAAAGTAAGAAAGTAAAAGTGGAAATAAAAATGCAATATAGCCAGAGAGAGAGCAGCAACGATAAGACAAAGGTGTCAAAAATCAAAGAAAGCTACTATATTACAGTCTCTAATAGAGGCCCATCGGATGAATAGAGTTCAATTTATCCATCCAAAAAAGTCCACGTTGTAACAGGAATTTTTTGGGGTCCTTCCCATCAGGTTTTTTTACCACCTCCAGTATTTGAAAGCGAATTTGACTCATGTTGTGGTTATGCTTCACGAAGTGTGCTGCTATACATGATTTTAAGTTTTTTGTTCTGATGTTACTCCGATGTTCTGTAAGTCGAGATTTGATTTTACGCTCTGTTTTACCCACATACGGCAAACTGCAGGGACATTTTAAGAGGTATATTACATTTGTCGTGTCGCATGTAGCAGTTACTTTCAGATGGATTGGGGTCCCTTGAGTGGGATGCATAACCACGGTTCCTGGTATGATGTTATTACAATTAGCGCAATTGTGGCATGGGATGGTACCTTTGTATACAATCGATTCTGTATTTCTTGGTTTCAGCATCTGTTGTAGATTTTTCGAAAGTTGATATGCAAATATGGGTTGATTTTGGAAAATGTGATTGAAATCAGTTTCCAATTGTAAGAGTGGGCAGTGTTTTATAATGGATTGTTTGATGAATTTATTGTGTGTCGATTATTTGGAAACAAATACACTTCTTGTTTCCAGAGTGTCTCATGTGGTTTTCTGAGAAAGTAATTTGGTGCGGTCCATAGTTTTAACTCTGTTTGTTGCTGAATCAACAATATGCTTTGGGTAGTCTCTTTGATGAAACTTATTGATGATGTTTTGACTGTCAGATTTGTAAGCTTCTTCAGGTGAGGCTATTCTCTTGGCACGTAAAAGCTGTGAATACGGTAAATGCCTCTTAAGACTCATTTGATGAAAACTTGAAAAATGCAAGTAGTTATTACGATCAGTTTGCTTTGTGTAGATCGATGCTTCCAATTTAGATTCCTTGATACTATATCCACATGTAAGAACGAGATCCTGGATGTGCTAATGGTGTGAGTAAATTGTATCCGCTCATTAACTGCATTAAGATGGCTGAAGTTAATTTGGTTTGTGAAATCAGAAGAAGAGGTATCACCGTCTGTGGATTTGTTGAAGTTGGTGCGTTGTTGTCTTCTTGCGTTATAAATTTCTGCCCAATTGTAAACTTCACCGAGTTTATAATCCACGGTGTCCCTTTTGAACTTTCTCAATTTGCGTTCATTAATTTCTTTGGTATATTGTTCAAGTTGTAATTCGGTGAAGTTTACAATTGGGCAGATCCGCAAGAAGACAACAACGCACCAACTTCAACAAATCCACAGGCGGTGATACCTCTTCTTCTGATGGCTCTACTCGCACCAGGCCAGCAAGAACAGATCAACGTCAGTCTCCTCGCCAAGCGGCCAGCCAATTGAGTACTACTGTTGTTAGCCAACCCACTGCCACAACCTCAACAACAACTCCTTTTTGAGATGTAGGCACCGCCCAAGCCGGCGATCCAGGTGGACCAAGTTCAATAGCCTTTTTTTTTTTTTTTTTTTAAAGACCTTTATTGCATCATTACACATGTACACAGCACACCGCCTACAACCCATTAGGCCGGCTGCATATAGTAAATCATTGCAATCATTCCCGTGTCCATACACAGCCAATGAGCCGACAACCCGGAGGCCCAGCGGCAAAGTTAGGCATACAGTACATCTCGTCATTGCAGCGTGTTCTGTCGTGATGCAAAGGTCCATGCATTACCTGTCGGTGTAAACTGTAGTAACAATAAACTTAAGTTCTGGGTGCTCGTGTCCCGTTCTACCTGCCCTGTATTGCTCATTTGAGAGACTCATGCTTAACACAAGTACTAATTGACTGAGAAATAGAGAACTCCATCTTATCATGGCAAATACAGATCAACATGGCTGCAAGGTCTAGAGGGAATGTTCAGGCATAGGGGCGATGTAACTCCCTAGTGTAAATCTTCTGGGCCAGTATTCATGTTGCACATTAGGATCCCCCCCTACTGATCCCTATTCATTGTGAGATCTGTGGACATGTCTGTATCGTATAATCAAATTCCTGCCGGCCACTCATTCTGGGCCATTATCATAACACTTTGTAATCATTGTTACGCCATATTCTATTAGTAATATTGTGAACTCAGTCCACCGAGTAATGGCGCATGTATGTCTCGATAGGGAGCCAGCAGTGTAATAACTCAAAGTCCTCCAGCAATCTCATTCATCATCACATCTTCAGCATCTTGCAACCCATCAGTAGAAGACTCGGCAGTGGCCAATAAGTATTCCCTTAGTGGGCCCCAGATATCCCTGGCTCTGCTGTGTAGTGGCTGTGTATCTGCATATATCTCATTCTGCTCCTGACAGCATATCAGATCAGTTAGCCAGTCCTTAAATTTCGGGGCTCGGCCACGACCCCATCTGCATGCCACCCTTCGCTTTGCTAGCAACAGTGCGACATCCATAAACCTCCTGTGTACTTTGGGTATATGCAGTGTAAACCCTAAGAGCATTATGAGGGGGTCTTTATCAAACTGAACCTCCACCATCTTTTCCAATGCCGTATGAACCTGAGTCCAGTAGTCAAACACACGTGGACATGTCCATGCCAGGTGTAGAAAGCCTGCGCCTACTGCTTTGCACCGCTCACATCGGTCATTATCTACTAGGTGAAACCTCATCTTTTTTTCCGGCGTATAATACATTCTCTGGAAACATTTATAATGAATAATGCGCAATCTACAACTGGCTGAAATTCTTGAGGTAAGTTCACAACAATACGACCATTGGGCCTCATCAATGTCCCTACCTATATCTATACTCCAATGTTGAAGGGCCCTACATTCCCTTTGTGCATATTGCCCTCGGATGCTACGGTACAGATAAGATACCAGATGTTTACCATCTGCTGACGTAAGCAGTAGCTGTAGTGAAAGAACCGTGTCCGGCTCCTAAGGAAACTGCGGTAGAAGCGCCCGTAACCCCTGCCTTAGTCGTACGTAATAAAAAAAGTCTAGTGGCGTAGGTTGGCCACCGTGAAACAATTGCTCACGCGTTTTGAAGTTCCCATGCTCAAACAGATCACCCCAGGTGTTGACCTTTAGCTTCGCACACATCATTTGGAATACCCGTTCCTGCAATAATGATAGGTCTGGATGATACACCAGTGGCATCGCAGGAGCGTACAAGACAGTAACAGGCAATTGGCGTATTATTCGCCGCCATGCATCAATTGTACATGTCACCGTGGTAGCTGGCGTCTCAATCACATTGACTGGGCCATAAATAATGCCCTTCAGTGGAAGAGGATTGGCAATCCATTCCTCCACAGCCAGCTGCGGCATGAATGGGGTGGGTTTATACCAATTATAGGCATATTGTGCCTGAGCGCTCAAGTAATAAATCATAAAATCAGGGACATCAAATCCTCCGCTGATGTAAAGTTGCGTTATGACCGACCAAGCCAATCTCGGTTGCTTGCCTGCCCAAAAGAGTCGCAGCAATTCTGACCGCAGCGTTTTTTTAAAAAACGCACCCGAATAGTACGGGATATTCTGAAATAAGTACAAGAAACGAGGCAATATCACCATCTTAATGAGGGACAACCTACCAGCCATGGTGAGCGGCAAAGATATCCACCGTGTAACATCTTCCGTTAGTTTAGTGATGGCAGTACCGTAATTGAGCCGCAACGTCTCATCCTTCACGGTTGATATCTGGATCCCCAAATCTCGGAGATCAGAGTCACACCAATCCAATGAATAATCCAGTGCAAACCTGGCCACCGCAGGAGTCAGGGAAAAAAATTGTGACTTCCTCCAGTTAATTTGTATTCCAGACAGTCGACCGAAGACCAGAAACTCCCTGAGTAAGGAATTGACGTTAGTCTGCGGGTCTACCACATAGAGTGTTAAGTCATCAGCAAGAGTGACACATCTATTTGACGTTGGAAACATTTAAAAGCACTTTGTTGGTGTAATTGTCTGATACTTGCAAAAAACACAGTTGATGGACAGAATGTAGAACAATGTCATACATTCACCCCAGTACAAGGATCTGGGCCTAAATCCATTGTTTTTTTGCACTCCACACCACCCTGGGTTAGACGCTGGCTATATGCAAATCAGCTCTGACCCTGTGCCTCATGGGAACAGTCCAGTCCGAACTACCAAGCCATGTCTTTCCCAGACCGGAATCAAGCATCCAAGGACCGGTTTCTGGCTATCAGCCTTCATCAGCCTGGATAGCTTGACTCCAGTGGTGTGGAGAGCCTGGGACTCACGTCCGAGCATACCCAGCCCACTCGGGGTGAAAATTGCAAAAAACACAGTTGATGGACAGAATGTAGAACAATGTCATACATTCACCCCAGTACAAGGATCTGGGCCTAAATCCATCGTTTTTTTGCACTCCACACCACCCTGGGTTAGACGCTGGCTATATGCAAATCAGCTCTGACCCTGTGCCTCATGGGAACAGTCCAGTCCGAACTACCAAGCCATGTCTTTCCCAGACCGGAATCAAGCATCCAAGGACCGGTTTCTGGCTATCAGCCTTCATCAGCCTGGATAGCTTGACTCCAGTGGTGTGGAGAGCCTGGGACTCACGTCTGAACATACCCAGTCCACTCGGGGTGAAAATTGCAAAAAACACAGTTGATGGACAGAATGTAGAACAATGTCATACATTCACCCCAGTACAAGGATCTGGGCCTAAATCCATCGTTTTTTTGCACTCCACACCACCCTGGGTTAGACGCTGGCTATATGCAAATCAGCTCTGACCCTGTGCCTCATGGGAACAGTCCAGTCCGAACTACCAAGCCATGTCTTTCCCAGACCGGAATCAAGCATCCAAGGACCGGTTTCTGGCTATCAGCCTTCATCAGCCTGGATAGCTTGACTCCAGTGGTGTGGAGAGCCTGGGACTCACGTCTGAGCATACCCAGCCCACTCGGGGTGAAAATTGCAAAAAACACAGTTGATGGACAGAATGTAGAACAATGTCATACATTCACCCCAGTACACGGATCTGGACCTAAATCCATCGTTTTTTTGCACTCCACACCACCCTGGGTTAGACGCTGGCTATATGCAAATCAGCTCTGACCCTGTGCCTCATGGGAACAGTCCAGTCCGAACTACCAAGCCATGTCTTTCCCAGACCGGAATCAAGCATCCAAGGACCGGTTTCTGGCTATCAGACTTCATCAACCTGGATAGCTTGACTCCAGTGGTGTGGAGAGCCTGGGACTCACGTCCGAGCATACCCAGTCCACTCGGGGTGAAAATTGCAAAAAACACAGTTGATGGACAGAATGTAGAACAATGTCATACATTCACCCCAGTACAAGGATCTGGGCCTAAATCCATCGTTTTTTTGCACTCCACACCACCCTGGGTTAGACGCTGGCTATATGCAAATCAGCTCTGACCCTGTGCCTCATGGGAACAGTCCAGTCCGAACTACCAAGCCATGTCTTTCCCAGACCGGAATCAAGCATCCAAGGACCGGTTTCTGGCTATCAGCCTTCATCAGCCTGGATAGCTTGACTCCAGTGGTGTGGAGAGCCTGGGACTCACGTCTGAGCATACCCAGCCCACTCGGGGTGAAAATTGCAAAAAACACAGTTGATGGACAGAATGTAGAACAATGTCATACATTCACCCCAGTTCAAGGATCTGGGCCTAAATCCATCGTTTGTTTGCACTCCACACCACCCTGGGTTAGACGCTGGCTATATGCAAATCAGCTCTGACCCTGTGCCTCATGGGAACAGTCCAGTCCGAACTACCAAGCCATGTCTTTCCCAGACCGGAATCAAGCATCCAAGGACCGGTTTCTGGCTATCAGCCTTCATCAGCCTGGATAGCTTGACTCCAGTGGTGTGGAGAGCCTGGGACTCACGTGTGACCATACCCAGCCCACTCGGGGTGAAAATTGCAAAAAACACAGTTGATGGACAGAATGTAGAACAATGTCATACATTCACCCCAGTACAAGGATCTGGGCCTAAATCCATCGTTTTTTTGCACTCCACACCACCCTGGGTTAGACGCTGGCTAAATGCAAATCAGCTCTGACCCTGTGCCTCATGGGAACAGTCCAGTCCGAACTACCAAACCATGTCTTTCCCAGACCGGAATCAAGCATCCAAGGACCGGTTTCTGGCTATCAGCCTTCATCAGCCTGGATAGCTTGACTCCAGTGGTGTGGAGAGCCTGGGACTCAGTGTCTAACCCAGGGTGGTGTGGAGTGCAAAAAAACGACGGATTTAGGCCCTGATCCTTGTACTGGGGTGAATGTATGACATTGTTCTACATTCTGTCCATCAACTGTGTTTTTTGCAATTTTCACCCCGAGTGGGCTGGGTATGCTCAGACGTGAGTCCCAGGCTCTCCACACCACTGGAGTCAAGCTATCCAGGCTGATGAAGGCTGATAGCCAGAAACCGGTCCTTGGATGCTTGATTCCGGTCTGGGAAAGACATGGCTTGGTAGTTCGGACTGGACTGTTCCCATGAGGCACAGGGTCAGAGCTGATTTGCATATAGCCAGTGTCTAACCCAGGGTGGTGTGGAGTGCAAAAAAACGATGAATTTAGGCCCAGATCCTTGTACCTGGGTGAATGTATGACATTGTTCTACATTCGGTCCATCAACTGTGTTTTTTGCAATTTTCACCCCGAGTGGGCTGGGTATGCTCAGACGTGAGTCCCAGGCTCTCCACACCACTGGAGTCAAGCTATCCAGGCTGATGAAGGCTGATAGCCAGAAACCGGTCCTTGGATGCTTGATTCCGGTCTGGGAAAGACATGGCTTGGTAGTTCGGACTGGACTGTTCCCATGAGGCACAGGGTCAGAGCTGATTTGCATATAGCCAGCGTCTAACCCTGGGTGGTGTGGAGTGCAAAAAAACGATGGATTTAGGCCCAGATCCTTGTACTTGGGTGAATGTATGACATTGTTCAACATTCTGTCCATCAACTGTGTTTTTTGCAATTTTCACCCCGAGTGGGCTGGGTATGCTCAGACGTGAGTCCCAGGCTCTCCACACCACTGGAGTCAAGCTATCCAGGCTGATGAAGGCTGATAGCCAGAAACCGGTCCTTGGATGCTTGATTCCGGTCTGGGAAAGACATGGCTTGGTAGTTCGGACTGGACTGTTCCCATGAGGCACAGGGTCAGAGCTGATTTGCATATAGCCAGTGTCTAACCCAGGGTGGTGTGGAGTGCAAAAAAAACGATGGATTTAGGCCCAGATCCTTGTACTGGGGTGAATGTATGACATTTTTCTACATTCTGTCCATCAACTGTGTTTTTTGCAATTTTCACCCCGAGTGGGCTGGGTATGCTCAGACGTGAGTCCCAGGCTCTCCACACCACTGGAGTCAAGCTATCCAGGCTGATGAAGGCTGATAGCCAGAAACCGGTCCTTGGATGCTTGATTCCGGTCTGGGAAAGACATGGCTTGGTAGTTCGGACTGGACTGTTCCCATGAGGCACAGGGTCAGAGCTGATTTGCATATAGCCAGTGTCTAACCCAGGGTGGTGTTGTGGAAAAGTAAATGTTGCCATGTTGTATGTGCCTACGTGTTCCCCATCCTAAGTTATATGTGCATGATCGATATGCATGTATTCCCCTCTGATCGATTAAAGATGCAATTACAGTTGTGTCCATCTCTAGTATGCCAGTTTCCAGTCTTCATGAAAGACACGAATATTAGGCTTATGTAAACCTATGTTGCCACATTTTACAGTGTGCACGTTAATTCAGAATAATGTCCCCGTTTCTAGGCCTCAAAAGGGCCCGGACTCAGATTCAGCTCCTGTCTCCTGAACCCTCTCCGAGGAGCGATACAGCCCCCACCTGTATCCCTGACCCTTCGCTTACTTCATGCCTCGCAGTGCCCGGCCCGGCCTGGCTCTGCCTCCCAGTCTGCCAAGAGTATGTTATGCTTCTAGTTATCAGTCCAGCCCTCCTTCTCTGCATTCCTAAGCTACTGAATCGCATCAATAGTTTCCGTCATGGTCTAGCCTTTATGTCTCCAAGTAAGAGAAATACTGTATTAATATTCATAGAATATTCCTCGCACACGAACTACATGTAGAATAATACATGCACCGGTCTTAGTATCAAGTAGCCTTTGCCCTGATAACTTTTGGATTCTATCAACATGTACTCTAAACACAAGATATTAGATAGGCCCTGGGTACATGTCGCTCTGACACTCCAGACTTTTAGTCTCCTCTTCTAGCGCAGAAGTCATAGCCCCCAGTTCTCCCTGGTAACACGTCATTGCCCGTTTGCGCGCACCACTAGGTTAAAGGTCCCAGCTGCTCAGGCAGCCCCCTCCATGTTCCCGCCCCGTTTATGACATATTCTGTTACGTTTACATCACATGTCTATGTATACGCCCTGTACACGCCTTCTTGTTACATCATTTTGCCCTTATCTTTCGCGACTGCTACGAACCACGCCTACTGCTACGCCTACTGTATTGAATGTAATGTATTTGTTTAAGTATATATATTGTGGACCCATATTAAAAGTTATCCCAAGCTAGCCATTCCAGATCCTGCCCCCGGCAGCTGCCATCCTATTCCCATGCAGGCTGTCCTGTTCCTGTCCTTTATGTCTGATTAAAGCCTGTGACTCAAGATAGCTCAATAAATAAGAGTCAGGATTCGAGGTATCTGTTTATATGAGTATCCTGAAAAATAGAACCGGTAATTAATTATTTATTTACCACATAATGGCGCCCGAATAGGGGCTTGCCCTTTCCCCATGCGCCGGAGAAGCCACGCAGGCCCCCTGATCCTCTGCAGCCGTGACGGAACCATACCGTGCACGTGCAGATATTTCTGCTTCAAGTATCCCTCAGGCCCACGGAGGAGACGGAGGTTGCGGTCCAGCATCCAGACGAGGCGGTGGAGGAACGCGGCGAGTCCCGACCAGAGCCCAAGCCGAGAGTCCAAGGTCCGAGGTATCCGGAGGCCCACCTGTAACGTAACTGAAGTCCGAAGTTCGTAGTCCGTCGTCGTAGCAGTCCAGTCCAGTCCGAGGCCTTCCGTTCTTGCTGCCCGGTGAGTACCGTTGCTGGGGTAGTATCTAGACAGGGTCAATTAATTTGTCTCTGGTCCGTGGGTTTGGGTACACAGATCCAACACGAAGTGTCCACCTAGGTGGATGCGGGTCCTGACGTGTCTCTTTATGAGACCGGTAAGTTTCGTACTGTTTTAGCAGTGCATCTAGTCATTCTAGTAAGTTCTGTTCTCGAGAAATTCATGTGTTCTGTTCTCAGTATTCCAGGTAGTATTTTGTCCTAACTGTTATTTTAAATGTTATTTCATGTGTTTTCAATGTCGTGGTATGAGTGATTTGTTTTTCAAGTTATTATTGTGTTTATCGTATATTGTATTGTGTCCAGATTCCAGCCTAAGTCATGCCTCTATTCTCGAAATTACGTCAGTTAAAGACTAGAAAAGGATTGTTAGAGGAAGCAGTTCCTGTCCCGCCTAGGGACAGTCCAGGTCATTTTATGTATCATAAGCATGGCTTAAGTGCCATATTATATCTAGATTTATGGGTGGAGTACACCAAGGAATTAGAAGAGAAATATAGATGGCCTGTATCAGGTACATGGGATGCCGAGTGCATCATGCGAGTAGAAGAAGCATTATGGAAAAAGAAAGCCAGACAGTCCCAGAAGGATGCCATCGAGTTATGGCGCAAAGAATCTCATAAAAGAACAGAAAAGGAATTCAGAAAAACAGAATTAAGTAGGGAATCCTCAGAAAGAGCCCAAGAAAGGGAATTAATCGAAGTAGGTGAACGAGTTAAAGCCGAACAGTCAGACAGACAGAGAAATGCCCTTATTAAGGGTATGTATCCTCTTCTTGCCGAGGGCTTGCCGAAAGCAACCCCGGAAGCACCATGTAATTTTCCGCCGCCATTAGTTCCGATTAAGCTACGTCACAAACCGACCGCAGCTGATATTTTCCTCTCGTCCTATTTGGACGACACAGTCCCAGAATATGCAAATCCTGTTCCGCCAGCTCCCGTAAATAATGTAATTCCTGTTCCTCCAGCCACCGGGGCACCCGTTACAGCACCTGTTACGGTACCCCCGGTCCAGCCTACAGTACATGTACCCGCAACATCAGTCACTCTCCCAGCCCGTACAATACCCGTCGACGATTCTAGTCAAGGGGCCTCGGGGGGAAGTCCTCCTGGAACCCCGCCTCAGCACAGACGTGTGACATTAATCGAGCTACATGCCCGAGCGTTACAGCGTTCGCCTAAGCATCAGTCAGTTGCCGATATCAAGCGAGCCCTTACCGAATGCCGTTATGATCCAGTCCCAGGTGATGATAATATGGTCATATATTCACTGCGTGTAAGACGGGTGACCGAATATTTGGACACCCTGCCGAATATGAAAGGTTATCTAGACAGAATATATCGTTTCATCCGTACAGGAGTAGACCCAGGAAGTATTGGCGACGCCATGGCTCAACGAAAAGTCGAGATTCAGCTCATGCTTTTAAAGTTTTTAATTAATTGTTTAATAAGAGAACAAGATTATCCGGAGAAAGATCCGGAAGAAATGAAAGTCCTGACCAAATGGAGTGACCATATAGCCGAGGGAAGACACAAGACCCAGAACTGTATAGAGAGTATGTACAAGAAAATCCGTAGGGAAATAATAAAGTTACACGAGAAACGAAAAGCAATACAAGTATCCGAGAAAGAAGACGACTCTTCTAATGAAGAGGTAAACAACGAGAATCCCTCCAGAATAGCGTATGTAGGTAGAACTAGACTTCCCGACCGACATTCACGCCCAGAACACAAGAAAGTTTTCCCTCCTCCAGCACCAGAACAAGGTTCTCTCGAACAAGTATTTCAAGCTACCGATCACATTCTGAAATCACGAATCGGTTATAGTGAACTTAGTACTATGCATGAACAAGAACTAGTCCGATCAGCAGTCCGATGGACTACTGACTCTACCACTTTTCCAGACGAAATAGTGGCACAAATGTTTCTGAAACTGCCCCCAGCCGAGCAGCGACTGATGGGTATGTATATGATCCAGCACCTCATTACACTGTATGAGGGACAACATTCTGATCCAGGTCCGTTACATGATGTTCTGAACGAGTTACTCCAGTATAGATGGAGAGGTCTAGGTACTGATTTAATTAGTATCATTCTAGAACAGCGCCACAAATATAGAACGTTTCTGAATCCGCATTTTGTTCATGTCTCACCTCCAGAAAGTAAATCATTGTACATAGATAGACAGCATCCGTTACGGGAAGTACACCCAGTTAGGACAACGGGTGGTGATCTAGAACGAGTATTTGTTTACACCCCTATCACCAAGATGGAACTCTTAGAGATGAAAAAATTAATTCCCTGTCATGACAAAGATCCAGCAGGGTTCCATCGAGAATTAAAAGACATGCTCCGTATGGGAGAATACACGTATCCTGATATCATTAAAATGTTAAAGGTCCTGTTGCCCGCAGGGGTATATGAAAAACTCAAGGAAAAAGAATGGGAGGTGGGAGAGAAAAAGATAGATTGGACGGCTCTAGAAGCTGAAGATAATTCACGAGTACCAGGTACCGGTCTAGGGGGTAAAGTTAAAGAATTGCCCGAGTTATTGATACAGGTTTTGCCAAGGTTACTAACCACGAAAAAGGAAGATTGGGATGCAATCTCAGCTTGTAAACAGAAACAGGATGAAGACACTAGTGATTTTTATTCTAGATTTGAAAAATGTTTTATTATTAACAGTGGTCTGAAGACAGGTAGTGAATCGTACCCTCATCTTTTTGTTACCAAATTAGTTGAGAATTCAAGTCCACAAGTTAAAAATCGGGTATTGAAAGTCGAAAGTAGTTGGCAAGCTAATACTCCGTCCCAGATGTTACAGATGCTCCAGTATCACCAGAACAGAATCAGGGAAGAGCAAGAACACGAGAGGAGACGTATGAAAGACACGAAAATGAAAGTATTAGTTGCACAATCTGTTCCACAAGACAGTCAGAAGAGGGGTCCGAATCAAGCCAGTCATCCTGCAGCTCCCGTTAAAGGGACTTGCAATTACTGTAAACAGCCAGGTCATTTTATAAATGAGTGTGCAGTTCTGAAACACAACATAGCTACTGGTAAGACTAAAGAAAGACCACGTCCGCCTAGACAAGAACAAGTTTCACAGACTTCTCAGTCACCACAGAATGCACAACAGACAGTTCCAGCACCGCAGCCTATCGCTGCCGCACAGCATGTTACACAGCAGATGTACCAGTATGCCCAGTCGGAGTATCCAGATTATCAGCCGTATTCATGAAACAGCCTAGAGAGGGAGGTAGGCTTGCCTCTCATCGAGATACCTGTAGATCAAGAGGGTCCCTATGTACACAGTCAAGTGTTAGGGAAAGACAGAAAGTTTTTGATTGATACAGGGGCAAGTAGGACTACTATCAGTCATGACGAAGTTCCCGGGGCTCCGCTCTCAGGCTCTAGAAATGTTTCCCTTGGATTTTCAGGAAAACCGATTGTTAATGAAATTTCAAAACCAGTTACTCTAGAAGTTGGTCCATTGTCCCGAACTACTGATTTGTTACTCACGAAAGCATGTCCCGAAAATTTGTTAGGCATCAAGACGTTAAAAGAATTAGGAGCAGTTATATGCTGTTCCCCAGAAGGAGTCCGATTGTTTTTACGCGACTTTAAAGGTCATTATGTATTACGTGATTTTGATCCAAGATTATTGAATGTACCACAGCATCTATGGGCGTAAGGTCCAACTGATGTAGGATATATGCACATCACACCCCATCGTGTGACTCTCAAGCAAGGTATAGTTTTGCCACGAATCAGACAGTACAGATTGCCACCTGAGGCTGTAGCAGCCTTATCCAAAATTATTGACGAACTCATAACTCAAGGAGTGGTTGTAGAAACTGACTCCAATGTATGTAATTCTCCTATCATTCCAGTCATGAAACGTACTGATCCAAATGCACCTCCAGTATATCGATTAGTGATTGACCTTCGAGAACTTAATAAATGTATCATACCTCAGTACCCAGTAGTCCCAGATATTTCATCCCTATTGACAGCCATTGATTCTAAAGCTACGTTCTTCACTGTTATCGATCTCAAGAACGCATTTTTCAGTGTCCCCATTCATCCAGACAGCCAGTACCTTTTCGGTTTCTGTTTAAATGGAAGAAGCTATAAATTCACACGAGCTCCTCAAGGTTTTGCAGAAAGCCCTAGTATTTATAGTCAAGCACTTAAGAGACAACTAGACAATATTCACATGCCAACTGACACTGCCCTGCTCCAGTATGTCGATGATCTACTGATCACAGCCCGTTCTGAACGTGACTGCGAGCGTGCGTCACTAACAGTCCTGTATTTTCTGGCCGAGCAGGGGCACAAGGTGTCCCCTTCCAAATTACAATTCTGTGTCCAGCAAGTGGTATACTTAGGACACTTACTGTCCAAGTGGGGTAGGCAGTTGACACCAGACCGTATCCAGTTAATAGCGAGTCTTCCACAGCCCAAGACACAGAAGGAGGTACGAGCTTTTATTGGCCTCACTTCTTACTGCAGACAATGGATTCCTCAGTATGCATTTCTAGCCAAGCCACTGATACAGTTAACGACACAGGAGGCAGCCGTATCGACTGTCCTCCCTTGGACCCAGGAACATACACTTGTTTTCAATGAATTAAAGAAAGCCTTATGCCAAGCACCTGTTCTAGCAACACCGAACTACAGTAAGCCTTTTACACTTTTTGTCACAGAACGTGATGGTACTGCATTATCTGTTCTCACACAAGATCAAGCAGGACAGTACAAGCCCTGTGCTTATTTTTCGAGCGCATTAGATCCAGTAGCCCAGGCTTTGCCTGCGTGCCTCAAGTCAGTCGCAGCCACAGCTCTAGCGATCAGACAAAGTGATTCCATAGTGTTAGGACACTCCCTGACAGTACAAGTTCCACACTCCGTGGAAGTTCTTTTAAACCGAACCCAGACTCAGCACTTGACAATTGCACGTTTAACAGGTTACGAATTGACACTGTTCCAGCCACACATAGACATCAGACGCTGCAACATTCTAAATCCTGCTACACTGTTGCCGTCAGTTACTTCAAATCCTGCCACACATGACTGTGTGGAAGTTGTTAACACTATGACCAAGCCAAGACAAGACCTGACAGACATTGCATTACCTAATCCCGACCTGACACTTTATGTGGATGGTTCATGTATGAGAACAAGTACAGGAGAACTAGTAGCCGCGTATGCAGTGACTACTGAAACCGAAGTTATAGAAACACATCGTATTGACACCCTGTCTGCTCAAGCAGCAGAGCTAGTCGCTCTGACCCAAGCCTGCATACGTGCCAAGAACCTGAAAGTAAACATATATACAGATTCACGTTACGCATTCGGAGTCGTACACGACTTTGGAGTGCTCTGGCAGGAGAGAGGTTTCATGACTTCTCATGGAACCAAGATTCAGCATGGTCTCCTCATCCAAGCTCTGTTAGATGCAATACATTTACCGACAGCTATCGTTATCATGAAGTGCAAAGCACATACGAAAGTCACTGACATTATTTCCCAAGGTAACGATCTAGCAGATCGAACAGCCAAGCTTACAGCTCAGACCCCAGACATTCCAATTAACATGACACAGACACTCACTCCAGATCCGACTACTTGTATGACAGTTAAGGACCCTACACAAGATGTCATAGACATATAGTTACACGCTACTCCCGAAGAAATCAAGAAATGGTCCGAACAAGGAGGGGTCCAGACAGATCAAGGATGGGTGACGAAGGGAAAAGCCACATGGTTTCTCCCCGACTCTATGGTTCAAGTCATTATCAATACCGCACATAGTCCAGCACATCTAGGAGAAAAAGCTATGGTAGACAGTATTTAGAACCTTTGGTTCAACAAGCATTTACGAGCTGCAGCCAAGCAGAAAGTCCGCACCTGTATGATATGTTGTCAGTTCAATCCAGGTAAAAGTGTCCCGGTGGAACAAGGGGGATTCCAACCTCCTGGCCACCCTTTTGAAGTCCTCCAGATGGATTATATTCAGATGGAGCGATGTCGAGGTTTCAAGTATGTCCTCGTAGTTGTATGCGCTTTGTCCAGGTGGACAGAAGCATATCCAGTTCCAGATTACACAGCCGCGACCACTGCCAGGCAGTTGGTTCGTGAATTCTTTCCCCGCTATGGACTTCCTAGGGTCGTGTATTCAGATAACGGCCAGCCATTCTCATCCGAGCTAATGAAACAAGTTTCCCTTCTGTTAGGGTACCAGTGGAAGTTCCATTGTGTGCGCCATCCTGAAGCAGCCGGTCTCGTAGAGAGACATAATCAGACGTTGAAAATCCGCCTTGCTAAAGTATGTAAAGAAAAAGGTGTAGACTGGCTAGTTGCCCTGCCAGTTGCTTTATTTTACATGAGGATGGTTGCACATTCCAGATCAGGTCTGTCCCCGTATGAGGTTGTATTCGGCCGCCCCCCAAACATGTGGGGTACACCTAGACCCCGCAGTATTACAGATGTTTCCAGTAATATGCTGACAGATTACCTAGCTTCCTTGATGTCTGCCCTACACTCTTGTCGTTCACAGGTTGCCGCCGCATTTCCAGACAACACCGAGGTGAAAACGCATGAAGTCATTCCAGGAAGCCTGGTGTTGGTGCGGAATTTTGATCGTTCAAGCCCGCTGGAGCCCCGTTGGAAGGAGCCTCGCCTAGTTTTACTTACAACAAGGACCGCGGCCAAACTAGAGGGCAGGAAGGGATGGGTCCACCTGTCCCACATAAAGAAGTTCCATGGAGTGCCAGAAAAGACATTTGTTAAGGAAAAGATTTTTCCTAAAGACTGCCTTAAAACAGACTCTGAACTTAAAGTTCCCCTGTTAGAGAAAACTCCGCAACAGGAGTATAAAAAGAAACTCCGGTCTAGTAAAATAAGTCAGCCAGTTTAATTGTCTAAGTCCCTCTCGGGTGAAACGGTTAGACAGGTTCCTGACATGTATGAGATAGACCCCCATAGTGAGAGAGTTAGTAAAAACTCTATCAAATGTATTATTGTTCTAAGTTTTCTGTTACTCTTGAGTCTAATGGTTACCTGTACAAGTTATGCTTTATATTTATGTTTTCCAATCTCACATGTACATAAGTTTTCTAATGCTACAGTAGAGCACACATTCAGTGATCTGCCTCCTCACGAGCTATCCTATCGTCTTGCTATGCGAAATAATACATTCATCAGAATGTTACACTATTCACACCAGACCAGCAATGCCACTAATTGTTGGGTGTGTGGTCGACTCCCCCCTTTCCAGACAACGAAGGGAGTTCTGCCACTCTTTCCTTATCCGTTTTCACATAATGGTTCGTGTGGAGCATGGTCACGTTAACGTCATCCTCCCATGACATGTCCCTTCTGAATAGAACATGTTTTCCAGACAAGCAAGGTCTTTCCCATAGAACAGGGTTAGATCTAGAAAATGAAGTATATGATTTAGGTAATTATTCTTCGAATTTCATTGTCCTGAATGTTCAGTCCGATACTACTCCAGATTTGCCTGCTATTTCAGTACTACCAGTCAAAGGCGAATTATGTGTCAGAAAGAATGGTTCAGCACATGTAGGACATAGTGATTGTACTACTACTGTCGAGTATAGTGACAGTGGGAAATCTATTTTCAAAGCCTCACGTCATTCTTATTTTGTTTGTGGTCAGACCGCATATGTTCGTCTGCCCTTCGATTGGGATGGAACATGTTACATTGCCTTCCTACTGCCACCAGTTTTTCTAGCCCCATCTGATTATCACAGAAACACACATCTAGTACACGTCAGACATAGAAGGGAGATCGAGTCCCCGATTGTCGATCAAACTGAAACTACTCTAGAACAATATCAAGATTTCAATAAAGGTTTCTTCTTCTTTATAGGACCTATCCAGAATAGTAAGTTAATCCGTAGGTTAACCAGAACCCTTGAAGCAGTAGTGAATGAGACTACTTCTGCTCTAGGTAACTTAACTGAAGAACAATCTGCTATGAGATTTGTCGTGCTCCAAAATCGTCTCGTTCTTGACGTCATACTGGCCGATAGAGGAGGAGCATGTAGAGTCATCGGATCTAGTTGCTGTATTTTCATTCCTAATAACGCGCCGTCTGTTTATTCAGCTATAACCAGACTTCATAAAATTGCCCATCAGTTACACCAGAATCCAGGCACCTGGACATGGTCCGGTTGGCTCTGGAGTATTATATCTGCCTGGGGATGGAAAGTATTGTCATTTCTAGGTATTGCAGTAATGATCATATTCAGTTGCTGCCTCTGCATACAATGTGGCCCTGCGATTTGCGGCATTTGTGCTACCTCTTGTATTCCTAGTCCTAAATCCCGTTCCAAGACAATTCGAGACGAGCAAATGATGCTATATGAAATGATAGATGGTATCATGAATATTGATGTTTCCTGATGGAAACGTAGGGCACAAGGAGGGAATGTGGAAAAGTAAATTTTGCCATGTTGTATGTGCCTACGTGTTCCCCATCCTAAGTTATATGTGCATGATCGATATGCATGTATTCCCCTCTGATCGATTAAAGATGCAATTACAGTTGTGTCCATCTCTAGTATGCCAGTTTCCAGTCTTCATGAAAGCAACGAATATTAGGCTTATGTAAACCTATGTTGCCACATTTTACAGTGTGCACGTTAATTCAGAATAATGTCCCTGTTTCTAGGCCTCAAAAGGGCCCGGACTCAGATTCAGCTCCTGTCTCCTGAACCCTCTCCGAGGAGCGATACAGCCCCCACCTGTATCCCTGACCCTTCGCTTACTTCATGCCTCGCAGTGCCCGGCCCGGCCTGGCTCTGCCTCCCAGTCTGCCAAGAGTATGTTATGCTTCTAGTTATCAGTCCAGCCCTCCTTCTCTGCATTCCTAAGCTACTGAATCGCATCAATAGTTTCCGTCATGGTCTAGCCTTTATGTCTCCAAGTAAGAGAAATACTGTATTAATATTCATAGAATATTCCTCGCACACGAACTACATGTAGAATAATACATGCACCGGTCTTAGTATCAAGTAGCCTTTGCCCTGATAACTTTTGGATTCTATCAACATGTACTCTAAACACCAGATATTAGATAGGCCCTGGGTACATGTCGCTCTGACACTCCAGACTTTTAGTCTCCTCTTCTAGCGCAGAAGTCATAGCCCCCAGTTCTCCCTGGTAACACGTCATTGCCCGTTTGCGCGCACCACTAGGTTAAAGGTCCCAGCTGCTCAGGCAGCCCCCTCCATGTTCCCGCCCCGTTTATGACATATTCTGTTACGTTTACATCACATGTCTATGTATACGCCCTGTACACGCCTTCTTGTTACATCATTTTGCCCTTATCTTTCGCGACTGCTACGAACCACGCCTACTGCTACGCCTACTGTATTGAATGTAATGTATTTGTTTAAGTATATATATTGTGGACCCATATTAAAAGTTATCCCAAGCTAGCCATTCCAGATCCTGCCCCCGGCAGCTGCCATCCTATTCCCATGCAGGCTGTCCTGTTCCTGTCCTTTATGTCTGATTAAAGCCTGTGACTCAAGATACCTCGAATCCTGACTCTTATTTATTGAGCTATCTGTTTATATGAGTATCCTGAAAAATAGAACCGGTAATTAATTATTTATTTACCACAGTGTGGAGTGCAAAAAAACGATGGACTTAGGCCCAGATCCTTGTACTGGGGTGAATGTATGACATTGTTCTACATTCTGTCCATCAACTGTGTTTTTTCCAATTTTCACCCCGAGTGGGCTGGGTATGCTCAGACGTGAGTCCCAGGCTCTCCACACCACTGGAGTCAAGCTATCCAGGCTGATGAAGGCTGATAGCCAGAAACCGGTCCTTGGATGCTTGATTCCGGTCTGGGAAAGACATGGCTTGGTAGTTCGGACAGGACTGTTCCCATGAGGCACAGGGTCAGAGCTGATTTGCATATAGCCAGTGTCTAACCCAGGGTGGTGTGGAGTGCAAAAAAACGATGGATTTAGGCCCAGATCCTTGTACTGGGGTGAATGTATGACATTGTTCTACATTCTGTCCATCAACTGTGTTTTTTGCAATTTTCAGCCCGAGTGGGCAGGGTATGCTCAGGCGTGAGCCCCAGGCTCTCTACACCACTGGAGTCAAGCTATCCAGGCTGATGAAGGCTGATAGGCAGAAACCGGTCCTTGGATGCTTGATTCTGGTCTGGGAAAGACATGGCTTGGTAGTTCGGACTGGACTGTTCCCATGAGGCACACGGTCAGAGCTGATTTGCATATAGCCAGCGTCTAACCCAGGGTGGTGTGGAGTGCAAAAAAACAATGGATTTAGGCCCAGATCCTTGTACTGGGGTGAATGTATGACATTGTTCTACATTCTGTCCATCAACTGTGTTTTTTGCAATTTTCACCCCGAGTGGGCTGGGTATGCTCAGACGTGAGTCCCAGGCTCTCCACACCACTGGAGTCAAGCTATCCAGGCTGATGAAGGCTGATAGCCAGAAACCGGTCCTTGGATGCTTGATTCCGGTCTGGGAAAAACATGGCTTGGTAGTTCGGACTGGACTGTTCCCATGAGGCACAGGGTCAGAGCTGATTTGCATATAGCCAGTGTCTAACCCAGGGTGGTGTGGAGTGCAAAAAAACGATGGATTTAGGCCCAGATCCTTGTACTGGGGTGAATGTATGACATTGTTCTACATTCTGTCCATCAACTGTGTTTTTTGCAATTTTCACCCCGAGTGGGCTGGGTATGCTCAGACATGAGTCCCAGGCTCTCAACACCACTGGAGTCAAGCTATCCAGGCTGATGAAGGCTGATAGCCAGAAACTGGTCCTTGGATGCTTGATTCCGGTCTGGGAAAGACATGGCTTGGTAGTTCGGACTGGACTGTTCCCATGAGGCACAGGGTCAGAGCTGATTTGCATATAGCCAGTGTCTAACCCAGGGTGGTGTGGAGTGCAAAAAAACGATGGATTTAGGCCCAGATCCTTGTACTGGGGTGAATGTATGACATTGTTCTACATTCTGTCCATCAACTGTGTTTTTTGCAATTTTCACCCCGAGTGGGCTGGGTATGCTCAGACGTGAGTCCCAGGCTCTCCACACCACTGGAGTCAAGCTATCCAGGCTGATGAAGGCTGATAGCCAGAAACCGGCCCTTGGATGCTTGATTCCGGTCTGGGAAAGACATGGCTTGGTAGTTCAGACTGGACTGTTCCCATGAGGCACAGGGTCAGAGCTGATTTGCATATAGCCAGTGTCTAACCCAGGGTGGTGTGGAGTGCAAAAAAACGATGGATTTAGGCCCAGATCCTTGTACTGGGGTGAATGTATGACATTGTTCTACATTCTGTCCATCAACTGTGTTTTTTGTAATTGTCTGATACGACATGCCAAAGGCTCAATCGCAATCGCGAATAATAGTGGGGATAGTGGGCACCCTTGTCTGGTACCTCTGGTGAGGGAGATGGATTCCGACAGTTCCCCATTTAAAGCACTTTCGCCATCGGGTCTGTATAGAGCAGTTTGATCCATGCCACAAATATTGGAGGGAACCCCATCCTGTTTAGAATGGCAAACAGGTAGCTCCACTCGACTGAATCAAATGCTTTGGTCGCATCGAGGAATACTGCAGCTACAGGGAGGTCTGGCGCTATTGTCTGGATCAGAGAAAAAAGAGTATGTAAATTACTAGAAGTGGATCGTCCCGGGACAAATCCGGCCTGATCTGGTAGAACTATCTTGGTCATCAGCAGGGAAAGTCGAGTTGCCAGCACTTTTGCTAGTATTTTGGCGTCACAGTTTATTAAAGAGAGTGGTCTGTATGAGTCACACTCAGCAGGGTTTTTATTTGGCTTTAATAGAGAGGTGATGACCATTTCCCTCATTGACCTCGGCAGCTTTCCTACTTCCAAGGACTCTTCAAAAACCTCCTTGAGGACTGGAGCCATGATATCAATATAGCATTTATAGACCTCCGCCAGAATTCCATCTGATCCCGTCGCCTTGCCATTACTCAGGGACATAATTGCATCACGTATTTCATCAATCTCAAGTGATGCCCCAAGGAATTGTCTATGTGTGTCACTCAGCCAACACAACGCTATATCGTTCAGAAAACTCCCAAAGTGTAATTCCCCATCTTGGTGTGTGGTATATAATCTCTCATAATTAGCCTTGAAGATGCCTGAAATACCCTGTGTGTCTCGACATACATCACCCTCCGGTGTGTTTAGTTCCAGTACGTGTGTATTACCCCGTGGTGTCCTACTGACTTCCGCCAGTGCGCGGCCCGGCCTTTCACCTTCACAGTAACGTCGTGCCTGCCAATGTTTGCCTCTGAACCTAGCCTCCCGATCCGCTTCCGTCTCATACTGCGTGAGTTTGTCTCTGAATAGCTTATGTATGGGGCCCATTGGTTCCAGAGTCATCTGAGATTCCAACACCTTCAATTCTGTTTCCAATTTATTAAGTGTCCCTTTAATATCTCTAAGTACCCCAAAGCTCTTAGCAATGTAATACCCTCTTACAGTCACCTTAAACGCCTCCCAGATGGTTTCAACACTATCCACCGACCCACGATTACGAGGAAAAAACTCTGAAATCTCCTCTCCCAGTTCTTTTTTAAACAGCTCATCCAGTAGTGCCGTGGATTGCATTCGCCACGCTGGCTTGGCCTTATCAAATCCCGGCATTGATATTTGCACCAGCACCGGACAGTGGTCTGAATAGGACCGTGGTAAATGAGCCACCCTACCCAAGTTAAGCACTAGCCCCCTAGACAGAAGACAGTAGTCCAATCTCGCCCACGTGTCGGCATGTGTGGTAAAATGTGTGCCCTCCCGGATACCGGCACGCATAAATCGCCAACTATCAATAAGCCCTCCTTCAGTAATGATCCCATGTAGTGCATCCCTCGCACGTCTATTGTATTGGGGGCTCCCTTCTGACCTATCCAACCCTGGGGTCAGCGTAACATTAAAGTCTCCGCCCCAGAGAATATGCATCGAGCCAGTGTTCAGTATGTTACCCCACAATTGCGTGAAAAAATCAGGTAAATCCACATTAGGTCCGTAACAATTCACTATAGTGATCGTATCAGTACCAAGTCTACCCCACAACACAATAAACCTTCCCTCTGTATCCGTCTGCTCACCAAATTTCACAAATGGCACAGTCTTTTTGATTAAGATCGTCGTGCCCCTAGCATATGCAGAGTATGAAGAAAAGCTCCGAAATGCAGCCCATTTGCTAGCAAAGGAACAAGTTTTGTGTGGGCTCAAATGTGTTTCTTGCAACAACGCAATGTGTACATTATGCTGCTCCAGATAGGCAACAACCCTCCTGCCCTTTCGGGCATCATTCAGTCCCCGCACGTTCCAGGATAGGACTGACAGTCTAGTTACTCGACCTTCGCCTGCTCTGTCCTCACGAACCCACATGATCTGAACAACCAACCACAGTAGAACATATCTTGCATTGCATGATCCCCCAGTGTGATCACAAAGAACCACAGTACACATAGCACCTCATTACCAGTAACTCGTAAAACCACATTCCAATGCAGTCCCAACATCATCCCGTTCCGCATATAGAAACCCCGGAACTGTCCCGAACCACCCTCCCCCCACAAAAAACTCCCATCCCTGGCCCCTCCCCACAGCAATCCTGACCCTCCCCCGCCCACTGAAGCAAACCCCAATCTGCCAGCCATTTGCCCTCCCCAACCCACCCACAATAGCCCCGAGAACTAGGGCCAATGTACGCCCAAACCATAAACAAACTTCTTGGGTATTTCCCGATGGGTTTCAGAACTAGGTGGCCACACTTCTCCCCCTCACTGTTGCCAAAACCACAATGTGACTCGTAGCTTGACACGATGACCCTGAGGGGTGTCCGGCGGTAGTATCTTAGGCAATTCTGGTGCTATACCAGTAAGTAACATCACCATTTAGCGAAAGAGAACGAGATAGAAAGAAGCCACATATTATCAAGACCCCACTAACACTCACACTCCTCAGCACCTGCATCAATGGGGGACATGCTAAAAAGATCATTCGGTGAGTCCCATCCCTCCTCTCAGAAGGAATCACTGTCCCATCTGTCCCTCCAGACAATTTTTAAGGGCCCCCTTCATGACAGTTAAGCAATGATCACCCACTCACTATTCAACGTTCTCCATCTCGTCGTGCATTGGGTCCGGCTCATCTTCCGCTCTCCCAGCATTCCTGTTAGCACGCTTATATTGCTTAATGAAATCCTCAGCTTGCTGAGGGTTGGAAAAAAATCTCTGACGTCCTTGATATGTGACTCTTAGTTTAGCCGGGTAGAGCAATGCATAGTCACCTTGCATGTCACGCAATTTGGCCTTCACAGCTAAAAACTTCCTCCGCTCCTCCTACACCATCTGCGTGAAGTCCGGATACATAGTGAAGGAATTGCCATCATACGATAGTGTCTTGGTATTTCGGGCCGCACGTAAGGCCGCATCTCTGTCTCTATAATTCAATAGCCGAGCGATGATAGGTCTGGGAGGCGCCCCAGGTTTCGGTTTAGGGGCCAAGGATCGATGCGCTCTCTCCACTATGAATTGCGGCGAGAAAACCTCCGCACCAACGGCCGCCAATAACATCTTTTCCACGTACTCCTCGATCCTGCCCACATTTGTCGACTCCGGAATTCCCACAATTTTTTTTTTTTTAAATGTATTTTTATTGCAGTACTGATACACGGCCATTTAGCCCACAACCCGGAGGTCGGGCGGCAAACTGTAAACGATGTATGTGCACTGGCCCAGCAAGGAGCCCGACACAGACAGTCTTCACGCTGCACCTCAGCTCTGCTTTTAAAGAAAACCTGATAAAAGGATAGAAAAACCAAGAGAACAGTCCCCCTCCTCCCCCTCCCCTAGTGCAGCAAAACTCTCCCAACGATTTGGAGGCTAAACAACAGACAGAGGATCGAACGTTCGTGGGGTAATCTGTATGTGTTGTTCGCCCATCAGCCCCCGCCCCCCCGCCATCAGTGCAGTAGCAGTTCAACTGTGAGCATGTAGGAGGAAACTATTCATAGTGTGTAGGAGTATGTAGGAAACCTATTGCATTACTGGGACGCAGGTAGTTCAGCAGCATCACTGTCCGTGTCGCATGGGGAGTTGTGATCGCGCAGGGCTTGTACTAATGTTTCCCACGCCTGTGCAGAGTCCAGTGCTTTTCCATTTTGCGGTCGCCTCGCTAGTTGGTAGCGCAGGGTGCTCTCCCCCTCCGCCCATTTGAGGAATTCAGTGCCCCATTTAGTGCCCGTTGGACCAACTCGTGCCTTCCAGCGCCGTGTTATTTCCCGTTTCGCCAAGAGTAGTCCCATGTCGACAAACTTGCTAGTCACCCGTGTCTTGGGGGTGTGCGGTAACCAGTGCAGAAGCGCCACTGCGATGTCAAACTGGAGGGTTCGCCCCGTCACCTCTTTAAGGGTGTCCCCCACCATCGTCCAATAAGAGGACAGGGCAGAGCAAGACCATAGCATGTGGGCCAGGTCCGCTCCGATTGTCTGGCATCTCGGGCAAGCTGCGGTGTCAGAGGCAAAGTACTTCCGTATCTTTTCCGGGGTGAGATACGCACGGTGCAGAATATAAAAGTGGACCAATTGGAACCGAGCACTGCGCGTGCTCTTCCAGGCCCGGCGCATTAGCTGAGCCCATGTGGCCTCCGGAATGAGCCTCCCTATGTCCGTCTCCCATTTGATCCTAAGTGTCTCCAGTGGAATTAACTGCTCCTGGGTCATCCTATTGTATAAGCACGTTACGGCTTTGACCGTTCCAGCCGCCATCATCACATATTGGCACGTCAAGGACAACGGCGGTTCCTCAAGACCGGTCCGCCAATGCGCCTGCAGCGCTCTCGTGACCGCCGCGTGCAGTAGGAAGTCGCCTCGGGAGATGTCAAAGCGATCCAATATTGTCTGGAAGGGTAAGAGTACTCCATCCTCATATAGGTCTCCTATGACCTGTATACCCGCTTCCTCCCAGGTATGCAATTGGGACCAATCTCCACCATGGGGGAGCGCAGTGAGCATTCCCAGTGGGATCTCGGGGGCGTACGGGTGGCCCATTCCCAGCTGGCGCTGAGCACGATTCCAGCACGATCAAATAGTGCGTTCCTCCTGCGTGAGGTCCCTCACAGCTATCTTCTGCCGCAACGCGATGTAAGAGCGAACGTGCCGGGGAATACTCAGGCCCCTCTCCTCCTCCGGGTCCCCGGAATTCCCGTGCCACCTCCTGAGTGTAAGTCTGTAGTTGGGCAGCCAGATAGTACGTCTCGAAATCTGGAACTGCCAACCCCCCCTCCGCCTTTGGCCTCATAAGGGTCCGAAGCGCCACCCTGCGGCGGCCCGAACCCCAGAGGAATGCAACTATCAGCGATTTCAAGTGTCTAAATTCAGCCGGTGTAATCCATATCGGTAACGTTCTGAAATAATAAAGGAGTCGGGGAAGCGCCGCCATTTTGAGCAGCGCTATTCGTCCCGCTACCGACAGCAGCAAAGTAGCCCAGAATGACATGCTACCCTTCAATGCCCGGACGCAACGAGATATGTTGCCCTCCAGGACAGCGGCGGGGGAGTGGTAAATATAGACTCCCAGATATTTAAAGCAACTGGGCGCCCAGCGAATCGCCCTAGTCGTATCAGGCTGGGGTTCCCCATTGCGAACCGGGAACAGACAGGTCTTCGACCAGTTAACTTTAAGGCCCGATAACACACCAAAAGTCGTGAGTACCGTATCAGCGGCGGCCAGTGCCTCCCCAGCATCCTCCAGGAACAACAGCAGATCATCAGCATAGAGGGAGATGAACTGTTGCCCCAATAAGGTACGCAATCCTCTGTAGTGGGCCCCGGTGCAAACCGGCAGTGCCAGGGGTTCCACTGCCAGCGCAGATAGTAGAGGAGACAGCGAGCAAACCTGTCTCGTGCCGCGCTCCACCGAGTATTGCCGGGAGATCAACGGACCCGATCTTACTCTCGCCACCGCCGAGGCATAAAGCACCGCGGTCCAGCGCAAGAAACCATCCCCCAATCCAAACGAACCAAGTACTCTATAGAGGTAGTCCCATTCTAAGATATCAAAAGCCTTCTCCAGGTCAATCGATAGAATCATGGGTTGGGAAGCCTCCTCATGGCTATCCTCTAGCAGGCGAAGCAGGCGACGGATGTTCATTGTGGTGTTACGATTGGGAATAAACCCCGCTTGGTCTCTATGTACCAAGGAGCTCATGTGCCCCAACAATCGCGACGCTAGAATGCTGCTCAATATCTTATAATCTACCGTGAGCATCAAAAGCGGCCTATAGGACGCCGGATCCCTAGCCTCCCTATCAGGTTTGAGCAGGGGGACCACTAGGGCCTCGCGCATCGAGCTCGGGAGGTATCCCAGGGGCCTGGCCTCTTTGTAGATCAGCAACAGTCGCGGGGCGAGGAGGTCCACATAGGTGGCGTAGAACTCTACCGGGAGTCCATCGAGCCCCGGAGTTTTGTTGCGTGCCATGCGCTTGATGACGCTGCGGATCTCCCCCAGCTCCACCTCTCTCCCCAACTCCTTGGCGTGCTCGGGCTCTAGGGTAGGGATAGGCAGGTCCTGTAGGAAGGTGTTAATGGGGTCAGCATCTCCATCCGCTCTACTCTGATATAAATCCTCATAGTAGGTTGTGAAGCATTCCAGGATTTCCGGCTTGGTATAGACCTCCACTCCCACTGCATCGCGCATGGCCACCGTGGGAGAGGTGCGTCTCGTGGGGTTAGACAGCCAGGCCAAGAGCACCCCCGATTTGTCTCCCTCCACGAGCGATCTAGTGAGATAGGCTTTGTAATCAAAACTGCGCAGCCTTTCAACCTCCACTGCTACCGCCTCCCTCGCGGCTGCTACCCGCTGCTGGAGCTCCGGCCTGCCGGGGCGTCGCAGCTCCAGCTCTCGAAGATTCTGGTCTGCTTTGTCCAGGTCCTCTAAGAGGACTCGGCGTATCCCCACTTTCTTAGCTATGCAGTAGCCCCTCATAACCACCTTGAAGGCGTCCCATTCGGTGGCCCTAGCATCAGTCGTACCCTCCTTTTCCGCGAAGTAGGTAGTGATCCTGTCCTCCAGTTCAGTCCGAAACACCTCGTCCTCCAGCAGCTCAGGCCGCAACCTCCATGTTGGGACGCAGGGGGCACCCGGGAACCACCTGAGGTCAGCCAGGAGAGGGTTGTGGTCGGAGATAGTCCTTGCCAAGTACTCGGATCTCACAGCCGCGGACACCAAATCCACCGACCCTAACAGAGCATCCAGCCGCACGTGCAGCTCATGCATTCCAGAGAAGTGGGAATAGTCCCGGGTGTATGGGTGTTGGGCTCGCCATATATCCGTCAGCCCCCATTTAGTCTGCCAGTCCAGTCTACCCTTAGCCACTCGGCGTGTTGGTGAATTCACTAGGGGAGGATGAGATCTATCGAGATCCACATCTACCACCGAATTGAAGTCGCCCCCGATCAAAAGCGGCCCCGCCAGGTAATGGGCCAGTGATCCCAATAGCACCGCGAAGAAGGCTAGTTGGTCCACATTGGGCGCATAAATGCTACAAATGTTCAGCTCTCTCCCCCCTAATTTACCTGCAATAGCAACAAACCTTCCCTCAGGGTCCACCATATGTTTCGTCACCTGCAGGGGAACCCCGGCCCGCACCCAGATCAGCCCGCCCCTAGCATAAGCCGAATATGTGGTGTTATAGATCTGTCCCCTCCATCTACGCTGTAGGGCCAAACCCTCCGCCTTCGTGAGGTGCGTTTCCTGTAACAGTGCAATCTGAATACCCCTACGCTTCAGGTAAGCGTGTACTTTATGACGCCTGGACATAGTGTGGAGCCCGCGCACATTCCAAGTAATGCATTTCAGATTAGACAGTTCAACCATTGTCCCATTGCGTTTCGGTATGTCCTTCCCCAGCTCGCTCAAACAGGATGACAAGCAGTAATCGCTCTGCAATGATGGCGTCCCTCCCCTCTAACCAGAACAATTGGACCCCCAACCATAGCTTCCCCCCTCTCTCCCCCAGAACAGGACCCAGAGAGTGCCCCCCAGTTCCCATCCAAACCGTGTCCAAAAACTAGAAAACTATCCTGACGGTAGCCACCGCAGGTATGCCTTAGGGGCAAAGGAGGGGCCAAGCGCCGACAAGAGGGCCCTCCCACACTCAAGCCGCCTAGTAGCGATCGAGCCACAAGGTACATGCGCAAACCCCGGGCTTGTCCCCAACCCATGGATCAGTCAATTCTACGACAGTCTCAGCAGGGGTCTTTACTCTGCACAGCACAGCGCTCCTATCCCCGCCGGGAATGACTCACCCAAGCTCACCCTCGGCCATCAAGCAGTTCTTCCGCCGTATTTGGGGTGACCACATGTAGGGTCACACTATCAGCCTCAGAGTCCTCCGTGTTTGTATGTCCTCCACCACCACCAGGCTCTGATTCTTCGGTCACTGGTCCACCCTGAGAGCCCGATATGCTGGATAGCATTTCCAACACACCACGCCGTTCCGCTGTAGTCACCACACTCGAGGGACGGCCAAATCCACCTCGGCGATTGCGGATCCTCTTAGACCTCCGCTGTGGTCCAACCTCCGAGACAGCCGGGAAAGAAGAGCCAGGTCCATCTTTGCCAGCTCTATATAGTTCCAGCCAGCTAAACGCATCGTCAGGGGTGTCAAAGAATTTAGTTTTGCCATCAAGGATGATGCGGAGCCTCGCGGGGAAGAGCAATGAATATTGAATACTCTCTTTGCGCAGTTCGCATTTAATTGCAAAGAAGGAGGCCCGCTGTCGTTGGGTCTCATAGGTGTAGTCCGGGAAAATATTCATCTTGCTGTTGTCCACCTGGTATGGCCCGTTCCTTCTGGCGTTATTGAGGAGCAGGTCCCTGTCACGGAAGTGCAACAATCTCGCCACTATCGGGCGCGGAGGACGGCCCTGCTGCGGCGGTCTGGACGGGACTCTGTGCGCCCGCTCCAAAGTGTAGAAGGAGGAGAGCCCCTCGGGCGTCTTGAGCCAGTTTTCCAGATAAGACACCATGTCGCCATCTTCAACTTTTTCCGGTAAGCCCACTACGCGGATGTTGTTCCTTCTGTTGCGCCCTTCCGCGTCCTCTGCCCTCCTCTCCAGAGCGTCTATCCGATTCAGGGCATCCTTCATGACGACAGCCAATGTCTTTTGCGCCGGTTGTAGGGTACCAACCGAGTCCTCCACTTCCTTGACCCTGTCCGAGAGCTTGCCATGGTCAGCCCTGAGCAAGCCCAGGCCCGTCACCACCTGGGCAATGTCCTGTTGGAGTGCTGACCTCGTATCCGTTATGGCTGCCAGGATCTTGTCCAATTGTCGCTGCAGGTGCGGGTCTGTTGGCATCTCCGGGTCAAGCTGGTCACCCCTGTCCGATAGTTCAGTGTCGGAGGTGGCCTGCGCAGTCCCCTTGGCGCCCCTCGGTTTACCCATGGCGGCCGCGGACACCAGCTGCGAGACGGACAAGTACCTCGATGAGGGGCGCCGTCCAGCACCCCGCCGGCTCCCGTCCCAGCACCGACACTGGCGCGAACCTCCAACCAGCGCTCAACGCAGCAGCGAGGAGCGGTTTGGCCTTTCTCTAGCTCAGGTCGTATAATCAGTGGGTGTCCCGTTCGGGTCTCAGTGTCTGGGTCAGGTGACCCACCAGCAACCGGCCTCTGCAGGAGCGCCAAGAATGAAGCCACCGCTATTGCCGCATGGCGCAGGGCTCTCCGTATCCGTGCCCTAATCGGGCTCTGCCGCGGTCGGTCAGGCAGGGGGCAGAGCCCCGCCCCCACCGAGGTAGGACGAAGCCGGGAAGGGGAGACGGGTCTCTCTCAGGTCCTCATGCGCCGCCAGGCACCACCGCCCTCTCAAGCTACCTCCGCCGCCATCTTAGGCCGCAGGCCTCTCTCCCCAGCTCCGCCGGCCCACGTCCACTCGGCCACCAGCCTGGACCCTCCAAGTTCTCCTCCACAGTTCACCAATCCAGGCCCGGTTTTTAGTTCCTCGGCGGGCGCAGGATCTCGGGCAGGGGGGCCGGAGCCGTCCCAGGCTTGACGGGGGCCATAGTAGCACTCTCCTAACTCCTCCGTCCCGTAGTGCCCTGGGGGTCCCGCCGGTCGGCCACCTCGATCGGTGATGTCCTGAAAGCGAACGGGGCCGCCGGTAATCCAGGCGGCCGGCTCCCGCTGTGTACCGCCAAGGATGGGGAGCGGAGAGCAGGTCTCCTCCGGATCCTCGACCCTCGAGGGCCGCCGGGCACTCTAGCAACTCCGGGCCGGAGCGGGCGCCATGATGGATTCAGCGCCACTCACTCCGCGAGCGCTCAAGCAGGCTCCGCTCTCTCCCCCCTCGCGTCGCCGCAGCCCTCCTCTCTCTGCTCCCCGCTTAGCGCCCCCACTCTGTCACCCGGTGGAGGATCGGGGAGCCCTTGGAGCTTTTTAGGCAGGATTAATGCGGCTCGACCGCGGAGCCGAGCGCTCAGGTGACCTCCGCCATCGGCGCCGTAGCCACGCCCCCCCTTCAGTATCCTTCCGGAATTCCCACTATGCGCACGTTATTGCGTCTACTTCTTGCCTCCAAATCCTCATTCTTAGCCGCAATAACACGGAGCAGGTTGTCCATTCTGGAAAGTTGCGTAGTGTGTCTCGTGGTAACATCTTCCGAGTCCGATATACGCTGTTCCGCCTCTTTCAACCGGTTTTCATGAGCATCCAATTTATGAACTACAGCAGTGTTTCCCAAACTGTGGTCCGCGGACCCCCAGGGGTCCCTGACACATTCCCAGGGGGTCCGCAGGCAGCAGTTTTAAAAGAACTGCAAATTATCTTGTTTAGCAGTTTCAATGAACAATAAAAGTGCCAAGATAACACCAGTGATTAATGTCCCTGCTGGAGGGAGATGAGAGTTTTGTCCAGTAGCAGCTTTGACTTATCTGATGTAGCACAGAGAGTTAATATGCCTACTGCAAAGAATGTGTACCATGCATTTTAAAAAACAGTATTTAATAAGCATAGGTCAGTGGGTTACTGATTTTGTCAGAGAGATTCTTTTGTTAAAGTGCAGTTCATAAGTGACAGTCATAATCTAACACAGTGACCTATAGACTGTCATCAAAGAGATGCTTGCAAACTACAAGGTACAAGTTCATGACTTATGTTTTTCCCAGTCTTTCATTATCCTGATGCTGCTAAAAAGGTTTATTTGGGTGGAAATGCATTTTTATTGGTAAAGTCAATGCTAACCACTGTGTTATGTTCTGAATCCTGAGTTTGTGCTTCTAAAGACCAAGCACTCTTTATAAATGCAAACCAGTATGAATGACGTGAATTCTACACCTTGTAGTCCGCTTTGACCTACGCAACATTTTCTATACACCTATTTACACGTATGATTCACTCTCTCTATATGTGTGTGATGTAAATTGCTCTGACATCCTACAATGGTATGAGAGATGCTATAAAAAATGAAATACACGTGACAGAGGGGCTATGGAGAGATGAGAAGCACTGTTGGAGGGTGATAGTGGGGGAATCATTGAAGAACCCCCAGAAAGATTTTCGTTTTCTGATACATAGTCAGGTCTTCATTTACTATTCTTTAAAAGCTAATAAAATTCAATATATAATGATAAATGTGTTGTAGACTGCACCATTCTTTCCTAAATTTCTTAGGGGGAGAGCCTCCCAAAGCCCACTTTGTACTGGTCAGGCTCACTCATTGCACTTGGTGTGCACCGTATGGGATCTGGTCTCAAATCATTTGCCAGGGCTGCTTTGGGTTTCCAGTCCGGCCCTGGCAGGAGCATCGTACTTTGAAATAAAACCAACAATTGAAAAGTTAGTCATGGAGATGCAGCACCAACCTTTGCGTTAACCTTTTTTAGTTTTCTTGCAAATTCATATAAAATACAACAGAAGTGGCGGAGAGTGTCGTTAGCCTCCTTGGCTTAACAACACACTCCGCCACTTCAGAAACGCAGGGCTGCACCACACTTACAAGAATATGGTGCAACCCTGCGTTTCCCCTGCGCTGGCGCTACACTTAACTGGGGAAGATTGTTTATATACAGGAAGGTCCCTCTTCCTGCACATAAACAATTTTCAAATGTCGTTTTGTCACTTCTATGTGTGCTGCTTGATGCAGCACACACGGAAGTTACCAAATGTAATTTTTTTAAAAGATTGTTAATGTGCAGGAAGGATCACATTCCTGAACATAATCAATCCAAGGCGTTTTGCAAAAACGAGGAGAAATGAAGAATTTCACCTTGTTTTGCCAAGTTAAGACCAGGTTTTCCCTGGCCTTAATTTTGGCGCTGCCTCCCATTTACGCTGCCCTTGTAAATAGGGGGCAGTGTCAAAATTGACGGTTGTTGCGGGGGAAACACCCACCGCAACACCCACTGCCCACCCCTTTCACGCTAAGCATTGGGTGAAAGGGGGTCCTATTTACAAGGCACCGTTAACCCACGTTAAGTGGCTTAACTTTGCCTTGTAAATAAGGCGAAGCCCCTATCGCCACAGGAAAATCTTAAAAAGTGATGTTCTCATGGTGTTAGGGGCTTGTAAATATGATTATATGATATGATAAAACCATTTGTACAGCGCGCGTTCACCAACGGCTTCTTGGCGCTTTGGACAGGCGGAGAGAGAAGACTACAGGCAGGAAACATCAATCGAACAGAAATCAGTCAAAAGCTTGGGCAAACAGCCAAGTCTTCAAAGCCCTCCTAAATGAATGGTAAGAAGGGATAAGATGAAGATCGGAGGGCAAGGAATTCCAGAGGTGGGGAGCTTGGAAAGCGAATCTTAGTCCTCCAAGCCTTTTCCGTTTGAAAGGACAGACGGACAGCAAATTGGAGCTGGAGGAACGAAGAACTCGGACTGGGGTATAGCGATGGAGGCAAAAGGAAATGAAGGCCGGGCCTTGATGAATCAAGGCCTGGTAAGTCAGGCAGCCCACCTTGAAGAGGCTGCACTGGACCACAGGGAGCCAATGCAGGCTCCTCAGGAGAGGCTTGGCAGAACTGGTCCTGGGCCAGCGAAAGACCAGTCTAGCCGCTTGATTTTGAATCAGCTGAAGTTGATGAGACTGGTAGGAGGGAATTCCGATGTACAATGAATTCCCATAGTCGATACGGGAGATAACCAGACCCAGCGTGACTTGAACCAGGGCCTCATGAGTGAGGAATCTGCTGATCTTTCTGATGCGAGGAAGATGGAAAAAACATGTCGACATCACAGATTTTATTTGGGATTTCATAGTCAGATCCTCACTGATGGTAATTCCAAGGCTCTTGACCGAGCTCACCGGGCAGGGGGCACTTCCCAAGGAGTGTGGCCAGAAGCTGGAGTTCCAGGGGTTGCCCGGAGGTCCAGTGAGCACGAGCTCGGTCTTTCCTGGATTAAGTTTGAGCTAGTTTGCATTCATCCAATTGCTAATGAATGACATAGTTGACTGGAAATTCTCCACTGAGGCAGGGGAGGAATCGATGTTAAAGATAAGCTGGAGGTCATCCACATAGTTGAGGATGACCCCTAGCCTCTCATGCAGTCTGGAAATGAGGGGAGAGATGTACAGATTGAATAATAGCGGGGAGAGGGAAGAACCTTGAGGAACCCCACAGGTAAGGTTTTTAGCTTCAGACATAAAGGGGCCAAAACGAACAGCTTGCTTACGATCCCGTAGGAAAGAGGTAAGCCACCTTAGAGGGGTGCCCCTGATGCCGGCGTTCTCGACCCGCTGAAGAAGGATGTCCCTAAAATCATTAGTAATTCGAGTATTTGTTTTGTGTGTACACGTGTGTTAATTTTTTTCGAATTACTGTTTTAATGTTAGAAATTTAAATCCTACAAATTGCTTGGGGGTCCCCGGCTTCCAGTGGTGACTCAATAGGGGTCCTCAGGAGTCAAAAGTTTGGGAACCACTGAACTACAGCATCCATGCGCAAAGATAGTCTATCAACCTTATCAGCAATCGTCGCAAACCCTTGCCTCATCTCGCGCAGTACTTCTTGTAAGTTAGCCGTCGATTCCGAGGACTCTCCAGTTGCGTCAAGTGTTCCAGCTGAACCGGTCCGTGGTCCTCCAGCGTGATTCAACTTCTTGGTGGAATCAAAGGTAAGTTTCGGTTGTCTCGTGTCCGGCTTCCCCATCTTCACGTCGCTCTAGGTGCCCAGGCTCCCAGCAGATCGTCAGCTCGCAGGCCGAAATATGTTCTACTTACAGAGCGTCAATGGGAGATAAGTCCTCCCAGGGATGGCATACACGGACCACTGCACGTCACTGGGTCCGCGCGCTTCTGCGCACTAGTACCTCACAGTCCACTGTGAAATCTCTTCCACCTGCTTAATGAGCAGCAACGCCAGAGTATCCCCACTGTATCACCACAGCAATGGCTGGGCACTACACAAATGTCTCAGTCCCAACGATAAATACTTCCAATATGGCGGCACCTGCCTCACAAGACTCACGGGCACCCCAGTTTCGAGTCCTTAGCACTCCACCCTCCGAGTTCTGGTGAGAGGGACAGCACAGAATACACCGCTCCACAGGTGCCCTCTTAGTAGCTTCGCTGGTAGCAGCTCTCCGCCGGCGCTATAGTAAATAACTGCGCCGGGGCCTCACTTCGTCCCCAGCTCCATGCACTGCCCGCCAAACTGGAAAGTCTTGCACTCAAAGGGGGCGCTGTAAATTCGGGATCCCCGACGTTAGCACACTAACGTTCAACAGTGATAGGGGTGTGCATTCCCATGCAGCGCAAAAAACAGCACAAGCGCATACCTGGCTCTCTGGTTCCCGGGGAGCGCCGTACAGGAGGCCGGCACTGCACTCAGCCTGCAATTTGAATAGCCTTAGTCCCGTATCATGCGCAGCCAGGAGAATGCGAACAAAATCGTCCTTGGCCCCCCGCAGGGCTCACGCCACAGTGCACCGAGGCTCTCCGATCCCGGCAACCTCCGATGCTGCAAAGCGCTGCAGTTACGGCGGCCGCAGCCGCGGCCGCGATTTTCGCGCTCTTCAGGGCCCTAGGCCACTCAGGAAGCCCCGGCCTCACGCAGCTGGCGCGGCCGACCACCAAGACAATGCCCTCCACAGGGCCAGGCCGCCGATCTTTCCGGAGCAGCTCCGCAGCCCAGTTCAACTCCGATTTACATCAAATTCTGCCAGAAGGTGTCGGAGGGCTCACGGATCAGGTCCTCACTAGCACAGCGCCCAAAAGTGCCGGTAGTAGGATAATTGCAGGAGAAATATCGCCGGACGGCGGGAGCCCTACACAGAGGCTGCCATCCGCTAGTGCGCCACCTAGCGCCCCTAAGTTCAATAGACTTACAGCAGCCCATTGCCAAATCAACACAGAGCCACAGAACTTAGTCATCAACATTTCACAAACTGCCATAAGTACCGCTCAAACGAAAGTTCTTCAAAAAGGCATGTCTTTTGTCCCCACTTACCTTGCCAACGAACTTGAAACACAAGTCTGTTTTTACAAATTCATGCGTGTTTTGAGACTCAGACACTTCTTCACTAATGTATGTGAGCCACAAACTAAAGAAGATACTAGTACCTTATTGGACTTAAGACCAAAAAGCTATTTTCTTGCTCCCACAAGTCATAAAACTCTAGACATGTTTGAAGCCCTAGTATTTAAGGATTTCCAAACCATCTTCAAGAAATGACAGAGACCCAAAATTAACCTATCTAAATGCGACAGAAAATCTTTGACAGAGTTAGCTACCAACGCAGACATCACCATCTGTAAAGCAGATAAGGGCGGCGCCCTGGTATCTTGGACACCAAATTCTATAATGACAGTGTAGCAACACATTTACAAGACACCAATCTCTACATGGAAATCAATTCAGATCCTACACCAGAATACACCACCATACTGCAATCACTCATCGATAAACCCATCCAACTGGGAACCATCACAGAAAGAGACAAGAAATATCTGCTCAAAGATTATCCTCAAACCCCTTATCTGTACATGGTCCCCAAAATTCACAAGCACCCTTCCAGACCCCCATTCAGACCCATCGTGAGCACACAGAACTCCATTCATTAGCCAATTGGTACCTATCTCAACAGACATTTACAAGCTTCTGTAACCAGTATGCCAAGCTACATTCAAGACACCACAGACTTGCTTATGAAAATAAAAGACATTTATTTATTTATTTATTTATTTATTTAAACACTTGTAAAGCGCTACAAAGGCCCTTGGGCATCTCGGCGCTGATATCTGCTAAATTCAGTCCTGAGGAGGATCTACCTATTGGTCAAATAACCAAGTTTTAAGTTGTTTTCGAAAGGACCACAAGGAGGGACTATTCTTTATGGTTAGCGGCAAGGAGTTCCAGAGCTTGGGTGCTGAAACAAGAAATCTTCTGTCGCCCCATGAGACCAGTTTGGTACGGGGTACTTCCAACTGGAAGAGATCAGAGGACCGCAGGGACCTAGCCGGCCGGTAGGGGATAAGTTGTTGAGTCAGAAAGGCTGGTCCCTGGTTATGCAGTGCCTTGTAGACAATGCACAAAGCCTTAAACTTGGCTCTGTTCCTAATGGAGAGCCAATGCAACTCTCTGATGGTGCTCGAGACTGATTGGAATTTGGGGATGTTACCCAACAGTCGGGCGGCAGCATTTTGGATAGTCTGTAGCTTGTTGAGGACTCTCTCTTGGGCATTCAGGAATAGCGCATTACAATAGTCCAAGGTGGATAAGACCAAGGACGAGATCAAAGTTTTGCCAGCTGAGGTAGGGAGAAAAGGGAGGATTTTTTTGATAATTCGCAGTTTATAGAATGCAGAGGAGGCGATCTGATTTGCATGGGGGAGAAAAGTAAGCCTGTCATCAACCATGACGCCCAGGTTTCTCACCTTACTGACTGGGGTGGGCGGTGAACCCATGGACTGTGGCCACCAGCGGGAGGACCAGTCTGGGGATAAGTGTCCAAAGATGACCACCTCGGACTTATCCGAATTCAATTTGAGGCAGTTGGCGGCCATCCAACTTCCTATAGCCTGCATGCCCAGATTGAAATTGTCAGCCACTTTTTGCCCATCATTTCTGATGGCCAAGACCAACTGGGTATCGTCAGCATAGGAAGTAAGGCTCATCCCATGAGCTCTGATGGTATTGGCAAGGTCCGACACATATATATTAAAAAGTGTCGGACTCAGGGATGAGCCTTGGGGTACACCACATGGCAGGGACAGGGTAGTAGACCGAAAAGGCCCTATGGTAACCACCTGAGTCCTTCCGGCAAGGAAGGATGCCAGGAGGGTCTTGGCCTTATGCCTAATCCCCAGGTCTTCGACACGGTCGATCAAGATAGCATGATCGACCGTGTCGAATGCTGCTGAAAGATCCAACAATATCAAGACCGCAGTGCCACCCGCATCACGAATAATTCGGATATCCTCTGTGGCCTTGATCAGGGCCGTCTCCGTCCCATGATGTTGGCGAAAACCAAACTGAGAATCATCCAATAAATGATGGAGTTCTATGAAGGCTGACAGTTGAGTGTTTAAGGCTTTTTCGACAACTTTAGCCAAGATGGGCAAATTGGCAATTGGTCGATAGTTCTTAAGCTCGTTCCTGTCTAAGTTTGGTTTTTTTAGCAGTGGCTTAAGTAATGTCTTTTTTAGGTCAGCGGGATAGATTCCTGTAGTTATCAGAGTATTACATATGTTGGTAATGGCTGGGAGCAAAACTTCCAAAATTGGTAGCAATACTTTAAACGGGCATGGATCAAGGGCAGAGCCTGATTTATTAGGTGATAAAAAGTCCCTGACCTGAGTAATAGAGACCTCCTCAAACTGAGATAGGGAAGGACTGGTTGTAGAGGAACTCGCCTTCTCAGGGGTGGTATTCACAGGCGTTTTTGCGGAGGTGGAAAAGACAGCATAGATGTCGTTAACTTTGTCATAGAAGTAATTGGCCAAGGCATCACAGAACAGTTGGGAAGGGGGAGGTTGAAGGTTAGGTAAACAACCAGCCAATTGTTTAGTTGTCTCAAATAAAGCTTTACTTGAGTTTTTAGAAAGTTCAATTTTTTCGGACAAATACTTCTTCTTGGCGTCTAGGATCATATTTTTATATATGACAACCGAGTGTTTGTAAATTATTTTGGCTTCTTCGGAATAGTGCCTGCGCCAATTCCTCTCATTCTTCCGACACAATTGCTTCTGTGTTCTTATCGATTGACGACAACACACCTATTTTTCTCTGTACCATAGATGTCAACTCATTATATACATCTATTCCTCATCATCTCGGCCTGCAGGCCATAGAATCTGCTCTTTTACAATCTCAGAAACCACTTAATCTTCAAATATTACTCATGGAGCTGATGCAATTTACCATACAACACAGTTATTTCAAATGCATTGATACATTTTTCATCCAATTGTCTGAAGTAGAGATGGGCAATTGCGCCGCCCCGGCATACGCAAATTTGTTTCGGCATGAATATGAAACAGAGCACATTTTAACTAATCCAGAGTGGCAGCACCATCTCAAAGTGTACCATCGATGCATCGATAACATTCTTAATATGGACAGGTACACAAACAGAATTAACTTCAGCCATCAGCCATCTTAATGCACTTAATGAGCGGATACAATTTACTCACATCATTAGCACATCCAGGTTCTCGTTCTTAGATGTGGATATCAGTATCAAAGAATCTAAATTGGAAACATCGATCTACACAAAGCAAAGTGATTGTAATAACTACTTGCATTTTTCAAGTTTTCATGAAATGAGTGTTAAGAGGCATTAACCGTATTCACAGCTTTTACATGCCAAGAGAATAGCCTCACCTGAAGAAGCTTACAAATCTGACAGTCAAAACATCATCAATAAGTTTCTTCAAAGAGAATACCCAAAGCATATTGTTGATTCAGCAACAAACAGAGTTAAAACTATGGACCGCACCAAATTACTTACTCAGAAAACAACACGAGACACTCCGGAAACAAGAAGTGTATTAGTTTCCACATACTCGACACACAGTAAATTTATCAATCAATCCATTATAAAACACTGGCCACTCTTACAATTGGAAACTGATTTCAATCACATTTTCCAAAATCAACCCATATTTGCATATCAACGTTCGAAAAATCTACAACAGATGCTGAAACCAAGAAATACAGAATCGATTGTATACAAAGGTATCATCCCATGCCACAATTGCGCTAATTGTAACAACATCATACCAGGAACCGTGGTTATGCATCCCACTCAAGGGACCCCAATCCATCTGAAAGTAACTGCTACATGTGACAAGACGAATGTAGGATACCTCTTAAAATGTCCCTGCGTCAAATTCGCTTTCAAATACTGGAGGTGGTAAAAAAAACCTGATGGGAAGGACCCCAAAAAATTCCTGTTACAACGTGGACTTTTTTGGATGCATAAATTGAACTCTATTCATCCGATGGGCCTCAATGAGAGACTGGAATATAGTAGCTTTCTTTGATTTTTGACACCTTTGTCTTATCGTTGCTGCTCTCTCTCTGGCTATATTGCATTTTTATTTCCAGTTTTACTTTCTTACTTTATTCTTATCCAACATCTTTATTCTTCACTTTTACACTTTTTCCTTCTCGCTATTTTCAGTTTTCGAAATTTGGTCCTACCCATTCTTGTTCTCCTTTTTTTCACAAGCTTTGGCACCTGCGTGACATCTCTTACACTCCATTTGTTCCCGCTTATTCACCCATTCCACTCATTTTTATATACATGTTTTTTCTATGCCCTTTATTCCTATCATCTTCTTTCCTTTTTTCTTTTAGTTTGTTGAATATTTGGATGTTCTTTGAAACTATGGTAACACTGATAACCTGCCCCCACCACGTAATTGGGACCCCTGATTACTTTCCGGCACCCAGTTCGGTTTACTTTTGATCATCGATTATCCCAGCTGTCCGCACACTCTCTGTATCTTTCATTTAATCTTTGCACTCGCATGCCGCAATACTCTTTTTTCACCCGAGCTCTTTATTGATAATTCACCCGTCTTACTAACACAAGTCCTCTTTCTATGTCGAGCCCCATTGCTCTAATACGCATGTAGGAGAGTAGGGTCTGCTTCCTATGGTCACCCCCACTTTTTGCTTTTGCTTTACTGGTTTTCGACTTAGATGTGGCTGTTGGCCTGCTAATTAGACCCACAGCCCAGATGCACTCTCTCTAAATTCACACCTTGTACTCTAGGTACATCCACAATTGGGAATTGGCTCACCTTATCAGCCCCTGTAGAAGTGTACCCTAGGTACTCAGGGCATAGGTGTAACCAAGGCCACCAGGTGCTGCAGCATGTATTATGCCACCCCTGGCTGGCCACTCAAACTGACACAACTGGCTGATCACTCAGCTGGGGCAAGGTTGTGTAATCACCCCTTGCTTAGGTATAGTATTCCTATAACTACCCTTAAATATGGACACACAGTAACCTATAAGTCACTCCTATGGCAGGCCTTAACAATCCTGGAGGCAGAGTGCTTGGTTATGTGTTAGATGGTGCTCTAGCATGAGCTGAGCCTGTCTGCAGCTTTCGGAACCATGTCCTTATAGCTGTTCTATGATATTGCCATACCATATACTCTTAAGTGCATTATGAACCTCGCGGTTAAAGCTAACTTTGGTTTGGCTTTATCCAAACATGTTGTGTAAGGTGTCATGCGCTTTGGAATACTACCCCCTCGCCAATTCTGGCGACGGGGGTAGCCTTCCACCCTTCTAGAGGGAGAAGACATGTAGTTGCTGACTATCCCGGTTAAAGTTAACCAGAGCCCCAGTGTCACAAAACGGATGCTGCTGCCACAGACACAAGTCTGACCTCCTGCTGCTGGGAGTCCTTCCAGCGAGGGAGGCCAGGACAGTAGGTTTCCTGCCTGGAGAGGTGCGAGCACCACCCCAGACAGGATTTTGTGTATTGGGACAGGGCGGGCTGAAAAGAAACAGACACTGCCTGGGGCACACTAGGTGCTCCATGCATAGTCCAGTTCAAACCGATGCTGGGACACTCCAGCCCCAGCCATGGCACGAAACTGGACAAAGGAAAGGGGGTGTAACCACCCCCCCTTCCTGGTCCCACCCATAGGAGGGACCTAGTGAGTAAACCAGCCCCCTTTAGCTGTTAAAGGTAGGAGCTGACCCAGGAGACTTTAGATTAATCCTGGAATCGAACTGAAGACAAAACTCTGGACCCTTCGACATTCAACTGAAGCTGAAGACTGAAGAATCTCGCTTGTGGCCAAGGAGTGACCACCCTGGGCAACCAGGAACCATCCAGCAACTCGACGGCTTGCTTTGTCCCCGTTCCCACCGGAACCCGAGCACAGAGCCCGACAAGACCTCGACTCCCAGACTCCTCTGACCCCACTGCACGACTCCAGCACAGCTGAGCTCCGTGGAAGGCGTCGGAATTCGTGGAATCAGGCAACTTGGAAAGTCTTCAACTTGCTAACAGCGCAGCTCCTGAGGCATCCTCGAAGCTGTGCCCTGGGGACTGAGACACCCCTACACCGAGCTCCACCTGCACCGAAGACCAGCACTCCACACTCCAAGAGATCTGCTTGGGGCCCTTCTGCTTGTGTTCTGCTCGACGCGTTGTCCGGTTGCTGGCCCGTTGGCTAGTAGCCCTCTGACGACGACTCTTTTGAAAATCCATGGCTGGTCTGGTTGCTCCAGACTGGCCCTCGCTTCTCTGAAAAGGTGATGTACCTCAGAGCGTCCTGGTCTGCACCAGAAGCCTTTATTGTATCCTGCGTGGGTTGCCTTTGCTTAGGCTTGTTGGCTCCAATCTTGAAGTCGACCCCTCCATCTGCGAGAACCTTCATGGGACAGCTCCTCTCCAGCGCCTGGTCATCCTCGACGCCTCCTGGTCTGCGTGGCTGCAACGACAAGCTTCACATCTGCACCGGATTGCTCCACAACGACATCTGGTTCCTTCCTGGTTCCACCCGGTCACTGGCTAGTGACCTAGACTCTGTCCCCTCTGCTTTTAGGTCCTCTTCATCCTAGATCCATCCTTGGATCCACCCGGACATCTTCCTCCTGGTCGCCTGCAGCAGCTTCTTCCGAGGCTCCATAGGAAACAACGAGAAAACCCAACACACTTTGACACCTATGCACCCGCAGCCCGTGGGTGAGGTAACGCGAGTACTTCGGTGCTCCTGTTGGGGATTGACTATCCTAGTGTCCAGTTTTGCTAGTTGTGTAATCATAATTAGACCGGAAGTGTCCTAAAACTTAATTACTTACCTTTTTACGTTCCTATTGACTTTCTATTGACTCTGGCATGAGAGTACTGACTCTGCACGTGCCGCCTGTGGGCCTCCTACTCCTAACCTAAGGATCAGATAGTGTAGCCCCAGCGATCCTGTAGGCCCTAGGCCTTTCCCTTTCCAAAGTCGTGGTCCTCATACCACTTACTTAGTATATGGTTTTATGCGCCCCTAGGGCCTAACTGTAAATTGTGCTATTTAAAGTATCTCTAAGTGTAACTTGTTATGTGCTTTTGCCTCTCACCTCATAAAGAGTTCAGAGGAGTGTGTTAGTGAATAAATACATATATATTTTATATATTATCCTGTGTGGTGTCCTTTCATTTGAGATTCAAGGGGTTACATATGGTAAAACAGCTGGCTTTACACGCCCTCAAGAGTCTTTTAGCCTAAGACTGTTCTGTCCACGCTACCTCTAGGATAGCTGGTCTATAAGGTTGACTTACAACCATCACCATAAGGGTTGTTTGGACTATTGCAAGGTGCTCACTAGAATAGTGAACATCATATACCAGGCCAACTTCTCACGACGCATGCTTGCACACTTTCCCAACTTTCCGCGAGTCGGAACCACAAACGCTGATGAATCCGCCATTTCCTTATTACGGTAGTACGATAAGCCTCCGTTTCATATATTTATCCTGCACGTATCTTTGGTTATCTCACACACGCGGGACTTTTTATGCACGCTTAGCTTTTAACATTGCGCCGTTGTCTTTCATTTCACTGGAGATTTATATCTCAACCTATAACACACCCCGCTACCGTTTCCTTACAGCTAAGCCCGCAGTTTCTTTGTTAAACACAGGGGCACTCTGTTCACTTTGGCCGTTTTACCAGCGTGTATTTACTTCTATTTAAGGCAGCACCCTTGTTCTTGTAGCACTTTCGTGTCAGCTAATGACGCTTGTACACTTCTCACACCACAATCCGTTACGTTTTTTCACCCGGTTTTCTCGAGCACACGTCCTTATCGAGCACACGTCCTTATCCCTTTAATCAGCATGTTTTCACTCATGCCGGTTGTATAATATATCTCTGGATGATATCCCCCCGGGCACTTGTTACAAGTTTGCTATTTTTATAATTTTTTCTTCAGACCTATTCCCCTGAAGAAGAGCCATCCGGCTTGAAATGCATTGGGGTGATCTTTATGACATCATGCAACTGTTTTAAGTTCCATTAACATGATTTCACAGCTACTTTGGCATCGAAGCTGTTTATCCTTTGGATTTACTTTGGATCATATGAAGTAATATGACCTACAGTACTTTTGGAATAAAACTATGACTATCTACTCAACTAAAGTTTGGTTTCTATAACGTATTTTCCATGCCATCAGTCAGCAGGCAGTACATTTGATCAGATTGAGACTTGCCAAAAAGGCATCGAGTATTCCTTTGGGGGATAAAATTGACTGCATGTTGTAGTCTCCTTTCAGGCGTGAATGGGTAATTCATTGTGGCTGGAAAGCAGCCTAAAACAGTGGAGGATAAACGTACAACGAAAGTCTCTAGCTGAATGAACTCTTGACAGATTGCGATCTTTATAAGCTCTTTCTTAAAACAGGCAATAAATGAAAGCTGTTGATAGAACACGTGGAGATGGGTTTGATATCCATTGCTCATTCTTATTGAGCATCATAGCACTGTTCTACTAGCTCCTGAAAAAACATTGTGCTTACTCTGCGAAAACAGCACTCCTTCAACGTACTTACCAATAATCCATCATATGTTTTAAAATGCTGGCACTGCGAGTCATTTCTAAGCTTAATTATCCTTTATCTGTGAAAGTGCAGTGATTTCCAATAGGTAAACATGACTTCTAAATTCTTTCTTTACATTTCTATGTGTGAGAACATGTATTTTAATGCTGCAGCACTATCACAGTCACAAAGCTGTCGAGGAGCCTACCATAAGAGAAGACAAACAAACCATGAGGACTGATATGGATGGAAATATTTGCTCGTCCCATGTCACCATACCACAAATCATACAAGCGTCATTGGTTAAAGTCAGCTCGTTTATTGACTAAGTAAAGGACAGATAATAGACAGAGTTCAAGAAGAGAACTGTATGACATTAGAACAAAGTGGTCTGCTATTGACGAATATTGCTCTCAGGTGTTATATATTTTTGTCCAATATTTGGCAAAATATTTCTATGGGGAAATTTGGTTATAAACTTAAGTTTATAACCAAATGTACCTTTTAACGCCTGCCAGAAGTCCAGGAAGCGATTCCTCATCAATGTGATTCTATTTACTATTGTGTATTTCTCTGCCACAAGTGTGGGCAAATCTGCAGCAGTAAATCCCACACAGGAAGTTGGAAGTGAGATTTCCAAGGTTTGGTTTACCTTACAAATTTAGTAACACCCAAGGTGTAGGAAAGTAGGATCTACTTCTATGGTTACCCCAACTTTTTGCCTCATTCTAAGCTGTATTTTGACTAGTCTGATTGGGATCCCGCTAATCAGGACCCAGGTCTATCTGCTTTCTCCCTAAATTGTTGTGTTGAGTACTTAGGTAGACTCCAGATTGGCTACTGTGTTACCCTTATCAGTCCCTAGTATATGGTACTAAGGTACCCAGGGCATAGGTACCCCAGAGGTCTCTCATGGGCTGAAGCAAGCATTATGCCACTCATGGGAGACCATGCAAAATGGATCTACAGGCCTGCCATTGCAGCCTGTGTAATTTGGTGCTTGCACCACTTACTTAAGATATAGGTTTACTATATCTAATGGTCACTGCACTTAAAACCTATAAGTCACCCCTATTGCAGGCCTTTGCAATCCTGAAGGCAGGGTGCTTGGTTCTAAGTGAGAAGGTGCCTCTGCATGTGCAGGACACCCCTACAGCCTACTTATTCCATTCTTCCTGGTTGTCAGTGAAGCAGCCATATACTATATAAAGGGGCACTGCGTAATTATGGGATGACCATCTCGAAAACGGCAAATCCTATCATGTTTGGTATCAAACATGTTTGAATCATACCCCCACACCATGAACGGTGTGGAGGTATGATTCCAAGCACTGGAAGAGCCCTCCGTTAGGCTCTCAGTGTTCTTGGTACCAGTCTTCTAGACCAAGACAGCACAAAATAGTTGCTGTCGACCAGAGACGTATTTCTGCCCTCCTGCTGCTGAGCCAAGCTCAAGTAGAGGAAGGTGGAACAACAGACATCTTGTCACAGGCAGAATTTATTGTATTGGGCTCGGGTGGGTGCGCTTGCCAGTGCCTGAAAATCGGCATGTGAGGCACACTTGGTGTCCCGGTGCATAGTCCAGTTCAAACCAGTTCTGGGAGCTGTTGGCTCCCGCTCTGGCACAAAACTGGACAAAGGACCTACCCCTATCCAAACCGTCCCCTGGGAGGGTCCCCTGAATTTCCCAACCCTTTACCTTTCCCTAGGGTACTTAAGGTCTTACCTGGGTGTAGATCCCGAGATTTGTTGTGGGATATAATTCAGTTCTAACCCCACTGCACTTCTAACCTCTGGGCACTCTGGACTTCGCTGGACTTAGTTTGGGCCTGACTTTGTCTCCCTCCCAGTCTGCTGCATCGTCTGTGCTGGTGCATCGTAAAGGAACCTTCCAAGGCCTGTGAAGCATCAAAGCCACCTGAAGTAATCTCCTTTGGAGTGAAGGAGTTACTCCCCTACATTTGCAAGCACCGCAACCAAGTTGACCAGGTTGCAGATCGTGAGCTCCTCCGGACTCCGTGGGATCTGCAACATGGGTGGTGGTTTTCCACAGCTCCCGAGGCCTGTCCTCTCACCAAGTTTGAGGCCAGTATCCCTCGTGGGGGTTGCAATAACCTAACCCCTGTACACCATGTCCAACTTGCAGTGGCAAAGGCTTGTTGGCTTCTTTGCAAGAAGATCTACAGGCTCCAAGTAGCCCCAACCTCGCGCACCTCCAGTGACCAGAATCTTCAGCCACAGTGCATTGTGTGCACTGTGGCCTGCATCTTTTGGTGAGATGCTTGAGGTCCCTTCGCAACTCCAGTGCCTCAGGGCCTGTGGGTCCACTTGAGAGCCACACTTGTTACTTTTGGGCTCCCCTGATTGCTCGGGCCTTCCCTGACTCTCTTGCCTTTGGTGAGTCCCCTGGACCTTGCTGGTCCAGACATTGCTCCTTCTTTGATTAATGTGTGGCTTGCTTTTACCAAGGCTTGTTAGTGCTCCCGCCGGACAACAAGCCCTTAGCACTCTAAATCCTTTGTGGGACAGCTTGTCCCGGTTCCTGGTCTTCCTCTGTGCCGCCTGGTCCTCACAGCTGTAGAGTCAAGGTCATCGTCATCTTTCCTGAAGCACCCAACATCGTAGACCATTCGTCTTCCGAGTCTCTTGGGCACTCCTGAGTGACACAGACTCTGTCCATTCTGCTTTCAGGTACTCCTCTTCAAGAATCCATGTTTTGATTCCCAAGGACAATTTCTCCTTGTCCAGCAGCTGCACTTTCCTGAAGTCCTCCATTGAGTTTGACGCCACTTCACACAAATGCACCCGACTTCCCTGGTGTAGGTAACGTGGGTACTAGGGTATCCACGGGTGGGGTAGCTCTCCAACCTTCTGTCTTTCACAGGGTTTCTTCAGGGTGCACTGTGAAGTGTCCCTTATTTTTAAAAATCCAACCGCGACTTGCACATAGAGTTGTACGGAGCATGCCTTCGTGTTTCCACACAGCACACGCTCTCCAAGTGGGTCCCTATCTACTCACCTTGGGTGGTTCCCTGGGCTCCCAGCACTTCTACGTCCTTTCGACACAGTCTTGAGTCGTGGTTCTTATACCACTTTCTGGTATATGGTTTGGTTTGGTCCCCCCTGGGGCCACTGTGTATTTCATGCTATTTACTGTGTTTCTTAGCTAAAGTATTGTGTGCATTGTTTTTATCTCAGTGTAGGACATATTGGAACGTACTGGAGAGTATTATATAATAAATACATATTTTTATAAATACTTGGTGTGGTTCTTTTTCACCTAATCTATACTATAAGATTGCATTCTGGTACAACAAGCTGCTTTACACTCCTTCTGGACTAAGCCCGAAGGCTGCTATCCACAGCTACCACTTAGAGAGCTTTCAATGGTTGTCTAAGACCTCTTGAATCATCATAAGGGTTGTCTGGACTGGTGCAAGGTGCCCACTTACATTAGTGGACATCATATACCAGGCCGGCTACTCACAAAAGGTATTCTCTAACTAATCTCCGAATCCTCTTCACTTTAGAAATGATTGGAGAATCACTCCAGCTAAGGACTGCAGTTACATATATTTGGAGATAGATAGCGGAATGGATTACCCCCATAATAGCAGGAGATTCAAGGGGAGAAAAAAGTGTATTGTACAATCGATGTAAATGGAGAAGCAGCTCTAAAATACTGTTCCCTACACAGGCAGACACAGATATCTTCATCCTGAACAAACTGCCACCAAGTCTCACTGGGAAGGACCACAAAGCTGCCCACAACGAGGAAAGGCTGACGCAAGATGGTGGAAGCCCATGTTGTTGAACTACATCAAGCCCATGACAAGGCAGAGAAACAGTTCTGAGATATGCAGAAAGGCAGAAAGCCATATGGATGACAAATGGGCACCAGACAGGTGAAGCATGAGGAGCTCGAGAGGACAATCACAAAATTTATTGGTGGGGAGGGACCATGGGGACAGGTGGCACACCCAGCACAGGCAAATACAACAGGTACAGTAGAAAAAGTGTGGTGTTCCACACTGCCCCCGAACCCTGTCATGAAGGCTTAAAGGACAGACTGAGTGCCGACATAGGAAATAGCAAAACCAAAGGTGGAGTGAGCTAAAGAATGATGATGGATTAAACCCAGATCAGTTGACTGGGGGTGAGTGTTGCAATGTTCAATACTCCGTCCATCATCCCCGTTGGTTTTGCTTTGTTCACTCTCAGTTGGCAGGGTATGCCCAGACGTCAGTCCCTTGCTCACTTTGCCACTGGGTTCAAGCTAGCCTGGCTGATGAAGGCTGATTAGCCAGAAACCGGTTCCAGGATGCTTGTTTCTGATCCAGGGTAGACATGGCTTGGCAGTTCGGGCTGGACTGATCCTGTGAGGACAGGGTCAGACTGATTTGAATATGGCCATGTCTAAACTGGGGTGGTGGAGTGAGCTAAAGAATGAGGATGGATTAAACCCAAATCAGTTGACTGGGGGTGAGTGCTTGCAATGTACAACACTCCGTCCATCATCCCGTTGGTTTTGCTTTGTTTGCCCTAAGTTGGCAGGGTATGCCCAGACGTCAGTCCCTTGCTCACTTTGCCACTGGATTCAAGCTAGCCTGGCTGATGAAGGCTGATTAGCCAGAAACCGGTCCAAGGATGCTTGTTTCTGATCCAGGGTAGACATGGCTTGGCAGTTCGGGCTGGACTGATCCTGTGAGGACAGGGTCAGACTGATTTGAATATGGCCATGTCTAAACTTGGGTGGTGGAGGGAGCTAAAGAATGATTATGGATTAAACCAGATCAATTGATTGGGGGTGAGTGCTTGCAATGTATAACACTCCGTCCATCATCCCCTTTGGTTTTGACATAGTAAATGGCAGCAGAGGTCCACATACATATACAGACATGACAACTACTTACCACAACACTCTAGAAATGTGCTTATATTGTAATGAGAACTTAAATGAAAATACACACATTTCCCGCCCCAAAAATACCTCCAGACTTCCTAGCAAAATAACGCAGGTAAACAGAACAGTCTACCTGGAAATAGTGAGGTAGTCTCGAAGAGCAGTGAAAAAGATTGTGTACTATTGATGAAGCTATGAAATAAGCAGAACTATAACGCGGACAGTACCAGTAGTGCCCATTGAAACTTCTGGCTAAATTAGATAAATGAGATAAAAGGAACTACCAACTGAAATACAACACTCACTAAAGATTGTCTTTTTTGAGACAGAGTGCTACGGAGGAAAGGGAGAGTCAAACTCAATTGCTAGAGGTACCACCCTGAGAAACGGTCTCTATGAGACACCCTCTTTCTGGGAGATATAAGGCAAAATATAAAGGCTTAACTGAAGCATGCAAAACCTAAGGAAAAGATTACACACATCAAGTTCATGTAGAGCACTTCATAGGCCGCACTGGTTTTAAAAGAAAGAACCCAGAGACCACAAGAAATTTTTGAGTGGGTTTTCCTATATGTTGACTAAGAGGAAAACTCCTAGACAAAGTAAGCTATACTCTTTTGTAACCTAGACAAGTCATACAGACAACATAGTAAGCAGACAAAGCTATGGAAAACTCAGCGAAAATGGCATTGAGAAGTGCAGATTATCCTGCATGGAGAACCTGCAGACGTGCTTGGAAGACCTCAAGAGAGCCTTTGACAAAACTCTATCATAAGGACTTAAACAACGATCAGGATTAGGATCAGATATCTCTAAGACAGATAACATGCACATTCTGGGATCAAGAGTTGATTCAATGGAATTACCCTTACAATCCATGTCTGATGTCAGCCAATTAGCTAATAAATCGATAGTCTCCCTGGTAAATCAAGCACGTAAACTAACAGTATACTGAGACAACATAGAAGACCAGCCTCAAAAAGATAACATATGAACCAGAAACCTAAAGAAGGGAGAATAGGAGTACAATCTAGAAGCATACATATGCAACATATTCAGGAAGATCCTTCAGAAGGAAGAAGACTTTCCCACAGGTAGAGAGAAAGAACTCATAGGAACACTGACACCAATGATACACAAAGACCTTATCCAAGGTCCCAGGATGCTTGTTTCTAGTCCAGGTGGGACCTTACCTGGCAGTTCGGGCTGAATTGTTCCCATGAGGAGCAGGTATCTCAAAGAGGAGCCAATAGGGAAGAAAAAAAGACCAGGGTCGCCCTCCACTCATAAGTCATCAAAAACCACAAAACCCTGTCTTATGGACGTGAATTACATCCGTGTTCATTGCAACAGATAAGTCTCATAGCAATAATTACTGTTGCACTCCCCTTTCCACTACTGTTTTTTCCGGGGGTATATTACAGCAATATGTCCAATATCTTTTAAAAAAATGTTGCCAAGCGTCTCTTGACAGTCAGACAGTTTGTGATTTTTGATGACCCGTGAGGAGCAGGGTCAAGACTGATTTGCATATGGCTTGGCCCAAACTGGGGTGGAGTGGTGAGCAAAATTTTTTTTATTAAACCCAGATCTGTGACAGAGGGGGTTGAATGTTTGCATTGTACAGCAGTCAGTCCATCATGTTTTTTTTACTTTTGTCGCCCTAAGGGGGAACGGTATGCCCAGACGCATGTCCAATGCTCACTGTGACATTGGATTCAAGCTAGCCTGGCTAATGAATGGTGATACCCCAAATTCGGTCCCAGGATGCTTGTTTGCGGTCTAGGGAGGACCTGGCCTGGCAGTTCGGGCTGGACTGTTCCCACAAAGAGCAGGGTCAAGACTGATTTGCATATGGCTAGGTCTAAACTCGGGTGGTATTGTGAGCAAAAAAATTATGCATTAAACCCAGATCTGTGACTGGGTGAAGGTTTGCATTGTCCAGCATCTGTTTTTGTAGATTCAAGCTAGCCTGGCTGTTGAGGGTTAATACCCCGAAACTGGTCCCAGGATGCTTGTTCCAGTCTAGGGAGGACCTAGCCTGGCAGTTCGGGCGGGACTGTTCCCATGAGGAGCAGGGTCAAGACTGATTTGCATATGGCTGGGTCCAAACTCGGGGGGTGGTGCGAGCAAAAAAAACAATGCATTAAACCCAGATCCGTGACATGGGGTGAATGTTTGCATTGTTCAGCCTTCTGTCCAACATCTGTTCTTTTTAATTTTTTCACAAAGATGTTGTGGCAAAAATCTCATCCTTCCAAGTAACGGAACAGATTGTAAAGGCTAGGAGATCTCAGAAACACATACTATGCAGAGAAAGCAAAGTGATGAATAATATCAGTGCAAGGAGCTAAAGAAAATTCTAAGCATTCAAGAAAAAGACAACAACAAGCATGAACAGTAATACTAAAAACAACTTGGAGACCATAGAAGGGTAGTCAACTACTATTCAAAACATAGGAAAATGTGAGGAGGACACTGAAGGTCTATATCCTTATGGAAAAAAGTTAGCAGGGTTGCCTATCGAAGAGCGCTTGCAGTGTGGGGCTCTCATATGTACTAAACTTGAAAGAAATGTGAAAATAACATAATGAGAACTGGAGGCCAAATGTGGCTATAAAAACAGACAACTGCAGCGAAACGGATAAAAGAATGAAGCCGAGAAATGGGTAGGACATATCCCCTCACTGCTTTTGCTCACAGTGTACCTAGAACCGGATTGTGGTCTACAGGGAGGTTTAGAACAACTCTTATTATGCCTTACACAGGGGGCGTGGCTCCGGAGTCAGGGAAGATGGCTGCTCTGGCCGGAGCTCCGGAACGACGTGAGGAGCCGAATCTCCTCCAGGCGTCTTTTCTGTTTCCCCGGACCTCACAAACGCTGGCAGGACGTGTCGAAGCTCAACGCTATGAACTGAGCCCCATTTCGGTGTCTAAGGTGAGTGCTTTTGCCGTTTTTTTACTGCGTTCTCAGTTGCGCTCGCCATTTGCTCTCACTGAGGAGCTGCCAGGACCGTTCCCTTCACAATTTAAGTCTCTGAATGTTCTCCTTGTGTTGCCTACACTATTTCTGATGCCTTTATGGATCCTTTTCTAATCTGCTCACTTCATTCGGGAAATTCTTTTAATAATGCTTTTTTAATTAAATAATTCCTCCTCATTTCTACTTTAGTACATACTTTTGACGAAATTAAAGGCAATTTTATTTTTTCTTCGACTTTTTTGAATAAAGGGGAATTACTATGTCCACCTCACTGATTTCCCATAGGTACTGCAATTAACAGTATGTTGTGTCATGGCAAAAGCACGTTCGTCTCGCAACAGCACTAATCCTATGGACAGAACTTCAGTGGGTGGTTATAACCCCTTTAGTGTTTTACAAGAAAATACAGATGATATTGAACTGCTGTTTCAACCAAACGTATCAAAAAAGACCCAGCATCACCAACTAACTATAAAGCGTCCCTGACTATGGACTTAGTTCTTCAAAAAATTCGAGCTCTCAAACCTCATATGGAGGAAACAAATAACCTTCTCCAAAATCTTGAAGACAAATGATCCCAAATGGACAACAAACTTTTCATCTGGCACAACGTGCTGACACTGTCCCAACTGTAACCAACCAGATCCCTCCTCTGCAATTGGAGATTTCACACCTAAAACAAGAGGCTGAAAATTTGGAAAATCACAATAGGCGTAAGAACTTACGCATTTATGGTCTTGTGGAAGGAATTGAAGGTCCAGATCCTCTCTCCTTTTTTCAAACATTTCTTCCAACTCTTTTGGATCTTCCTGACTCTCCAAAACTAAACATCCAAAGAGCACATCGATTTGGTCAAATTCCATAATCGGCATCTTCCAGCGCTAAACCAAGGGGCGTTATTCTATATTTTTTAGAATGCACAGACTTACTTAAAGTCCTCCATGCAGCCAAAAGTTAACGGAAAATATCTTGGCAAAGAACCAATCTCTTTTTTGCTTAAGACTATGCAAAAGCAACTGCTGACCGACGGAAGAAGTTCTTGGACATGAGACCAGCTCTCCGTAACCTGAATGCTAGATACGGCTTGTTTCACCCTTGTCTTATGAAAGTGACTTTCAACAATAAAACCACTACATATGAGGATCCGTCTCATCTGCAACATTTCTTAGACACTTGCAAAGATGAAAACATGGAAATTCCTCGCACATCGATGTTTTGAGGATTTGTTTTGCTATTTCATTGCTCTGTTATGAATATGTATTTCATGTCTCTTGATCTACGTTATGTATTTATTGCATTACCTGTAATCATTTTTTTCTTTTCTTTTATTAGGTGCAGTTCAATGTGGTCCTTGATCATGTGATCCCATCTTTTTCGCCTGGATAATGTCTCCCTTTTCTGTTTCGTCTTAGAGTTTTCCTGCTTGAGCACACTGGTTTCCTTATGTGGTTCCACCATTCCCATGTTTCCGTGTATTTTTGTGGTATGTTCTTTTATTATTTTTTCATTTCTCTTTCGCCTGCATTTATCTCATTTGTATTCCCTATACTCTTTTATGTACTTGTTTCATCCTTTTCTTTCTCTTTTTCTCCCTAATTTCCCGTTTTACCTCAATCACTGGTCTTTCTTCTATCTCTTTAACTCACTTAATCTCTTATCTTATTTTCACTTCTTTTCCTACCTCATAGTTTTCTTTTTCTATATTTACCATTTCTCTATGACAGTTCTTCAAATTAATAATGTGACATATGATGTAATATTATACCTACATACATATAAATGTTCTTAGCAAAGTTTCAGTTTTTATATATATATATATTAATATGTCGTTAAACATCATATCTTGGGATGTTAAAGGTTTGGGTTCTCCCACTAAACGTCAGCGAGTTTTATCACACATTGCAGGGTTAAAAGGAGATATTGCTTTGCTTCAAGAAATTCATGTAACAGATACTGAGATAACCAAATTACGACGTCATTGGGTAGGCCATGTTTTTGCATCACCAGTTTCAGGGAAGCATAATGGTGTTGCTATTCTCTTCAATAAACATTTGGATGTCCAACTCATAAGTCAAGATAATGATTCTGAGGGTAGATGGGTTGCAGTGTCTTTACTGATTAACAACATTTCTTTAACCATTTTTAATATATACGCTTCCACTAACCAAGATAAAATTTTCTGGACCCAAATCCTTTCCTCTTTGATGCAATATACTGACGAATATTTAATTTTGGGTGGTTATTGTAACATGATTATGGATCCTTCTATAGATAGAATGTCTACTTCTAGATTCTCACCTTCTTCCATGCACACTCAATTTACCGCCATTATCTTTCAAAGGTCTTTTGTAGATTCCTGGAGACTTTGCCGTCCTATGTTACAGGAATACACTTATTATTAACCTGCACATTCCTCTCAATCCCGGATAGATTATCTCTTTATTTCCAAAGCCCTAACCCAACACATTTTCCAATCTGATATAGGCTCTATTTTAATCTCCGATCATGCCCCGTTTCTTTAAGTTTGGATTAGCTCCCTCCCACCAAAGGCACTAGGTGATGGAGATTCAAAAATTCTCTTCTATTAGATTCTAAATTTACATCAGCCTTTCTTGATTTTGCAACTATATTTTTTACAGAAAATGAACCCCCTCAGTCATCCCCTCAACTTATTTGAGATACCTTTAAAGCTGACTCTAGAGACTTCATTATTTCGTTTGTAGCACAAAAACGACGGGCATCCTCTCACTCCATACAGTTACAATTCAATTTCAGAAAGCTTTATTCGACAGCATGTCATAAAAGCAAAATTATACTTCCTCTTACAATCATTAGACATAATCATTATAAATACTAACCAAAGTAAAAATACAATGTTAAAAAGTTATTAAATCTTGAGGCTGTCATTTACAAGTTAAAAAACAAATGTTCTAAAAAGATGTTTTAAAAAAAAAAATTTGATGTATACAAAAACATGACCAATCATCTTATTGAGAGTTTATAAAAAATCATTGGCTAGAATCTAAGGATTTTAAAGTGCGGGTGCGAATGATCCAGGCCCACCTTAAGAATTTGGCAACAGCAATCGCTAGGCAAGGTGAACAGTCAGTCTCCAATATCCGTAGCGCCTCAATGTATCTCCGGGTGCCCATGTTAATACATATTGGTTTTAGCCACTTGGAAACTGCCTATGGCCACCTGGTAATACAGAGAAGCTCTGCTGGACTGTAGAGCCTAGCGTGCTCATAAGGAGCATTATAGCATATTTTAAAACCCCGTTTTTGCCTATTGAGTTGGAACTGTTTTATTTTCACATTGTACATTGGTTTTAAAATTCATCAGCCACTTGCCGCATACCTGCACTTAAAATCTGTGAAAGCACCGCGTTTGGAGCGGATCCCTTTCCCCTCGAATTTGCACTACACCGCCAGAACGGCGGACATCTTGTGTGAGGGCTAAGGAGGAGAGCGGTCTAGTCGTCACAAGGACGCTAGACCGGTACTTAAGGCAGCCATGCTGACGCGCAGCGGGCACGCGCGGCGGGCTCGCCGGAGCATCGCCGGAGTCACGCCAGAGTCCAGCCCGTCTGCGCCCGTCTGCGCACGGACGGGCTCGGGGGCAGGGATCTCTGGCCAACGGCGCACCTTCACCTCGGAGGAGTTGCGTAATCTGGATAATGGGGAGGTACGTTTGGATCATGTAACCCTGGCGAAACTCTGGAAGCATGCGATATCTCTCCCCCATGATGCGATCCCCTCAGGGTTGCACTCCTCATTGAAAATAGCCAGCCTAAACACCCGCTCGCTCCACTGTCATCATGTGGAAGTCTATAATTTGTTGCAGGACAACGAGATAGACATATTGACCCTATCAGAGACTTGGATGGGCGATAATTCGATGCCGGATATCCTTGCCGCTCTCCCCAGCGGTTATGATGCTATATGGCACAACCGCCCAGGAAATTTACGGGGAGGAGGGGTAGCGGTCCTTTTTAAAAAGGCTCTGCTAGTGGAAAAACTACTGGCAGAAACAGTCGATCTAGCTGACTTGCTTGGGGTAAAAGTTACTGTGAATAACACATGCTGGGTGGTGCTAGCTGTTTACCGCCCACCCAATGCAACCCCACTGTTCTAGGACTCCTTTGGCCCCATTATGTCGGACTTATGTACCTGTTACTACGATTTTTGTGTAACAGGTGATTTTAACCTACATTGGGATGAGTCCCATTGGGACCTGCCTACGCGCCAATTGGATACCATGATGCCAGCCCTAAGTTTCAAACAACTTGTGGAGGCTCCCACACACAACAAAGGTCATGTCCTCGACCTTGTGTGGACCACAGATCCAAATGTGGCCCTTAAAGATGTTGCCCCATGCATATGGTCTGACCATTACCTAATATCCTGTGAGGTACACATCAACGGCCCTATAAATAACCTACCACCGGAAGTCAGGAGTATCCGTAAATGGGCAGAGGTTGATTTGCTAACCCTGGCCAAGGTGCTCCTGCCAACGGATCGGTCTCTGAGCCCAGGCCGCAGCTTGGACCAGGACTACGCGGATTTAACGCAGAGCTTGACTCAAGCCATAGACCAGCTAGCTCCTATGAGAACGAAGCTAATAAAAGGACCTGGTAAAGGGGCCCCATGGTTCACGCCATCACTTAGGGACCATAAAAGGAAACTTAGAGCATTGGAAAGAGGATGGAGGTAAACCAAACTGGACTCAGCTAGGAGCCTCTACCGAAACTCTCTTAATCAATACAAAAAGTCTATTACCCTAGCCAAAGCTGAGTATTATGAGTCACGCCTAGGTAAGGCAGTCAATGTACAGAAAGAGACGTTTAAGATCTTGTCGGAGCTGAGTAAAAAATCTGAAAGCTCTCAGCCACCCATAAACTGCAATGCCTTCCAGGGATATTTTTGGGAGAAATTAAGATCTATTATCCAGGACATAAAAAGTGGCATGGCAAAGGGGATGGCCTTGCCCAAAGTCCCTCATAAACCAGTTGACTGCTCCATCGCACGGTTTCCAGAGATTGATACACTGAGCCTGGAACAATTGATGGGTAAAATCAAATCTGGATCTCCAGCAGACCCGTGTCCTCCCAGGGTCTTTCAGGTAGCTCGCCCCTTATTGGAGGAACGTATCATCTCCCTTCTTAATAGATCTTTGGAGACGGGGTATATACCAGCTGAGCTTAAGGAAGCACGGGTGAGACCCCTACTGAAGAAACCTGGCGCAGACCCCGCTGTGCTGAAGAACTATAGGCCTATTTCTCAACTGCCATTTCTTTCAAAAATACTGGAACAACATATATTAAAATCCTTGTCCAGGTATTTGGAGGGTCACCACCTGCTTCATGAACGACAGGCAGGGTTTCAAGCCCATCACAGCACCGAGTTGGTGATGCTCTCGGTGCTGGATGAATTGAGAGGCTTAGCTGACGGTAAGAAACCGAGCGCCCTGATTTTATTAGACCTTTCAGCGGCGTTCGATACCGTCAGCCATGCCCTGCTCCTGGAGAGACTGAGTGACTTCGGGATTAAAGGCCTGGCGCTCAGGTGGTTGCAATCCTTCCTTTTAGGAAGGGCCCAAAGGATACAACTTGGGGATGAAATCTCTGAGGTGGGGACTCTAGAATGTGGGGTGCCTCAGGGCTCGGCCCTGTCCCCACTGCTATTCAATCTCTACCTGCAACCCCTGATTGCTTCCCTGGCATGCATGGGCTGTACAGTATTTAATTATGCGGACGACACACAGCTGTTGCTGAGTGTCGATAACACCAACGCCGCACAACTCCACGCCCAGAACATCTTGAGGTACACTGTTCAATGGATGACGGAAAATCTTGTGAAAATTAACCCAGATAAGACCGAGGTACTGGTGATTCCATCTGCCACCTCACCATGGTGTGACCTCTATTGGCCTGCGGAGTTAGGTCCGGCTCCAAAACCCAGCCTGAATGTAAAGAGCCTGGGGATCAAGCTGGACTGTGATCTATCTATGGTTAGTCAGATCTCTTCCGTGGTGGGAAGCTGCACTAACATCATTCGACAGCTACGGAAGCTAGCCCCCGTTCTCTCCCAATCGATGATGCGCTCCATCGTTGCGGCCACGGTGATCTCGAGGCTGGATTACGGGAATGCCCTCTATCTTGGCCTGCCGAAAACTTTAACAAACAGGCTACAGGTCGGCATGAATGATGCTGCACGTCTCATCTTCAGGCTACCAAGACGATCTAAAGCATCCCCACTGTTAAAGAGCCTGCACTGGCTCCCTATCAAAGAGCGTGTGTTTAGTAACTTGGGTCCAGACTGAAGGTAGCTTTTATGTAGATTTATTAGGATAAGTTACAAACCATTACAAATAGGATGAAAGCCCCACCAGGAGCGTCTGGCTAGATGCTCAGCCCTAGACCAACTGTGCTGAATCCAATCATAACATTCTAAATGACATCATATTTACTGAATTCTACTGGTGGAGTCAAGGAAGAGATGTGAGCATACTTACTAAGATATTACAGTGTGGAATTTAAGAACCTGTGCACAGCTCATAAGGCAATATATGGTCTGGCACCTGCCTACATTAAAGATCGTCTGGTGGTGTACAGCCCAATGAGAACTCTTAGATCTTCAGACTCTCAGTTACTGGTCTGTCCTCGGTACAGACTTGTGACCAAGGGAGGGAGAGCCTTCTCTGTGCTAGTTCCTCAGTTATGGAACACACTACCTGAGACGCTGCGCAGGGAAGGAAATCTCCTACGGTTTAGAAAGGTGCTAAAAACACTGCTGTTTAGAAGATCTATGAGTGTGATATAGGATAGCGGACGCCTTTTTGTGATTACCAAGTTGTTGTTTTACCATCGATTTCCGAGCGCCTAGAGACCTGCAGGTGAATAGGCGCGATACAAATCACAAATAACAATAACAATAACAATAACTTGCTACGAGGGCATGTATAGAGGGGACATACAAACAGCATATGGGATACATTCTCGATCAAATTTTTACAATTATGGCATTTGTCATCCCAATTTGCCGACCACTTATAACTGAAGGCTTTTACAGGTAGGGTTCCAGTTCTAAACTGGAAAAACAGCTTTCGGTCAAGCGGACTCTCTATAATATCCCAGTAAGCTTCACAGAGTGGGCGAGATTTAAAATCAAGGAACCGTCCTGTTAAATTAGTGTTTATACAGGTACTATGGGTGGATATCCAAATCATTTCCCAATACATTTTTTTCAGAGTTGTTTTTGACGGGAAGCTTGGGACGTCTGCATCTACCCATAGATGATCAAGCTCCAACTTTGTTAATAAGCCCCTTATCTCTTTAAGCCATTGGATATAGTGAAAACGTTCAGCCCGATAATATCCTTTAGTGCAAGGGCGTAATGTGCTAGTTCTGGAGTTGTCCAGATACGCCTCCAGTACAATAGTGGCGTAACCGTGCTATATCCTCAACTTTTTTCCTGCCGAGATCGTATAAAAGCGGAATGGTAGGAGTACTTTGGGGTACCCCAACTAAACAACGTAGGAATTTATTCTCTGCCGTTGTCAGTTGGGTTAGATTATTGAATCCCCAAAGTTCAGAACCATACAAAGAGGCACTTATGACCTTCATATTATAAATCTCTAGGGCAGGTGTAATTGGCTTTGTAAAGGAAGCTTTATGCTTTGTGGCTAAGGCACCCGCTAGCTGATGGAATTTTAAAACAGCCATGTCAATATGGCTTTTCCAGCCCATATTGCTCTGGAGAGATATTCCCAAATACGTGAATGCCTCTACCTGTTCTAGTGGAGTTCCATTGAAATTAATTGTACCTTTGAAGGTTTTCCGCTGACTCAGGGACATGAACTTGGTTTTCGAGGTGTTTATCTCAAGTCCACGCAGTTGACAAAATTCTCCGAACGCGTTCACAGCCTTCTGGAGCCCACTCGGGGTCCGGGAAACTATCAACGTATCGTCCGCGAACATGAGGACAGGCACGCGGGCCCCAGCCAAAATCGGGGCGTCAGTGGGGGAACGGTTAAGATGGTCCACAATACCGTTGATGTATAATGAAAACAGCGTGGGCGCCAATACACACCCCTGCTGAACACCACGCTCGACAGGAAATGAGTCGGTCACCTCACCCTGCATCCCCCATCTGATTCTGGTGTAGTTGTTCTCATGCAGGCGGACGAGAAGGGTCAATAGTTCCGGAGATATCCCTGACACAACGAGAACCCTCCAAAGTTTGGAACGGGGGGGCTAAATCGAAAGCCGATTTTAGGTCTACGAAGACCGCATAAAGGGTCCCCTTGGTCAGGGCCACGTTCCTCCAGTAGAGTGCAATGAAATAAAAAACTTGGTCAACTGAACTAGTACATGACCGAAAGCCGGCTTGGTATGGGGACAAAATATTGTGTTCTTCTATCCATTGTTGCAGTTTATTTTGTACTAAACGACCCATACGTTTTTGGGCTGAGTCTATAAGACTGATGGGTCTATAGTTACTGGGTAGAGATTTGTCACCCTTTTTAAAGACCAGTATTAACTCGGCGCCTTTCCATGAGGGTGGGATTGCGCACCCCTAGCCACCGAGTTAGCTAGACACTCAAAATACCTACACCAAGATGATCTATCACTTAAAAACACATCAGCAGGAATGCCATCCATACCTGGGGCTCTTCCCCCCAGTCACGCAATCTAGCGCTATGCTAACGTCCTTGGTTGTAAAAAGCTGATTCTGGTAAAAAATAGTTGGGGGAAGTGGGCAGTCTTCTTCAGTAGAGTTTCGTACATATTGTGGTCTGAAGAAATCTACCCACTCTTGTTTGGCAACGTTATTTTGGGGGACCTCAGCTACACCTCCTCTGTCCCATTTCACAATGGCCCAAAATTGTTTTGAATCCCTTGCTCCACAGGCCAGTTTCAAGTCACGCCATTGATCCTCATCCCACTGTTTCTTAGCTGCCTTCTGGGCGAGCCTATAGATCCCCCTTGCCTTCCTTACTTCTATGGGGTTCTTGCTCCTTATTTCTATACACAGATTTTGGCGGGCTACTTTACATGCGTTGTTGTACCACCTCTCCTTCGGTAGTTTATTATTTCCCTTATCTGGTTTTATAGTTTTCCTAAAAAATAATTGAAGTTTTGCGAATAAGTGGTTATGTGCCTCAAACATTATTTGGGGAAAGTCTAACTTGTTAATGTGAGTATTTAAATTAGCCACTTCTTCAATAACCATGTTTTTAAGGGCCACCAGTTTCTCAGGCTTCTCTGTGAATCTACCCCATTTAATGTGACGCATATTATTGGAAGCGACTATGTCCAAGGTGACCTTCCCACACCCCGGATTCAATTCTTTAGTACCCATCTGTGCTTGGTAATCCATGCAGAGTGGATTGTGGTCGCTTTCCATCCTAGTTTTAACAGTCATGTCTATCAGACTGTACCACCTCCTTATATCCACCAGAATGTAATCTATGCGACTGGAATACCTACCATTGTCAAAGGTATTTTTTCCCATGCGATCAGACGGGGTGCGACCATTTGCTGCTCTAAGCCCTCTAACTAAACATAGGGCCTTCAGCTGTATTGCTACAGCTGACCATCTTTTTACAGCAGGTAATTCGAGCTGGGGGACACCCCATTTACTGTCCTCCTCTACAGCGAGAAACTGATCCTCTTGGCCAAGGGGTTCAAAAGAGGTGTTAAAATCTCCACCTACTATGATAGACACCTGTGTTGGAAGTACCTCAAGCTGCTGGTCAAGAGCTGAGATTACCTCAGATGTTTGGCTCCCTCCTGTCCCCCTCGCATAAATGTTGAATATGGCCACCTTTTGATCGTTTTCCCATGTGATATTAACTGACAGGATATCATTCGACGGGGGACTAATTTGGTGTACCTTACAACATAGGGCTTGTCGGACCCAAATGATCAAGCCCCCAGCTGGCCGACCTTTAGATTTTTTAGTTGCTAACGCATGGAAATTGAGGAACCCCACACGATAAACTGGAGCCATAGACCAGGTTTCTTGAAAAAGGATGACGTCGTGCTGGTCAACAATACTACACCATTCAGGGGAATATATTTTATTATCAATACCAGCCAGGTTCCAAGAAAGAAAAGCCACCCCTGACAGAGTACTCGACGGATCCCGCGGGTTTTCAGCTGCTAAACTCGCGCCCTCAATCACTAGTTGATGTTCGGTGATTGTAGGCACGAGGCAGCTGTTCTCTAGGGAGGCCCCATCTGTTTCGGGGCAGTCATGTTCCTCAACTGGGTCCGAACAGGTTAATTGGCCAAGGTTCCTGCTCTCTATGCGCTGCCCAGTGGAGTGGGATCTTTCCTTTGAGGTTGTATGTGGTATAGGGACCGTGTTAATTTGTAGCTCACTCCTATCCTTGGGACCGTGCTTTCTGCAATCTCTGTTGCCACCATGATTCTAGATCTAACGGTCCTCAAGAGTCAAACCGATTTTCCAATGTTCTCAACACAGGGGCACGTTTCGACCGTGATCTACTATGGTTCACTACACTCCATCTTCTACTGTAGAAGAAATCAAGGGTTAATGGGATCATATCAGAATCCCTATGTTGCGGGGAGGGAACAAGTTTGCCAATATATTTGGAAGTACCTCAGGACTAGAAAAATTCAAGGCTATACAGTTAACCCTTGAATTTTTTTGGGTAATCCCCAAGCCATGCTACCCTTCTAGCCATAATAATTTCCCCTGCCAACTGCTGTTTTCCTCATGGTGATATTTTCATGTTTTTCGTCAGCCAGTGGAGTGCTTTATCAATTAAAGAAGTTGTTTAGACTGCACTTTCCTGCATGTATGCTCTGACTGGTCTAGGCTTAGGAGTCGGTCGATTATGTTCCCTAGTATCCAATGATAAATCTAAATCAATTGTAGGCGCAGTGTTTAACTCAGGGGAATCACTAGCAGATAAATCAGGATTCACAATAACGCTGCTATCTTCCTGTGCCGTTAATTCAGGTGAGGGTTGCGCATTAGGCAGAGTGAGGAATGTAGGAGATATAGGGGAACAACTTAACCCTAATGACTGCCGTCTCTCACTGTTGATTTTGCTCACTACCTTCACCAGATAATTGTCTAAGGTATTTAGCACTAGGGAACCCTTTTGATTAGACATGGCCGGGATAATAATAAGGATAGTGCAGTTAAGAATAAGCGTTACCTCAGTACACAAGATAGAACACAGTACCTTATACAGATACTTAAAAGGTATTTAGATTTAAGTCTCACTGTTTAAGAGTCACGTAGGTCCTCCACAAAAGGATCAGAGTCCCTGCCCCAGCCAAGTCGCGACCTGTCCCGGACTGTCACAGACTGTCCGCCCTTAGTCCGGGCTTCGTCCGGGGCGTCCCGCGGGCGTCCTCGCGGGACGAGGAAGTGGACGTTGCTTTATGCGCCGCCTGGCGCTGCTTGATGAAGGGGGCGGCGTTCTGGTGTCAAGGCTACTGGGGGATGTAGTCCCTGACCGGCGGAGCCAAGCCCGGCCAGTCAGGAAGTGCAGGACGGTGTTCTCGGCGGAGCTGAGCCCGGCCGCCTCACGAAAGCTGGAAACTCCTGGGGCGCCTCAGCGGAGCGGGATATGCACGGACGGCGTGGAAACCCTTCCAATGACTGCCACAAAGTCCTCTGCAGTGGACGTTGCTTTATGCGCCGCCTGGCGCTGCTTGATGAAGGGGACGGCGTTCTGGTGTCAAGGCTACTGGGGGTGTAGTCCCTGACCGGCGGAGCCAAGCCCGGCCAGTCAGGAAGTGCAGGACGGTGTTCTCGGCGGAGCTGAGCCCGGCCGCCTCACGAAAGCTGGAAACTCCTGGGGCGCCTCAGCGGAGCTGGATATGCTCGGCCGGCGTGGAAACCCTTCCAATGACTACCACAAAGTCCTCTGCAGTGGACGTTGCTTTATGCACCGCCTGGCGCTGCTTGATGAAGGGGGCGGCGTCCTGGTGTCAAGGCTACTGGGGGATGTAGTCCCTGACCGGCGGAGCCAAGCCCGGCCAGTCAGGAAGTGCAGGACGGTGTTCTCGGCGGAGCTGAGCCCGGCCGCCTCACGAAAGCTGGAAACTCCTGGGGCGCCTCAGCGGAACGGGATATGCTCGGCCTGCGTGGAAACCCTTCCAATGACTGCCATACAGTTACTTAATACACAAGTTAAAAAATTGGAGCACTATTATCACTTAACAAAAAGCCATTCTGATCTGAATGAACTTATTAAAGCCAAACACTTTTTTAATATACTGTCTACCGAATCTGCAAATCTATACTTACTTAAATCTAGTGCTAAATACTATAGCGCGCAAAATAAGTCTGGCAACCTTCTTGTCAATTATCTCAAGATTGAAAAGGAATGCATTAAAATTGAATCTATCGTAACTTCATCTAATAATACAGTCCATAAAGATGAAGATATGCTATTAGAATTGACTAACTTCTACCAAAAACTTTATACACCTGAATACCCCCCTCAACCGTCTTGCATTTCACAATATTTATCTTCCATTCCTCCACCCTCCTCTCCAGATGTAGAAGTTGATTTACAAACTAAAGACGTTCTTAAAGCCATTCAATCTCTTAAAAAAGGAAAAGCTCCTGGGCCTGATGGCTTTTCAATAGAGTTTTACACACATTTTTCTAGCCTCCTCATTCCCAAATGACATCAATTATTTGTATTTTTTATAGCATCCCAGAAATCTCTGAGGGCTCTTATCAAGAAGTTTTGATCTATCTTCTCCCTACGGAAAATAGAGATCATACATTGTGTAAGAACTATAGACCCATTTCTTTAATTTAGAATTAATTCTTTCTCTCCGTTTAGATAACATTTTACCAAAATTAACTGGAAAAGAACAATGCGGTTTTATTAAGGGCCGTGACTTATCTGATAATACTCGACTCTTTTTCAACGTTCTTAGTAGATCCCAATCTCATAGACAATCAATGGCAACTGCTGCATTAGACGCTGAAAAAGCATTTGGCAGGGTTAATTGGCAGTTTATCTTTTCAACACTTGTTTGGTTTGGTTTTGGCCCCAAATTTCTTTCTTATGTCTCATTACTCTATTCTTTTCCTAGGTCCTTTATTCTAGCTAATGGCCTTTTATCTTCCTCTTTTTCTCTCTACAGAGGAGTCCGACAAGGTAGCCCACTTTCTCCACTTTTATTTAAATTTGCTTGAATAATGATATCACAGGTTTTCCATGTGGCGATAAGAATCTAAAACTCTCGCAATATGCAGATGACGTCTTCTTATTTATTTCCAACCCTCAAACCTCCTTACTGACTTTTCTATCAGAAGTCTCAGATTTTCCTTTAGTTTCAGGATACAAACTCAATGTTGATAAATGTGAAATTCTCCCCTTAAACAAGCATTGTTTTCATGCTGATTTCTTGACTTCCTCTTTTCACTGGAGCCCAACTAAGATCAAATACTTAGGCTTATGGTTCACACCTTCTATTAGAAATACTGTAGCATTAAATAAAAAAAATTACAATTAACTTTAACTAATTCCACGACACGCTGGCATCCCTTATTTTTATCTTGGTGGTGTAGATTACTCTATAAAAATGATGCTAGTCCCAATAATTTTATTTTTCTTATGTAATCTTCCAATCAATATCCCAAAATCCTGTTATAAAATATCTACCATATTCCATCAATTTTTTTATGGCAAAACAAAAAAGCTAGGATGTCTTTTTCCAAACTTAAACAAACTAAACATATGGGTGGAGTCAACTTTCCTGATTTCTCTTTGTATCATACTTCATTTTTTCTTAAACATTCTTCTTCTCTGATATCAGAGAATATGACTGTCTCTAATTCCCAACCTTTGTGGGTAGAAATTGAAACCTCCTCCTTTCACCCTTTACCTTTGAAGAATTTGTTTCATATCTCATACTCCAGCAAAATGGTGTTCCCCCATTCTTAGGAATTCCTGTAAAGTCTTTTATCCTCTCATATTAGATGGCCTTGATGAGCATCTCGATTTCTACAATCCCCAATTTGGTATAATGAACATATTAAAATTAAAAATAGGACTCTTTTTTGGAAAGATTGGTTAGATCTCGGTCTTAAATGGACTCATCAAATTTTTCATGATGGTACTTGTATTCCCTTTTCCATAATTCAAGCCCGCTTTTCTCTACCTCTCTTCTATGACTCCAAATATATGTCATTGACTACAGCCGCTCAAACTTCCTATGATGCTTTCACATCCCCCTCTACACATACCAAGTCTTCTCCTATCACACTCTCATTTTTACACACCTCCTCTTCTGCATCTCAAATGTATAAGAAATTAAGAGATATCTATTGTAGCAGGGATCCTGTTCTCCTACAGAACTGTGTATAGAGACTTTGAACCTCAGTAAGTTAGGGTGTGCCAAAACTCACCTTAGTACCCAAAATCCCCTTACCTGGCTAGCTACAGTGTCTCATTGGTCATTACAAACTCCCAATACTAAGACAAACCAGAACATGGACTTAGATTACCTCAGGTAACGTGGAACACATGAACACTCTTTCATTATACAATCATTTCAATTCAAAACAAGGAGTAAATGAGGACGCAAGCATATTTGAAATGTTTATTTACTAATGCAGGGTTCACAAAAGCAGTATCTTAGATAATACCAGCAAACATAGTATAAGAAGCAAAGCAATCAGCATAGTTACTAGTCCATAGAATGCGAAAGGTGACAACATGCTAAAATGCTGAAATGAATCGGGTTTAACAGCACCTAATTCTCACCCTCCCTAACGAGCATATTATATTATATCTAAGAAGGTCTCATTGGGTTTTAGCAAGGCGGCCCCATACCGCAAGATCCTAGTGGTAAGGGATCACATCATCTTCAACCAGCTCTCTGCATGCGAAGCACCATCAAGTGTGTGTGTGGGTGCGCTGCATGAAGCAATATAAAACGTGCCTAAAGCCAGAATTTGGCTGCCGCTGCATGTATGTTATGTCTAGGAAGGTGCGAAGATCAGACCTCACAACAACCACTGTGTTGAGTTATCCTTGAAGGCTTCAGCACTCACTGTACAGACACAGTTCACTAAGCAAAGCTGATATCAGAGAAATAACATATTATTCTCGTGTGAATCGAAGCTAAAACAACAGTTTATGTGTCATGTGCAAAAGCAGCAGAAAGGAAAAACGGCGTTTTAACTTCTAATAAGCTCATGCTAACTTAACACAGCATATAGGCAAAGCGTATCTATATGACATCCCCCCATTATCCGAGCACGGATAAGACAAGATAAGGGGCTCATCTTTAAATTGCAGAGTTCAAGAACGAAAGTCAGTTCAAATTTGAGGAAGTGAGAAAAAGAAAATTTGTCACTCAAAAAACCAAAATCTCACCATCTTGACAATTTAAGCAAAGACAATAGGTCTGGGACATGAAAATGTCATTACTATTTCAAAAAAATTCGAAAAAAGTTCAATCTCAGCCCAGGACTGAATATGCAAAATAAGCAGCAACAGCTTCCAAAAGGAAATCACTGTTATCATCCGAAAACAATTCAGCCATCCAATATAATAGCGGGAATGAACATTTATGCTCTTCAATTACTGGAGCCTCTAGCACCATCAGAGGACAACTCGGTGGGTTCTCAATGAAGCTGTGTGCCAAGAAATCTTGCGCCGCTGCAAATGCATTCCAACGACCCAGTACTCCATGCATCGCTGCCAAGGCCATAATCCTTTCGTCAGAACAAAACAACTCGTGAGCAACTAAGGGACTCATGAGATGATTAAAATCCACGTCAGGAGAAACCATCTAGCAGAGACACAAATCCAGGGCCCAATCGAAATCGCAGCTCAGCCAATGAAAGACAGGCTGGACACATGTAAAATAGGAAAATCGAAACGATAATCCATACGCTGCACTTAAGGTGGCGAGTGGCAGCGTGCCATAGTATTCAAGCATCCTGTTGCGAAACAGTGCCAGGCGGGACTGGGCGTCTTGAAACACAGGACGGGCATCCATTTTTAACAAAACAAAATATAACCAGAATGCCTGCGGCCAACGCCAGTAAAACAGGAAACCCACCAAACAGGCTAGAAAAGATTGAATGGAAAAAAGCAGGAATGACTCCAAATATCTTTTCAAATGAAGTCACAAGACCACTGCTAACTAGTTAAAAAAAAATGTGCAAGGCCCGATGTGGAGGACGCGTTAAAGATTGTATGAATCAGTTCACTGAAATGCAATGGTAGGTCAGTATTTAATAAAGCTTGCACCTCTGTGCGGGTGTTGGCTATGTGAAGGACAAATGTTTCACGAGCTGAAGTCAGGGCAACTTCTTTTTGTGACAATAGGGCTCTTATTCTACTCATTCCATTGAACTCTGCCTTCAAGGTTGGAATTCGCGGCCAGATGGAAACATCCGAGTTCCCATGCAGAGGAGGATACAAAACATTTTTACAGCAAACCACAAGTTCAGTGACTGTAACCACATAAGCAATGCCTTTTATTAACCCACAACAATCTTCATTATTTAAAAGTAAATAGCTGCTGTTTGCCAGTAATGTGAAAGTGGGGACGATTGCGGGAACGGGAATACCTTTCAAAACACAGGCTAAATTAGGCTGTTCTTGTTTTTATTTTTTTTGTTTTTTTTTTATACCTCATATTTGCGAGAGAGTAGATAAAAAGGTTATTTGGGAGAATTGACGGTCCTTCCAAGATGTATGCCTTCATTACTCGATGTGTTGTCAAATCCGAGCTTTTATTTGGAACCAGTCAACATACTCCATTATACCTTTATCCATCACAATAATTCCAACGTTCCTGAAGTGAGCTAGCTGTATAGCTACTCGGCAGATTACCGATCTTGCCTGGAAATTATTGTCTCCGCTTTAATCATTGGTAAACAAAAAGAAAAAGAAAAAATAAAAAATAAAAAAGAGAAGAGCAAAAAAGAAAGGAGAAGGAAAAAAAAGGAGCGAGAAGGCGATGATGTGTCTGATGAGTGGAGGAGAAAAAGACAAGGAATCTTGGTCATCAACTAGAGATAATAAAGTTTTCCCATATCTCCCAGAACTGTGATCTTTTAGTACGTTTCCCTTTCCTATCTAGTCTAGATACTTTAATGACAGAATTTAGCCAGTCCTCATGGGACGGAGGTACTGGTTTTACCCAATTTATGCAGATCTCTCTTCGTGCTAATAGTATCAAGACAAAAATTAGGCTTTCTTGAGGTTTACTTAACCTTAGGGCATCTGTTTGAATCCCAAAAATAATTAGAGACGTACTTACAGTTATTGATGTCCCCAATACCGCCGATAAAGTCTTACTAATCTCTTGCCAGTAACATAAGAGAGCCGGGCATCGATGGAACATATGAATGTCATCCGCCTTATTTTCACCACATTTACTGCATGCTTTTACTGCTGCACCTTTAAATTTCGATAGTCTTTTTGGCGTCCAGTACGCTCTATGGATTGAGAGTAGATGATTTATTTTTAAAGCTGCCGATTTCACAGATGCCCAGCATCATTCCGAGGATTTTTTGCAAATCACATTCAAGTCAATATCTTCATTAGGGAATTCTTTTCTCCAAATTTTTTCTGATATTGATACATTTTCATCTCCAGCTTCAATTAGCGCCCAATACCATTTTGACACTTCTTTTCTTATTGTGGATTCCTTGACCACCTCTTCCTCAAAGTTCCCCTTATTTGTTGCTTCTTTTGGTATGGTCTTAGCCCAGCTATTCAGTTGATAATATTTAAATTTCGAGATCTTCCCTTCTGTAATTGTGTGTAGATGTTCCCAAGATATTAAGGTGTTTTCAGATAGAAGTTGTCCCCATTTTTCAAATCCTAGTTGTCTGATTGGTCTTGCTATTACATCTTTTAAACACTCCGGTGTCCCAGGTGAATCCCATATTGGGGCCATATTGCTGTAATATGGGATCTTCACTACATTTCTAATCTGAGTCCACAATTTGACCGCATTATTGAAAATCTTTAGTTTTACTTTCTTGAAAATTTTGGATGGCCAAATTTGAAAAGAAAATAATCTTCACCATTTGTAAGATGTTGGAGGAAGTTTGGGTATATACAGTGTTTATTTAGCAACATCCTGAAATTTTTAAACTGAAAAGCTCTATAATATTCAAACACATCTGGGCTTGCTATGCCGCCTTGTTCCTTTCTTTTTCTAAGTTTGTTCCAAGCAATTCTTATGCTTTTCTCCGACCAAATAAAGCTGGATATTTCTCCTTGTATTTTTTTAAGGGCTGCTTTTTTAAACTCGAACGGAATGGCATTAAACAGATATGTAAATTTAGGGATGATTGTCATTTTGACTGCGTTTGATTTGCCCAGAATATTTAGAGGTAGTCCGGACCAGATTTTAAAAAGTCTTCTCATTTCTTTTACTACAATATTTAAATTTAGTTGTGGTATTTTCTCCAGATCTTTGATTAGCGTAATTCCTAGATATTTTATTTTTTCCTTTGAAAAGACTGGTTTTGAGATGCTGTTCCAACTCATTGCCTCTGTCTTGCTATTATTTATCAAATATCCTGAGACCTTGCCAAAGTTGGTTATTATTTCATTGATGGCCTTTTCTGAGGAGTTGTAATTATCCGTAAACACCATAAGGTCATCTGCATATAGTGCTACTTTCTTTGTCCAATTCCGGTATTTAAATGGTGTTATTTGTCTATGATTTTCTGATCGCACAGGCTAGTGGTTCAATATATATATTGAAGAGCAATGGGGAGAGGGGGCAACCTTGCCTCGTGCCCCTCTGGATAATAATATTATTTGTCAATTTTCCATTCACTATTATTTTTGCTCTGGGGTTCGCATAAATTTCCTTCACCATGTGGCTGAACTTACTCCCTAGATTGTTTTTTTCTATGATGTTGTTTAGGAAGGCCCAATTCACACGGTCAAAGGCTTTCGCCGCATCATATGTTATAACTGTAAGAGGTACTTGTTCCAAAATAGCTACATCAATCGTAGCTAATAGTTCATGTGTGATTTCTTGAATTTGTCTACCTTTTACGAAACCCTTCTGGTCCTGATTAATCAATTTCGGTATTACTTTTGATAGTCTTTTTGGGATTACATTCACAAACAATTTGTAATCACAATTGAGAAGTGATATTGGTCTATAAGACTCACATAGCTTAGGGTTTTTCCCTGGTTTTAGTATTAGACTTATTGTAGCGTCATTCCATGAATCGGGGATCTTTTCACAATCCATGTAGATCTTATTCATGAGCTCTGTCAGGTGAGCAATTAACGGCTCTTTTAGAACTATGTAGAATTCGTTAGGGAGTGCGTCAGGGCCAGCAGCTTTCCCCCTTTTTAGACTATTTATAGCAGTTCTCACTTCCTCTATTGTTATCTCGCTGTTCAAAAATACCACTTCCTCTTCAGTCAATTTTGGCAAAGGTATACCATCTAAATATTTCTTGATATTTTCTTCTGTGGGGTTTATGTCTTCTTTATAGATTGTTGAAAAAAATCTAAAAACTCTTGTCTTATTGAGGCATCATCCGCACACAGTGCTGATTGGTCTTTAGTATGGACACTTGGTATAATATTTCTTGTCTGGTCCGTTTTCAGTTTCCATGCTAACATCTTTCCGCAGCCTTCCCCATATTCATAATTAGCTAATTTACTGTTCTCCCATTTCTCTTGGACAATACTCTCTAAGTAGTCTGTCAGATCCTCTTTTAACTTGCGATTCTTCTCTCTTAGTGTTTCTCTTAGAGCCGAAGGTATCCCATCATCTAATTGTACTTCTATTTCTTTGATTTCTGCTTCTAATTTTTTAATGTCTAATTTTCTTCGCTTGTTTTTGTAGGCTCCCAAACTGAGTAGATTACCTCTAATTACTGCTTTGTATGCATCCCATATTACTCTTTTAGAGGCTCCTATATCATTATCAGTGAAATAATTGATGGTGGATGTTGAAAGTTGATTCACCATATCTTCCACCGTTAGTATCGACCGGTCCAGTGTCCATCTAGTCGGAGTTGGGATTTGTGGTAATAAGAGTTTTAATAGGACTGCTGAATGGTCCGATAAGTGTGCCGGCTGATGCTCAATGCTTTTCACCTTATCCCGAAGCAAGTTATTTATTAGGAAGAAATCTATTCTAGATTTATGCCCTAACTTTTTATTATGAAAAGTATAAGGGTGGGTTTTCTCTCCCTTTTGTTTCCACATGTCATCCAGGTTTAGGTCTTTTATGTATATTCCCAGCCATTCCCTCATCTTTGGTGACTTCATTTGTTTAGAAGGGGGCAGTCTATCTGCTTTCGGATCTAGTATAATATTGTAGTCTCCTCCTACAATTATCGGGACTGAAAAGGACAAAAGTTCTGAGTATAATTTCTTGAGAGGAGCTGAATCATCAATATTTGGACCATAATATCCTGCGATCGCGAATATAGATCCTTCAATCCTGATTTTAGCCACTGCCCATCTACCCTTACTATCTACTACTTCAGACTCCAATTTAGCATTCAGGGATTTTTTAATAATGATTCCTACCCCTTTTACATTACAGTCTTGTGATGTGTGGATACTTGAGCCTACCCATCGTATATTTTTTACCATTTGAAACCATTCTGATTTCACTATATGGGTTTCTTGAAGAATAATAATCTCACTCTCAGCTTCTCTCAGATATTCTAATATTCTTCTTCTTCTTTTAGGAGTTCTGAGTCCATTAACATTCCATGAGAGTATTTTTACCATCTTTTCTACTGCCATTCCGTATTAAAAACAGTCTTGTTTTGAAAATGAGATCGAAAGGACCATTTAGTCCTCATCAAATACCTTTCGTTTACCAATTTTGAGGTTATTTTTTGATTTTTTTTCCCCATTTTGCTCCCCACCCTAGTGCAAATGTATCTTACATAGTTAGTATACAGTATATTAGTATACAGTGTGAGTGTAAATTCCCACCCTGAGGAAGCCTCCCTTTTCTTCATTTAGGTGGTTTTCCCACCCGTCTTCGGGCTCCATTTCGCCAGTTATCTTAGTTTGTTGGGTATTGTTACGCCAGCGTTTTCCCTTTTTTTTTTTTTTTTTTTTTGACTCTTTATTCTAAGAATTTAATTCCATCTTTGTAGTACTGATATATATCTTGAGATCTTACTTGGAGGAAGATGGCGGCCGACTAAGACGCTCGGTCGCGAGCTCCGGTGAAACCAGTGAAGCAAGGCAGCTTCAGCGTTTTCCCCCGAGGGAATCAGGATGGATCACAGTCACAGATAAAATTTAAAACAAGGTACGGATTGTTGCCCCAGTCGGTGAAATATTAGGCTGATGTCTGCCGGCCGATCTCGGCCGATCTCTCTGAGAGGCCGGACTTGAGAGGCAGCGCCTACCTGTTGATCGCGGTGGCAGCGTCCGCGAGTGCGGTGTCTGAGGTTGCTCATGGAGTTCATTCCCGGCTGGTGACCCTCTGCTAGGGGGATTGTGAAAAAAAAGGGAGTACAAAAAAAAAAAACAGCGGCCGCAATTGGCAAAAGGCGTGCATGTTGGAGCGGGGTGAGAGCGGACGGTGTGCGGCGCCGACTGCCGGGCTGTGGGCGAGAGCGCAAGACGCCGCCCGGAGTTGCAAAAAAACTCTCGGCGGAATCTCTTTCTTCTTCCGGGGGAGAGGCAGCAGGGCTGACGGCTCCAGCAAGAACAGAGAGACTGAGACAAGCAATGGGCTGCGCAGTAACCGTCAATCAAGCAAAGGCTCAATCGTGCTGAGTGAACAGAGGCACACAATAAGGAACAGTGAGGAAAATAATCGCCTAGAAAGCTCAAATAAATCCTTAAAGGTGAAACAGACACAAAATAAAACCCAAGATATTTTGACTAATTGGTGCTGGATGAGTGAAAAACGCCTCCAATTGCCTGACACAGTGGGTTTTACCAGAAGCGAAGAGCCATCACAAAACATACTACTGCACACAGCAAAAAGGGAGGAGAAGCAAATAAGTGTGCTGAATGATAAAGTGCCTATTCACAAAGCCCTCACTGTAGCACATTCTTCTGGCTTACCTGGTCTACCTGGTGATTCCAACTCGCAATATTCAGACAAAAGTAAAAACACAGTTGTATACGCAACGAGGTCAAGGAAATTACTGGTAGAGAAAACAGCACCAGTAACATCATTATCTACACAAGATAAAATAGAAGAAGAAGGAATTAAGTCAGTGTATAGTTTAAGGAGCCGAAACTTACTTAAACAAAGCACAATATCAATACAAAAAAAGCCTACATCTCCGAGAAGTACAAAAAAGAAGAACTTACCTCGTTTAGAAGCACTGTCCGAGAGTATAAAAATTAGAGCCTCTAAAGCAAAAATCAAGGGGCAAAAAGTAAAGATAACACCATCTTTAAGATCGTATTTTAAGGTACAACAAGTAATACAGATAAGGAGTAGCCAGTCTGTGGCGGGTGATACTGCCTCTGAATCAGTCTTAAATTCCTGTGAAGGTATAGCTGAAAGCAAAAAGAGGTCTCCGAATTCGACGTGGGAGGACGAGGAGGACGAGGAGGAAGAAGGAAGTAAAGAGGAAAGGATCCTTATAGTAGACGCCTCGGAAGGCGCTACAGAACATCAAGATATAAACTCATTAATCTTGACCCACCCGATACAAAAATTAAACATACTACCATTAATGAGTACTTCAATGGTACAACTGACAGATAACCAGGCAGATCTAGTTATAGCCTCACAAGCCTCAAGCGAGATGATGCAGCAAACCGAGGAAGACAATGAGACAGTCATTCACGAGGAGACATCGGAACAGCAGGTCAAAGACCAGAAAGATATAAGCAAAATGGAATTGGCAATGGAGAGATGCATGGAAAAAATGATGGACAAAATTCTGGGGGAAATGAGAGAGAAATTCTCGACTTCTGAAGGAAATCAAACAAAGATTCAAGAGGTAGTCGAAAACTTAGATCAGAAATTAAACGAATTAGGGGTAAGAGTAACGGCTGTGGAAAATGAACTTGGCTCTTTAACCAAAAAAGTGGTTACAAATCAAAAGGAATTACGACAGTTAAGAGACAGTGAGAGGGCGATTAAAGACAAATTGGAATCCCTGGAGAATCAAGGGAGAAGAAATAATATTAGACTGCTGAACATTCCTGAAAATTTGGAGGGATCAGATATTAAGACGTACGTTATAGCTTTATTAGAGGAATTCTTCCCCTGGGCAAAAGATAGCGACTTAGCTGCGGATATTCAGCGAGTTCACAGGGATCCGTTCAGGAAAAGTAAGGAGAGAAAAGCCCCAAGGAAAATTTTGGTGAATTTTAGATCTTACTCCCTGAAAGAAAAAATTCTAAATGAAGGATTAAAAATCGGAACCTTCAATAAGGATAACTGGTTGTTCCGAGTCAGATCGGATATATGCAAAGCGACACAGGACAGGCAATGGGAACTGGGCCAATATATGCAGGAGCTAAAAAGTTTGGGAGCAAACGTCCAGTTGAAATTCCCTGCGGCTTTGCGAGTAATGTGGAGAAATAAAATGCATAATTTAAGGGAACCAAAAGACGTAGAAAACCTTATTCAACAAATAAAAGATCAAATCGAAGTAGGCTGTTCTTGGTTGCAAGAACCGTGCAACTGGATATGTCTACACATTAATGAGTGATCAGGCATTTCTGTGCACTCTTCACCTTTGAGATAAACCTCCTTCCCTTCTCTAAGGCATCTGTATGTGAAAGGGAGCGACCAGGCTTCATGGAGGTATGAACTACCCAGTGGTTTGTATCTACCAATGGCAACATATTTCATACAATTTGTAAATTTAAATAAAGCAAACGGTAACGTAATTAAACCGTGGATAAGCCACGTTGCAGCCGTGTCCTCTGCCACAGAGAATGGCAAAGACTCCAACTTTTCAATGTGTAACATGGAAAAAGATGCATCTCTCATTGAAAGCAAACGCTGCTTGTCAGTCAAATTAAAAGGGGCAAAGAGAGAGGAGACATTCATGTAATTCCAAGGCACTTTTCCGGCCTTAAGTGTCTGCAGGGTCCATGCAAACTGCATAATGGAACGCAATTGATTTTGACCATGGTATAACACAGACACTATATACAATATTATCCAATGTGTAAATGCGAGAAGAAAGCGTGTTAATGCTATTATCTACAACTGCAAGCACTTTCTCCAAGTTAGCTTGATCAATTGCCCTAAGGCGGGTAGCCGCCTCAATCTGTGATGTTTTACAGATTTCTTTATAAACCGCATATATCCATCTTTTTGATCTACCACTAGCCGGGCCTTTTATAAAATCATTCAAATCAACATCACCCGTCAGTTTAGATAGATGCAGTTTAACTGATGCCAAGGTAGAATGTTGGAGCCAATTCTGACATAATTTGCCTATTGAATAAGTGGTGACAGAATTTTTGTTTAGTTTAGTTTGTATAGCGCAAAAAGCTACCCAACAAAGGGTTTCCCGGCGCTTTGTGATTCAGAGAAGGGAGTTTGGACAGCTGACTTAGATGTTGAACAGCCAGGTTTTAATGGCTTTTCTGAAACTGATATAATTAACCTCAGAGCGCAAAGCCTGTGGCATAGAGTTCCACAGGGAAGGGCCAAGGTAGGCAAAGGATCTGCCTCCCATGCGTGCTAGTCTTATTTTAGGCACAGCAAATTTGTTCGCTGTTGCGGATCTCAGCGTCCTGGAAGGACGGTAGTGTTGTACCAGATTTAGCAGGTATTTAGGGGCTTTATTTGCTGAGATTTTATGCATAAAGCATAGTGATTTGAATTTAATTCTGCTCTCAATTTTCAACCAGTGCAATTCTCGTATGAGTTTGGTAGTAGGTGCATGGATAGGAATTTTACCTAACAATCTTGCAGCAACATGAGAATGGTCATTCTCAAAATGGGGATTGGTCCTGATTTGTTTGAAGCCATCAGCTAAACCCAGAAAACGATGTTGGCACGAATGAGCACCTCTGTGCCACAACAGCCAACCATTAGGGTCCAAACTGGATATGTTAAAGGACGAGTTTTGCAACAGAGTTTGCAATTCCCTAATGAAATTTTTTTGTCAAATTACCCCAACCTGAATATCCTTCTAAATCAGGGATGGAAGGAGTATTCAATTTTTTAAAAGAAGCCAATCCAAAGGATGTTGTTTGAGAAATGGTAGAGTTAAAAAATAACATATGATTTGGGATGAGACATGCATGGTGCAAAGCCTCAGTGCCTTGCACCTGCCAACTTTTAGATCCCCAAATACATTTAAGGTCAATTGTTTCCTTCCACAACTCGTAGCCTCCAACAGCTAGATGGTCTAGGAAGGACTTCGAATACAATAACTTAGTACCGGTAAGTCTAACCTTGGACATGGATTTTTCTGTCATTTTAAAATAAAATGAAGCGGGATTGGACTGATTAAAGTCGGTAAAATAAATGTACTTTTTCAAAAATGTACTTGAACTGCCTTGTAAAGGAGCTGGGCAATGCTCCCACTGTGTATAATTCATAGTATTCCTTCTGGAACTAGTTTTGTGTAAGAAGTGGTTGCCAAAATGTTGAAAGCAAAATAAATCACCATAATTAGCAGAATCTAAATATAAATCTTCAGCATCAAAGGCAGCATAATATTTCAGATCAGAAAACAATGCCACGGCCTGAACATCCCAATCATCAGAACGTATATTTTGTTTCACCACATCCCCCATGTTTACTCTAAGCACATTAGGGACATTAATAACGTCAGTTGGGCCATGGATTTGAAATTTAACAGCATCCCATACAATCCCATCTAGGACAGGCCAAGCAGTGATATTAACAAAAGCCAAGTCTCTCTTCAGTCTGTGGGCAGAATGCAAGGAGGAAAGGGGTGCCAATGTTCCATTGAGATGTCGAATGCATGTTCTCTCTTCCACATAGTGTCCATTGACGAGTCGGAAAAAATAAAACACAAAACCAATTGACATAGAAAGATAAATTGAAAAAAGCACTAGCCAAACATATGTCCAAGGAGGAATTAAAAAATGTTTTTAAATAAACTTGTATATACTGCAATCCGAGAGGGCTTTCCTGAAGTGTGCGAGACAGTGTCAAAGGAAAATCTGGATTCTGTGGCTAAACGTGTTTGTAAATCAAGCATCAATAAGTCAGTTGGGTAAGTGTAATCAATTTCATCAACGTTAGTACCAGGCAAAGTACTTAATAAAGGACTGGAAATTGTAGGCATCACGATGGACACCTCTGGCTCAGGATTAGAAGCAGTGGCCAAAACAGAATTTCTCACAATCGAAGGACAGGAGACTGCCGGTGTCATACTAAGAAGAATCGGCCACTCTGTGTATCTTGACATTGTCAATTGAGATAAACCTGTTTTCCTTACGACCTGGAAGTGGTGGTAAAATGACTATTCTTGTGCCCTTCACACCAAGCACAGGAACCGGAGCTCGATAGGAGGGACCAAATTCTTTCTTGTTCACGATCTTCTCCCGAACCAGTTCTCCAACTTGGGGTAGCCAGCCAACTACCGGGATCTGCAACGCATCATCCGATGTGGAGGGCAAATGTTCCTTTGCAAGATCGTCTCTTGTCTTTTGTAGAGTCTGTAAAACATTGCAATGTTCATCTACGTCAAAAGGAGGTAGCGCTAGCCACCCAGTCTAGACCGTCAAGGTCCGGTACATACATCTTGATACCAAAGAGCATTTCGTATGGGGTCCGCCCACCCAGAGACATTCTAGGGAAATTATTAAGAGCACACTGCACGCCATTGATATGGGCCAGCCAGTTCCTGCCAGTGCCTATAACTCGAGCTGTCAATGATTGCGTTAAGTCACGGTTCATTCGTTCCACTACACTATTACCCTCAGGTTTGTATGGAGACGAAAACTTGACTTGGACCCCCATCGACATCATGGCATCCTTATATGCCTTAGAGGCGAAAGCCGGACCCTGATCCGAATGGAAGGTACCACAGGCAAAAATCCCTACAAAGACGCGCAAATCTCCTATGACAGTCCGTGAATCAGCGCTGCGGTGGGGCCAGACCCAGACAAAGCGTGTGCATGAATCAACTGCGACTAAGATATACTTATATGCAGTATCAGAAGAAAAAGGACTGCAGTGATCTAAATAAACGCTTCCTAGTGGCTTATTAGATATGTACAACTGTGTCTGTGGCGGACGCGCAGCAGTTGAAGGCTTAATCTGCTGGCAGATGTCACATTGAAGGACATAATCGCGTGTCTGTTTGTACAGTCCCCGCCACCAGAAACGCTGTTGTAACTGAGATACAGTGGCCGAAATGCTCGCATGCGCAGACGCAACACCTTCATGTGCGGCTGTGATCAATGTATTCCTGTGGTCCGGGTTGGGAATCAACCTCTCCCCAACTTCAGGAATTTTCACATAAGGAACCTTATCAGGACTTAAGTGGTATGTGTACTTCGAAGGGAACCCCGCAGGATATTTACCTCCCTTCTCAGTGGCAGCAACAGCCGCCAAGATATCATCATCAATATTACTTTTGGACCGTGTAACTGCTGCAACTAAATATGTCGATACTGCAGATTTCGCTGCCTCATCAGCAAGCGAGTTGCCAACAGCGTGTACTCCCACGCGCTGATGACCTAGAGTGTGAATTACAAACACGAGCGGCAACTGCCCTTTAAGCTCAGCCACCCGGACCCAGATCATTTTATGTTTTATTGTGCTACCCTTGGAATCACGAAAGTCATTTTGAATCCAAAAGAACAAGTTTTCATTGTAAGACTGGACACAGTAATAGGAATCACTCACAATAAGTGACGTCACACTAGGATCTGCGTACTCCAATGCAAGCATGAATGAATGAATGAATGAAATGTTTTTTGTCTACGCGCAGCTATGCCCAGTGGGCGTCAAGGCGCCTAACTCAAAAACTAGCTGACCGCAACCAGAACCAGGAGCTCACTGGTAGGCTTTAATGAAGCACCAAGTTTTCAATGCTTTCCTGAAGAGATCAAGTGAAGGCTGTAACTTTATCTCCAGGGGGAGAGCATTCCATAGTTGGGGTGCAAGAATGGAGAAGGCTTTGCTCCCCCATCTCGCCATCCTGGCGCGTGGGACTACCAGTTGGTTAAGCTCGAGAGAACGGAGACATCTATTTGGGACATACCTGGATAGCAAAGATCCCAAAGCATCATTCGGGCCTGCCCTCAAGGCACTGTAAGTAAGGCAGAGAAGTTTAAACGAAACTCTGGAAGGGATAGGCAACCAATGGAGATTCTTCCTTGCCAGGGTCGAAGAGGACCGCCACGGGAGAGCCAAAACAAAACGCGCCGCGGCGTTTTGTACTACCTGCAGGCGTTGTAAGAGACCCTTGTTGGCCCCGGCATAGAGTGAGTTACAATAATCAAGCCTTGAGCCAACAAGGGCAATCACAACCTGTTTACGTGCCTGTGGGGAAAGATAGTGAGCAATTCTTTTCAAAATCCTAATGACCCCCCAGCAGGTGGCCACTGTCCTATTTACCTGAAACTCCATGGAAAGCCGGGTGTCAAAAATGACGCCTAGGTTCCTAGCAGATTGTGTGGGTGTGGTCTAGCGATGAAGGCCACCACTCACCTGACCACATACCCTGGTCTTTGCCGAAGACCAGGACCTCCGTTTTGTCACCGTTCAACTTTAATGAGTTGAGAACCATCCAGTCTGCAACAAGTTGCATACAGGCCTTAAAGCTGGACGCGGTGACATTCACAGAGTGGGTCAGGGACACCATAATCTGCGTGTCGTCGGCATACGACACTACCTCCATCCCCTGAGATCTTACTAGTCTTGCAAGGGGGGCCACGTAGATATTAAACAGGGTCGGACTCAATGCCGACCCCTGTGGCACCCCACATTGCAACGACTTAACAGGGGAGAGGTAATCCCCAAGCATCACTCGCTGCTCACGCTGATGTAAAAAGGAGTTCAGGAGACTCAGAGCCGGTCCTGCTACCCCTGCCTCCCTTAACCTAGATGTTAGAGTACAGGGTATCAAAAGCGGCTGTAAGATCCAGCAGGACTAGCACGGTGGTCTGCCCAAGATCGACTTTCCGACGGATGTTATCTGCGACCTTAGTCAAAGCAGACTCAGTGCTATGCAGCTTTCTAAAACCATGTTGGGACCCATCCAAAAACCCTGAGGCGTCCAAAAAGTTGGAAAGGTGACAATTCAGATGGGCCTCCAACATCTTAGCAGGAGCCGGCAACAGAGAGATAGGCCTAAAGTTCTTCAGTAGACCAGGGTCAAGGGTGGGCTTTTTAAGGAGGGGTTTTACAATGGCCCTCTTCCATGCCACTGGGAAAATACCTTGCTCCAAAGCACCATTCATTATTTCCAACATTGGAGGAAGAATAGTATCCCTACAGTTCTTTAGTATTCTCAAAGGGACCGGGTCCAAAGGAGAAGCAGATTTTGTTTTGTCTAGTAAGAGATTGAGACCCTCCAGGGAGAGCATAGGAAATTGACTCAGGGCTTGGGGAGCAGCCGCATCCCAGGATTCCAGATGTTGAACTCGAGAGAAGTCCTCCTCACTAAGAGAGTTCCTCTGTGATTGAAGAGCCACATAGATGTCATCTATTTTTTTATAGAAGAAATCTGAGATGTTATTACATAGCTCCTGTGAGGCAACCACAGGGTCGGGTAGCTGGAGTGAGCATAAGGAGTCAACGATCTTAAAAAGCTCTTTAGATGACGTGAGAGAACAGGTTAGGTTGGTAAAATAGTCCTGTTTCTCCTTAATTACTCTGTTCTTATAGTCTCGTAGCAGGCCCTTATAGACTTCTCGGTCTTTGGGATCCCAAAGATTTGCGCCAGCATCGTTCCTTCCTTCTGCATTTTTGTCTGAAGAATCTGAGTTCTTCCGTAACCATGGGGCTGTCGGCTTGTGTCGTGCCACATGTTTGAGTGAAGGGGGGGCTAACTCATCAGCTGCTTTAATGATGGAGTCTGCGAGTTCTTGGGCCGTTTCATCCACCATCCGCAGGGATGTAAAATTCGTACTTTGAATAAAAGGGGCCAGTGCCTCATTCGTAAAGTTACTAAAGCTTCTTTTAAGACATTTCTTGTTAGTACCCAGATTACCCTCTAAACAAGAAATATCCAAGGACAGTGGAACAGCTAAATGATCAGACCAAACTATCGGCACAGGTACGCCGACCGTTAATCTAGAATCATTAGAAAATATCCCATCTAGGATGTGGCCAGCCTTATGGGTCGGATGGAGCACTCTTTGGATAAAATCACATGCTTCCAGGGGGTTAACTAGGGAGGATGTGTCCTTAGATGCCAGATCCTCTAGATGGAAATTCGTGTCACCCAGGATGGTAAAGTGAGATCTACCAAAATATGGTTCCAGAATTCTAAAAAGCTCAGGGCAAAAATTAGTTCTGGATCATGGGGGTCTATATAGAAGAATTCCAGTGAAGGAACTCGAGGGGGCATTCCCAATACAAAAGTATAGGGCCTCAAATGGGTCTGAGGAGACCGATAGAGATTTTATAGTGCAGGAGAGTGCGGACCTGAAGAGAATAGCCAGTCCACCACCTCTGCATCGCACTCTATCAAGCCTCTGAAAGGCATATCCTTCTGGAATAGCCAACAGGAGGTCATGACCAGAAGACTCCGAGGCCCAGGTCTCAGTAACAAAGACCCAGTCAGGTTGTCTCGTAGTTACAAAGTCGTGGAAGTCTATATTGTGTTTGATCAGCGACCTCGCATTGATCAGAAAGCCCTGTTTAGATTGAGAAGTGGGCGGGCCAGGGGGAGGGAGACCCGACTTTCCAGCCGCCTGTGGAGAAATATTCAAACAGGTTTTACACGAGGGACAAACCCGCGCCAGACAAAGGACCTCCGGAGGGAGCCGATGGTGGCAAAAGAGCGCCGGGGGTCTAAGGGACAACAGGACGCGAAACAAATCCTCACTAGAAGACAGAACGGACGACTCAGGAGTCACAGGGTCCAGCCCTTCCTGCAGCCCGTCCTCAGCGCGGACGGGCGCAGACGGGCTGAACTCTGGCGTAACTCCGGCGTCAATCAGGCATCCCCGCTGCGCGTAACCGCTGCGCGTCAGCATGACTCACTTATGTACACGCCTAGCGTCCTTCTGACGACTAGCGCGTGAAGCCTACCTGCTGGCGCCGAAAAGCGGCACCAAGTACTTCCAATATGGCGCTACTAGGAAGAATTACGCCGGGAAGCGGACCCTCCCAACAGCGGTGTGATTCCCAGAGTTAGAGTGCAAGTGAGGGCCCGGCGCGCTTAAAAACAGTGCAAAATGCAAAGAAAAACAAAATGAAATAAAACGAGGTAAGTTTTAAAATCGAGCAGCAGCTCAGGTCCTGAAGCGCACAGAGCGCATGCACAGGTCGAATAACAGCTAGCAAGGGTGAACCGACAGTTTTCCTGACTTATGTACACGCCTAGCGTCCTTCTGACGACTAGCGCGTGAAGCCTACCTGCTGGCGCCGAAAAGCGGCACCAAGTACTTCCAATATGGCGCTACTAGGAAGAATTACGCCGGGAAGCGGACCCGCCCAACAGCGGTGTGATTCCCAGAGTTAGAGTGCAAGTGAGGGCCAGGCGCGCTTAAAAACAGTGCAAAATGCAAAGAAAAACAAAATGAAATAAAACGAGGTAAGTTTTAAAATCGAGCAGCAGCTCAGGTCCTGAAGCGCACAGAGCACATGCACAGGTCGAATAACAGCTAGCAAGGGTGAACCGACAGTTTTCCTGACTTATGTACACGCCTAGCGTCCTTCTGACGACTAGCGCGTGAAGCCTACCTGCTGGCGCCGAAAAGCGGCACCAAGTACTTCCAATATGGCGCTACTAGGAAGAATTACGCCGGGAAGCGGACCCGCCCAACAGCGGTGTGATTCCCAGAGTTAGAGTGCAAGTGAGGGCCAGGCACGAAGCTCTGCCAATTGTGTGGTGCAGTCCCCTAGAGTCTGCGTGTGCACGACTCTGGACTTGAACTCATCGTTCACCATGGCACCGACCACAATGGCGCAAGCGGAAACGTAGGCGTGTTTAGAGGCATGCGCAACCTGCGCTGAGCCATCAGTGTAAATGATGCAATGGAAATCCTCCAAAGGCCGCATAGCTAAAGGAGCTGGATGAACGAATTCATACTGTAAGTACTCCTGCGACCGTAAGGAGGCATCAAAAATAAACGTGACATCCGGGGACATCAATGAAGCAGCCCATTCTATCCACCGAGGGTGCAAAGTTTTTGAATTAGGTACACTGGCTTTCGTAACTGCCTCCAAAGCAGGACACGGGGTAACAACCAACATGCGTTTTCCCTGTGACAGAGCACGTTCCTTAAGAATCGCCGTCTGTACAGCCGTCAAAACTTTCTCCAGAGTGGAAAATCGCATTTCAGCCGATGTGTACAAGTGTGACTTGTAAGCAATAGGTACTGTGTCTCCTTCGTTAAAAGTCAGGTAAGTGAAACCCACCGTCCCAGGGATGATTCTTATCACCAGGTTGGTGTGGTTGTCACGAGTCAGTAAGAATTTAGAAGCGAGCAGATCAGCCTGCAAAGATTGCAGGATAGCTGAGTGCTCAGGCAGCCAGCATGATTTGGAAAAAGTAGGTTGTATCAAAGCATACAAAGGCTTGATACGCTGGGCATAATCAGAAATGAATGTACTCCCGAAGTTCAAAAATCCCAGCAAAGACTGTAATTTTTTCAGAGTTGTTAGAGCGCGCAGTAGTGCGCATTTCTGCAAGAAGTGAGGAGCCAATCCCCTACCTTCATTCTTGAGTTCGTAGCCCAGGAAAAACACTGTATACTCTGCAATGTGTGATTTTGCAAAGTTGACTTTGTAACCCATGTCCGCAAAGCTACAAATTAAGCGGTCAACTCGACACAGATGCTCCCAAAGTTCGTCGTCTGTGAGATAAATGTCATCCACATACGAGCATGCATCTGGGTCAACTCTCTCTAAAAGAGACACTATGCGGGCAGTAAAAACCCCAGGACTATTCTTATAGCCCATAGGTAAACATCGAAATTGTTTCTGCACACCGCCGCAAGTAAAGGAGGTTCATTGGGAACTCAGACCATCCAAATGGTGAGCATAAAAACCGTTGGAAATGTCAAGCGTGGTCTTAAACCGCCTACGCACAAGACTATCCACTATGGCAGAGCCGTGAGTATTCTGTACTGCACAGGTACGGCAATGCGAGTTTAAATGCCGGTAATCCAATACCAAACGATACGATCCGTCAGGCTTGGTCACAGTAAAAAGAGGGTTATTCATTGGCGACACACATGTTTCAATCACTCCTTGATACTCCAATTGTTCAAGGATTTCCGAAACGGAAGCCTTAGCTTCACGTATTATGGGATATTGAGGTTGAGGCTGTGGCTGAGACTGCAAAGGAATCTCGTGGTGTGGGGAAAATGTATCCCAACCACAGTGTGTACAGTACAGAGCTGGCGCCAGAGCCTCAGCCCACTCTTCTGCAAAATTCAGTGCATGCTCCTTCGAGACTGTGTGCGCGAAACTGGGGAGGATTACCTCCTCCCCTCGCGGAGCTGCGAGAATAAAAGGTGGGGGGCAGTCAGCCTCCGCTAACAAAATGTCATAAGTAGTTGTAAGATTTTCCCAAAATATCCCTTTTATGGTACGCTGTATGTCACCTTCTATCAAAAGGACAATTTCATCAAGTCTGTCAGGGGGAGCAACTCTAGTGTCAGCTGTTTCCACTACAACATAACAGTCAGTCGCTGTCACCTTCAGTAGTGGACTCAGGGCCTCTTGCACTATGGTAATCTCCGCCGCGCTGTCCAGCAAGGTCAGAGCCCATGTCAGATTCCGAATCCGCGTTCTCACTATCTGTGGCATATCTCGCTGTTAAAGCGGCGACTTTCTTCTTTTGAAACTGGGGTCACTTCGGTGTAGAGCCGTCCTGCTTTCCTGCAGTGTCTTTCGGAAGGGGCTGGTCGCGTCCCTGCTGGCCACCCCGATCCCTGCCGCCTCCTCCACCACCGGTCACGAGGCCGATGAATCCTGAAAAGAATGAGGAGAGCGTTGATCAGAAACCTGAAATCGATCAGGTGATTTAATCTTCGCACGATCGCGCAAGTCATAAACACGTTCTGTGGGGGCAGGCAATGGAGACGCAGGATGAGACTCCTGTTTCTGTTGCTGTTCCTTTCCCTGTTTTTGTTTTTTAGGCCAATTTTGTTTTTTGGTCTTGGGCTGGACATCAGTCTCCGACTTCTGCCCTTGGGGTTGGTTTTTCTCTTTAGCAGAAAATGGCTCGAGACCCCTACTATTGCGGCCCACGGTTTTATAAGCCGCCACAATAATCCTCGCTAACTGACGGGGTTGTCGGCATCGGGAAGCGCATGCAAAGCATTGGCCACCTGAAAGTTCACTGCATCTCCCTTGACATTAGCAAGTACGAGATCGCAAACTACATCAAAGGTGCCACACAGGCGCAAACCCAATACAACCGCAGCCTCATGTCCGTGCTCATCCTGAACACGCTTAAGGACCGTAGGCAGGACAGTCATAGACTGAGTGCCGTAACACCTCGCATAGACCGCTGCAAATCTTCTACCCCAGGTCTCGCAGTCACCGATTTCAGGGGCCAAGTCTTTAGGTAAGCTTATTGTCAGGATCCTGTGTTTCTCACCAGGAGACGTGTTAGGAAATACTGCTTCCAGCTGGTCAAATTTCTCGGCAAGCCAGAAAGGAAAATCATCCTCATCTTGGGGACGCTTGCCCATTACTGCATTGACCATCATGGGACTGAGCTTTATGCCGCCCTGCCCTGCAGGAAGCGCCGCACCACCCAGGGCCCCGCCCATGAGATTAAAGGTTATGTATTGTACCAACGACCGAATAACGCTAATGTAGTCGTCTTAGCTCAAATACGGTACAATTGCCGTGTTGAGGACGAGGAGTAAATCCAGCCAAAACAGGCCAATTTGCGCCCGGAATGGACAAAGGACCTAACCTCTGAGCTGCTAAAGTGTGGGGGAGGGCGCCACCAAACCAAACGCGATGCTGCAAAGTATCTATAGGTACTTACTGTGTCCTATACGGAGTATATTAATTCGGCACAGGAGTGGGAGTGTACGTGTGGAACACACCTGAAGTTACGTCCACAGCCGGGAAGGTCACCCACGAGTAAAATATTTCGTAAGGGAAAGCTACTTCTGCACTCACCATTATCACAACTATGCCATCCACGGGAACATGATACTGCAGCAAATGGTTGCGCACCACAATGTGACTATGCTGCGGAATGTCCACCGCGGCCATAACCACACCAAAAGTTCAAAGACCAAAGTAAACTTTGTAGCACAACTGGGTAGTAATTCAAGGAAACCGTTTAGAAAGATTCAAGCTTGAAAAGACCTATTACACTAATAGGTAGGTTTTTTACGACACCACCGTTTTCCGGAAACAACAGTGAAGGGGTTAAGGATCGAAAGGTGTACTACTCAAGTGTCATGTAATAAGACCACCGAAACGTTGGGCGCCATGTAGCAGGGATCCTGTTCTCCTACAGAACTGTGCATAGAGACTTGGAACCTCAGTAAGTTAGGGTGTGCCAAAACTCACCTTAGTACTAACCCTGGGCGGAGGAATCGGCTACGCCCACGGAGTAGGCGTAGTGTTGCCTTCTACGCATTTTGCGTAGGCAGCGTAGCCGGCAACACTACGCCCACTCCGTGAGCGTAGCCGAGTCGGCCGCCACCCGCCTCCCTCCCGCCCTCCACTAGATACTTTATTTAAGCAATTACACTGATTAAAACAATTTTAAAGCACTTACCTTGTCCGGGGCTCGTCCGGGGCTCCCTCTTTGAATAGCGTCCTTTTCCTGGAAACAAATGCGCATGCGCGGGCGGCCGCGCATGCGCATTTCTCGGGAGAAATGCGCATGCGCAGCCGCCCGCGCATGCGCATTGGTATCCAGGAAAAGGACGCTATTCAAAGAGGGAGCCCCGGACGAGCCCCGGACAAGGTAAGTGCTTTAAAATTGTTTTAATCAGTGTAATTGCTTAAATAAAGTATGTAGGGGAGAGCGGGAGGGAGGTGCGTAGTGGGGCTACGTGGAGTGCGGGAGTGGGCGTAGCTTCTCGCCCTCTCCGCGTAGCTCCGCGGAGCCCCACTACGCCCCACTACGCCCAGGCTTACTTAGTACCCAAAATCCCCTTACCTGACTAGCTACAGTGTCTCATTGGTCATTACAAACTCCCAATACTTAGACAGACCAGAACATGGACTTAGATTACCTCAGGTAACGTGGAACACATGAACACTCTTTTGTTATACAATCATTTCAATTCAAAACAAGGAGTAAATGAGGGCGCAAGCATATTTGAAATGTTTATTTACTAATGCAGGGTTCTCAAAAGCAGTATCTTAGATAATACCAGCAAACATATTATAAGAGGCAAAGTAATCAGCATAGTTACTAGTCCATAGAATGCGAAAGGTGACAACATGCTAAAATGCTGGAATGAATCGGGTTTAACAGCACCTAATTCTCACCCTCCCTAACGAGCATATTATATTATATCTAAGAAGGTCTCATTGGGTTTTAGCAGGGCGGCCCCATACCTCAAGATCCTAGTGGTAAGGGATCACATCATCTTCCACCAGCTCTCTGCATGCGAAGCACCATCAAGTGTGTGTGTGTGTGCGCTGCGTGAAGCAATATAAAATGTGCCTAAAGCCAGAATTTGGCTGCCGCTGCATGTATGTTATGTCTAGGAAGGTGCGAAGATCAGACCTCACAACAACCACTGTGTCGAGTTATCCTTGAAGGCTTCAGCACTCACTGTACAGACACAGTTCACTAAGCAAAGCTGATATCAGAGTAATAACATATTATTCTCGTGTGAACCGAAGCTAAAACAACAGTTTATGTGTCGTGTGCAAAAGCAGCAGAAAGGAAAAATGGCGTTTAAACTTCTAATAAGCTCATGCTAACTTAACACAGCATATAGGCAAATCGTATCTATATGACACTATTACTTGTGATAAATCTAAAGTAGAATGTAACTGGAAATCTGATTTAGGTGAATATTTTCCTATTTTAACATGGAATAAAATTTGGACAAAAAAAAAGTCTTCTAGAGCACTACGCAAACTTTATTTTTCATATATAATAGACTTTTGATCACTCCAGCTTAACTGCATCATATAAACCCCACTATTCCCTCTACCTGTTGATCTTGCCAGCCCCTGTAGCCGATCTTAAGCATATGCTATTTACTTGCCCATCTATTCACAATTTTTGGATCAAAGTGTGGCAACAAATTAACAAAATTTTACTTACCCATATCCCTTTTTCTTTTCACATATTTTTCTAGGTAGCGTCTCAGAGGTATGACCTCCTCCAATACTAACATCTCCATTGTTGATTTACTTATAGCTGTAGCATTTCAACAAATCACTAAGTCATGGAAAAGTGCTTCAAATGTTTCATTTCAAGCCTGGTGGTATGGAAATTTTTTTAACCATAGATTAGATAGGGCTTACGTTTTACACTTGCTATTAAACGAGCTCTATTGTGGTTGACTATTACTAATTTCCTAAATGCGTCTGCTCAACCCTTACCGTTGCATAATCCTTGCAATGAAGAAGTAGCCAAACCTCCTTGAATTTGAATGTTTATTATCTGTTGTCTACTTTGTTTTATATCTTGGTCACAGAATACGTTACTACTATAGGAATTACTGTAATTAAATTGTTGTATTTTAAGTATTAGACCAGTTATACGATTTGATATACCCTTCTCCCTCCCTTTCTACCCCCTCTCTCTTCTCCTGTTATTTCCCCTATATTATCTTTATATACTGTATTTTACTGTTGTTCTATCTTATATTTATATCTAATAAACTATCTTTTAAAACTGAAAAAAATAACTGAATGCTGTTATTTACTTGCGGCAAATGCAGACATGTTTTTTCAAATGCTAATAAAGACTTAAAAAAACTTCATTATGCCTTAGGCAGACCTGATGAGAATGAAAAAACTGGAGAGACCTATTTTGGAGCTTTTTATGTTTTCAAGTTACCGTATAGGTTTACAAAGAAGCAGAGGGGAGGAAAAGGGAAGCACACACACGATATGTCAAATTAAATGAAAGTGATTGTACATAAAGGTGACACAAAAGCAATGATAGGAAGCTAGTCTTCTATCAATAAACCCGAGGGACCTGAAATCCTAAAAGAAGAAGCAAGGTTGTGAAATCACCGCAAGGATACAAAACCTGATTTTACAGTATTTTTTTAATTAACTTTATTTTACCGTTTAAGCAACACGTGCACACACTCAAAAAATTGTGACAAAGTTCTCTCCATGACCTTAAATCCTCATCTAACTTATCTTTACTGCGTGCTTTCATATGAACCTCCTCAGCTAGTGTCTATTCACGCGTGTCTTTCAGCCATGCAGCCATCTCAGAGGCCCGCACTCCCATCCCCACAATCGCTATTCTTCTCCGCGCTAGCACTATTAGCAACTGTAGGAGCTTGTATGCTATCTTGCTTTGTTTATGGGTTTTCAGTATCAGGCCCAACAAGCAGTGGGATGGTGTCAGTTTCACCCACAACCCAATACTTCTCCTTACCCTCTCTAGCACCTCCGTCCAAAACAGCCTGACCCCGGGGACTCCCAGGCCAGGTGTAGGAAACCAGACCCATCTCTGCTTTACCAAGGGCAGGAATCAGGGAGAACCGGTGCTATGCGATATAATTTCTCTGAGGTCATGTAGGTGCAGTGCATATAGCTATAGTGGACGAGTCGAAAGCGGGCATTGCAAGAAACTGTATGTGTGAGAATGCCCAATGTCCTCCATTCCCTATTCTCCAGGGGCTCCTCCAAGTCTGCGTTCCATGCTGCAAACGCTCCTGGATGGGGACCATCTGCATCAGCCCTCATGGCCTTATACAACAGAGAAATAAGATGTCTCCCAGCTCCACATGTAAGCAACACATCTAACGTCTGGGAAGGCTCCAGGATAGAAGGCTTAGTGGGCCATAATTCCTTGATTAAGTCGGACACGCAGGCCTATTGTAGATATCCCCCCTCCCAAGGCCAAAGTCCCCCCACGCCTGTTCGTAGGTGATGAAGCTCTCGCCCGGGTAGAAGTCTGCCAATACATCGCACCCCCCCCTGCAAAGCCTGTTAGAACATATTGGAAAACATTTTCTGTACCGGAGAGAGACCGCACACCAACAATTCCCGGTGGAACAGGGCGCACCTCAAGATCCACTCCACAAAGCTCTAGCAGGTGCACGCAGTCTGCCCCGCCACATACGATACTTTGTCTGAGACTCCTGCCCCCTCAATCAGTAACGATGGCAAGCTAACCAACGGGACCCTATCGCGGTTCAACCGCTTTTCCCAATTGTCCCCTTCATCAAGCCACCGAGAGGCATGCTGTAACTGTGCTGCATAATAATAGAGATCTAGCCGTGGTGCCTCCAACCTGCCTTCCTCGTATAGGCGGTTCAGAGTAGCGAGTGCCACCCTGCTACTGCGGCCAGCCCAGGAAATTACGTTTAATATAGAGTCCAGTAACCGGAGTATCCATCTAGGTATGGGACATAACACGTTTCTGCAACATGTATAGGTAGCGGGGCAGCACCACCATTTTAGCCACTGCCAGTCTACCCATTATTAAGGCGAGCAGGAGGGTATTCCAGAAGCCCACCGAACGCCTCAGAGTCGATCATTGTGTAGACTTTATGTTGCAGTATTTGTGCACTCCTGTTGCCACCTGAATGCCCAGGTACCTGAAATGCTGTGTCTCCCATCGCAGTCCCAGCAATGGAAATTACTACCGGGGGAGGCCGGCTAAACGGGCCAGAGGGAAGATCAGTGATTTATGTTTATTGAGCCGCAACCCAGAGTAGGCACGTAACTCCTCCAATACTTGAAGGAGCTCAGAGATGGCCTCACAGGGCAAGGAGACATAAAACAGAGCATCATCAGCATATAATGATATTATATGTGGGAATCCACCCGTACTAATGCCCCATCGCCCCAGGTCTCTGCATGCCCAAATCGCTAGAGGCTCAATTGCCAGAGCTGGGGACCATAGTCGCCAAACCTCAGTACCTCCAGCACATCAATGGAGACCGGGGCTAGTTCCTTATCTCTATATCGCATTTCATGCATAATTTGCGCCAGTCTTCTGATGTTCATACCCGTGCTTCAGGATGGTATGAACCCACACTGGTCTTCATGGACCAGGTGAGCCATATGTCTGGCTGCCAAGATCTTACACAGAATTTTAATGTCAGAGTTGTTTATTGTGAGGGGCTGATACGTCGCTGGGTCCCAGTTGTTCCCCCCCCTGGCTTTAGGGGAATGGTACTTCCTGCATGGTTGGGGCAGTCGTCCTCATACACCTGCAACAGTAGCTGCACCAGCTGGCCCGAGTACGCCTGCAGGAATGCCAACGGGAAATCATCGGACCCCGGAGCCTTAGTCCCCTGCATGGGCTGCAGTGCCTCCTGGATCTCTTCCACGGTCATTTTGGCATCCAGCTCCTCTACTCCTGTGGGCAACAATTGTGTTAAGTTTAACTTCCTAAGGAGGAGGGTTTAGCGGTCTGTGTGTAACCCTGGGTCTGCTGTGTAGACTAGCTGCAGGTGTCGCTGGAATACCTCTAGTATTCCTTTGATGGTTTGTACTAGGTTTCCTCCCTTGACCATCAAGCTGGTTGTCAGTTGAGCGGTCTGCTCCTTTTGTAGGATCCAGGCCAGTAATTGCCCTGATTTGTCCCATTCAGCATGAAGCCGTTGGCAATATCTTGTCATTGTATACTTGTCTAGTCTAGCCCAGATATCTACAATTCGCATTCGCAGCCTCCTTTCTCGGTCGCGCATGTACGGGTCAGTCCGGTCCCCTGCCTGGGCCTCTGCTAGGGTATTTTCTTCCCTGTCGAGCTCCACTTGCAACAGTCGTTGTATCCCCGTGCCACGGCCTTGAGAGCTTCCCTTTCAGTAGCCCTACCCACCCCCTCCAAGTTTACAGCCAGGTAATCAGTGACCACCCTCTATAGGGAAGTTCTACTCACCTGGTCCTCGATCAGATCTGGGGGAACCTCAAATTCTTCGGTCCCAGCAAGGGATACCCCCACTTCATTAAGCAAAGCACCAGGGAATGATCCGACAAGAAACGAGCTAAGTGTGTTATGTCTGCTTCTGGGGAGGAGGGAGTGCCCGAAACCAGTTCTCTGTCCGTCTACTATGAGTGCAGTGAGGGAGGAGCATGTATATAATTAGAGCACGGGGTGACCCTCCCTAGACATCTTAAACGCCTAGCTCACTCATGACCTCCCGGAGCGTTTGCATCAACTTAGGTTTAGTTCAGGGCTTGGGGATAAGGGGGTGTCTTTCTAAGTTTGGGTCCAGTACACAATTAAAGTCCCCAACCATATGAATTGAATGTAAAGTTTGTTAACTATTAAGATCTGAATGACTTGAAAAAACATTGGGTCATCAGTGTTTGGGGCTTAAGTGTTCAAGATGGGAATCTCTCTACCGTCCAGCATACCCCAGTGAAGGACAAAGTGGCCATTTCTGTCTGACTCACTTTATGTGGGGGTGAATAGTATACCTGGGGCTTCCCATATCATCGTGCCCCTAGCGTAAGTGGAGAAGGAGTCGTGATGCATTTGGCCCTGCCACTTCTTGCCCACCTTGGCTGCAATCGCTTCATCTAGGTGTGTTTCTTGTAGACACGCTATGGATACATGATGGCTTTTAAGGAAGGTCAACACCCTATGCCACTTAGTGCAAGTGCCTAAACCCTGAACATTTCAGGTCAGGAATCTAAACTCGGTCGCCATAGCAGAATGCCTTGTACTAGCATCTAATGCTGACCCTTGTCTGCCCATTCACGACATACCATGGTGCACACCTTTGTAACAGGCTTTTACAAGAAAACTCCCAGGAACAAGACCCCAACCCCCTCCCACGGACACTGTACGAGCAACTGTAATTCTGTTAATGCTGGCCCCTAGATCAAGCCAGAACATACACATTTGCTTAAGTTGCCCAACTGGGACTGTAACTTTCTTCCACCATAGGGTGAACTGTCCGGACCCACCTGTTGCAAAGAACGGTATCAGTATGTAAAGTGGCTCCCTGATGCCGAAGACCCACCACCTAAGGGGTGAAACCACTATGAGACAGCTACTTGGCCCCCAGCTCCAGAGGGCCCGCCTCTTGCGCTTCTGGGACTTCTTTTTGGCTGCTTCCATACACACTAGGTCAGACATCCCAGCCCCATCCACGCTGTGCAGGCACACATTTTATTCAGCATGTTATGTCCTATTGGTGCTCTGAAGCCCGCCTTATGGCCCTTAGTCCTCATCCACTTCAGCCTCCGCTTCCTGCAGTGTCCCTGGTACTATATCAGCTGTCGGGCCCAACAGATGCGACTGTTCCTCCGCACTCTGGTTTAAACACTCCCTCTCAGTACCTGAGGCCCCTGGTACAACTGATCCCAATCAGATAGTGCCGCCGCTCCCAACTGTCACTCTTTGTTCCAGATCTGGCTCTGAGTTTGGGGTCACCACACTGTTTCCCTTGCGCTGTGCTCTTTTACATGGGTGGGTGCCCCACTGCCATCTCCGATCTCGTTCCTCCCACGGGGGTAGCGCATCTCCATGGACCCACCTTCCTCTGGAGATTCAAAGAAGTGAGCCTTCCCTTGAGCCAGCACCTACAGCTTTGCAGGGTATAACAACATGTATTGGAGGTGCATATCCCGTAACATCCGCTTGACCCCAAGGAACATCTTTATCTGTTCCTGCACTTGTTTTGTGTAGTCCAGGTATATTGTTGTTTTGTTATTCTCTGAACTGACATTACGCTGTTCTCTGGCAGCCTGCAGAATACAGTTCCTGTAGTTCAGCACTTTTGATATGAATGCGCATGGGGGTGACCCGGAGGTGGTGGTGGGACCAAGGCCCTGTGCGCTCTTTCGATGAAAAAAAGATCGGAGATGCCCTGGGGGCTCTGCCTTGTTTTGATCCAATGCTCAAGGAACTGTTCCACCAAGCCCTCCTCTGATTTTTCAGGAAAGCCCAGTATCCGAATGTTGCTGCTCTGAGCTCGACCTTCTGCACCATAACAAAGGCCCTAGAATGTCCGGCAGAAAATGCTACTTGTCTCTTGAGGGATACCACCTCACCCTTGAGTACTGTGATGTCTCCCTCCGTGATGGACACCTTGTCCGCAACCTCCCGGAGGTTCGCTCTGAGAAGGTTGATGTCTATTGACACTACCTCTATTTGGTTCTCCAGGGCTTTCCGTGAGCCCTGAATGGCAGCTAAGAGCTTGGCCCACGAGGGCTCGGCCCCATTCTCCCTGCCGTCTGCTTCTCCTCTGCCCGTCTGTCTTGTAATGAGTTGAGGGGGGTGGCGCAGCGAAGTGTATTGTGTGATGGTGTTAGGTCCAGCAGTGCGTGCAACTTTTTCCTTGCCCATGCTTCCGCTTAAGGAAAGTCACCAGTCATAGTCTTCCGGACTCCAGCCATGTGATGACTATGACCCCGGAAATCCGGTGGTCCCTGCATATACTGAGTCCCACTGCAACGCGCTCCACCAGACAGGGGCGAAGATTTCCAGCTCTGCCTGTGGATTGTCTGTGAATTGTCTGGCCACAGGAGCCCCGGGGACAACGCCCTCACAACTCCACTGCTCTTGTGCCTACAAGCACTTTTAGCAGTCCCCCGGTGCCTTGCTATCATTGGGGGGAGAGGGTAAACTGGTGAAGGACATGGGGCTGTGCGCAGAAGCGTGGGGCAGGTTCTATTGGGGAGTCTCAGTCCCCGTGCCCACTGGGCTGCTCATTTCCCTTTCCAGGCCCCCATAACATATTATCCTGGTGCCGCGTGTCTGTCTCGGGTTCCTCCGCGCTGAAGTATTGGTCCGGGGCCACTCTAGAGTCGAGCTTCTTCCCTGCGCAGTGTTTCTGAACTGTAGTCAGCGTGCTCCCCTTTGGGCGCCCGAGACCCTAAGAAAGGCCGCACTCAGCACAGAGGGCGGGGCAGCTCACCTGTTCAGCATCTCATCTGGGACCCAGCTGGTCCCGACGGCGAGGCCTGCAGGGCCAGCCTGACTGTACCACACTCTGTCTTTACAGTTACTGGCAGCGCGGATGCCCTCAGTAGCTCCCCCGCCGGAAGGCCACCAGTCTCGCTGCTGCCAATAATGATGCGCAGCCTCTGTGCCACTGGGGGAGGTCACCACAGCCGTAGCTCTCCTCCACATTGCACCTAGAGCCTTTGGGCAGCGGCCGATCCCTCACCGCGGTCACCGGCCCCCTTGTGTAGTTGACGCCGGGGCCGCAAGCCTCCCCTGTGTCTGCAGCGCCCATGCGTGGCAGTATCTTTTTTATCTTTTTTAGGGGTCTCACCTTGTCACAGCCCCCAGGCCTCATCCGCCGCCGCATCTCTTCTCAGCCGGAGCATGTCCTTCAGGACCAGAACACGAGCTAATGCCAGCCAAGCTCAAGCCTGTTGCTCTGCTTGAGGTCTTATGCTTTGTGGGCTGGTTTGCGGATCTGAAGAGGATTGTGCAGGGTTACTACGCGAGCCGGTGGGAAATGCAAAGCTTACGCCCTGTCAGCCATGTTGCTTGGCCACGCCCCTGATTGTGCAGTATTCTTAGACGAAACTCACCAAATAGGAAAAGATAAAAACAGACTGAATCACAGGTACTCCCATATTCTAACACATTTGTCAGCAACTACTACTGTCTTGATTAGATGTGTCACTGTAGTACAAATCATACTCACAAAGAAAGATAAGTCAGAGAGATGCATACAGTCACACAGAATACAAAGAAGTTATTACAACACAACTTAACATGTATACCCTAATTATGGATTAATATCTTGATGGCAGGGTGTGGGATAGATCTTGAAAGTAAAAATAGTGATGGTGGAGATGTTACCTTGTTCTGGATCAGAGGAACAGATAAACAATTAAGGAAATACGCATGGTAGACTCTTGGCAATATAAATACAAAGCTTAGAAGCAATATTAATTCTCCTTGACCACACACAGAACTTACACAAGGATTGAGTACATTATTGTGGTTACAAATATGCAAAGTAGTTTGGATAAAGGTGAAATTGGAGCTATTGTCCTTGAAGAACACTCACATGTAGTGCTAAAGTGGAATGCAGGAAAGAGAGGGGGGCATCAAAGTAAATTGAGACTTAAATGTGATTTACTTAGAGATCCTTTCAATCTGCAAGAATGTTGTATCCAAATACAGGAATTCTTGCTAATACACACATAAGATAGTACTCCAATGCAAATACAATGAAGCACACTGAAACCCTACAAAAGAGGAACACAAATTATATGAGATATTTGCAATAATCGAGAGCGAAGGTTCCAAAAAGAAAAAAAAATGTGGGAAGCTAGAGAAGACAGGAACGCCTTAACAAAACCCAAACAATGGCAGGGAGACGTTGGAAAATTAACAGTCTCAAAGGATATTTGACTGTCATAGATACCAATAAAGCAGAAAACAGACTTTTGGCAACACAACAATTTTATGCTCAAAAGAAGACTGACAAATTGCTAACTTTACAATTGATATTCAAAGCTAACGAACCATACATGGAAGTCCGGACCACAAAGGAAAGTCCCTGATGAATGAAAATGAAAAGACAAGCTGGGGCGTGTCCAGCAACAGGGCAGTGGAGCTGCATCAATCGGCAGCTCAGACAGGCCCGAAGTGAATCCTGACCTTTTAATGTATTCCAACACTTTCAGGGGATACCCTATCCCCCTGGACTTACCACCGCTGCGATAGAAATGCAGAGAGTCGATTCCGGGCGAGATAAAGCACCCAAAGAATAGAGGGAAGAATCCATGACTTGGAGGCCCATAATGGCCACGGTCCGGGTGGGAGTTGTACTGGCACTCAATGAAAACAAGGTTGCGGTGAACAAAGGTGACAAGTGAGGACTGGATCACCCCCCCCCCCTTTTCCTTCTTGTAGCCTGCACCTGCGGGTGGCCCTGAGCCATACGGGGAGAAAACAGACTGTGGTCTGGCCCGCCGAGCCCGTCCTCAGAGTCATCATCTCGAGGACGCAAATGAACGGATGCCGGGAGGCCGGCGGAGAGAGAAGATCAGTAAAGGCCGACTAAAGAGGAGCATCGGCGGCAAAAAAGTGATGCGGCAGGGCCTTGGGGGACCACTGGCTGGGGTGAGTAGTCCTGTGTGGCACGACTTCACCCACTATCGCGAAAAAGAATGGAGATCAGCTAGGGAGGCCTGACTCCCCACCCGAGGTCTACGCCCACGAAGAATGCAAAGTGGACTAGATGGATCTGCCCACTTCCAGAGTGCCTGCACCAGAGACCACAAAAACCGTAGATCCAGAGGGGCCTTCCTACGGCAAGTTCTGACAAGTAAAGGTGAGGCTGATGCCTGGACGACCATTGACAGAGGAGGGGATCTGGGGCAGCGGCGGGGGGTTCCCCCTGTTAACACCCCTCTTCGGGGGGCGTTAACAGGGATCGAGGCTGTAGACCCCTGCCTGAGAGGGAGAAGAAATTTGATGACGGTGGCGAAGAAGGTAGCGCAGGCTCCAAAAGTGTATGCCGGAAGGGGGCCTGTGTGTGAAGAGATTTTTCCCTGGCTTGGGTGGCTTGACTTGCCCGATACCACAACGGAGAGCTGCCACTCAGCGGAGGGGCTACACCCTAAAAGAAGTGAAGCGGCAGATGGAGGCCCCAACCATAAGACCTAGACGACCGCATCCAGCTTCTGGGAGCCCGCATCGGTGACACGGACCTGTAGACCCAGAGGGGCCCAGCCACGGGAAAACTGCAGTGAGTGACGACAAGGGAGGGACGCCGGGGCGATCATAGAAGGAGATGAAAGGGTGCTGCGAGACCCCCGGAGGCAGTGGGGATATACCTATTTTGGTACCCCTCAGGAGGGGCGAGGCAGCAGGTGTCCCTTTCTCCCTGCCTGGGAGGGAGCGCCCACCTGGTGATGGGGGGAGTGCTGGTGACCGATAAACGAGGTAGTGGATGGTGTGGGATCCTCAGTGTTGCTGGCCCTATGGAGACCTGCGTCCGCAGGCCCCGATCCTGAGAGGGGGGTCACCTGGCGACTACTTTGGTCTACAACAAAGCTCAGGCCCTGGAAAAATGCACCGGAAAGGGGGAGCCGCGTGACAAGAGGCACCTACCTGAAGAGGACAGCGTGCTGGTGACAGGCAGGAGCGGCAGTGGAACACAGCAGAGGGCACTATCCCCCCTCACGGGCTGAGAAGACAAGTGCTGGCTACCCCAAAGACGTGGGAGAAAAGTTAGGACCTGCGGTTGGGGCCCTCAGCTGGGAGCGCTGAGGCAGGCCCCATCGTAGCGAGCCTCTAGGGCCCCAGACAAGCAGTAACAAAGAACATGTAAGAGAAGGAAACCCCTACCCAGTGAAAAAGACCCAACACACAGGAGAGCCAGTGGATGCAGACGAACCTCCATTGGTGGCTGGCAGACAAGGTAGTGGGGCACAATGTAATGCAGGATCATGCAGATGAGATCTGCTCCCACGGAGGTACGGGCAGGCTCGAACTGTGGTTACCTGCCTGGAGGCAGCGGGGGCGCAAGTTAGGGGCCCTAAGGGAAAAGACGTAGACCAAGTAAGGCCCCATGAAGAGACGGGAGTAAATGACTCAGTGGATGGGTGTACTGGAGAGAGGGCCAGAGGGAAGCCCAACATAGTCACCACTCATGAGCCTCCTAGAAGAGGTCCTGTGATAAGAGGTGGAAATGTAGACCCTGCCGCGGCCACCCTTGGATCTCGATCAAGGACTATACGATGGCAAGAGACAAAAGACACTAAACCCACGAAACAGTGGAAAATGAACAGATGCACCAAAGTGGTGCCCCAACCGCAGGGTGCGAAGGGTGAGACCACTGCCCTGCCGGACAATGCAGCCATACTACAGACTATACATGCTTCGAGAGAGGCTCTGGAGGGGAGGGGGGGCAGAGGTGCATACGGAAGTGACCCTGTTGCGCCAGGACCTGCGTAAAGTCTCAGAAAGAGTGACCCAAGCCGAAACACGCATCTTCGAAGTAGAAGATGTATCCCATAATATGTGAAAAGAGGTCACGGGACAGGCTGCCTCACTGAAGGAGGTGGCTTGGAAGGTGGACGATGCGGAAAACAGAGTTCGCAGGAATACCCTAGGCTTCATTGGTTTTCCAGAGGGAGCAAAATGTCAGAAGAGGCGTGGGTCTGGCTTGAGGAGCGGCCTCCCATAAGACGTCGCCTGGAAACAACGGAAAACTCACGCATCGGTCTTCCAGGGAGCTCAGGATCTGGAAAACAGAAGGGAAAATACTGCACAGATTGACTGAGTTGCACAGGGTATACACTGGAACACCATTCCGTGCCAAATGACTCACACACAAGAAGACACAGATATCGGACTCAGACAAAGAAACCGCATGGGGCACAGATAGCCGCTACACAACAAAAACCGAGATCACACTACCTCCGATCCATCTGACAAAGAATACTCAACAGACACAAATAGCAATCACCCAATCCTACAAAATATCCATCAGCTGGAAGTTCCAGGTCCGGAATCCGCTACCACTTAGATCCAACAGCAGAAGTTATCCAAAAGTGGCGAAGAAGGTTGTGATGTTGGGGCTGGGCAGCCACCAAAAGACAGTAAGACACTTGTTCAGTGCCAATAAACACTGCACTTTAAGCCACCGGGCAACAGGATTTAGAGTTAACCTATAATAACTGGTTACTGAACGGGGTTGTGAGGGGGGGATGACAGACCTCTCAAGCTTCACCTGTGCCTCAGTTGTCATGTTGACTAGTTGGGGAAAGGCATGGGCAGAGGAAGAGTGTGAGGAGGGAATGTTACACTAAGAGTGCAGAGATGCCAAGAATTGAGTTTGGGGTTTATTCTATTGTGTTTTAGAAATATCCGCAGAAAAACCGAGATCAGGGACATGAATGGGAGTGACCAGAGTTGAGGCAGGACACATCAAAACGTTTGTGAAAAACGTAAACGCATGCAATGGGCAAGGGAAGCTACTCAGTGTTGCCATGGAATGTCAACGGATTAGGCAACAAAATTAAAATGGGACTATTTACCAAATATATTAAAAGGCTTAAACCGGACATCTTTCTCCTACAAGAGACTCATTTAATGGGCTCACACTGCTCCTTCCTTGGGAGTGGTACGTATACCGCACTTACACATGCAGGCTTTTCCTCGGGGTCTAGGGGAATCGCCATACTGATTAAGAAGGCACTACCCTTTCATACCTTCAGAACATGGGCTGAGCCAAACGGCATGTTTGTAGCGGTGAAGGGGACATGGGGCCGTGGAGAAATCACATTGATCAGTGTTTATGCTCCCCAAGACTCAAACAGCTCTCACTAGATAAAATAGCCGGGATACTCATAGATACGGGTCCCTCTTAGCATATTATAGGCGGCGACTTCAATGACGTCGAAAATCCACACTTGGGCCTCACACACGTAGGTCCTGGAACACATTCTCCCACCCCCCTAGAAAAATTCTAAAACACACTTGGTCTGACTGATTTCTGGCATCGACACCATCCAGTAGACCGCATATACTAATACTTCTTAGGAGCTCATAAGGTCTTCTCTAGGTTAGACTACTTCTTTGCCCCGGCGGGAGAAGTGGAGACAGTAGAAAGGATGGAATATCTGGCGAGGGGCATATCTGACCACACACATCTCTGGTTAACAGTGGATGGGAGAACAACAGGAAACAGACAGGAGAGGAAGCTGCAGGTTCGGGCTCTACAAGACAAGGAGATTACCATTGAGATCCAAATTAGTACTGAGCTCTACTTTCAAGAAAATGAGGGCTCAGTGTTCTTTGCAGTAACTAAATGGGAGGCGTACAAAACAGTTTTATGAGACAGGGCTCAAAATATAACAGCTCACAAGAAAAGGGAAGAGAATCAAGAAATTGAGACACTGAAAAGCAGGCTGTTAGAGCTAGAAGAACAAATGGCCTCTAATGTTACCCAACACACATTACGTCAGATGGAGATAACTCGGGGGAATATAGAACACTGGTAAATCAATAAGTGAAATCCCAACTTCTAGCCACACAACATCGTCTCTATCAGGCAGGAGACAAAGCAGGCAAACTACTAGCCTAGATGAGCAGGAAGGAAAGGGAGACGAGATGGATAGTCTCCATATATGAACAAGACGAGACACACATTAAATCCCCAAGCATAGCCTATTCCCACCACTACACAGAGTTATACAGGGCCAGGCCACTGGCGATTAGCACCCACATTGACTCCTATCTACACACCATAGAGACTCCTAACCTTTCTCAAGAGGATAGAGAAATTTTAGAGAAGGAATTGATCCTGAACGAAGTGAGGCAATCAATTGGCAGACAGAAGTTGGGGAAGGCTCCGGGCCCGAACGGTCTTCCTGTAGACTTTTTCAAAATCAAACCCAGGCTGCTGGCTCCACACCTTCTGAATATGTTTTGGGCCTGCCAAGAAAATGGGACACTCTCACCTGATCTTCGGAATGCCACAGTAGTGGTCATATGTAAACCAGGGAAACCCCCAACGTAATGCAGGTCCTATCAACACATAGGGTCCTCTCCATAGGGACCTCTGCTCAAGCTCAAAATCTCTGCTTAAAATCCCCAGGATCAAGAAAGCAAGGATGGGAGGAAACGCTTTTTTATGTCTGGCTCCCTCCTTGTGGAACCAACTTCCCACAACTTTAAGGCAATGCCCAGCCCATATGAAATTTAGGAGGCTCTGAAAACATCCCTTTTCTATACCAGTCTCTTTGTGACAGCTCCCTTGTGTAAGTCTACTACCGCTGATGCACTATACAAATACACACAAATCAAATCATATCTTTGCTTAACATGGAAGCGAAGATCTTGGCCACTATCCTGGTGACATGCTTTCTGTTGGTGATAACATCCCTCATACATTGGGACCAGTCCGGCTTTATGCCACAGCGTGCCACAAAACTTAATCTCTGCCAGCTAGCCAATTGGCTGGACACGGTGAAGAATAGATCCACTGCACACGTGTTTCTCTCTTTAGATGCCAATAAGGCCTTCGATACAGTTCATTGGCCATTCCTGAGACTAACCTTGTCGAGGTTTGGGTTCAGCCCAGTATTTATAGCTTCGGTTGAACTGTTATACACCAATCAAGTGGCCAGGCACCGAATCAATGGTACAACTTTGGAGACCATCCCGGTCCAGAGGGATACTAGACAGGGCTGCCTCTGTACCCTCTGTTGTTTGCGCTAATGTTGGAAGCACTGGCATGTGTAATCAGGACACACGAGGAATAAGCGGCTTTATAGATAGTGGAAAGGCCCTTAGAGATGAGCGCTTATCGCTCTATGCCAACGACATCCTATTATACATCACTAACCCCGACAGGAAACTTTGAAGAATATGGCCGACATGCAGAATAAAGTATCAACTGGGATCAATCAAATCTTTATTCGGTAGGGGGGCCCATAGACACATGAAAGCTCCAGGAGTGCTTCCAGGAGGCTCAGGAGGGGTTCCGCTATTTGGGCCTGTATATTACCACCAATGACATAGCAAACCTCAATCAAAATATTCGATGGGTGCTCAGAGAATTCCATGGGGCCGTTGAGATGAAGGCGGCTTCCACTAACTATAATGGGCAGAAGGATCACACTCCAGAAAATAACATACATGCTACAAAATACATGGTGCAGAATACCCGAGGGTATATTTACAATGATAAACACTGACCTACGCACACTCCTGTGGGACGGGGCGCACCCGAGAGTAGCATTACAGACACTCAAGCGAAACCATTACAACGGGGGCCTCGCACTACCAGACATAAGATCCTATTATAGGGCGGCCCACCTCGTAGTGATTAACGAATGGGGACAAGCAGTGGGGGACCACCCCACATACGCCCTAGAAAGACTTCAGATTCCACGCCACACATATCTTCATTACCTGTACGGGTACAAGGGAACCTACCAACTGCTGCCGGCTACCCAGAGGACGATAGAGGCTTGAAGAGGGGCGGAAAGGCAAATGACGAGGGATAGACGACTCACGAGGGGGGGTTCAAGACTGCCAAAAATTGGTAAGCTCGAGGGGCTTAAACACTGGGATTTAATCGGGATCTCTAAATTAGGTGATATCTTTGAAGGAGGCACCCTGGTCCCTTTCGACACGCTAAAAAAAACATACAAACTATGTGACACCCAAAGATATATATCTCTTAGGCTGCAACATGCATGGAGGGCAGAGAGGGTAGATGCCGCAGACATCCCAGAATTTGCACCCCTAGAAGGCAGGTAGCTGCAGGAAGAACTCCCCAACAAGGCCATTTCATGGACGTACAAAATGCTAATGAATAATATCCCTGATAAATTGGGACCTATCAGGTCCAGATGGGAAATCACCACCGGGCCGTTCGAGGACATTGACTGGATGGTAGCCCTAATGGATCCAAGGGAAGTGGCCATTAAACAATGGCTACGCCTCATATATATACCACCCCCCCCAATAAAGGATCCGTGAGAATAGAGTCTGCCCCCAACTGCCCGCTTCTACACAGGCTAGTTTGGCATTCAGGGCGTCCCCGGTGTGCTCTGCTTGTGTGATCGGTCAGCTTCAACACAACACTGCCTTAAAGTGCCTGATTTGATCAACATCAGTGCATCCTGACGACCATGATGACCACGATGTTCCTGAAGGTATCTGCATGCAAAATTATTATTTTGAACAATCCTGCCGGATTCCTATAGTGGTATCTACATGCAAAATTATTTTTGCGGACACAGCGGTCTCTGCACTTTCCATTGTCTAAAATGGCGGGGGCCATAAAACAGGAGCCATAAATCGTCTCCACTGCCCACTAGATGACCGTGAGGCTACATACCAACGTGTTCAGGGGTCACCAAAACAGAGATAAGTCTCTCTCCTCACCACCAAGCAACACTGAAGCTGTACTCTCCCCACCCCACCAAGCAACATAGTAGATGGACTAACTCGACTTGCCCCAGAGTAGAAAGGGAAACTAAACTCTCTAAATAACATCTACAACAGACAAAGGACTACTACTCCTTTCTCGCTATATGCTATTTTGGCGGCCATCTTTGACTAGTCCTCCACTTTGGTGGCCATCTTAGACTAGTCAGCCTCATCAACTGCCCACACCCAAGACTATCTTCAATTTTTCTTTTCTTTTCAGGCTTACACCCCTGTAACCTCACACACTCAACCACGCACACCCCCTCCTCTTCTACCATGGAACGCATGGGCAAGCACACATACAAAATTAACTACCCACCTGAGTTATCCAAAAAAAACGCCAAACGCTTCAAACACAACTTCCTGAAGGCCCACCCTGAAACCCCGTTTGTGGACACCTACTTTTCATTGATCAATGGTGTCATGAGCACCGATATCATTCTCTACACTCTCCGTGGAGCACAGTGGAGGAAAGCGCTCCTCTCCATTCTCACTATCTCCACCACCAGAAAATCTGCTCATGGCCTAACACTTTCTATCACACCATCTCAAGTTTTCCCAGGCAGAGCCACCATCACCATCTACAACAACGGGACCATCCTATTCCAATCTACTGATAGGAACCTGGACCTACTCGACAACCTGTTCCCCACCTTCCTAGAACTCATCTCCAACCGGCGGACCTCCTTTCCTAACTTCTCAAGCTACACAACCCCCTCCACTTCCACTTCCAATCTTCAATCTAACTTGCCTAACCTATCTCAACAGCTGAACGACACACACCTCTCCCATCCACCCAGCGCTGTAGTCAGTCACCCACCCGATGCAACCTCTCCACACCCCTCATCCACATGCGAAGACTACTCCCCCTCATACATCCCCAGCGCTGTAGTCAGTCACCCACCTGCTATAACCTCTCCAGACCCCTCATCCAATGGCAGAGATTACTCCCCCTCATACATCCTCCATACCCCCACCTTCCCTACCCCCACCTCTCACCTCCTATGAGTCTCGCAGAACCCTCCATCGCCCGGAACTTATCTCCCCCGCCCCGCGGCAGGTCCATCTCCCACCATATCTCCCCTCCCACTCTCACTCTCCATTACCCCACTCTCCCAACCAGACTCGCAGAACACACCACCTCCTCTACCTCAACCCCTCCTCCTCGCTCCCCCCCATTCTCAGCCCCCACCACCCTCTTCACACCCCCACCATCTCCGGCCTTCCCCCATCCCTTAACTCAACTGCGTCGCCCCCCACCAGCACCCCCACCTATGCCTCCAACCTCCCCCCTTCCTCATCCACACCCCTCACCCACAATCTCTCTCACCCATCGAATGGCATCCCCCTCACTATTTACCGCAGAGCCCTGCACCAACGCTAGCATATCCCCCCCCTAGCCAGTTCCCTCTCCAGCTCCCTAATCAACCACTCGCCCACGGCACCCATCCCCTACACCATCCCCAATCCACCTCTGGACATGATTATATCCACCCTCTTACAAGTCAAAGAAGATCTCCACACCATCAAAGATCTTCTTATCACACTCACCAGACAACCCCTACCTACCACCGCCTCCTCACCCAACAAGTCCCTCATCCTCCCCACATACCCTCTCAAGCCATACTCCCCGCGTTGGCCCTCTATCCCCGCTCGCAATCACACCCACCGTCCCCGTCGCGCCCTCAACTCCCTTTCGGACCACGACTTATGCACCCTCCTTCGCTCATTTGGCCCTGGTCCCTTAAAGCACACAACCACCACAAACCTCCCCATTCCCACAATTCTCACAAATCCCCTTAGGCCTCCTACTCTAAGCAACAGAAGTTCCGTTCCAAATAATCTCATAAAAGTCCCCCTCTCTCTAGATCACTCGACCACCCTTCTCACCCCCAGACTCAAATGCATCCTACTCAACTGTAGATCGGCCCCGAGACACTCCTCCGACATCGCGGATCTCATCATAACAATGGATCTCGACCTAGCCATTCTGACTGAAACGTGGCTAACTGAAACTTCTACACCTATAATGGACATACTAGTCCCCCCCAACTACCACATCATTAGACTCGATAGGACCGGCAAGACGGGCGGTGGAATTGCATGCATTTTTAGGAGCAACCTCTCTGTTACCAAAGTCACCTCCCCCTCACTCACTTCCTGTGAACTCTTCTGCCTCGATATCTCCAGTGAGGGCAAGCCTGTATGCTCCTTGCATGTCATCTACCACCCGCCAGGGGACAACCTCACCTTCACCCAACAACTCATGGACACGATCTCATCCAATGCCGGTCGGCAGATCACTCAAATTTTCCTGGGTGACTTCAATCTCCACTGGAACGATCAGAAAGACGCAGTGGTGAATAGTCTCAAAACTTTCCTCAATGCGCTTGACCTCTCCCAAATCTGCAACAGCCCGACACACGACAAAGGCTCGATCCTCGACCTAATCATCTCCAAAGAGGACTCTACCCAATTGGGGTCGATCCAACCCTGTGACTGGTCAGACCACCACATTATCACTTTCTTCATCAACGAAAAAGTTAAACCTAACACGGCTCAACCCACCAAATCCAAGATCTGGAAAAGGGACATGAAGAATCTTAACCCTAACTCCCTGCCTTCCCACACTTGCAGTCTCCTCCTTCCCCCTGCGGGCGCCCCTGATGTTTAATCACTGACTGACCTCTACCTCGATTCTATGAACTCAATAATCAACGAAGCTGCCCCCCTGCAACTGAAGAGAGTCTCCACCAAGAATTCAAACCCTTGGTATGATGGCAGACTCAATTAAGACAGACGTGCTATGCGAATGGCAGAGCGCACCTGGAGATCTGACCCCTCAGCACTGCACCTTAAAACGTTGAAGCACAAGAGAAATGCCTACTTTAGGAAAATCAAGCGTTCGAAATCTGACTTCTTTAGCCTCCAGCTGGACCAAGCAAAGAACCGACCAAGAAAACTGTTCGAACTAGTCAAAACTCAAACCAAGATGCAACCTTTACAATCAAACAGCACAACAAGCGATATTCCACACTGTGAAGACTTTTCTGCTTTCTTTAAGCTAAAGACCGACAACATAAGAAGTGATCTCCTCAATGATGTAAGCCGATACTCCAGCCCCATCAGCATGACTACCACTCACCCTAAAAACAACGCATCATGGACAACATTCGACACCTACACTGAAGAAGCAATTCACAAACTGCTCGGCACTTTGAAGCACTCTAATCACTTCACAGACCCCCTACCTGCTAATGCTGTGAAATACTTCACCGCCCTGCTCCTCCCACTCTGGACCAAAATCATTAACAGCTCCCTTCAACAAGGACTCATCCCAGACTCCCTCAAGGTGGGGCAAGTCACACCTATACTCAAGAAACCTACAGCTGACCCGGCTGACCTAAACAATTATCGCCCTATCACCAATATCCCCACCTTGGCCAAACTACTGGAAAAATGCGTACAACTCTAATAGACAAAACACATTGATCATTTTGACCTCCTCAACCCTCATTAATCAGGCTCCCGAGCGAAACACAGCACGGAAACGGCTATGACGCACGTAATTGATGACGCCCTCCAAATCCTTGATCGCAACGATTCCTGCCTCCTCATCCTTCTTGACCTCTCCTCAGCATTTGATACTGTCAAACATGAGAACCTACTGGAGCTTCTAAATACCAGAATGGGTTTATCCGGGACTGTTCTCAAATGGTTCACTTCCTTCCTACATAACCGGTCTCAGAAGTTCAAGATCAACAACGTGCTGTCCTCACCTGTGCCTGTAACTTTAGGCGTCCCACAAGGATCCTCCCTATCCCCCACATTGTTTAACCTCGTCATGGAACCACTCACCACCTTGCTTCAAGCATCTAATGTACGCTTCCATATGTACGTCGATGACACTCAACTATACCTCAAGCTACAATCCCCGGAAGACATCAAGTTTCTGAACGCCACACTCAGAAACACCCAATCATGGTTGGCCGATAATCACCTCAAACTAAATGCTCTGAAAACTGAGTACCTTCTGATCTCACCTCCCACGAAAATTGCCATCACCCAAACCTGGCTCAATCATCTAACAGCGCTCAATGTCCAGCCCACCATCGTGGAATCTGCGAAATCCTTAGGCATCACACTTGACGCCAAGCTCAACATGCAGCAGCACATTAGCAAAGCAACTAAAGGAGCTAACTTCCAAATCAACACTTTGAGGAAACTTAAACCCTTCTTCCCAGCTAAGGACTTCAAAACTGCTGTACAAGCCCTAGTCATCCCTCGCATAGACTACGGAATTGTGGCCCTTAGCGGACTCCCCCTTTCAACAACCGCACCCCTAAGAGCCTCCTTGAACGTTGCCGCGAGACTCATCACTGGTTCAAGGAAACATTCGCATATATCCCCTGACTTAAAATCCCTGAACTGGCTGCCTTTTGAAGCCAGAATACATCTGAAAATAGCCGTTATGACACACTCGGCCGTACACCACAAGTCACCCAACTACCTCACTCAAAAGCTGACTATATCAGGAGGCTCGAGATCCAATAGAAGTACAAAAAATCTACTCCTGAAACCGCGTAGATTCCGGAAGGAAAAAACATGCAAACGCTACTTCTCAGGAATGGCTCCCAGGATCTGGAATGCACTCCCTCCTGAAACCAGACTTATCTCCTCCACGGCACTTTTTAAGAAAGAGGTAAAAGCCATCCTTATGGCCAAGCTCACCTGAACTCTATTGTTGCTGGAACAGAGACTTTTGCACCGTTGCTGTAGTACTGGTTACCTGATTGTCTATTGGTATTATATTTTGTACATGACTGATATCCTATTATGCTATTTCACTTACTACCGACTACTATACTGTACCCAATAGTTGGTCTAACCACCTTCTTGTTGCCCCTACCCCTTGTCCCTGTAATTTTTAAGAAAGAGGTAAAAGCCATCCTTATGGCCTAAGTTCACTTGATCTCCTTTGTTGCTGGATCAAAGACGCTGCACCGCTTTTAAAAAAAAAAAATGTTTTATTAGTTACTTAGTTGTTTACTGGTATTATATCTGTACATGATTGCTATCCTATTATGCTACTATATTGTACCCAATAGTGTATTTAATCACCCTCCTGTTGCCCCTACCGCTGTCTCTGTAAAGCGCTCTGATATCTGCAAAGATCTTGTTCGCGCTATATAAAACTTTGAATAAATAAATAAATAAATAAATAAATAAATAAATAATTTAAAAGTGTATTTTAACAGAGCGCACCTTCATACCATGGGGAGGGCAGAGACACCTTACTGCCTACGATGTAAAACCGTGCAGGGTAAATACATACATATGCTTTGGGATTGTAGCCATATCAAAACATACTGGAATCAGGTACTGGGGGAACTGAACAGAGTGCTTGGAGCACAACTCGAGTCGGAGCCCAAATATGTGCTGCTGGGCATTCCCACTGAGATAAACCTACCACATAACAAACTCATTCTATGCAACCTTAGGGCTAATAGTGGCCAAAAGAAACATAGCCCGCTCCTGGTGAGTCCTGGATCAGCCCACACTTACCGAATGGAAGGTCCATATGGATCTCTACATGGTGGGAGAAAAGGAGACATACCAGGTGAGAGGATGCTCCAAACATTCAGTAAAAGCTAGAACCCATGGTTAAAATATTATGGGTTAGAGGTGGGGGAGGACGAACAGGTGCACAACTCAACAAGGTGAGACCCGGGGAACGAGAGAAGTTACAGGACCGCCCCCTCCCCCTTCTTCATTTCTTACTCTTATTCTCTATCATTCGTCCTTGCCCCAGATTGCCATTGTGATCATGTTTTAGTTGGTGTTTTTTGGAGAAAACATTGTGCAAGCTAGGCTTTAATGACAGATATAGCTGGATAATGTAATGCAAGGTAAACAGAGCTGGAGTCCTGGTGTTGAGGTATAGAGATAGCACAACTAGGAGAATTAATGTGTGACTTGCCATATTTTCAAAGCTTTACAAAATGGTAGTAGCTGTTGCAACTTTCAAAGGGAGGGAGATAGAGTATTCGACAGCTCTACCTCATTGACCCACCCTTTCTGGAGGGACAGAATTCGGGAACTCTAAACACATTACCACAGTGATGACCTCAGTTTTTGGATCGCAAGACAACACTAACACTTTCTCTGACGATAAAGAGCATCCCACACAAATTAAGCTTAATGTACCATTCAAAGTAATTTAAAAATCACCTGTTTGGAAATGTGGAGCTAGTGAAGAATGTTTAATGCCATCATTTCTGAGGTGAGGTGAGGGCATTGTAAGCCAAGTCTTGCAGAAGCATTATAAAATTATTGGAGGCAGTTAACAATGCCTGAGAAGATGCAAGTAATAAAGAGTGGCATATGTCTAAGCAACATAAGATTGGCATCTTCACCATCAATGGAAGAGCTTAAGCAAGGAGAAAAGAAATAACTTTCTGTAGCAGTCACAAGAAAGAGAAACAAAAAGCAAAAAGGAGGCTAACTTGTCCTTACAGTGACAGATTGGCATCCAAATGGAACCCCAGGTTCTGGACTGTTGCCACTGCAAGTGGAGCTGCTCTCAAGGATACCGGCTAGAATCCAAGAAGAGGAGCAAGGAGAGACTCATGACCTGGTAAAAAAATAACCTCGGTCTTGTTAAAGTTATATTATAATGAACTGCACACCAGCCTAGTTGCAACTGACAACATACAATCTTGGAACGTTGACAGAGGGTCAGAGATGACCAAGTTACCCTCCTTCGCTAAGGACTTATCTGGTAGAGACTATCTTGCTGCATATTCCTTACCTTAGACTAGTACCTAGGCGTCAGACTGGATCCAGACATTTTCGAGCAGTACCACTGCACTCCAGTAGGTGGTGTCGTTCGGTTCTGTGTTAGAACCAGAAGTGCTTTTTCTCACCAAAAGCGCAGAGCCATGAAGAATGCAGACAGAATGGTGTGTATTGCTAAGGCCCTTAGAAGGGTGACCCCATGAAATCAGTTTGCAGAGCAGGGAGGGCTTTTTAAAGAATCTGTGGCTTGATAGAGGTTCTACCAGATAGGGCATTACCAAAAGTAAGTAACTTGTTTATCTGTTAGAGACTTTTAGCCACAGATTCCTTATCCTCAAATAGAATCCCAAGAAATACCTTCCCGGAGGTGGGTCTGTGACACCGATTCAATCAAACAGTCCTGCAGGACCGAACAAGCAAAGGGCCCATCATGACAGACCTAACCATCCAGTCAGTAGTGTTTGGTGAACATGTGCAGGGATGCCCACATTGCTGCCTGACAGATGTCCAAGACAGACATTCCATGAGCTAACTCAGGGGTCACAGCCTTGCTTTTAGTAGAATGAGCATGCAAGTCCTCAGGGGGTTGCTTTTTGGCCAATGTGTAGTAGAACTTTGGTGAGGTGAAACAAAAAAGGTAGGAAAGGCGATGGTTTGACCTACATGAAAAGGTGTTACAATGTTTGGGAGAAATTAAGCACAGGACCGCAAAATCAGACTGTCTGAGTAAAAGGTGGTTTAAGGAGCGTGCACAGAGAGTGCCCACAATTCTCTGACCATCCTGGTCAATGTTATGGCCACCACAAAAACCATATCTTGATTGGAAGCAGGTGAAGTAGACAGTTGTGAAGCAGCTCGAAAGCTATGCACATGAGACAAAGTGAGGACAAAATAATATTCCATTGGGGCATGATGAAGGGCCTTGGAGGAAACGTGTTGAAAGCCTTTAAGGAATCTAGTAACAACAGGTGATTTAAAAAAGGAGGGTTGGTCTGGCAACTGCAAGAATGCCAAAACGGTAGATAAGTAACTTTTAACAGTGCCCAGATCAAAGCCCTGCTACGCCAGAGAAAGAACAAACAAAAGAAATTGGGGCAAGGTTGCAGAAAGAGGATTGATAGCCTTGGATACACACCATGCCATGAACTTGTCCCAACGTTCGGTGTATGTCGTCTTGGTGGAGGGACATCTGGCTGCCAAGAGTCGAAAGTTGTCAACTGTTGCTGCTAAATCTCTAAGCATGAAGGTGGAGCATGTCCAGGTTTGGGTGCAGAACCCTGCTCTGCTGTTCCGACAGAAGATCCTCCCAAAGGCCAGCCTGAATGGAGGACTGATGGTCATTCTCAGAAGTTTGATTATAGACTCTCTGTTCCAAAACCAGAGCCACAAGAATGGTTTGGACTTGGTCATTCCTGATCTTCTTGAGAACTCTGGGCAGGAGTGGTACCAGCGGAAATGTGTAATGGAGGTTGCAGTTCCACTCAAGCTGAAAAGCATCTCTAAGCGTGAACTACCTTGAACATTTCAGTGTGCAAAACTGCTGACATTGTACATTCTTTTTTTTTATATTGATATTGCACATTCTTGGCATTGATGAACAGGTCTAACTAAGGCTCTCTCTACTCTACAAAGAGACCTTGCACCACCACCAGATGAGATGCTATTCATGATCTGCCAGGCATTGAAGGCGGAGTTGTCAGTCCTGGCGTTCAGAAAGCGCTACAGATGTCAAACCAAGGGAAATGGCCTAAGGTTCAGCCATGTACCGAGGTGCAGGGCCTCTTGACAAATGGCCCATGATCCCACCCCCACCCTATTTGTTGCAGTAACACATGGTTACATGGTACACATAACTCTTGTTCACATTTAGCACCTTTCTTTGCACCTTTTCCACCATAGCACCTGCGCCGTTGGAACAAAGTGTATGTTCATAAACTCTGACAGTTGTGTAATGTCAGTTTGACACCATAAAATGTAAAAGAATATATGGATTTTTCCTTAAATACACTGTGATTGATTCAAATTTGGTGTGCCATTGATTCATGTTCTTTGTCTTTTCTCCTGTTTCATTGATTACTACTGAAAACTTTGAGTACTGTTATTTTGTATTGGTTATTATTGAGTATACTAAGAATCAATTCGGTTACCCGACAGACCAACTTTCTCCATATTATTATTAAAGGACTTTGGAGGCTGCAGTTGTTGGGGTGGGTGGGGAGGCGGGTGTACGGACCTGACCTCTAACTGGTGGTCCCATGTTATCTGTGATCTGTATGAACTGCATTCACAGGCAGGAAAAGGCTGGGAAATCTGTTGGCCTTAGTGGTTGGGTGGGAAAAGACGTGGCTGGTGGCCCCTACCATTGCTACTGAATGGGCTACAGGAACACTGAGGTTGGCGTAGGATCATGGATAGGCCCAAATACCTGGTCATAGCTCTCCTATCCTTAAAGTGTTCTAGCGCCGAGTCTGCCTTCTCAACAAAGAGACAGAAACCATCAAAGGGTAAGTCTATGAGCAAAGTCTGGACATCCACAGAGAAGCTCGTGGTCTCAGCCAGGCACAGCGTCTCCATGCCACTTATGAATAAATCAGTCTGCCCAGCAAAATAGGTCTTGTAAAGCCCACATCTGATGGTAAACTTTGCTACACCTCGCTAGTTGGCAATAGCTTGAGAGAGTATGGCTCGGGCCTTATCCGAGACCATAGGCAGCACTTGTGCAACCGAATCCCACTCAGTGTGTTGGTATCAGCCCAAAAGGAATGCTGTGTTCCCTGACCGCGGGGCTAGGCGGGCAGAAGAGAAAATCCTCTTGCCAAAGGTATCCAGCCTTTTTGGATTCCTTTTGCAGTGGAGAGCTAGGGAACATGCAGGGATTGATCCTGGAAGCGAAGGCTTGCACCACCAAGCTCTCCAAGGTAGGGTGCTGTGTGAGGAAACTGGGTACCCCAGAAGCAGGGCAATGGCAGGGGGCAATTATCCTGTGCACAGGAACTACTGTGCAGGGCTTGGACCAAACCCAAAGAAGCCATCTTTAAGAGTGTCACTGAATGGTAGTAAGGGTTCTGAAGGGGCAGCAACCAGCTGAAGCACTTCTGTCAAGACATCTGCCACTGTGGGCAACTGATGGTCCAAGACCTCAGTTGCGATCTGCAGCACCACTGTGAATGAGGCCCCCTTCTCCATAGCCACGGTAGGAGGAGAGACCAGGCCAGTGTCTAGTGAGGTGTCCAAATCACGGTCATCCACCAGTTCCTCGTACCAGTTGTCCTCTGTATCATTAAGGGGATGATGGTAACCATAACAGTCTTCTGACTCATTTCAATCTTTACCTTCTCCAGCCTGTCAAAGGAAAAAGGCACTGGCTCGGGTGGCATTGTGCCAGAGTCGGGCAACGCCAACCCACCTAAGCATCGACGTTGAGTATAACGATGGGGCCCCGGCCACCTCGGGGCATTGGCAGGGCTAGGAGCGACAGCATTGGAGTGGGGGGCGAGGAAGGTCATGGCCTTGCAGGCAGCAGATGTCTATGGGATGCTGTATTGAATGCTGCAGATAAATATAACCAGAGCACAGAGTGCCCTTGCAAACACAAGGAGATGATGGACGGAGCACTGAAACTTTTCAGACACTCACCCCAGTCACAGATCTGGGTTGAATCCATCATCATTCTTTAGCTCACTTCGCCACCTCAGTTCAGACCCAGCTATATGCAAATCAGTCTTGACCCTGTTCCTCATGGGAACAGTCCAGCTGAAACTGCCAAACCAGGCCTTCCCTGAACTGAAAACAAGCATCCTGGGCCCGGTTTTGTACTAACATTCCTCATCAGCCAGGCTAGCTTGAATCCAGTGGCAAAGTGAGCAAGGGATAGAGTAACACCCCTCATCAGCCAGGCTACTTTGAATCCAGTGGCAAAGTGAGCAAGGGACCCATGTCTGGGCATACCCTGCCAACTTAGGGCAAACAAAGCAAACACAAGGAGATGATGGATGGAGCACTGAAAGAAAACAAGTTACTTACCTGTAACTTTGGTTCCCCAGTATTGGTAACTTTCATAGATTCCCATGCTTTAGTGAGGATGTTCCGGCGTCTTTGATGGGACAGCCAAGACCGGACTCGGTAATTTCACAAGCAGCACAAAGGAAGTCACGCAACCCCTCAGCTCCTTTGACAACTCCTCCAGATAAAGAGGGCAGGAGGTTAGACAAAGCCAGGAAGAGGTTCTCTTCAATGGCGAGTCTTCTAGTGCGGGCAGCAAATGCCTTGGCGATATTGGGCAGATACGATCGCCAACTATGGTGTGATGGTTCGCCATACTTGGATCAACTTCCTCCAGAGTCAAAGACAGAAGTTTTTCGTTCTTTGGCTGGAGTTCAAGATGGCTCCCAGGAAGCGTGCTGTCCTGGACAGGACCAGAGATGACTTCTCTTTGTTTAAAGTGAGACCTAAATTCAGAAACAGGTTTGTACACTCGTCGACCGCTTCCCTCGCTGCCTCCCTGGACGGAGCTTTCAGCAACCAATCGTCCAGGTAAGGGAAGACCTAAAAGTGATTCCTCCGTAGAAACGCTGCTACTGGTGCCAGCACCTTTGTGAAGATCCTCGGGGCTGAGCGAAGACCAAAGGGTAAAACCCTGAATTGAAAGTGGCTCTTGGCTACTGTAAATCGTAGAAACCTTCTGTGTGCTGGATGAATCGGCACATGAAAGTACGCATCTTCGAGATCGAGCGTGGCCATGAAATCCCCTGGATTGATGAGACGTAGAATGTCTTGAAGAGAGACCATCCGGAAAGACAGGGAGATGAGATAGGTGTTGAGCTCCCTGAGATCTAAAATGGGGCGCCATTTCTCTAGCGTCTTCCTTACCAGGAAGAACCTGGAATAGAATCCTTCTCCACTTTGGGCTGAGGGGCCCGGCTCTATAGCAACCTTCAGGAGCATTTGATGAACTTCCAGCCGCAGAAGACGCAGATGTTTTGATGGAATGGTAGCAGGGGGCTTGGATGGTGGGATTTGCGTGAATTCCAAAGTATGGCCCTTTCGAATGATGTTTAGCACCCATCAGTCTGATGTTATCTTGGACCAATTCTGAAGGTATAGTGACACCCTGCCTCCTACTGATGATCTTGCGGAGGTGGGTACAGTAGGAAGAGCCAGGAGGCCGCTATTGTCTTTTGGACGTATCCCGTCCTTGGCGAGCCTGCTTCCCTCTGTTATTAGGTAGTGAGAAATTCGAGGACTGGTCTTGCCTTTGCTGATAAGGTTGGCGGTACTGTTGCGAACCTGAGTCATATGATAAGTACCTTTGCTGCTGATAAGAGCCTCTGTAGGTGGTGCTTTTGCATCTGGAACCTCTAAAAGGAGCTTTACGGTACTGAAGCATGCCCAGAGACTTAGCAGTCTCAGTATCCTTTTTAATATCTTGGAGAGTGTCATTATCAATTTTCCAAATAATGCCTCTCCATCAAAAGGTAGATCCAGGATCTTATTATGGATTTCGGGTCTAAACCAAGTCGCTTTAAGCCATCCCTGGCAACGAAGGACTGCAGCCCCAGCCAAAAAACGAAAAGCCGTTGTGGCAATGTCCATGGCACAGTCATTGACTTCCACTGATGTTGCCTCTCCTTCTTGCAAAACCTTTTTAGCTTCTTTCTTTGACTCTGGAGGGATTTGATCCAAGTATGGCAAAACATCACACCATAGTAGGCGATCGTATCTGCCCAATATCGCCAAGGCATTTGCTGCCCGCACTAGAAGACTCGCCATTGAAGAGAACCTCTTCCCGGCGTTGTCTAACCTCCTGCCCTCTTTATCTGGAGGAGTTGTCAAAGGAGCTAAGGGGGTTGCGTGACTTCCTTGGTGCCACTTGTGAAATTACCGAGTCCGGTCTTGGGTGTCCCGTCAAAGACGCCGGACCATCCTTACTAAAGCACGGGAATCTAAGAAAGTTCCAATACTGGGGCAACTTTTCAGACACTCGCCCTCGGTCACAGATCTGGGTTGAGTCCATCATCATTCTTTAGCTCACTTCGCCACCTTCAGTTCAGACCCATCTATATGCAAATCAGTCTTGACCCTGTGCCTCATAGGAACAGTCCAGCCCAAACTGCCAAGACAGGCCTTCCCTGAACTGGAAACTTTTCAGACATTCACCCCCAGTCACAGATCTATCCATCATCTCCTTGTGTTTGCTTTGTTTGCCCTAAATTGGCTGGGTAAGCCCAGACATATGTGCAGCACTGAGATTTATTTGTGCTTCCTTTCATGATTGTGGACATATTGTAGACTAAGTTGACAGATTACACATCTGTTAATATTGGTGCAAAGACACCGACCACCAGGTGAAAACAGGAAGCTGGACAAAGGTCCAACAGTGACCCGGCTCTAATTGATGACATCATGGCTTCAAATGAGTCAATTTCCAATGGTTAAAAGTCAGATAGCAAAGAGACAAGACTATATTGAGGATCGGGAACTCCAGTTTCATCCGTTGCAGTCAAGTCAAGTCAAAGAAGGTTTTATTCGATTGGTTAAACAAACAATCATAAAAGCACAAAGTTTAAAATACATGCAGACAATTCATACAGACATAGTTTGCATAAAAATTGCATAAATAATTTCATACACTAGGTTAAAAAAAGAATATTAAACTTACAAATCCTTCATTCATTAGTTAATAATATCAAATGTACTTTATTCGATAAACAATTGATCATAAAAGCATGTACATCCAAAATTCATATTTTAAAAAAGCTCGCAATACAGTACAACTTCATAGGTAAGACCAGCTACACATCATACAACTACATTAAAAATACATAAAACAGGATCATTAATAAAAGTTTGATAGCCATAAAAAGCAATATATCGAAGGGCAGACCTAGCCGTTACCAGGCTGCTAATTTTTGCTAGGAGCTTTGATCTTGTTAGCCATGCGCAGCTCAAATATTTTGCTACACCACAGACAAAGGTGAGGGAGAAGGTGTCGGTTTTTAAAATACTAAGTGCCACCCGATAATTCTTAGAACCCAGCTTCCTGCAGAGAGGCTTGAGCCATGTGGTTCTAGCCATCCTGTAGACTGGGCACGCAAAGAGAAAATGGTCGATAGACTCATTAGGAGCTGCGCAGCCTGTACAAAAGGCCGATGATGGATTGCGCTGGTTCCAGGCTGCTGTCACTTTGTTTAACGGAAGAGTCCCAATTCTCAACTTCAAATAGAGTACCCTGCGGAGGTGGGTACAGTAGGAAGAGCCAGGAGGCCGCTATTGTCTTTTGGACGTATCCCGTCCTTGGCGAGCCTGCTTCCCTCTGTTATTAGGTAGTGAGAAATTCGAGGACTGGCCTTGCCTTTGCTGATAAGGTTGGCGGTACTGTTGCGAACCTGAGTCATATGATAAGTACCTTTGCTGCTGATAAGAGCCTCTGTAGGTGGTGCTTTTGCATCTGGAACCTCTAAAAGGAGCTTTACGGTACTGAAGCATGCCCAGAGACTTAGCAGTCTCAGTATCCTTTTTAATATCTTGGAGAGTGTCATTATCAATTTTCCAAATAATGCCTCTCCATCAAAAGGTAGATCCAGGATCTTATTATGGATTTCGGGTCTAAACCAAGTCGCTTTAAGCCATCCCTGGCAACGAAGGACTGCAGCCCCAGCCAAAAAACGAAAAGCTGTTGTGGCAATGTCCATGGCACAGTCATTGACTTCCACTGATGTTGCCTCTCCTTCTTGCAAAACCTTTTTAGCTTCTTTCTTTGACTCTGGAGGGATTTGATCCAAGTATGGCAAAACATCACACCATAGTAGGCGATCGTATCTGCCCAATATCGCCAAGGCATTTGCTGCCCGCACTAGAAGACTCGCCATTGAAGAGAACCTCTTCCCGGCGTTGTCTAACCTCCTGCCCTCTTTATCTGGAGGAGTTGTCAAAGGAGCTAAGGGGGTTGCGTGACTTCCTTGGTGCCACTTGTGAAATTACCGAGTCCGGTCTTGGGTGTCCCGTCAAAGACGCCGGACCATCCTTACTAAAGCACGGGAATCTAAGAAAGTTCCAATACTGGGGCAACTTTTCAGACACTCGCCCTCGGTCACAGATCTGGGTTGAGTCCATCATCATTCTTTAGCTCACTTCGCCACCTTCAGTTCAGACCCATCTATCTGCAAATCAGTCTTGACCCTGTGCCTCATAGGAACAGTCCAGCCCAAACTGCCAAGACAGGCCTTCCCTGAACTGGAAACTTTTCAGACATTCACCCCCAGTCACAGATCTATCCATCATCTCCTTGTGTTTGCTTTGTTTGCCCTAAATTGGCTGGGTAAGCCCAGACATATGTGCAGCACTGAGATTTATTTGTGCTTCCTTTCATGATTGTGGACATATTGTAGACTAAGTTGACAGATTACACATCTGTTAATATTGGTGCAAAGACACCGACCACCAGGTGAAAACAGGAAGCTGGACAAAGGTCCAACAGTGACCCGGCTCTAATTGATGACATCATGGCTTCAAATGAGTCAATTTCCAATGGTTAAAAGTCAGATAGCAAAGAGACAAGACTATATTGAGGATCGGGAACTCCAGTTTCATCCGTTGCAGTCAAGTCAAGTCAAAGAAGGTTTTATTCGATTGGTTAAACAAACAATCATAAAAGCACAAAGTTTAAAATACATGCAGACAATTCATACAGACATAGTTTGCATAAAAATTGCATAAATAATTTCATACACTAGGTTAAAAAAAGAATATTAAACTTACAAATCCTTCATTCATTAGTTAATAATATCAAATGTACTTTATTCGATAAACAATTGATCATAAAAGCATGTACATCCAAAATTCATATTTTAAAAAAGCTCGCAATACAGTACAACTTCATAGGTAAGACCAGCTACACATCATACAACTACATTAAAAATACATAAAACAGGATCATTAATAAAAGTTTGATAGCCATAAAAAGCAATATATCGAAGGGCAGACCTAGCCGTTACCAGGCTGCTAATTTTTGCTAGGAGCTTTGATCTTGTTAGCCATGCGCAGCTCAAATATTTTGCTACACCACAGACAAAGGTGAGGGAGGAGGTGTCGGTTTTTAAAATACTAAGTGCCACCCGATAATTCTTAGAACCCAGCTTCCTGCAGAGAGGCTTGAGCCATGTGGTTCTAGCCATCCTGTAGACTGGGCACGCAAAGAGAAAATGGTCGATAGACTCATTAGGAGCTGCGCAGCCTGTACAAAAGGCCGATGATGGATTGCGCTGGTTCCAGGCTGCTGTCACTTTGTTTAACGGAAGAGTCCCAATTCTCAACTTCAAATAGAGTACCCTGCGGAGGTGGGTACAGTAGGAAGAGCCAGGAGGCCGCTATTGTCTTTTGGACGTATCCCGTCCTTGGCGAGCCTGCTTCCCTCTGTTATTAGGTAGTGAGAAATTCGAGGACTGGCCTTGCCTTTGCTGATAAGGTTGGCGGTACTGTTGCGAACCTGAGTCATATGATAAGTACCTTTGCTGCTGATAAGAGCCTCTGTAGGTGGTGCTTTTGCATCTGGAACCTCTAAAAGGAGCTTTACGGTACTGAAGCATGCCCAGAGACTTAGCAGTCTCAGTATCCTTTTTAATATCTTGGAGAGTGTCATTATCAATTTTCCAAATAATGCCTCTCCATCAAAAGGTAGATCCAGGATCTTATTATGGATTTCGGGTCTAAACCAAGTCGCTTTAAGCCATCCCTGGCAACGAAGGACTGCAGCCCCAGCCAAAAAACGAAAAGCCGTTGTGGCAATGTCCATGGCACAGTCATTGACTTCCACTGATGTTGCCTCTCCTTCTTGCAAAATCCTTTTTAGCTTCTTTCTTTGACTCTGGAGGGATTTGATCCAAGTATGGCAAAACATCACACCATAGTAGGCGATCGTATCTGCCCAATATCGCCAAGGCATTTGCTGCCCGCACTAGAAGACTCGCCAGTGAAGAGAACCTCTTCCCGGCGTTGTCTAACCTCCTGCCCTCTTTATCTGGAGGAGTTGTCAAAGGAGCTAAGGGGGTTGCGTGACTTCCTTGGTGCCACTTGTGAAATTACCGAGTCCGGTCTTGGGTGTCCCGTCAAAGACGCCGGACCATCCTTACTAAAGCACGGGAATCTAAGAAAGTTCCAATACTGGGGCAACTTTTCAGACACTCGCCCTCGGTCACAGATCTGGGTTGAGTCCATCATCATTCTTTAGCTCACTTCGCCACCTTCAGTTCAGACCCATCTATCTGCAAATCAGTCTTGACCCTGTGCCTCATAGGAACAGTCCAGCCCAAACTGCCAAGACAGGCCTTCCCTGAACTGGAAACTTTTCAGACATTCACCCCCAGTCACAGATCTATCCATCATCTCCTTGTGTTTGCTTTGTTTGCCCTAAATTGGCTGGGTAAGCCCAGACATATGTGCAGCACTGAGATTTATTTGTGCTTCCTTTCATGATTGTGGACATATTGTAGACTAAGTTGACAGATTACACATCTGTTAATATTGGTGCAAAGACACCAACCACCAGGTGAAAACAGGAAGCTGGACAAAGGTGCAACAGTGACCCGGCTCTAATTGATGACATCATGGCTTCGAATGAGTCAATTTCCAATGGTTAAAAGTCAGATAGCAAAGAGACAAGACTATATTGAGGATCAGGAACTCCAGTTTCATCCGTTGCAGTCAAGTCAAGTCAAAGAAGGTTTTATTCGATTGGTTAAACAAACAATCATAAAAGCACAAAGTTTAAAATACATGCAGACAATTCATACAGACATAGTTTCGAGAAATCGATTCATAGAAATCGAGAAAGGGTTCTAATTTGCGGGCAGGTTTGTGCTCCAGAAACTGCTCTGTGAGTTTCCCCATGTTAGGGTTACGCATCTCTTCTGCCTGTACCCATAGCCAATAGGCACTTTTTAAAACCTGCATGGGTGGAGGAACCTGATTGGCCCAAGCCTCCCCAAACCCTATGTCGGATAAAAGCTGCCTAAGATTAGTTAATAATACCTCATTAAAACAATTAGGTGCACATTTGTTTCCTTAGGCTCAATACCTTTTTCGGGAAGATTGCTATCCTGAAAACGCTCTGCTCATTATATAAATATTGTAGAGCCAGGAAAGCGGGATGGGATTGGGGTAACCCGCACTGTTTCAGAATAGGTTCCAGAAGCGAGCTCCTGGGAACAGAATAATACCTACTGAAAAAAAGTGAAGTGTATCGTGGATTGTGGGGAAGTATTATCGCAAGGACATAGTTGGAGGTCTTGAGACCAGTCATTCCTTATAGGGAAGCTGACTAGTCTATGTAAGACCCCCAGCCTAAAAAGAGTTAGTAAAAATCTATTGTGGGCACTAGGTACAAAGGTTTGGTAGGGTTGAATGTTAAAAGTAATTACGATCTCGGATGACATTCTAATGGTGTCGAGAAACGCAATGCCCTCTTGTCTTAGTTCCTTCCTTGTTATTGCCCTAATAGTAGTAGGATTAGTTAAGTAAGCTAAATGACCAAGATCTTTAAAAAAATTAATGACATATTTTAGCCATGGAATCCTCATTGCACCTTCCAGTTTCAGAATATCTGAAAGGATATCTCTGTTCAGTTTGGCCTCTTCTTTAGTCCAGAGCCTGTGCCATAACAGCACAGGCTCGAGCCTAATTAGATCAGAGATAAAAGATAATCCTGACTCAGCATGACATATGCATGCTGAGGTGCTGCTCGGGACCGATAGGACGTATCTTAGGAAGGAGTTCTCTACTCTCTGGTTTAGAAGCGGATCGGCAAACCCCCAAACCCCGCTCCCATACACTGCTGATGAGACACACTTAGCCTTGTAGATTTTAATAAGCTCCTCTGGGTTTTTTCTGCCTAGTTTTCTCACAAGGGCAGTGAGAGCAGCGGTAGTGCGTAAAAGTGCCCATTTTTCTGCTGCAGTTGCTTGTACTCAAGAATCATTGTGGGAGAAAAGGATACCCAGATATAAAAAGTTCTTTGTGACCCTGATCTTTTGTCCTGTCACATACATAACTTTATGTTTCTTTATGCCGATGCCACAGCCCACTATAAAAGTTTTGGAAGAGTTTAACCTTAAACCTAGGTCATTCATAAAAAAGGAAAAACTATCCAAAACGCGCTGTAGGCCTACTTGTGTACGGGACATCAACACTACGTCATCTGCGTACAGAAGGGCTAGAATAGAGTGACCAGCTACTAGGGGGAAGTCTTGGTTGTCTCTAAGAAGAGCTTCCCCCAGTCCATTTATATACAAGTTAAAAAGGAATGGGGCCAGGACACAATCCTGACTAACACCGAACCTAATCGGGGTCAAATTAAAATGTTGATAACTTTTGTTTATTTTTTCATTGAATAAGGTCGAGAAGGATTCACACAATTAATTTGAACCAAAAAAGTTCTGTTTGTGTAAAAGAAGGAGAGCACATACTTTTCAGTATTTAGCTAAATATCCTCTGTCAGAGTTTTCCGCCGCTCAAATTTTCTCTGCAAAGTACCTTTTGTAGTGGATTTCCATACGTTTCTATAAACATTTAGCTCATGTTTATACTTTTATCTTCATCTGAATATGTCTATCTCCATTTTCCTTTGGTGGATGATCAGCCATGGCAGTTGTCTTTAATGTAAAAATGGGAATGGGTCAGACCATACCACCTTGATTGGTTCTGTAACAAAAGTGTCTCTTTGTTTTTAAGAATGAGATCAGCAAATATATATGGCCTTCCACTTGCATAAGCACTTCTTTTTCCAGGTTTAAAACAGACAAGTGTGAGAAGTCTGTGAACTCAAAGTTATTTTTAATGTTCCACTATACATTGAAATTCCCCATTATACAAAAATGGATAGAAATAGATATACATGTAGGTATAGGTTAGACTAATAGTTATAGGTAGTAGGGAAGTGTGATATAAGATGCTTTGGGTTTTTCGAATATTCATTTTGTTTTTTAGTATGGCTGCTGAGATTACAATAATCATTTCCCTTTTACTGATACATAAGATTTGAGAGTGATTATGCATAATAAATGACAGCTCATTATAAATAACAAGTATGGTGTGTGTCTACTGCTTTTAGGAATCAGACTAAGGGCCTATACTTTTACAAATAACCCATGCAGATGAGAGTTTGTCTGAAAGGGCAGCCTGACTCATATTACTGTAAATCTAAATGAGCATAACATACCATAGGGAAGAGTGAGAGACACCTGTATTTAACCTTTTCCTCGAAAGAGGATGCAATAAGCAATTTCCTCTTGGAGGGGTAATAAAATCTTTCTGGGTGTCCCATCAATTTGAAGGGGTTGAAGACAATATCTCATGTACAATTTACAGGCAGGTGACCATTCAAAACCTATTTTTAGCAACAATTTTCATAAAAATGACACATTTTTCACTGACAAAAATCTATTTTGTGCATATCTACTATGCCTTGGTGGTTTTTCTGGTTCCTGAACCTTTTGTAAGAAAACGCACGGAGTATCCTAGGGACCCATCCTGCGGCAAAGAGACCCAATTGATAAAGGGTACTGTCATAGATTAAGAAGGATTGGGCAACTTGTTTAACAGTATGTGCCACAAGTGCCTAGATAACAGACTTTAAATCAAAGTTTTGTGTGCCGGAGGGTAGCAGCCTTCATAGCGCCTCCTGAATATAAGCTACAAACCAGGTATCACTATTTTATAGTGCCACTTTCAATCGGCACAAATTACAAGAGAGGTCCTGCATTACACTGTTTATGACCAAAGATAGCTGAAGGGAACATTTAACCCTAATTAGTCTTATACGGAAAAAGAGGTATTTGACTGAATTCTGTTGTGGAAGCCATATTTGAGTCTTGAAAAAGATGGTCTAATTGGAATTTACCATCGAAACACATTGACGCTTGAATACACAATCCGTGTAGTGGCTGGAACTACAGATATTGAATACAGCACAGTGTATCGGGTTCCAGTCTTAAAGTGGTTTTAACACTGAAGCGTTCTTTTATGACAAATTGTACTCTCTTTTTTGTGTACTCTCCATGACCAATTGTGCTGTTTATTTCTGTGTATTGTCCTTGTTTTTATTATGATCTGCTATCGTGATGAGTTGTCTATAGATGTATTGGTGTTATTTTTTTCAGTCATAATTTAGGAAAATCTTGTTTAATCTACATATGAACTTGAAACTCATGTAATTTTTATATGTAATTCTTTTTATCCTGTTTTTAATGAGCAATTGATTTTGATCTGTTTTGCATAGGCTTTTAACAATAATAAATAGATATATGTTATAGTTTCTCGTGTTTGGCCATGGGTCTGCAACTAGATTCCCCAGTTTGTGTGGAAGTGAGTATAAGTAGATGATTGTTTGCTTTCAAGTAGTATATGCTATTAAATAATCCAAATGAAGACTTGTGTTTCAATTGGTTTTTCTGGTAGTTCCAAAATTTAATTTTTGTTGTTATAACCATTTTTTAATACATATATCAAATCCAAAGATAAAATAAAACATAATGTCTCAACTGCCTAGTTTTTATAATTAATGAATGTGTGCAACAATATTTCCTATGAGGAATAAAATCCCGATTATGTAAAAAATACAAGAAAAATATATTTAAAAAAAAAAAAAGAATATTTATTCTTTAAAAAAGAACACATTGGCAAATGTTATTGAATCATATGTTTCTCGACGAGCTACAAAAATACTCTACATAAGCTCCTGCTTCTTTCTCAAGTTCGGCTTACCTCGTTTCTTTCCATGGTGAGCATGGCACTCAAGTATCATTTTGGACCTTCTTCAATATAATTTATTTTATTTGACAATTCCTTCTTCTATGTCATGCGTGCTATGTTCCACTATGGTCCTTTTCTATCTTGCTTGTTGTATATGCTAATATGGTCCCGCTAAAAGGTTGCTGGTTCATATGTACACTATGGCCGTTCTTCTACGTTGCAGGTTCTGTGAGTCACTAGGATCTTTCTTAAATGTAGAACGTTTGTTAATTACCTTTGAAATTATATCACAATTACTTTTCTGTGCCATTGTAAGAAATTGTAGCTCAGCTACTCTGTTTAATACCGGGAAAACAAGCAAGAGAGTTTTGTTCCTTGTGGGACGTATAGTAGCAGCTTATGGTACTGCAGGCTTGCGTTGCTCACTAAAGGGACATCTAGCATTTGTAATGTCTATTGGCCTGGCTTTAATGTGCAAAAACATGCATTTGGGCATTCTGTGCTTCTATTCATTAACATATTAAAGTCAGAGCTATTGGCTTTATCAATGTTTTGTAAAGTGGGTATAGCTTTAATATAATCAGGTAACTAGTGAAATAGCAACATAGACTTATCTGTAAATAAAATTACTTTTTACCTGTAAAATCAGCAGAAAGAGAAAGTATGCGTTTGCAACTCGCTGGAACTGTTCAAACAGATTAACAGGCAAGAATGTCAGGATGTTATACTTGGATGTTTTGATGCGATTATTCTGAAACGAAATACGAGAAGCACCAATAAATACAAAACATCATAGAATAGGTTGCCAGAAATCTCTATAAAATGGATCCTATACGTATTAAGCAAAGAAAATACTTTAAAACATGCTATTAAGTATAATTTTGTTTTTAATAAAGAATAATCTACAAACAAACAGAAACATGCATGCGATTCTTGCAGACATGTTGAGATGTGGGTTTGCTCCTGCCTTAGACAAAGACTTCGATGTGGCAAGGCTGAGATTTCCGGAACATGGGCCTGAGAGTTCGATCTGGCACTTTGCACCTATATTCTACAGTACAAAACTGTTCATAAAATAACCAGCAGTCAGATCAGTGTGTGTAGGCTGAAAAAGTTTTTCTGAGCAATTTCTAATGTAGCCTAAAAAGTAGATTGGTTTTAGCCATTCTCATATTCGCTAAAGTCTGGCCTAGAGAGTAGCTGTCTGACATCGCTTATGTAAATAAGTAAAAATAATACATAGAGAGGTGTTTGTGGCGGGCCGTTTTCAGACATTGCTTTGTTAGCGTTGTCATCCACGATTCAGCCTACAATAGAGGCATTTGGAGATATCTTGCTCTCTGTTGATATTCGAGTGCGTACTGACTGACATATAATATGCCTCTAATATTTTGCAGCTGCACTTGAAACGCATTGCCATTACCTCCTTCTCCTTCCTTATCGCACTACTTAATCTTTTTTTTTTGTCAAATCTGTTTATTGGCATTTGTATTTATAGACATTACATTTCACGTGAATTTCCATACAGTACATCCCTGAGGGTATGACCAACGTTTTGTCACATAGAGAAAAATTGTGTCCCTTAGGCACCGTAATGCAGTGTATAAGTGTACCCGGAGGTAGCATATGTGTCAGTGTGCATCCTTAAACTAGAAGTGCCTGTGCGGCCCAGCCCCGTGCACAGAAATGATTCATATTTGAAAACAGAAAAACTCCCAATTTCCCTAATTCAAAACAAGCAAACTGCGACATGTTCATAAACAGACAGTAGGTGTTATCCCCCATCATGCCCCAATCCCCCACCAGAAAGCGCCTCCCCCCGCCCCTACATATTGCGAACCCCCACCATTCCCTCGCGAAGCAGCGCCATGCGCAGCACTAATCTAGGACTCAGGCACATTGCCCGCTGCGTGTCGTCCCCAGCTGCCAATGACCCCAGCTAATCTGCTGCCACTCCCCCACTCACAATATTCCCTGCCGACTGAAGGGCTTTAAGCATGTGTGCCCAGCGTTCTGCCATGGGCTCCTTACAGAGTCCTACTGTTTCCTCTCGTTGTATAGCAGTCCATTCCGCCCGAGCCCATGCCTGAAGGGACAGGGCCCAAGCCTGCATGCTTAGTGGAGTAGTGTGGTTCACTGGTTAGAGGCGGCAGACCCGGGAGCAGAAGTCGGCCCAGGACCAGGGTTCAATTCCCGACGCGGCAGGGTCGTGGACTTGGGTCAGCGGACTCGATAATTCTCGCTTCGGTGCTTACTCTAATCAGGGGTTCCACTCGGCAACTCTGGGCATCAGTTTGCCTAATCTCCACAATGGCCCCATCAATTCCGGGGATGCCTGGCTCTACCTTGGGGACTCCCAGCAGGGACCATCCCACAGGGAAAGCCAGGACGGGTTCCCCAGAGTTATACAGCGCAGGAAACCTACGGACGGGTAGCAATGCGCTTTACAAGCTCAAATACATTTACATTTAGGTGGGCCCCGCGCCTTCCACCTCTTAGTGAGGAGGTGCGTTGCCACTACCATCCCCAGATCCAGAAATCTGGACGACGCTTTATCCTTTGGGGGCCTCTTAAAAAGGTGAAGAAGAAATTCAGGCCAGTTACAGGGTATGACGCGCCCAGTACACTGCGCAAGGAGGCCGCTAACATCCCCCCAGTAGGCACCCAGTCCTGTACAACTCCACAGGATATGAAGTAGATCAACATCCACTTCGCCACACCTGGGACACGACGCATCCGCTCTGTGGAAGTATCTGTTAATTGAAGCTGGAGTGAGGTAGGCCCTATGAATTATGTAGACCTGTATTTGGCGAAAGCGCATGTTCCGGGGGATCCGCACTGGGCTCTTGAGGAGCTTCTCCCACTCTGTATCTGCTAGTGCTCGCCCCAGGTCTCGCTCCCACTTACCACGCAATGCGTCCAGGCTTATTGCCGGGTGCCCTCTCAAGGACGCAGCAAACAATTTAACCCGGTGTCTTCCCTTGCCCATGACAGGTAGGTATTGTACAGTGAGATGTTGTTCAGGCTCTGCTGTGACATCCCCCCCACCCCGCCATCATGTGTGCTAGAAGGGAACGGTGCAGTAGGAAACCCCTTGGGGGAAGCCCCTCATCGGTGACCAGCGTCCCGTATGGTGTCAGCGTCCTGTCTCTATACAGGTCGCCTAGCGTCTGTATGTCTGCGTCATGCCACCTTTCTAGCATTCGGCGTGTGAGGACCCCCCGCCTCCTGGTGAGTCCTCCAAAGGCACCCCGGTGCATAGGGGGACACTGCCCGTGTAAGCCCCAGTGCCCTATGGAAGCACCTGTATGCCACAGCCTGCACCACCGTTGCTGCAAGTGGGTAAAACAGCATGAGGATTCGTTCCAGTGTGTATGCGGGATCACCCGTAGCTGTGTCCTCCCTCCCCCTGTCCGCTAGCCAGCGTGCGATCCACTGGAGCTGTGCAGCCAGATAGTAGTGCTGGAAGCAGGGGGCGGCTAGTCCGCCTCTGTTAGTGGGGAGGAACTATTTCCAGAGTGCCAGCCGATGGCGGGACGAACCCCAGATGAAGTCGCGCAGCACTTTGTTAAGCATGGAGAAAAAGGAGGCAGGCAGAAACAACGGCAGATTAGTGAAATGGTACAGCAGACGCGGGAGCATGACCATTTTAGCTAGGGCTACTCTGCCCGTGGGCGTCAGTGGGAGCGTGGACCAGAAGCCGATCTGAGACCTGAGCGCTGTCACTGCTCGACCCAAGTTCCCGTCAAAAAGGTCAGTCGGCTGGCGGTAAATCTGGATCCCCAGGTACTTAAATGTGTTCGCCATCCACTGGACTCTTGTGCCCCGGATCCGGAACCCTGGGTCTTCCACTCCGTCCCTAAATGCAAAAAGGCCGGACTTGCCTGCGTTCACCCGGAGCCCCGAGAGCTCTGCGAAGCGATCCAACAGGCGATCCAGGCACTCTGGGATGTTACTTACATCTCTGACAAACACCAGCAGGTCGTCAGCATATAACGACACTTGGTGTACACCATCCCCCAGCGGAATGCCAACGTCCAGAGTTTTTTTTATGGCCGCAGCCAGGGGCTCCACGGCCAGCATGAAGAGCAACGGGGACAGCGGACACCCCTGCCGAGTGCCCCTGCTCACCGCCACCGCCTCCGAAATGTAGGGACCCAACCTCACACGGACCACTGGACTGCGATACAGGAGGTACACCATCTGTAGGAAATCCGCACCCAGCCCACATTTCACCAACACTGACTGTAGATACCCCCACTCGAGGCTGTCGAAGGCCTTTTCCAGGTCTAATACCAGGTACCCCGCTCTAGGCCAATCTGTTGGCGCGTCCGCCGCCACCCTAAAATACCTCCTAAGTTTCAGCGAGATGGACCGCTCCGGCACAAAGCCGTTTTGGTCTGGGTGCACCAGGTGCGGGACCACCGGCGCCAGCCGCTCTGCCAGGATTTTGGCATAGACTTTATAATCTACATTCAGCATTGCCAGCGGGCGGTACAAGCCCAGTGCTGTGGGCTCTTTGTCAGGTTTGGGCAGCGAGACCAAGAAAGCCTCCCGCAAAGTCGGTGGGAAGCGTCCCTCATCAACCGCCGTATTGTACAGCTGGAGGAGCCAGGGCGCTAGGATCTCCCTGTTGGCTTTGTAGTATTCGGCTGGTAGGCCATCAGGGCCCGGGGATTCCCTATTCGCCAAGGCCTGGATCGCTTCCGCAACCTCCTCTAGAGTGATAGGGGCACCGAGTGTATCATTTTGGGCGTCAGTGGCAGTGAGCAGAGCAACGGAATCGAGAAACGCGACCAGTGCATGTCTGGGGCCAGTACCTCGGGCCACATATAGCTGTCTGTAGAGATCAGTCAACGCCTGATGGATCTCGTGCTGCGTGTAGACCATTTCCCCTCCCCCCGCACGGATAGTGCCCACCAAGACCCCGCGATCCGACTTTTGCACCAGACAGGCTACAAGCCGCCCGGCTCTATCTGCCTTAGCATGGGTCTTGGCCGTGTGCGCCGCACAATTGTGGCCTCTCAGCCGTTCCATGAGGATTGCATGTTCCCCTCTCAGTTCACCCAGTCTGGCCGAATGTCTACCAGTCCCCTCGCCTTCCCTCTCGTATTGCAGAAGCTCTGATTCTAGTCCAGTTAGGGAATCGGACACTGTCTTACGGATGTTCCAAGTGGCACCTATACAGTGCCCGCAAATGGTTGCTTTATGTGCATCCCATTCCGCCATAGGATCAGCCGCTGTCCCTGCATTTGCTTCAAAATAGGCCAGGATGGCAGTGCCCAGTGAGGAGCAAAACTCGGCGTCTTCGAGCGCTGCCGGCTGCAACCGCCATGTGGGCACGGGGGGACGGTCCGCTTGCCAGATAATCTGAAACAACAGGGGATTAGGATCCGAGTGAGTCCTACCTAAATATTCCGTCCTAGTCAAGAGCGGTAGCAAGGACTGGAAGCCCAATATACGGTCCAGGCGGACATGTAGGTCATGGACTGATGAATAGTAGGAGTATATTTTATCGGAGGGGTGCTGCACCCACCAGAGATCATGCACTCCCCAGTGCGTGAGCCAGTCCTGCAGCGCCTGCGCATTCGATGCTACCAGCGCAGCACGGAGAGGAGGAAAGGACCGGTCCAGATGCGTGTCCAGAACCATGTTAAAATCTCCGCCTAGTAACCATGGGAGACCTGCGTACGGGTGCAGCACTCGATGCATGCTTTCTAGGAATGAGGGCTGACCCATGTTAAGGGGATATACGGACCCTAATAGAACCACCTGCCCATTGAGCTTACCCTTTGCCAAGGAGTACCTCCCCTCCGGGTCCACCTGAGCTTCCCCGCATATGAACGGGTCACCAGCTCTCACCCAAATAAGTGCATGTGCTGAGTACACTGTGCCGTACAGCTGTCCCCTCCAGCACCTACGGAGCTTATCAAGTTCTGCCCGAGACATATGAGTCTCTTGAAGGAGCGCGATCCCCACCCTGTGTCGTTGGAGATAAGAGAATACAGAGTAGCGGCGCGCTGGGGTGTGCATACCGCGGATGTTCCAGGTCATGATATTAGTGCTCGCCATGTATGGAATTGTAGTATCGCTGCGCGGGGGTCAGGGGGGGGGGGGGGGGATTTGCACTACCTAATCTTGGAGTGAATGTGCCCATTCACTTGCTCCTTTCAGACACTTCCCAAACTCGACCATATCACCTCCTCACTCTCACCATTTCTTGTTCCTTTTTGTGCTCTGTCGTTTCGCGGGCTGTTTGAGGGTTTGCTGTGGCAACCCTTGCTCATCGTTTAATCATGGTCCTTCAACATAAGTTTAATCTATTTTCGGGTAAGTGTGTACTTTGAAATGATCTTAATTTATTAATTTGTTAGCTGCTTGGGCGCCGTACATTCAGTTTAACATTTGCACTTGTGCAGCACCATTTGCTTGTGAACAATTAGGAACTGCTTTTGAGATCAACTGATAGGAAATATTATAAAGTAATGGTAAAGTAAAGTAAAGTAATGGTTTGCTGAGAGAATAACCAATGTAACCATACAACCCCAGCCAAGTCTGCTCTCAACATTCCAGAAATCCCTGACATTGAACCCAATCAGGGGAGGCTTCTAAGGCACTAAGGCAAAGAAGCATTGAACAGAAAAAGGACAGTGTAAGAAAATGTGCAGTGTTGCTACATGGGCCTAACCCGGGCACATAACATTAACATCCCCTCTTCCTCCTAGAGTTTGGTATTGTGATACAATGGTTGCCTAGACAAGCAATCCGCATTAATATTTTTGGATCCAAGTACATATTTGACGGTGAACGTAAATTCTTGCAGGCAATATAGCCATTTGGCTATGCATGGTATAAATTTTCCTGCCCCTCTTTGGTGAACAGATCAATAAACAGTCTATGGCCCATACTTAACACAAAGCGAACACCCCACCAATATGTTCTAAAATACTGTAAACCCCCCCCCCCACTCTCTCCCACCAGCATGCCAAAGCCTTGTTTTCTGTGGTGGAATACACACTTCCAGCCCTTCTAAAAGTACAAGTTTAGGAAGCTACACCTCTTTCACACCCCTTGTCTAGCTGCAATAACACTGCAGCAAGCCCATGCACACTGTCATCTGTTACCACTACTGAACCATCCTTTTGACCAAATAGTTAGAGAACACCAGCACTGACAAATCACTTGTCTCACTTCATCAAATGCTATTTGAAACTTTTTAGTCCACTCATACGTGGCTTCCTTCTTCATCAAGGAACGTAAAACATGAACCTTTTCCGAAAAGTGTTTGACAAACTTAGAGTAGTCCTCTGCTTACCCTAAAAAGGTTGTTAAACTGCTGGGTGGTAGTGCTTTCTTGATGGCTACCATTAGTTTCAACTTGGGTTTAACCTCTTGCGAGGACAATGGGTGACCCCCTTATCACACCTCCTCTTCCCCAAACCTACACTTGTCGACTCCAAAGGTCATTCCACCTCATTCCAACAACACTTTAGATAGACCGCTCAACACACCTTGCATAATCCTCTGAAAAACTGTGAAAGCAGAGACCAAACCAAAAGGCATGCGCACAAATCAGAATGCCCCTACAGGTATGATAAAGGTGGTAATGTGGTTGGAATCTGGATGTAACCACAACTGATGATAGGCACACAAAGTCTAATGAGGAAAAACACTTGACCTTATGCACATTCATCAACATTTCATTAATTCAGGGATGGAGATGTCTGTCCACCCAGATGCTCTCTTTTAGATCTCTAAGATCCACACACATGCGCGGGCTACCATTGGACACCTTGCCAAAACTATGGGACTGAGCCGCTCATAAGGTTCAATTGGCTCTATAATCCAGTCTTTAAGCAAACTGTGCAATTCTTCATTTAATTGACCACATAAATCCAAAGAGACATTGCATACTCTATGTACTTAAGGTATTAGCTAGGTCTTCAAAACTATGCAATATTCCAATTTTTGCAAGAACCCCAAGTACCAGCCAAACAACTTGGTATACATAGCTTTACATTTCTCCACAGTGTTTTGTGAGGTAAGTAACACCTGTTCCGGATGTTTATGGCCCAGTACAACCCCTAGAGCACATTGGTCCTTCCAGCCTAGCAATGTTTTGCCCTTGTTCGCTATGTACATCCCCCCCCCAACAGCTTTTCTGCCTTTGTACATCAAAACTGCTTTAAAGTAACATATTACAGGCAATTCAACCCACAATACCCATGTGGTTCCACATCCATGAAGGTTAGTTGGCAGTCACCTACGTTTTCCCAACTGACTTTGTCAATCAAGGTATACAAAGAACATTAGTCCACCCACATGGGAATACATACTCCATTCACCTCAATGATGCATTTTGGTGGAGGATATACTTCACAGTATTCAATTACACCCTTCTTCTAGGTGTCAACCCCACAAACCACCAGCACCCCCGCTTTTTATCAGTTTCAGTGTCTCCAACCTAATCTGCTTTGTCCCTTTGATCACTTTTAACTCAATGTACTTTAGACTCCTCACCATCAATTACAATTGCCTTGCCTACTCTGGATGGAAACATTTCTTACGTTTTTGCACCTGTAACACCTGGGATTAGCAGCCGGACATGATTCAAACTCTGCTAAATGTTTCATACTGGAGCATGTATAGCATTGTTTAATCCTTGTAGCTGCTTGTGAGTCATTAAAACCGTTGTACCCCTTATCCTTTTTCTGTAGAGCACATACACTTTTCCCATCATTTGTTTTAGTATTCTCTTGCCCTTCAATCAAGGCTTTGACATAACAAGATGTATTTTCAATAATTTCAGTATACTAATAGTTTTTTTCTTGAGAAGGAGTTTTTATGCCTAATAATGTTTCTTTAATTTTCATATTAGAAATTCTGTTGATCATCTGATCTCTATACGTCATACCCTGAATTTACACAACGCTGCTAGTGTTCTTAAAATCGCCACATACTGCTCAATGGTCTCTTCAGGTAACTGGGTATGAGAAAAAAGCATATGTCTTTCAGCTACTATGATTCTTTTCTCCAATAATTCTCCTTCAAAGCTCTCATAGCCTTTGTGTACTTGTCCCCAGACTCTTCATCAGCTTCTGACTCTTCACCATCCTGTTCACTTTACCAATAGGTATAAGTCAAGTATTTAAACCCCTCCCACCTTCCACACCTAGAATATGCCTTAACTTGGCCAAGTTCCTATTTGCCACAAACAAATCTCCTCCGGTGTCTTCCAGATAGGTTTCAAATGCTTTCCTCCAGTCTTCCCAGGCAATTACTGGAAGCCCCAGTTGCTGCAAAAACATATGAGGTGAAGATGGCAGAATGAGTGGACATGTTTGCCCAATGCTCCGCCCCTGCCCGATCATAAGCACCTGAATTAGCTACCCCCCAGGCTAGATACTGTACAAGTGATGGGTTAACCCAATAAAGTCACTGGGACCTGGGTATCTAACATTAAGAGGAGGGGGTCCCAGTAAGATAGACGTTTAAATAAATAAAGCAATTGAAAAGTAAATGCATCTATAATGTTTAATTCACATTATAGGGAAAAGGTACACATATGCATAAATTACAGTTGTATTGGTGCCCCTGGGGGGTAAGGGGGGACGTGCAAACGTGAGGGTAGTGTAGGAAAGGATAGTGATATTAAAACCACGTATTATTCAAACATTCGTATAAATTCAATGTCGAACAGACAATAGGAGAACCACAAATCAACAAATAAGTCCACAAGACACATGCCCCGATGTCCATACTGTGCATGAATTATGGGTTGGAGGAGGCTGTGTTTCAGGGTAAGGAAGTCGACGTTTCGACCCAGGTGGCGCAGGAATCAGTAAGGTCCTTGCAAGTGGGTCTTCATCAGGACGGGAGGGGGGGTGTGGCAAACAACCTAAATTTGAATAAATATATGGAGTAAGTATGTCTTAATTGAAACTGACTGAATCACAGTAAGTATCAGGGTATTCACATTATATATATTACACATACCTGAATAAATCAGTGTTCGTCAATAGATATTGTGAAGAGTTGGTAATGGATATTTAATCCTATGAGAATAAAATAGTTCCGATCAGGATAGTGATTAGGTTGACCATGTGTCCACCTGAACGGTTGAACAAGAGAATTCAAAACTTACTTAAGAAATGAGGTCCAGTATCCCGTTGGGATATGGCAAAACGATCCAGTCGTTGAACACAGGCAGGTGGGGGGACCACTCAGCGTATCTAGTTGGAGGGAACATTAATCAGGTCGATATGGCCAAAGTGACAGTATTGGTAATGGAACTGCGCAACCGCAATAATCGGTAAAGCTTACCGAATAGCGTAGAGTGTGTCCTCAGTCCCCAGCGTATCGGGCAAAATGGAAAAAGTCCGATTGAATCAGATTCCTGGAAAGAGGGGCAGGAGGAGAGCGTCAGTCCGCGGTATAGTTAGGATTGATTATGATCAAAGGTGGGGCGAGCCGATGCGGGGAGCACGAAGTCTTACCAGTATAATGCGGCTCAGCGGCAATGAAGCGTCTCTCTCGGCTGCCTCGAGGAGAACGCCGGCCTTCCTGTTGACACTGTAGACATAGCAACAGGAGGTCACGTGATAGTAGTAATCGAGGAAAGACTAAGGGAGTCACTTGTAGTCATGGTGACGCTTACGAGAGGACGGTTAGAAAGACTGTGGTCTAGTAGTATTATTTAGACAGCTGGATGGGTCTTCCATTATCAAATAACGGGGGATAATGCTAAATAAATAAATAAAGCGACACTCTCGGCTGCCACGGGGAGAGCGCCGGCCTCCCTGTGGTTACCGCTGGCATGGCAACAGTAGTAAAGGAAGGACTAAGGGAGTTACTCGTAGTCATGGTGATGCTTACGAGAGGAAAGGTCGGACGATTAGGGGACCGTGGTCTAGTGGTATTATTATTAGACAGCTGGATTGGTCCTACTTTATCAATTAACGGGAGAAAATAATAAATCGGAATAGGAAACGGGGGCCCCCCATATATATTAGAAGATCGATTTGGTAATGAGGGGCAGCCCAAGTGAAACAGGCGGAGATGAGTTGTCAAGCCTTCCGGACCCCGAGACATATTCAAAGAAGGTTCCGTAACCTACAGTTGTGAGGCATTGATACAGTAAGCGAGGTAATACTGCGAACCTATCACATGATGGTTAAGGCAGTACCAACATAAGACATATCAAGGAGTACACATCATAAGAAAAATAATAATACTAGGTGTTGGTCACACAAGAATATCACCAGATATGCATATATTTACTACAGTGTATGACACCAGTGGATAGTACCCGCATATATTAGAGATCAAAACATTCAAAAATACACAAGATAATTACGACTGCGTACCTGTCACAAGATGGTAAAGCAGTACCAGTCTAAGGGGATTACACAACTGGCTAGTGTTTCCGTTCAGAAGAGAAAATCAGCGGTATTCAGGGTAAGGTTGCAAGCTGAGAGAAGGAGCTATCATGTTCGTTTAAACCTGAATGGATGGAGTTGAAAAAGAACATCCATTTTAGTTCTCTGAGGTTTAATATAGTTGAAACATTGCCGCCCCTGGGGCCTAGGGTGGCTTTTTCAATCACAACCCACCTCAAGCTTTCCGGTGGATGCGCAGCTGATCTGAAGTGGTCTACTAGGGGGGCCCCCGCCACATCGCATCTTATTCTACTCATGTGTTGCAGGATACGTTGTTTGATCTTCTGTTGGGTTTGACCAATATAGATCATGTCGCATGGGCAAACAATGGCATATATCACCGTGGAAGTGTTGCAGTTCGTGAGAGTTTTTAGTTGGATCTTCTTCTGTTTGTGTTGAAACTCTTTGGTCTGCATCGTACTGTCGCAGGCTTTGCATTGTCCGCATTTGAAGTGTCCTATCACTGGTTGAAGATTCCAAAGTGTTCTCACAGTAGGTTCTGGCTGGGTGGGTAGGAGAGAACGTATCACATAGTCTCTAACACTCTTCGATTTTTTGAAAGCATGGAGAGGGTTATCAGGTTGGCCAATGTCATCTGCAACCAGTTGCCAGTGGTGATTCACAATTTTCTTAATTTGATTGCTTTTGGTGGTAAACGTGGTGACGCATACAATGCGATCCATCGGATTGGTGGTAGGGTCTTTTCCTTTTAGAAGTTCTTCTCTTGGGTGGAACCAAGCTCTCTTGCGAGCCTTGGTGACCAATCTTTTGGGATAGCCACGAGCCTTCAGGCGGACAGATAGATCTTCTGATTGTTGGAAATAATGCTCCTTAGTGGAACAGTTCCTGCGGATGCACAGGAACTGTCCAAATGGCAAATTATCCCTCAGTGCACGGGGATGATGACTGCTATATTGGAGTAGGGAGTTCCTCTCAGATGGTTTACGATAAAGAGTGGTTAGAAGTATACCCTGTTGGTGGTAGATGGTAATATCAAGAAAGTCAATATTTTGATTATCCGATTTAACAGTGAATTGTAAATGGGGCGATTGTTGGTTGAGCCAGCCGTGAAAGTCAGTGAATGTGGTCAGGTCGCCGGTCCAGATTATTAGGATGTCGTCTATATAACGAACCCACACGTTCAGATGGTCTTGAAACGGATTTCGAATATTCAATACGTTGGTATCTTCAAAGGCTGCCATATACAGGATGGCTACATCCGGGGCAAAGGGAGCCCCCATTGCCACGCCTTTGATTTGCAGGTAGAAATCATTCTTAAATGTGAAGAAGTTCTTAGTCATCGCAATTCGCAATAATGCTGTGATAAATTCAGTTGGAACTTGCATGGGCGATGGTCGTGAGTCTAAATATCTGGTAATGACCGCTAGTGCTTCTTCTTGCGGGATGGAGGTGTACAGCGATACCACATCGCAGGTGGCCAGGAGTTGCGTTGACGGATCAAATGGTGAATTTTCAACCAGGTTGATGGTTTGTAACGTATCCCTCAAGTATGTCGGTGTTGCCTCTGCCAGAGGTTTTAAGAAAAAGTCAATGTACCTTCCTAGTGGTTCTAGGATAGAACCACATCCTGAGACAATCGGGCGTCCAGGGGGGTTGGTCATGTCCTTATGAATTTTAGGCAGTGTATAAATTGTTGCCAGACGCGGGTGCTGCTGATTGAGAAATTCAAATTCGGTTTTGGAGAGAAAGCCCTGGTCATGTCCTAGTTGGGTTATTTCTAAGATCTCACGTGCTATAGCTTGTGTGGGGTCAGAACGTAGTTTCTTATAGCTGATACCATCTGTCAATTGCCGTTGGATTTCGGACTCATATTTCTTGATGTCTTGAATGACGATGGCTCCGCCCTTATCAGCAGGTTTTATCACCACCTCCCTATTGTTCGCCAGTGACTGAAGGGCGTTTTTTTCAATTTTACTGGTGTTGTACTTGGTATAGGTGTGATTAAGCAGAGTAGAGTTGACATCTCTCCATACAACCGCCTCAAAAGCTAAGATCTTGCTGGTCATTGTACAGGATGGGGGCACAAAGGTGGATGGAATCCTAAGGCCCGTATGTGAGGGGTTCCTGTATGGTCCAGTATTTCTGAAGAAATATTTGAGCCTGACTTTCCTGAAGAATTTGAAGAGTTCCGTCCGTACTGTAAAGGGGTCTGGTCGGCTGGTAGGAACATACGATAGCCCTTTACTCAATGCACGTGTTTCATGTTCATTAAGTGTATATTGCGAGATATTGACAATAGGGTTGGTGGTGGGTGTATCTCTTACCATCGGTAGGTCTTGTTCCGTGTGGTTCGTTCCCCGTGTTGTTCCTGTTGGAAGTGAACCTGTTTGGGAGCTTGGCCACGTCCGTTGTCCCAGTTGGTATTGCTCTGGTTCTGTCCCCGTGTTTGGCCTCTGGTGGAATAATTCCCTCTCCCTCTCGGGGGGCGCCATGGTGTGGGGCGTGGTCCTAAAAAAGGTACGTATTGCGGCAGATCGTAGCTGTAATCCGGATAATTATATGGGCGACTAGGGCCGGCAAATTCCTGCTCACCTTCGGAGCTGTAGGAGGAATCGGAGAAGGTGGTATAATTTCTTCTGCCACGAAAGTTTCCTCTGCCCCTGTTGGTGAATCTACCCTGTTGGTCTTGTTTGTAATAATCGTCTTGGAGATATGGGTAGGTTTTCTTTTTATCATAGAGTCTGATATCTCTCGCAAGTTTTTCTAATTTCCTGTTTTGTGTAGTGAGGTCAAAATCTTTTAAGGTAGCTTCCAGGTTATTAAGGGTTTCCTTGGCACCTGCTAGGTTGGCATCTGCAGCGATTTCGGCTCTCAGCGACTTGATTTCACTGGTCAATAGCTGGATTTGAAGGGCAGCCGTCTCTACCCCAAGCACCATCCAGTGGCGGGAGCAGTTGTTGGATATATGGCTGAACCCTTCCCTGAATTTGGGCACCTCCACAAAGATAGCTGGTTCAATCTTTATCTGTAGGCCAATGGGAATAATGTTCTCTTTGAGATATTTCGTGAGTAGGTGGCCGTGCCTGTGTTCAACGACTGGATCGTTTTGCCATATCCCAACGGGATACTGGACCTCATTTCTTAAGTAAGTTTTGAATTCTCTTGTTCAACCGTTCAGGTGGACACATGGTCAACCTAATCACTATCCTGATCGGAACTATTTTATTCTCATAGGATTAAATATCCATTACCAACTCTTCACAATATCTATTGACGAACACTGATTTATTCAGGTATGTGTAATATATATAATGTGAATACCCTGATACTTACTGTGATTCAGTCAGTTTCAATTAAGACATACTTACTCCATATATTTATTCAAATTTAGGTTGTTTGCCACACCCCCCCTCCCGTCCTGATGAAGACCCACTTGCAAGGACCTTACTGATTCCTGCGCCACCTGGGTCGAAACGTCGACTTCCTTACCCTGAAACACAGCCTCCTCCAACCCATAATTCATGCACAGTATGGACATCGGGGCATGTGTCTTGTGAACTTATTTGTTGATTTGTGGTTCTCCTATTGTCTGTTCGACATTGAATTTATACGAATGTTTGAATAATACGTGGTTTTAATATCACTATCCTTTCCTACACTACCCTCACGTTTGCACGTCCCCCCTTACCCCCCAGGGGCACCAATACAACTGTAATTTATGCATATGTGTACCTTTTCCCTATAATGTGAATTAAACATTATAGATGCATTTACTTTTCAATTGCTTTATTTATTTAAACGTCTATCTTACTGGGACCCCCTCCTCTTAACCCCAGGCTAGATAAGCACCCCGGGGGTGGCTACACGGCACCAGAGGGCAAGTGACACGTGCTGGGGAGCCCTACAGTGCTGACGAGCCCCAGATTGGCGGGATCTGGGACAGGCTGAGGACGCTCCTACAGAGAACGTGGTCCGCAGCTCCGGACGGGGCCTCATAGAGCACCACAGTGCCAGAGGCGGTCCCCCAATTGATGTTGCCCACGGGGAGGACCGCAGAATACAGGGTACCCGCTTCCCGGTCGCCGCCTGTGATCTGCGAGGGACGTCGGCCCCGGAGGAGTGACATAGGAAGGAGGTTGTTGTCCCCGGCCCGGGGGCTCCTGCCTCGGCGATTCTACGCCCAGCCGGTGTCTGGCGGTGCATCCAACCAGAGCAGGCTCGTACCCCCTGGGGCCTCATTGATAGCGCGGACCGCCAGGGGTGAGTGTGCAGGACCTCGTCCAGCCTCGGAACCAGCCTACGCTACCATATTTGTGCTTGCCCCCCTTCAGTTGTAGCCCCGTCAGTGCTTCCCGGGCCTTGAGTACGGTGCACACAGGACTTGGGGCGGTCTCCCCTGGCCCTGATTTCGTGGACGCCTTCCCGGGTCGGCTGCTAGGGCCGAGGACTTCAGCGGTGATAGTGCTGGTGTGTGTGTGTGTGGGCCTGGACTGGGGCCAGTTTATTTCTGCGGTGGACTGCTGGTACTGGCCTTCCCTGGCTACTCCTTCGCGGACCACAGGGCTCCTCTGCCCCTGGGGGAGACCTCATACAGCCAGGGAAGAACCACGTAATGGACGGTCTCCGCTGGGGCACCCTTTAAGGACACATCTTTGCTTTAGTGGTGCTGTGGAAATGTGGCCACTCTCTAGGGTCCCGCCAGTGGTCGGGACTGTAGCACCTGGGTCTGCCGACTCTGCATCAACAAGGCCAAGTCCCGCACAGGACGTCTCCGTGAGTCCCCTAGTGCCATGCCAGTAGTGGCTGGCAAAGCCATTGAACAGGCACAGTCCAGCACCATGAGGTCTCGGAGTCGTGCCTGCACATATAGCCCTCCTCTTGGATTGGCAGGCCTCTTGGGAGTGCCGGCTGGGCTTCTGCGGCCTACTGCGATTTGCTTTCCTCCCGAGACCTGTTACCCAAGTCCCCCCGGATCTCTCTGGGGCTCCACTAGCACCTGCAGACAATTGCAGCTGAGTGCACAAACAATTTCAGCGCCCGACCCTTTGGAGCGCCTAAGTAATCTTAGTGTCTGCGCACCTTTTGGGCCTTTTCTCCTTCGACACAGAAGTGCAGAGCCATGGCCACAACCGAAGTCAAAAAAGGTAGATCTATCAAGCACATGTTGACTGAAGGCACGACGGACTCCCAACAAGAGAAAGCGCCCATGGAAGAACCTAAGCAACTGGGCGTAGATGGGGATGCAGACGGCTCAGTGACCCACGAGTTCCTTGAAGCATTATTTGCATCCCTTTGGGTGGACCTACAGACAGTTAAAAAGGATCTCTCTCTGGAGCTCAGGGAGGTGTGCTGGGACATCGATGAGGTGGGGGAAAGAGGTGCAGTCTTGGAAGAAAGCTCCCTAACCAGAGACGTGGAAATCGAAGCCATTCAGCAAGAAATCATTCACTTACAGGACCAGCAGCTAGACCTCCAGACCCACACCAAGGACCTGGAAAACAGGTTGCAGAAAAATACATTCGCATAAGGGGAGACCTAAAGGTGACGAGGGAACAGATCTGGAGGGCTGTGTACAGGCCCTGTTTGGAAGCATCCTGGGAGCCAACACGCCAAGAAGCACAAGCTAGATAGATGTCACAGAGTTGGCCTCCCAGGGTGCAACCTCGTCCACCTGCAGACATTCTAGTCTGAGTCCACAACTTCACGGAGAAAGAGGCAATCCTCAAGGCGGCCTGTACGGACCAGAAGATATAATTTTGCGGCCACTCACTCCAGCTATTTCAAGACCTTGCATCATCTACTCTCCTGAAATGGAAATAATTCCACCCAGTGACTGATCATCGACGCTCTCAAGGCATCTCCTACTCCTGGGGCCATCCATTCTGCCTTTTTTTCCAAATGAACTGCAATACCCACCAGCTACGCTCTTTGACTGAGGCCAACAAGATCCTCGAGATCGCACCCTCGGATACGGTCTCATCGCGCCCCTCCTTGGAGGAGACGGCCCAGGGCGAGAACGTCTGTGGGCCCAGACAGGGCCTTAGAAGACGGATCCAGCAGCCATAGCAAGGGAGAGGTCGGAGGTGCTGTGCTCCGCCTCCGGTGGAGACAAACAAGATGCTGATCCCCCCTCATAAGGTACTCTGCAATCTTAGAAGGGTGGCCAATTCAGGGGTGGGTGCGGAGGCGTAAACCTACTTTGAACAGAGTTGGCTCGCTCTGCCTTGGTAACACCCATGGATTCAGACTTCCAAGTCACGAAAGACTTTATGGACTACTGGTTTATTTTAGTTTTTTGCTTCTGTTTGAGGGGCTGGGGAATGGTTAAAGGGCTTCCCTTACGACCGACTACTTATGGGCCGAGCGATGTATCTATGTCCCTCTGCAACTGCACCCTGCTTTTCTGGCTCTCATATGCAGCGCAGCTAGCTTCTTGGGCCTCCCGGTTACGCCAGTCTAGATTTCTCTACCACCTGTACTATGGAGGTCAAACTACTTAGTCTAAATGCACAAGGCCATAACAATCCCATTAAAAGATCTGCAATACTTTCTCTTTTAGAACACTTGCAAGATGTAAATGTAAATGTAAATGTATTTCGATTTATATAGCGCACGAATCACCCAGGGGTCTCAAGGCGCTTGCTTAGGGAACCCGTCCTGGTATTCCCCTGTGAGATACCCCGGCAGCGTATCCACAAGGTGAAAGCCATGCATCCCGCCGCGAGGGGCCGTAGTGGAGATTAAGCAAGCTATTGCCCAGAGTCGCAGAGTGTGACCCCGTGAGTCGAGTAGGCACCGGAGCGAGAATTGTCGAGTCCGTGGAATTTTGAGCCCGAGACCCGCCGAGGCGGGGAATCGAACCCTGGTCCACGGCCGATCTCAGCTTCCGGGTCTGCCGCCTCTAACCACTGAGCCACGCTTCTCCACAAGATGACATATGTTTGCTTCAGGAAATACATTTGCTAGCACAAGACATTTTTAGAATGCATACTAAGAGATTCCCACACCAGGTTTGTTCGCCGGGGAGGGGAAAGAGAGGAGGGTGGTAGTTCATTTCTCCAGCTGCTTCCAGGGAACAATCTTAGGTACCCGAGTCAGGATTAAGGGTCACTTACTGGCCTTCCGGGTGCAACTGGGTTCACTGCATTTCACAATAGCCTCACTATACGCCCCCAACAAACGTCCGGAAAACTTTATTATGGAGGCACTTGCAGGGGTAATCCAGTCCCCAGACTTACTGGGAGGAGACTTCAACTTAGTCATGGATCGCGGGGATTGGACCGCTCCGAACAACGGAGAGGACAGGCAGGGACTTTCTCACCTAGAGGGACAGACTTGGCTAGCTGACTGCGGGCTACATAATGTATTGCACCTACAACTCCCGTGGAACGGGACTACATGTTCTATTCTGTGGCACACAAAACCTACATCCGCTTAGACCACTTCCTAGCCTCTCCAGCTGCATGGGAACAAATTACAGACTCTTCCATTGAGCCTGCTCCCTATCTGACCACGCAGCTATCACACTTACCCTCACTGCTCATACACCCCTCTCTCAGAGACCGCACTGGCGCCTGCGTGAAACACTGCTACATTCCCTGATGCAGTGTCCTCTAGCAGACAATTTCGGACTACTTAGAAGTTAATGATTCAGGCGAGGTTCCCCTTTCCTCAGTCTGGGAAGGCCTCAAAATAGTCACCGGAGGTGCTCTTATTGCAAATGTGACACATGACATCAAGGTCCGGAGGGATAAGAGGAAGGAGCTGGGAAACTTAGAACTTATGCCCATCCATAAGCAGTACGGGAGCTCCATGAATCTGGCACAAACTGGAACAGGAACAAATTCAGCTCCAGCGCCTCGATCTCGATAGAGCTGAATATGCCATGCTCTGCCTCAAACACAAATTCCATGTAAGAACTAATAAAGGGAATCGAATGCTAGCCCATTGTCTACGTAGCAAACAGCACGCAAGTGCAGTCAAAGCCATCCATACACGCTCGGGCCGGACGACACTTGACGCTTCGGCCATTGCGGCAGAATTCCGGGCATTTTGTGCTAATTTATACAAGGGAGACCACATAGCAACCTCTGACCCACAGCTCTACCTTCATTCTGCTGCGATCACTCCACTGCTACCTCTGAAATCAGAGACACTTGATCAGCCCATCAGAATAGAAGAGGCGATTGTTGAGATTGCACATGAAATCGCCGGGACCAGGCGTATTTAGGGCCATTATTTTATAAGACGTTCTGCTCTAAATTAGTTCCCACGTTAACCTGCCTTTTTAACTCCTTTGCGGAGACTGGAACGCTGACTGAATCTATGCTGCAAGCTTCTATCTCGGTAATCCCAAAACCTGGGAACGATCCCCAGCAATGCAGCTCCTACCGCCCGATATCCTTGCTTAACCTGGACGCACAACTGTTTGCTAGTATTCTTACTCTCCTCAATCCCCTGATGTCGACCCTTTCCAGGCAGGGTTTCTCCCCTCCTGTCAGTACGGGAACAATACTAAGCGTGTGTATCACCTCATCGATAAAGTCCAGCATTTCCGGGAGGAAGCTCTTGTACTGGCAATAGACGCGAATAAAGCATTTGACAGTTTGCACTAGCCCTATCTGTTTGCAACTCCCAGGCGCTTCTGGATGGGCAAGCGTTTTATAAACTGGACACACAATATACACAGCGTGCCCGGGTTATGGAGTGAGCTCTAACAGGTTCAGAGCGGAGCAGAGCACAAGGCAGGGTTGCCCGCTTTCTCTGCTCCTCCTCACTCTATATATGGAACCCTTCACCCTGAGGCTGAGAGACAATCACGACACAGTGGGCATTACGTTTGGAGCTGCTCAACATCTAATTAGCCTTTACGCAGATTATATAATTTTTTCTGTCGCCCGGCCCTTCTTCTCCCTAGCCGCTATCATATCAGAGCTGGAAGCGTTCGGACGTGTCAGGCTTCAAGATGAACTTGTTGAAGTCGCAAATTTTGAATCTCACCATCCAACCAGACACTGAACAAGCTCAGCGTGCACGGTCTGACTTTCGATGGGTGGAAGCCAATCTCCTGACCTGGTAATAGTATTGGACGGGAGCCTCCCAAAACCGCACTTACCAACTAATCTACACTTAGGGTCACAACCCGTAATGATTTAGACCGGTAGCAGTGCCTTCCTTTATCTTGGCTTGGCAGGATAGCCATGAAAGAACGTGCTCACCGGGCTCTTTATTTTCCAGTCGTTCCCCCTCTCTCCCCCTCCCGGAGAGCTGTTTCAGCTCCAACGAGACATAGATCGCTTCATCTGGGGAGGGACAAAACTCAGATTGCAGAAACAACTGCTGCAATGCACGAAGCAGGAGGGTGGTTCCTAATGTTTTGCGGTACTACCAGGCCGCCCAACTGAGATATTTGATAGAGTGCAATTGCCCAATGACAGAAAAGCACTGGGTCTTCATGGACCAAACAGTGGCTGGCCTGCCCCTTTGGAGGAAGGCTTGGCTCCCCGGGCTCATAGATTCTGGGGCCTCTACTCATCTCCGGTCACTAGCCCTACATTAAAACACACTGAAAGAACTTATAAAATTAGCTCAGATTGGTATTACACCCCTGCGTGCATCCAGAAATGGAATGCACTCTGTGATGGTCAGTCCTGGAGAGGCTGTGGCAACCTTGGGACGCTCATACACCTCCTTTGGAACTGCCCCAAGCTCACAAGATTTTAGGAGTTAATATTGAACGGCATAGTCCGTGCTTTTAAAACTGAGCTTCCCCTATTCCAAGCCTACACTCTCCTAGGACTTCCTAATGCTCTCACTTACCTGCTTCGGTAAATTAGGGGGTGACAGATAGCTATGGCCTTTAATGCAGCACACAGGCTACTCCTGGCAAACTGGGGCTCAAACCAACTTCCAGACCATAGACAATGGCTTCATCAACTATGGACATTACTAGGTATGGAAAGACTTTCATTGACCGCTAATGCTGACCCCACAACCTATGCGTAAATACGGTCCCCATTTATCACTATCCTGTCAAAAGAATTTAGGGAATTGACCTATCATGCGTATCCTTAAATTATTACAGCCTGAAGTGGGAGTAGTTACGGCATCTGAAATCAGTTTCCTTGCCCTATGATGATCTTCCTAGCAACCTCACAAACTTTGATTGGCCTAGTCTGAAGGGGAGAGGGTGGGAGGGGGGTTCTTGTTCAATTCTATATGTTACTTTACGTTTGTTTTCATTTGTTTTCACGTGGAGATGCAAAGCTTACAAAGCATCCAGCAAATCAGAGACATGATAGTGGTTATTCTCAATGGTGTATGAAAATTCCTGCACCTTTAGAGCACTTAGAAGACTTTCACATTTTCCCTCCCATACGCGGCCGGTCCAATCTGGGTTGTAGGCAACAAGCTGTGTATTCTCTCCTTAGTCTGAGATTACTTCTTTAATGATTCATGCTCTGTTTGTTAACATGCATCTGAATGTAGCGGCTGGCCCGGAAGGGGTTGTAGGCGACTTGATGTATGTGACCTGCCTTATTCTTCGTCAATAAAAAGATTTGATCCTAAAACCATAGGAGGTGAAACAACCATGTGCACTGACATTCTCAACCCCCTAATATATCACACAACAAGAAAAATAAATAACTCCAACTGATGAAAAAATAAACTAAAATGAAGAAGTAGTCACCATAGTCAATCAGCAGACTCCTCACAATTGTTGCCTCTACCTTGTTCTTCCTCCTTGATGACTACCTCAGGGATATTCTGTTTTGTCCTTCCTTATTGCCAAATACAGGAAGCCCTGCCTTTCACTATCCAGCCAATCAGTGACACACTGACTGCCATTCCTTGTGCAGCACTTTGGCTCTCACAGATGTCTCCTCCTTCCTGCCACTAGTCTTTCTTACTTGCCAACCGACATCGGATTAATCGGCTACACAAAATACAGGGAGTACTACACCGCTCCACTCCTAAACAGGCACGCCACCTACAAACACAGCCACACAACGCCGCACTACTGCACCAACTAGATGAAGCAGATAGTCCATGTGACCGCCCACACGCTGCACAACCCGCTCAGCTGTTCCATCAGGTTTATCGCTCTTGGCTGACTAGCAATGTCTAGTTATGGCCCAACGATCTAGGCTCCGCTCTCCATAAGGACTAACCACCACACACCTCCTCAGCAGTGCTTAATTTGTTAAAAAAAAATAAGTGCTAGGTGCTAGACCTGTCAGCTTTTGGATGGTCTCCCCTTATTTTTTTCCCGTTCTGCCTCCCATTATTTTTTCCAACAACCCTTTTTGTGTGGCCTTAGGTCTCCGGGTGCCCTTCCACTGCTAACCAGTGCTGAGGTACAGGTGTGCCTTTATAAAATGGTGGGTAGAGTGAGCTCCTAAGATGGACGCCTGTTAGAAATTACCTCAGAGCTCTGGACCATAGGATTACATTAGAGGGTTCCAGAACCTTCCAGTCCATTCTAGTGACCTGGGCCTAGGCTATATAAGGGAGGACACTGGGCGGCCATTTTGTCACTACTGGGCTGGCTGGAGTGCAGACTACAGAGGAGGGGGATTGTGTCTCAGGCTGATCTGACTGCTCCTCGGGGCTGCAAGTTGGTTGTGGGTGTAGCCTTTCTACCTGCTGATCTGGCCCTGCATGTGAGGAGAGTGCCATAACCAAGCTTCAGTGTGGCCACTCTTAAAAAGAACTAATCTACTTCAGCATCTGGTGAGAGTGACCTGGCCCTGTCCCTAGAAACGTGAGCGGGGTGTTGCTGAGGCAACGTGGAAGGGAAAGACTTCTACCCCAACCTGTAGGGAAGTGGAATCTGGAGTTGTGACTTGGGTTGCTGTATGGCCTGACTAGAGATTGTAGACCCTGCTCGTGGTGTTTAAAGCCTAATTCACTCAGAGCAGCCTTTGTCAGTGCCTGTGAGACTGTCGCCCTCCTTTCTCCCTTTCTCAACCTGCGCGACCTTGCTGGGGGGCTGGGTGTCAAGGCTGCCTGGCGACATTGCGCCGTTGGTTCGTGTGAGGAGATTGCCTGGGTGAATCCCGGGCCAGGCGTGAGGTGAAGGAGGGCGTTACCAGCTTGAAGAGAGAGACGTGGGGCGGGGGCGCTTGACAACCGGACACCCGTCCGGCGCGTCTCCTCTCTCCCCTAGCAAGCCGGAGTTTCCTATTGCATCGGAGCCTTGCGTTCAGCCGGGCTGACACTCCGGTGGATCGGGGGCAGTAGAACGCGGAGGCCGGTGCGCTGTGAAGCCTCCGGGGAAGTGCGCCTTGTGGTTTAGCGGTGACCCCTGCCCGCCCCAGGTGAAGTGTCGGTCCTGAGCGGGAGAGGGAAAGATCGGCCTGCATACACAGGTCTGGGACGGCTTGGAGTGGGCGCCAGACGGGCGCTGAGGTATCCGCGAACCAGGAAGGGGAGGGCTGAAAGAGAGATTGTACTGGAATGAGGGAGTATAAGAATCAGACCCCTCCTCACGCACTACTTGACACTCCTCAATTAGGGGAGCAGGTTACAACCTCACGACCCCCCCCCCTTTGAAAATAAGACCTTTCAAGTGCCTAGTTCAGGCCCAGGAGTGAAGAAGAGACAGCGCCTCTTTGACCAACAGTGTGATGGTTTTTTTGTATATATATGCCTTTCTGTGCCTAATTTAAATTGACGGAGAAACTGGTTAAAAATAGAATCGTATTTAACTATGAAAGCTCCAAGTGAAGGATTTTGTATATATATATATATATATATATATATATATATATATATATATATATATATATATATATATAATACAATAACATTTGATGTATTTACTGGTTCAATTTAACTGGAATCCTCCCACATTTGTTCTAGATGTGTTATTCCTGCCTGTTGTCTGCCAAATCAAAAGTAATTGGAAACCAGGGGCCAGATGTAGGTAATCCCCGATTACTGATTCTTAAATACCGAATCATACCGATTCGGTATTTAAGAACTGGCAATCGGGATGTAGGTATATTTACCGAATCAATAACCGAATCGGTAAGATTCGGTAATTACCGAATCAGTATTTACCGATTCGGTAATTGCCACTGATTCCTATGGGCCTTGAGGCCCATAGGAATCAATGTCAATTACCGAATCGGTAAATACTGATTCAGTAAAATTACCGAATTTACAAGGGGGACAGGGTGTCACTTTGACACCCTCTTGCACCCCTGATTCTGGCTTTTGTGCAATGTGACACACATACATGCCCTTAGGGCATGTATGTGTGCCACATGGCACAGGTGTACATGCACAGATGTGCATGTACACAGGAATTAGTTATTTACCATGAGATAGTATTTCATGGTAAATAACGAATTCTTAAGGGCCTGTGGCACTATTTTAAGTGCCACCTACATCTGGAATTACCAATTCGGTAAATATACCGATTCGGTGTTTTACCGAATCTGTAAATTTACCGAATCTGTAAATTTACCAAATCGGCAAATTTACAGATTCGGTAAAATTCGGGCCCCCTACATCTCAAAAACCAATTACCGGTCACCGACCGGTAATTGGCAAACTACATCTGGCCCCAGGTGTCTAAACTACTGTGAAGAAATGCAATGAGCTAATCTGTTGATGTACTTTTATCCTAAAAGGAAATGTTTAAAGTTCCAAATTCCTAAGCAAGGTGACTATCATCTTTCCTTTTTCTTTACCAAAAAGAGATAAAGTCTCTTCATTTTCTGTTAACCAAGACGGTGTGGTGTCATTTTTGGTGTGTTTGCACTGGGGTGTTGTAGTGAGTGTTGCGCAAGTACGACAATTGCCTTCTGGGTTTAGTGTCTCCATTCGGTGCCATGCTACCCTAAATGAGCCAGTAGCAACGGTTCCAACATTTGGTGCTCAGTGGTGGGATCCGATTTGTGCTTGCGTACACCCTACAGCAACTTAGTGTGCACCATGCACCTTACACCTAATTGTTGTTCTTTCTCTGTCTGGCAACCTTGTTTTCCAAAGGGTTAGTCTCTTCAATTGCCATTTTTGTTTTTTCCAGAATTCTTCTTGAGAGGGGGGTTGTAGGTAACTTTTATTGAACGCCTTTCTATCAAGTGTCCCATCTACCCCATGCAAATGTCTGAGGGCCCATCTGGCAAGATGGAGTTTGAGCTGGCTGAGATGGAAACTTACTCAGTGACGCAGCTTAGAGAGTTTTGCCAGGAAAAAGGGATGTTCTTTAAGCGTGGTGCAAAGGAAGCCAAACTTCCAACCAGCTTGAGAGCATGGGTAGCAGCTCACCCGAATGGGGGGAGGGATGAGGAAGGAATGGAGCCTAACACCACCAAAGAATTAGAACAACTGTTCCAAACTGAAGGCGGCAACCTGCTAGCAGGGCCTGGGACACCTTCTAGGGCGGGCAGTAGTGTTTCTGGAAGGAGCCTGTCCTCGGTAGAATTAGCGGACAGGAGGGAGAAGGGACAACTAAAATTGGAGTTAGCCCGGTTGGAGAAGGAGCAGGAGGAGAGGAGGTTCTTCCATGAGCTTTCTTTAAGGGAACTGGATCTTAAAGCCCTGCAGATATGGACCCCCAGTAATCCCATTGGTGGCTGCGTACCTAAGGAAGTTACCAGGGAACCCAGACTCTACCTGCCCAAACATGTTGTAGCCAGCTTTAGCGTAGGGGATGACATTGGCAAGTGGTTGGCTGCCTATGAGGTCTCGTTGAGAGCCCATGGGGTTCCTGAAAGTCATTGGGGGGGTGCCCTGTATAAGTACATGCCCCCAGTGGGGAGGGATGCCCTTCTAGCTGTCTACAAGGGGGACAGGGTGTCACTTTGACACCCTGTTGCACCCCTGATTCTGGCTTGTGTGCAATGTGACACACATACATGCCCTTAGGGCATATATGTGTGCCACATGGCACAGGTGTACATGCACAGATGTGCATGTACACAGGAATTAGTTATTTACCATGACATAGTATTTCATGGTAAATAACGAATTCTTAAGGGCCTGTGGCACTATTTAAAGTGCCAACTACATCTGGAATTACCAATTCGGTAAATATACCGATTCGGTGTTTTACCGAATCTGTAAATTTACCAAATCGGTAAATTTACAGATTCAGTAAAATTCGGGCCCCCTACATCTCAAAAACCAATTACCGGTCGATAACGGCCGAAATCGGCCGTTACCGACCGGTAATTGGCGACCTACATCTGGCCCCAGGTGTCTAAACTACTGTGAAGAAATGCAATGAGCTAATCGGTTGATGTACTTTTATCCTAAAAGGAAATGTTTAAAGTTCCAAATTCCTAAGCAAGGTGACTATCATCTTTCCTTTTTCTTTACCAAAAAGAGATAAAGTCTCTTCATTTTCTGTTAACCAAGACGGTGTGGTGTCATTTTTGGTGTGTTTGCACTGGGGTGTTGTAGTGAGTGTTGCGCAAGTACAACAATTGCCTTCTGGGTTTAGTGTCTCCACTCGGTGCCATGCTACCCTAAATGGGCCAGTAGCCCCAGTTCCAACATTTGGTGCTCAGTGGTGGGATCCGATTTGTGCTTGCGTACACCCTACAGCAACTTAGTGTGCACCATGCACCTTACACCTAATTGTTGTTCTTTCTCTGTCTGGCAACCTTGTTTTCCAAAGGGTTAGTCTCTTCAATTGCCATTTTTGGTTTTTCCAGAATTCTTCTTAAGAGGGGGGTTGTAGGTAACTTTTATTAAACGCCTTTCTATCAAGTGTCCCATATACCCCATGCAAATGTCTGAGGGCCCATCTGGCAAGATGGAGTTTGAGCTGGCTGAGATGGAAACTTACTCAGTGACGCAGCATAGAGAGTTTTGCCAGGAAAAAGGGGTGTTCTTTAAGCGTGGTGCAAAGGAAGCCAAACTTCCAACCAGCTTGAGAGCATCGGTAGCAGCTCACCCGAATGGGGGGAGAGACGAGGGAGGAATGGAGCCTAACACCACCGAAGAATTAGAACAACAGATCCAAACTGAAGGCGGCAACCTGCTAGCAGGGCCTGGGACACCTTCTAGGGCGGGCAGTAGTGTTTCGGGAAGGAGCCAGTCCTCGGTAGAATTAGCGGACAGGAGGGAGAAGAGACAACTAAAATTGGAGTTAGCCCGGTTGGGGAAGGAGCGGGAGGAGAGGAGGTTCATCCATGAGCTTTCTTTGAGGGAACTGGATCTTAAAGCCCTGCAGATATGGACCCCCAGTAATCCCATTGGTGGCAGCGTACCTAAGGAAGTTACCAGGGAACTCAGACTCTACCTGCCCAAAGATGTAGTAGCCAGTTTTAGCGTAGGGGATGACATTGGCAAGTGGTTGGCTGCCTGTGAGGTCTCGCTGAGAGCCCATGGGGTTCCTGAAAGTCATTGGGGGGGGTGGCCTGTATAAGTACATGCCCCCAGTGGGGAGGGATGCCCTTCTAGCTCTAGAACAGGAGGAACAGACCAATTACTCCACAATGAAGATTGCCTTAGTCAGGAAGTTTGGGCTGACCCCTGAAAAATACTGGCAGAAATTGCAGAACACCCACAAGCTCCCCACGCAAAACTAGGTGGATTTCTTGGACTACGCTGGTAAGGCATTAAGGAACTGGCTACAGGGCAGGGAGGTTACAGATTACGACGGATTGTACAATCTGTTCCTAAGGGAGCACCTCCTCGGAAAATGTTTTCCGGAGCTGCGCCAACACCTGGTGGACAGCAAGCTGACTAGCCCTAGGAAGCTTGCAGAAGATGCGGACAACTGGGCTAGTACCAGGGTGTCTTCTAAGTGATCTGGGGGAGACTCCCAAAAGGCTGGTCAGGGATCTTCCCAGAAGAAAGAGGGGGGAGATAAAAAGAAGGAGTTCTACAAAGGCCCCCAAAATAGCTCGCATGGAGAGGAGTCAGGTTCCTCATCCAAATATGGCCACAAAAAACCCACTTATCCTGACCGTAGTCAGCAGCCCAGGATTGTCCGGTGCTACAAGTGCGGCGAAGTTAGACACTATAAAGGAGATCCCAAGTGTCCAAAGAGCACGCACCCACCCACTGGAGGAAAAAACCCTGGGGTGGCGAGTGTAGTGCTTGGGGAGGAGCTGCCCCTAGACCAGGGGGGTGAGTGGGCAGGGCTGACCCTAATGTCCCTGGGAGACAGCGAGATGGTTCCTAAGGTCCATGTGCCCCCAATTACCACCAAGTATAGGCAATGGGTCACCATCAACGGCCAGAGAGGGGAGGCTCTGAGGGCCAGTATGACCACAGTAAAAAGACAGCTGGTATCCCCAGAGCAGGTGATTCCCAATGTACTCCACCCCGTTGTGATGGCCGACGGAAGAGTGGGTCACTATCCTGTGGCTGAATTTTCCTTTGAGTGGGGAGGGGTCATGGGCCTAACACGAGTTGCGGTGAGCCCTGCCATGCCAGTCGACTGCCTGTGGTGAAACGACCTTGAGCACAATGCTTGGAAAGAGGTAGAATTTCAGACACATACGTAAATGCTGGGATCACCTGACTGGACCTGTGCAAGCACACGGTCCGTGACTGCCCGGAGGCGGAGTTCACAAGGGTTGGAGCCTGGAATGAAGGCCCAGCCAGCAGCCAAAAAGGGAACAATCCGGGGACAGGGAAAACCTGCCCCGGCGTCAGCACCCCGTGAGATGGATGGGGCACCTGAGGTGGTGGACCCGGAGTCCACGGAGGGGGATCCCTGCGGAGTGGCAGATAGAGGGAGGACCTACCAGGGAGGAGTTTTGTCGGGGGCAGAAGGAGTGCCCTACCCGTGAGGGTCTGAGGCAGCAAGCCGAAGCCCAGGCAGCAGGTAATGCTCCAGGGAACTTCCATATCTACTGGGAGGCTGGCCTCCTATACATTGAGCCCAAGGCTCCGGTGCACGGTTCGTCCTGTGCGTTACCGAGCCTTCCTTTTGGAGTTGGCTCATAAAATTCCTTTGGCAGGACACCTGGGGCAGGACAAGACCTTTGCCAGGCTTGTTCCCCACTTCTATTGGCCTCAGATGAGGGTTGCGTCCGACACTTTCTGTAGAACATGTGTGTCCTGTTAAGCCAGTGGGAAAACAGGGGTTAGGCTGAATGCTCCCCTGGAACCACTACCCGTCGTTAGCACCCCCTTTGAAAGGGTGGGCATCGACATTGTTGGGCCATTGGATCCATCAACTTCTGCTGGTCACAGGTTTATCCTGGTTCTGGTGGATCATGCCATCCGGTACCCAGAGGCTATTCCTCTGAGGACCATCACTGCACCTCCGGTGGCCCAGGCCCTGATGGAGATTTTTACCCGAGTGGGTTTCCCCAAGAAAGTTGTGTCCAACAGGGGTGCTAACTTCATGTCAGCATACATGCAGGCTATGTGGAAGGGATGTGGAGTCACTTACAGGTTCTCCACCCCTTACCACCCCCAGACCAATGGTCTGATGGAAAGGTTTAACAAACCCTGAAGGGCATGATCAGAAGTCTGCCTGAGAGCCTGTGGAGGAAATGGGACATCCTCCTACCCTGTTTGTTGTTCTCATACAGGGAAGTGCCACAGAAGGAGGTGGGCTTCCGCCCCTTTGAGCTTCTGTATGGGCACCCTGTTAGAGGACCTCTCAGCCTGGTGAAAGAGGGATAGGAAAAGACTCCCAGGAGGCTTCCCCAGGATGTGGTGAGTTACATGCTGGCTTTCCGTAGCCAAATGGCTAAGTTGTGGAAGCAAGCTTCTGACAACCTTGAAGCCAGCCAGGCAGTCATGAAAGAGTGGTATGACCACAATGCTCACCCCGTGGAGTTGGAGCCTGGACAGAAGGTGTGGGTCATGGAGCCTGGAGAGCTTAGTTCCTTCCAGGATCGCTGGACAGGCCCCTTTGAAGTGGTTGAAAAGAAGAGCAAGGTCACCTATGTGGTGGACCTTAAGACCCCCAGGCAGCCCCATCGGGTGCTCCATGTCAACCGCCTCAAGCCCCACCATGAGAGGTCCGAGGTCACCTTGATGATGGTGACCGATGGGGCAGAGGAAGAGGAAAGTGAGCCTCTCCCTGACCTATTTGCGTCCCAGGAGCAGGATGGTTCAGTGGAAGGAGTGGTCCTCTCACCATCCCTAACTCCTGAGCAGCAGAGGGACTGCCGCCAAATCTTGGAGCAGTACTCCTCGCTGTTCTCCCTTATCCCGGGCAGGACCCACCTGTGCACCCATGATGTGGACACAGGTAACAGCCTACCTGTGAAGTCCAAGTCCTACCGGCTGTCAGATAAGGTGAAGGCCAGCATCCATAGTGAAGTCACCAACATGCTGGAATTGGGAGTGATTGAACCCTCCGACAGCCCCTGGTCCAGTCCAGTGGTACTGGTACCAAAAGCTGCCCCACCGGGCACCACACCAGAACTCAGGTTCTGTGTGGATTACAGGGGACTGAACTCCGTGACCAAGACTGACGCTCATCCCATCCCAAGGGCGGATGAGCTCATTGACCGGCTGGGAGCTGCCCAATACCCGAGTACCTTTGACCTCACGTCGGGGTACTGGCAGATCTCCCTGACAGATGGGGCGAAGGAGAGGTCTGCCTTCTCCACCCCTGAGGGACACTACCAGTTCCGACTGATGCCCTTTGGGCTCAAGAACGCCCCTGCTACCTTCCAGCGGCTGGTGAACCAGGTCCTCTCCGGTTTGGAGGCCTTTTCTGCTGCCTACCTTAATGACATCGCTGTCTTCAGCAGCAGCTGTGAGGACCATCTGTGTCACCTACGGGAAGTACTTCAAACCCTGCAGCAGGCAGGCCTGACGATCAAGACCAGCAAGTGCCAGATCGGGCAGGGGTCGGTGGTGTACCTAGGCCACTTGGTGGGTCGAGGGAAGGTGCAGCCCCTCCAGGCCAAGATTGAAACCACCATGGCCTGGGAACCCCCCAACGCACAGACTGAGGTCCGAGCTTTTCTGGGCCTCACCGGCTACGACAGCTGCTTTGTCAAGGGATATGGTACCATCGTGGCTCCCTTGACTGAGCTTACATCCAAGAAACACCCTCGACAGGTAGTCTGGACCGAGGCGTGCCAACGAGCCTTTGACACCTTAAAGCAAGCCATGTGCACGGCTCCTGTGCTCAGGGCCCCAGACTTTTCCAAAGAGTTCATCGTCCAAACAGACGCGTCTGAACATGGCATTGGGGCAGTGCTATCGCAGCTCAATGTAGAGGGTCTGGACCAACCTGTGGTTTTCCTTTCCAGAAGACTACTGCCCCGGGAACAGAGGTGGAGTGCGATAGAGCGGGAAGCCTTTGCGGTGGTCTGGGCCCTGAAGAAGTTGCGGCCATACCTGTTTGGTTTGCACTTCCTTGTTCAGGCCGACCACCGGCCCCTCCGGTGGCTTATGCAAATAAGGGGCGAGAATCCCAAGTTGCTAAGGTGGTCCATCTCCCTACAGGGAATGGACCTGTTATGTTATGTTATGTTATTACAATTTATAACGCGCACAGCTACTCATGAGTGTCTCGGCGCGGAGCTACAGGTGAGAGAAAAAAGAAGGGACCGAAAGAAAGAAAGACAGAAAGGCCAAATTAGACAAACAGGTGGGTCTTAAATTCCGTTTGAACAGTGCTGTGACCTGGATGGAACGAAGTTAAAGGGGGAGTGCGTTCCAGGCCGAGCTGGCCTTCACAGTAAAGGAGCTACCTCCAAGCCGCTGAAGCTTGTAACGAGGAACTTGGGCCAGGCGAAGGGACTGAGAGCGAAGAGCACGTGCAGGACGATAAAAGGAGAAGTGTCTCTGCAAGTATAAAGGGCCAAGCTTATGGAGGGCGCGGTGGGCCAAAACCAGAACTTTAAACTTGACTCTGTTCGCCACAGGGAGCCAGTGAAGAGAATGCAAATGATGTTGAACACTGATCCTAGGCAAGATGCCTAACATCAGTCTAGCCGCTGTATTCTGCACGACCTGGAGTTGCTTTAACAAATAGGCCGGGATGCCAATCTAAAGAGCGTTCGCATAATCCAGGCGAGACAAAATCAAGGCGTAGACTACCGTCTCTTTCGCTGCTTGCGGGAGCAGTTGGAAGAAACTCCTCAGGGTTTTAAAGAGACCAAAACAGCAACCAGTCAGTTTGTTAATGTGTGTTGAGAAAGAAAGGGACTCATCGAACCACACCCCCAAACTTTTAGCAGGTGGAACACCGGCCTGGAGTGGACCATGCCAATGCTGACGGTCTCTCGAGATTTTTCCGCCTTAGTGACGAGAACTCCCAAGGGATTGGGTAGCTCTCCCCACTTTCAGATGGGGGGGACGTGTGTTAGACCTGTCAGCTTTTGGATTGTCTCCCCTTATTTTTGTCCCTTTCTGCCTCCCATTATTTTGTCCACCAACCCTTTTTGTGTGGCCTTAGGTCTCCGGGTGCCCCACCACTGCTAACCAGTGCTGAGGTACAGGTGCACCTTTCTAAAATGGTGGGTAGAGTGAGCTCCTAAGATGGACGCCTGCTAGAAATTACCTAAGAGCTCTGGCCCATAGGATTACATTAGAGGGTTCCAGAACCTTCAAGTCCACTCTAGTGACCTGGGCCTAGGCTATATAAGGGAGGACACTGAGCGGCCATTTTGTCATTACTGGGCTGGCTGGAGTGCAGACTACAGAGGAGGGGGATTGTGTCTCAGGCTGATCTGACTGCTCCTAGGGGCTGCAAGTTGGTTGTGGGTGCAGCCCTTCTTCCTGCTGATCTGGTCCTGTCTGTGAGGAGATTGCCAGAACCAAGCTTCAGTGTGGCCACTCTTAAAAAGAACTAATGGACTTCAGCATCTGGTGAGAGTGACCTGGCCCGGACCCTAGAAACGTGAGGGGGGTGGTGCTGAGGCAACGTGGAAGGGAAAGACTTCTACCCCAACCTGTAGTGAAGTGGAATCTGGAGTTGTGACTTGGGTTGCTGTATGGCCTGACTAGAGAGTGTAGACCCTGCTTGTGGTGTTTAAGGCCTAATTCACTCAGAGCAGCCTTTGTCAGTGCCTGTGAGGCTGTCCCCCTCATTTCTCCTTTTCTCAACCTGTGCGACCTTGCTGAGGGGCTGGGTGCCAAGGCTGCCCGGCGGCATCGCACCGTTGGTTCATGTGAGGAGATTGCCTGGGTGAATCTCGCGCCAGGCATGAGGTGAAGGAGGGCGTTACCAGCTTGAAGAGAGAGACGCGGGGTCCCTTGACAAGCGGACACCCGCCCGGCGCGTCTCCTCTCTCCCCTAGCAAGCCAGAGTTTTCTACTGCATCAGAGCCTGCCGCGGCCATGCGTACAGCCGGGTTGACATCCGCGGATCGGGGGCAGTAGAGCGCAGAGGCCCATGCGCTGTGAAGCCTCCAGGGAAGTGCGCCTTGTGGTTTAGCGTTGAACCCTGCCCGCCTCAGGTGAAGTGTCGGTCCTGAGCGGGAGGGAGAACTATCGGCCTGCAGACACAGCTCTGGAACTGCTTGGAGGCGGTGCCAGACGGGCGCTGAGGTATCCGAGAACCAGGGAGGGGAAGGCTGAACGAGATATTGTACTGGAACGAGGGAGTATAAGAATCAGACCCCTCATCACGCACTACTTGACACTCCTCAATTAGGGGAGCGGGTTAAAACCTCACGCCCCCCTTTTTGAAAATAAGATCTTTCAAGTGCCTATTTCAGGCCCAGGAGTGAAGAAGAGGCAGCGCCTCTTTGACCAACCAGTGTGATTTTTTAAAATATATATATGCCTTTCTGTGGCTAATTTAAATTGACGGAGAAACTGGTTAAAAATAGAATCATATTTAACTATGAGTGCTCCAAGTGAAAGATTATATATATATATATATATATATATATATATATATATATATATATATATATACAATAACATTTGATGTATTTACTGGTTCAATGTAACTGGAATCCTGCCACATTTGTTCTAGATGTTTTATTCCTGCCTGTTGTCTGCCAAGTCAAAAGTAATTGGAAACCAGGTGTCTAAACTACTTTGAAGAAATGTAATGAGCTAATCAGTTGATGTACTTTTATCCTAAAAGGAAATGTTTAAAGTTCCAAATTCCTAAGCAAGGTGACTATCATCTTTCCTTTTTCTTTACCAAAAAGAGATAAAGTCTCTTCATTTTCTGTTAACCATGACGGTGTGGTGTCATTTTTGGTGGATTTGCACTGGGGTGTTGTAGTGAGTTTTGCGCAAGTACGACAATTGCCTTCTGGGTTTAGTGTCTCCACTCGGTGCCATGCTACTCTAAATGGGCCGCTAGCCCCGGTTCCAACACTAGGGACCTCATCAGGAGGCCACCGCAGTTCGCACCATACATTACCACTGTACTTACTCAACTACCAAGCATCACACTGCTTCAATGGTGACAATTCAGACTGTTCAAGGCAGCCAAAGCCTTAAGAACGGCTTGGGTGGCAGGTATTTGTTGTTATGAATCTATATTGAATTAACATACCACTGTTTTCTGCTATGTTTCAAATTACATAAACAGCGCCACCATGTGGCAGCTGTCATAAGTGCAGGATTTGGCAATTAAGTGTCGGTGTCACCAATTAAGTGCTGGTGCCCTGGATTGGAAACAACTGGCTCGAATTAAGCACTGCTCCTCAGTCCTTCCACATCTATCCCTTTTGCCACTGTCCGTCGCTGATGCTGTAATTGTTATCTTAGTTAAAGAGAACCATATGTGTTTGTCTATACTGTTCCCTGGGCTCCTCTTCAAACACCCTATTTGTGTGAATCACTGTATCCCATTCTTTTCACGAGTTTTGAGAACCCCTCACGGGAAATATTTTAAAGTAATGGTTTATTGACAGAACATTCATTGTAACCGTACAACCCCCAGGCGGGTCTGCCCCCAACATTCCAGAACCCCCTGATAAAGAACCCAAGCAGTGAGATATTTATTATACCAGATGGTCTCATAGACAACCATGGAGTGCATGATATACAACACATACTTGTGGCACCATGCATTCTTCCTTAAAGTTGAACGGCTGTGGGGCACCGTGCTTAAACTTCATTGTGGGTACAGTCTCTGTCAATGTACTTAAGGAATAGCTGCTAGGGGTGCCACACACTTTATCCTAAGCTGAGTGGCTGCCTGTGGCACCATGTTTAATATGTATTATGGTTGGAGACCACCCTGAGCTTTCTTTATTTTTTAGCATTGCCTGCGGTTGGCGTCACACAGTTTTTCTGAAAAAGGCATTATGAAAAGTTAGCGAGGTTAAAGTCTAAAGAATCTGTTTATTTAAGGTTTAAATGAGTAGCGGCTGTTCACCGTATTCAAAGCTGATAGTTGCTTGTAGCAATGTCTGTAGGGAGCCATTTCATACCTTGTGTCGGGCTCCTCGTCCACAATTATAGAGCCTCTCACAGTACACCTTTTAAAAGTGGTTGGGGTTGTCCTATCTCTGCCAAAAAGTGTTTGCCTGACTGTTTTTAATATTTTAAACTAATAACAATACTCTATTGTAAGAAGCTGTTGCTAGTAGTAAGTTCTCTCTTACTTTCTTCCCTCCGTCCAGTTGATCAGTTTTTAAGAAGCTTAAGGGAAGGAACCTGGTAGGTATTTAAGAGGGTGAAGATGTATTAATGTTACTGGGATGGATAGAGATTGAAGCACGATATCCATCTGATGTTATGTTTGATAACTTAAGAGCTTCTGCAACGGCCTCAATGGGGTCTATGGCTGCTAGGAGTCATTTTCATCTTAGGAACTGGAAGGTCTTTCTAGCAATAAACTGTTTAGCTATCAATTAGAAGCGGTGTTGCATACATTTTTCAAGAAACATATGCAACCTTTTCACCATAAAGATAAATCCTGGAAGGGGTCCAGAGGAAACCTGGGTGCTACAAAAAGAGAAAAACGATTTCTATCAGAACAAGTTTGCTCAATCAGGATCTTCATAAAGCAGTCAGGAGGCAAAGGCAATTCAAAACAGAATTCCTGACTATGCGAGGAACCCTACTGGCCCATTAGGGGTTTGCTATCAGCTTCTTCAACAGGTCTGGAGGGTTTCTATTAAAGAGAGAGGGGTTCAGCAAGTTGTTTCTCACGGCTAGTTCATAGAGAAGTTTCAGAATTTTCGAGAACCCGACTTTGTTCAGACTTCTTGGCTGAAAGACAACAAAAAGAGGAAAGCTTTGCAGGGTAGCATTTACCTCTTGAAAGTGAATACAATACTTCCAGTTCCCCACTGTGAGGAGGATCTCAGATGTTATTCCAGAGTCTTCTTAGTTTAGAAGGTCTCAATGACTTCAGGATGATCATAGATGTGAGATTCCTGAACCAGTTTGTCCATTCAGCTAATTTAGGATGAACACTCCGCAGAGGGTCAATCCTCTCACTTCCAGGTCGATTCTTAACAAAACTTGACCTTCAGGGTACCTACATCCATATCCCAATAGCTCCCCTTCATCATAGTTCTCCTAGGTTTGCTCTAAGCAGAATTCACTGGCAGTTTCGGGTGTTGCCTTTTGGCCTAAAGACCTCACCCAGGTTTTCGGCAAAGTCCTGAAACCAGAAAAAGGTGTTTTGCATGCTAAGGGGGTGATAGCCCACCCTTATCTCGATGACTTGTTAATTCAATCTCCATCAAAGTGTCAGTCAGTGGAGGTTATTACTGACACCTGAAGGACTTTGTATTCCTGGTCCTTTGGCCCAAATGTCACCTCACTCGTTCACAGAAGTTGGAATATACATGAACCATCTTTAAAACAGTCCACAATCTGATATTGCACCCAGAGTTCAGGAGTTTATTGTAAAATCAGAAGGCACCTGCAAGAGAATGGCTTGGAATCCAGGAACATATGGTAACTATAGTTCACTTTCCCTTGTACTCTATTTGTATTCTATATAATAAAGGGATATCCAATTCCTTTTTTTCTATTTCCCTTTCAGACAGCAACACTAAGTGTCATTCATTGGGCACAACTCCCCTTGAGTCAGATTGTAGCTCACATTTTAAATCATTGGTTTCTTGTACAACAGGATTTGGGGGACTTGATTGCTGCTTCCACTACTGTTCAGGACAGTCTTTCCTGGTGGAAAATACCCCTGTTTCTGGAAAAGTACTTTCTGTTCCTATTTCAACCTGATTACACTAACCACAGTTCCCAGAAGCATTGGTTGATGGTAGTTATAAACCAGGGGTCTCCAACCAGTAGCTCGGGAGCTACTGGTAGCTCACCAGCACCCTCAAAGTAGCTCCCAGAGGTGAAGCCTCTGAGAGCCAAGCCAATCTCAGATATTCTGTGTATATTAAAGAAGGCAGCACTGCTCATTTCAATACCCTTAAGAGTTACAGACAGCCAGAAAATGGCAGGGCCTGTTGATAACACTCAAACACACACTGTGGTGGCCTATCAATCAATCAATCAGGGATTTACAGAGCGCACTACTCACCTGTGAGGGTCTCAAAGTGCTGGGGGAGTGTATGGGGGGGATTTAGGCAGCTCAGGTGATTCGAAAAGCCAGGTCTTGAGGCTCTTCCTGAATGATTTCAGTGTGGGGCTTCATCTGATACTGAGTGGGAGTTCATTCCAGGTCTTGGCCATGATGTAGGAGAATGGTATGCCTCCTGTTCTGGTTCTGTGGATGCAGTGGATTTCGGCCAAGGCTTGGTCCGCGGAGCAGAGGTTTCTTTTGGGGGTGTAGAAGGAGATTCTTTCATTGAGGTATTGGGTCCGGTTCTGTGGAGGGCTTTATAGGTGTGTGTGAGCAGCTTGAAGATCACTCATTTTGACGGGGAGCCAGGGGAGTGCTTGTATATGCTGGGTAATGTGGTCTTGTAGTGGGGTGCTGAGGAGGAGTCTGGCTGCGGCTTTCTGGACAGTCTGAAGTTTATGGAGTAGAGATTTGTTAATTCCGGCATAGAGGGCGTTCCCGTAGTCCAGCCTGTTGGTGATGTGTGCATGGGTGACAGTCTTCCTGGATTCGGGGGGTGGGTCCATTTGAAGGTCTTGCTGAGTATGCTGAGGGTGTTGAAGCATGTGGAAGCTGCAGCATTGGCCTAAGGGTCTGCCATATGAACCATCTTTATCCACTTTAAATCTACCTAAGAAGGAGATTGGCCATGTTATCCGCCCTGCTCGATCAGTCGCAATGTGTGTGACATCAAAGAATTGTAGCAGCAGTAACCAGGGCTGACCCACCAAAGGGTGTAACTGCAAGTACTAGAGTGAAAATGTGTTAGTTGGGTGCATGATCAACCAAAGAGCTGAGGTGAAGAGAGTATGCATCCAGAGCAGAGAAAATTAAAGCATCACATTCATTTTTGCTTGTGTGTGTGACATTGTGTCCTACCCAAATAAACAGTGTTGATTACTTAAAGCTATTCCTAGCGTCAAGGAGTGCCAAATATGTATGCTGGTCTCCATCATAAGAGTATTATCTTTGACGCAATTGTGCGCATTCATGATATAATTCTACCATAGCTATAATATTTTTGCCCAGACTATTTTGGGCATACAAATCTAGTAATTACATACTTGCTGCCATCACTGACATATTAAGAGCGTGACTGTCCTGCTTTTAGCCATTCCTGACAGAGTGGCAACCGCTTCTCCCATAACAATGGCCATAACTGATGTATGTTGGGCATCCAGCTGTGGCACAGTGGTAGCCCTGGTTTAATGGTGGGCATTATTGGCATAACAGAGGCATTCTTAGTGTTTTGGTGAGAAAGCATGGCCTATTATTCCAATACTTGGGTATTTGAAGCATAATTTGTCCATGAGAGGCATTTTTACAGGGCGGTACTCAATGAAAACAAAAAGCTGATGTTTAGGGACTGTGTATTTTCTAACGATGAAAACTGATTTAATTTTTAAAGGAAAAAATTATGCTTTTTCAGAAAAGGTTTTTCTTCTGGAAAATTGAATTTGATTGCTTAAAGTGGAAATGGATTTTGATAGAAAAATATGTGTATTTTCAAAAATTAATATGCTGATGACTACAAAATATGGCATTTCTAAAACACATTTAAAATTGTTAGCTGAATGATAATTCAATTTGAGATGGGGAGACTTACTGCTGTGGTAATACCCTTTGTGGCACACATCATGTGATGGTTTGAATTTTACTTAATTACAAGCATTTAATATTGATAAACGTTTTCCTGGCATTCTGCTGATAACTTCACCTGGAATTTTTGGGTGGTTACTACTGATAATTGTGCTTGGGTTATCATAGTGTAATTTGAATACATATAATCAGCATTTGACAGTGATAAAATATGCTAGCAGCTCAGCAGGACTTTCCTTGAGCAAAATTAGCTCTCACTACAGAAAAGGTTGGAGACCCCTGTTATAAACGATCAGACTGCTCAGAGTCTCTGGGGTGCTGGCGATGGGGGCATTAGAGAGGTGGAGTAGGAGTGGATTCTGCAATTATCTCCTACTCCCCTGACATATCACCTTCCATGCCCGATTAAACCTATCAGTTTTGAAGTTGAAAGCCAAGCCTTCTTGGGTAAGGGTATTTCTCATTCTGTCTCCAGTTTCTACAGGCGTCTTGAAAGAAATCTACTAATTGGGATTATGATCACCATTTGACCTCCTTTGATGCATGATGTAGGGATACATTTCTTTTCTCATGCCACTACTGCAAATTCCAATTCCTTCGTCAATTCTTATAGGATGGCTTTAATAAATGGTCTTCTGTATAGAGTTGTTTGCAATTAGGGAATTCCCATTACCTTGGAATGTCCTTTCTTCATCAGAACCTTTAATTTCCAGACTGTTCAGAGGCTCTGATCTCTTAAGATGTGACATTTGTAACCCATTTCCAACTGTGGATTTTTCGTTTATGTAAAGGACTCCGCTTGAGCGCCTGAAAACCATACCTGAGAAATTTCTTACGCTCAAAGTCCTATTTTCAGTAGACATCACCACATGTACATGATAGATGAACCGGGTGCTATAGTGTGGTGAAATCCCTAATTTAAGGTGCTTGAGGATCAAATTGTTCTCTACCCAAATTCAAAGTTCCTTCCGAAGGTCAGTACTAACTTCCATAGGAGTCAAGAGACCATTCTCTCTGCTCTAAAACCAGATAACAGTATTCCGGTCTCTTTAATTCACCTTCTGATGTAATATGGGCAGCAATGATTCACTTGAAAAGATCAGGCAGTTAAAACGTTTCAGACAATCTTTTTGTTAACTTTAGCCCAGTCAAGAAGAGAGAATAACCTTCATCCTCCACGTTGACAAGGTATATAAAAAGACTAATCTTCTTCGCCTATGAAGGCAGTGGTAGGGAAATTACTGGTATGATAAAAGCTCACTTGTTGGACTTTCTCTTTCTGCATGGTCACCCCAGATTTTCGCAGTCCTGTGCTAAATCCATGCAGCTAATCAGTGTAAAGTTCTTGTGCTCTCTCCCTTATACAAAGTAAAATTGGTTTACACCTATTTGGGACCTTTACATTCACCCTGGATATGTACATTAAATATTATAAGGATGCTGCAGAACTATTGTGCCACCCACTAAAACAGCACTTTAAAATATGCCTCAGACCTACCACTGAAGCCTGTAGGGCAGTTGTAAACTACTTTTTCCATCTGGCAAAATAAACCTTTTGCTAGGCTTAATCCTTCATTTAAAATAATTTAAAGCCATCCCTAAGGTAGACCCTAAGGCTCATGGAGCAGGGTGTGAGGTATTTAAAAAGTAGGAGATGTGTACGTTTTACATGTCCTGACAATGAAATCTTCTAAAGTTATTTTTCTTTTTAAATATACTTTTATTATGCATATATCACAAATAAACAGCACATAGACCATAACGTAGAGAAACCAAAGATCCGGTAGCTGTGTTGATGACAGTAGGATAAACAGAGTGGCAGATTCTGACAGTAATTGTGGACTCCGTTTCATAGCTGCTAGGGCTCTGTCCAGAGGTTTGCATGTCACCAGGTCCCCCAGGGACACCTTGTAACTCCTTTTGGCTTCTGTGCGCATTCCCCTCCAATAACAACTCCCAGGGGCCAGCTCCATCACTCTCCCTCTATTTTGAGCCAACTGTCCCATATCTTTGCAAATTTCTGGGGGAAGCCTCTTGCACGTTAAATTAGTTTCTCTGCCTGCCAGTAGATCAAAAGAAAACAGCAGGAAAAAACTTCTGCTATGAAAGGACTAAAGACCACACCCGGAGTCCATCCCAACATATAGTCGTAATAAAGGACAACACACACAACGCCCCGCCAGATAGCAATTTCCATGCAACAGACAGAGAAATAAAGCAGCAAGGCCTGACTGACGCTGCAGATAAAAGATGGAGTATCACAGCTGTGAAGGGATCAAACCCCCCGGAATGAAAAAGCCCAAAACAATGGATAGCAGGCATACAAGCATGACAAGGATTGAGGTCCATAAGAAATGTCCCACCGGAGACATGATGTAATCACAACTAAAAAAGGCAAAACAGACTCCCAATCTTCCATTTATAGGGGGGAGAAAAGAAGAAAAGATTCCTCCAAGCAGACCGAATTCACAAATAAATTTGACCTCTGAGGCATAGAATCCCCATCATGTCCTATAAGGGGGGTAAAAACCAGTCAGAGACAGTCCTGCCAAGCATCACACATCAGACGTGACTAACGCATTTCAGTGTGGTGATCCGCATCACCGCACTGAAATGCATTGTCACGCATTTGTATAGTTAGTGGCTGAGCATCAGCGAAGCACTGCCTAAAACAATATTATAATATGGCAGCTAGCAGCACGGCGCTGCTCCTGCCGTCTTGGTGCTGTAGCTGGGCTAAGGCTGCTGCTAGGCACCTCACTCAGGCTGCTACAATGTTATTTAAATATATATATACGCTGCGCAGCTTTCACACTGTAGTGCGGCTGCGCAAAGGCTACTAACATCACAGCCAGGGGGGGTCACAGTCAGCTTAGTCATACCTCGCGCCGCCGGGTGACGTCACGTCCTGCTACCGAAGGCCGGGAGTTTGATTTGCGAGGGGCTGGTGGTTACTGATCAAAAGCTCCACACTCATGGCGCTCGCAGAAATGAATTCCGCTCTTCTCGGGCCGTCAAAAATCGCCCGCATGGCATTCAGTCATATCTGGGGCGGGCGGCGTCACCGCATTCAAACATTCAATTGCCGGGCGGCATCACCACGTCACGGAGCCAGTGACCACGTTTGCAGCGGTCGCTCAGGACAGACTTCTGTCACTGGACGCTGAGCAGACTCACGGAGGACAGCATTGAACTCCTGGCAGCCGGAGCCTTCTTGAGATGTTTTCCGTTCCAGCGTGATGAAGGCCTCTGCCAGGATGGCTTAGGCCTCCCACTCTGTGCTTCAAATGAATGTGTCTCCTGCTAGAGAATGTTCTTGGTGCCCACAATCGAGTTAGGAATCTGTGACCCTTGTACGGTTTTGTTTTACTGATGCTCAGTAGCTGAAGAGATACCTGCACCTACTCCTACCTATTACCTAAAGGCCAAGAGCTTGGAGACGCATGACTGAACAAAGGAGGCGGGCGCCGCGGTGGCTCGTGGACTGTGCCTTCCTCCCAGCGTCCATTGCAGGCTCATGGTTGCCTGATGCCTCCAATATTGTAATCCTCCGCTCCACACAGTGTCTTTAACTGTCTAAAGCCTCTTGTCATGGTCAAAACTGCTAGCGCCGGTTTTCTCCACTCTGCTAGCATGCAGCCGTGCACCCTGACTGTTAGCTATGTTTTGTGCCACAGACTCAGGCTTCAATGCCCGTCTGTGGAGTCCGCGCATCAGCTGATTGTTCGCTGTTTAATTTTAATTACTGAGGCAGCTGTCTGATGATCCATGTAGTTAGGGCCTCACATCCTGTTTGGGCAGGTCCCACGTGGGTCAGAGCGGCCTCCAGTCCACATTTCCTCTGCATTGGATTGATTGCCAGAGAGGCCCAGAGGCAAAGGATGGCTAGTAGATATGCTAACTGTTTGTATGCCAGCCAGCCCGCCCGATGCGAGGGCACACCTGTCCGTTCACGTGGTGGCAGGCGCCCGAGTACTATCTTTAAAAGACAACATTGGGCTGGCCGGACTGAGCTCTGCCCCAGACACCAACGTTGCAGGCTGTCAGCAGTATGTGCTGCGCACTCTGATTCCTCTGCCACAGGTTTAGGAGAGCCTCTGCGATACAAAAGAAGATGATGGACGGCGCGTTTGAGCAAATCAAACACTCACCCCCAGTCGACTGATCTGGGTTTAATCCATCACCATTCTTTAGCTCACTCGGCCACCCCAGTTCAGACATGGCTATATGCAAATCAGTCTGACCCTGTGCCTCATGGGAACAGTCCAGTCCGAACTGCCAAGCCATGTCTTCCCTGGACCGGAAACAAGCATCCTGGGACCGGTTTCGGATTCATAATCCTCATCAGCCAGGCTATCTTGAATCCAGTGGCAAAGTGAGCAAGGGACTCACGTCTGAGCATACCCTGCCACACTTAGGGCGAACAAAGAGATACAAAAGGGGATGATGGACGGAGCATTTGAGCAAATCAAACACTCACCCCCAGTCGACTGATCTGGGTTTAATCCATCACCATTCTTTAGCTCACTCGGCTACCCCAGTTCAGACATGGCTATATGCAAATCAGTCTGACCCTGTGCCTCATGGGAACAGTCCAGCCCGAACTGCCAAGCCATGTCTTCCCTGGACCGGAAACAAGCATCCTGGGACCGGTTTCGGATTCATAATCCTCATCAGCCAAGCTATCTTGAATCCAGTGGCCAAGTGAGCAAGGGACTCACGTCTGAGTATACTGCCACACTTAGGGCGAACAAAGCGATACAAAAGGGGATGATGGACGGAGCGTTTGAGCAAATCAAACACTCACCCCCAGTCGACTGATCTGGGTTTAATCCATCACCATTCTTTAGCTCACTCGGCCATCCCAGTTCAGACATAGCTATATGCAAATCAGTCTGACCCTGTGCCACATGGGAACAGTCCAGCCCGAACTGCCAAGCCATGTCTTCCCTGGACCGGAAACAAACATCCTGGGACCGGTTTCGGATCCATAATCCTCATCAGCCAGGCTATCTTGAATCCAGTGGCCAAGTGAGCAAGGGACTCACGTCTGAGCATACCCTGCCACACTAAGGGCGAACAAAACGATACAAAAGGGGATGATGGACGGAGCGTTTGAGCAAATCAAACACTCACCCCCAGTCGACTGATATGGGTTTAATCCATCACCATTCTTTAGCTCATTCGGCCACCCCAGTTCAGACCTGGCTATATGCAAATCAGTCTGACCCTGTGCCTCATGGGAACAGTCCAGTCCGAACTGCCAAGTCATGTCTTCCCTGGACCGGAAACAAGCATCCTGGGAGCGCTGCCTCTCCCTGTAGCAACTTTCCAGGACTACTGAGGCCACTAACTTTAGAAAAACTGGACTAATGCCTGCCTTGCGGCTGGTCGCCTTGCAACTGCCTTGTGCCCCGAGAAAGAGCCCCTTCCTGTGCCCCTGCCTTGCTATGGACGCCAGCAGCACTGAATTGAGACAACTCGGAGAGCAGCACTGGAGCCATTCTGGCACATTCAGCGTTTCCCACACTCTGGTAAGGTTGCTAAATACTGCCATACTGGCCATTTGTTCATGTCGATTTAAGGCTTAAGCATGACAACATTATACAAAAACTTTGTCTTCATAAGATCATACATTTCACAATGGACTTTGTCTTTATTTACTTTGATTATGAGGCAGTTCTCTTTAACTTCGCAGCTTTAGAACACTGCAAAGTATGCACTGATGAGCGGAAAAATCTTGGCTTTTTTGTTCGACCCGAGCCAGGACAATGCAATACTGATCATGCCAGTAAAAATAAGATTGGTGGAAACCCTTTAGTGACTGGTACAGTAGGACCCTACCTGGGATCAACTGCAGTAACAGTGAGCAATAGTGAAGGCAATAATCCAAACAGGCCAGTCCAACCCTGGTCAGGCTCAGGTTCTTCTTAATGGCAGGAGGGTGAATGTGCACACTGAGCAGCATTTGCTGCTGCTTTTTGGCCAGTCCAGGCCTGATTGGAGCTTCTTATTATTGTGGTGGGGAGAAGGCTTTAAATGTCCTTTTTGTCAGAGGGTGGCTCGGAGTGTCACTTAACACCAAGTACGATAATGTGGCTCTCCGTAGCTGCTTCCTGTTGTTTGTTTCATGTGAATTGTAACACTGTGAAACACTGTTAATCCTAAACACGTAGCATGCTGAGATTAATAGTTTTCTCTTTTCCTATTAGAATGAATGCACATACAATTTCCACATTACAAAATGCACCTAGTTATGAAAAGAAGATGTTTTGTGTTCAATAGGAAGTGCTCTGCAGCAGTTTAAAGATCTTTTTCGAGTTTCTCACAACTCAAAAGGGTATAATTTGTAATATTTATCCATTCCCATGGACTTTGTTGCTTGGTTTTGCTCGCGAGGATTTGTCACTCATAGTGGTTGAAATGTCACTCATAATTGCACTAAAATTTAAAAATGTTCACACATAAGCAATCTGAAACCTTGACAGCTATGAAGAGAAAGGATAGCATGGAAACTCAAGCTTCCTCAGAAACCAATCAACTAAAAGATAGAACTAGATCATCCAAGAGACACATGTTCTAGACGGAAATCCTTAAATGAAAATTTTGGCCACAACACTGGCAAAAATGAGGACCGAGATGGTGACACCTGAAGAACAACCGAACGGTAAGAAAATGCCATGGCTGTAATTAGAATTGGCAAATAAACCATGCCAAGAGGAAGAAAGGGACATAAAGTACTCCAGATAAGACAAGAAATAACCTCTCAGGGATGAAACAGAGAAAAAATAGCAAGGACAGTGGAACAAGACCAAGGTCACCTTGTGGCAGTGTTGGGATCTGAACACTGCATTAGATGGGCCTTGATACCCAATGCCCACCGAGTCATAGCATAAGAAAGAACTTGAGATAGCAATGGAAAAGGTCTTAGGCCCAGATAATATTCTACACAGGTCAAAGAGCATGCCCCTCTTTTCATTACTACTTAAATGGAAAGAAAAATAGCAATAAGGGGAAAAAAATGCCCTGTGGCTATAAATAATTTTCATGGTGACTGCAGCGGGAGAGGGGTTAATATCACACTGGTGTGCTGCGGAAGTCACAAACACTTTGTGATCAACGCAGGTAAATTGAAGTCCCTATGAGGGATATTAAACAACAGAAGCAGATCTTAAAATGCCCACAAGACATACCAGGATGGTCCCCGCAGAACAGGGAATAAAGCGACAGTGCATCCGCACAACACAAAGTACCCATAATAGAATAAGTGCTCAGGTACAAACACTGGAAAGAAACACATGCGAACAGGTATACATCAAGTTACAAAATAAAAAGTCCTAGAGAACTAAATACGTACCCTGACGCTGACAGAATAAAAAGAATAAAAGTACCTGCAGCAAGCAGGAATACCTCACTGGGTATCACCTTGAAAAGGGAAGTTTAAAAAGAAAAGCCAAAAGGCACCAGCCTGTGAATGGCTCACATTCAAATAAAAAATGGAGATTTCCCCACACAAACCTACCACAAGACTTCTATAAAAGAAGGCAATTTAAGAATCTGCTACCCCCCCGACTATCTCGGAACCTCAGCTAGCAGAGTCACCATGCACGTCAAATAGACAGGCGCCATCAAAAGGCATATCAATCAAGGTGGCCTGTACAACCTCTGAAAAACCTGAGAAGCGCAACCAGGAACAAGAATGTAGTGCTACTGAAGAGGCCATAGCCCGACTAACAGAATGAGTAGTGACAGTGAATATCCAGCTTAGCTACTTGTTGCCCATCCTGTACCAGCGGGACAAGAGTGTCTCTTCCAGAAGGGAGGGAAGCAGGCCCTCCAATGAGTCCCAAAAGGCATGCCAAAAGTGTCCAAGGACACAAGAAGTATTGAGAAATAGCTTGCCACAGGTATCTAATTTCCTGGACTCTCTTTCTGGGGGGCAGCAGGGAACGTCTCAATATTTTGGGCTGCCAAGGCAGCCTGAATCACAAAACTATTATGAATTGGATGCCTAAAGAGACTTGTTGGATCTCCAGGAGCCAGCCGGTGTCTGTGAGAAACAGAAAGATCCACACGGGTCCCAGTTTCAGGCTTAGCCCAAGCCCCCAACAGAACATCAAAAAGAGTCTCACTATAAGGAATCAACGGCTCTACCCCAGATTGGCCTTGATACAGAACATCAATTAATAGATCTGTCGTCATTTTCACAGTGGGGAACGTAACCCCCCAAATGGCTAAAACTCACATGAGAATACCTGCTAGAGAGGAGCTCGCCTTTGTAGCCAAACCAGGAGGTGATGGGAGGCCAGAGGCTTGGGAAAACTCCAAGCCACTAGCTTCTCCTATGCCAATCAATCAACTAGACTCTATAGGAGGTTAAGAAATGGGATGGAAAAACTCCAAACTCCAAAGCTTCTCCATTACTTCCATCCTCATGACCCTCAATATGTAATCCAGGAGGGAGGACTTAAGAAACAGGCAGCTCCATCGCCGCCCCATCCGACGCCGAGGAGGTGACATCTCAGTATCGGAGTGGAAAAGAAGTGGCAGGTCGAGCAGGGCCATCATCGAAGTCAGCAGGCCAGACCATGATGCCATTGTCGGAGTCGGTGGACCTGTCTAAGACACTAAAGGTGGTAACCCAAAGTGCTGTGCACCGATGTCGAAATGTATTTAGAATCCGGCAACTGGACTGAAGCCAAGGGCGAACCCATCGACGTGGACACAGTCACGGATCTGTGCACCCCGTTCGGGCCAGAGGGTGCTCCAAGAAAAGGTGGAGACTCAAAGAAGTTATGGAGGCGTCATGCTCCTGCGGTGTGGAGCGTAAAAATGTCCAGGGTTCCAAGGAGGAGGAGTGGGAGTTGACTAGGCGGCCCAGGGTTCCGGTGACTATGGAGAATTGGACTTCGGCGTTTCTCATTTACGCTAGTATTTACTGTGAGAAGCACCAGGATAGGGCCATAGCACTGATGAAGTACATGGGCATTATTAGGAAGGCCCAAATGCAGTTTGGGGGTTTGCTTGGCTGAGCTACGATGAGGAGATCAGGGCTAGGGTTAGCGCTAATCCTGACAAGCAGTGGGGGGAGGTGGATCAGGAGTTGTGGATGCAGTGGATGGTGGCCTATCGGTCCTTTCTGCCACGGCCCGCCCACGGTTGGGCTGGGGGGGAATGACGCAGAGGGCAGTGGAGCCAGCCAGTCCACCAAGCCAGGCAGTTATAACACAGGGGCATTTTGGAGTTACAACTGGGGCTACTGTTCCCGCTACCCTTGTAAGTTCAAACAGGAGTGCTCCAAGGGTGGGAGGCAGCATGCCCTTACCCAATGCCTTACACTGGTCAGCCCCTCGGACCAGTGGTGCAACGCGAAAGGGAGGGGACAGGCTGGACAGAAGGGTGCCTACACCGGTTAAGGTGGAGGCAATAGCCCCGTGGCTCTCGTGTTACCCGGATCCGGCGGCGGCGTTGAGAATTCAGTGGGGTTTCACAAAGGGCTTTCGGGTGGGCTACCAGGGTCCCAGAGTGAGGAGATGGGCAGAACATTTAAAGTCAGCAAAGGAGTTGCCAGGAGTGGTGGCTGCCAAATTGTGGAAAGAAGTGGAAGAGGGGAGAATAGCTGGCCCGTTTAGCCACTGGCCGGCTGATGACCTAATCATATCTCCACTGGGAGGGTGAGTTTCGGATGATACACCATCTCTCGTGGTCGGAGGGGCAATATGTGAACGATTCCATCGCTGAGGAGGAATCGCGGGTGCTTTACGCGTCAGTGGACGATGCGATCCGCCTGGTGAGGATGTGTGGGCCGGGGGCGGAACTGGCAAAATGGGACATCAAGTCGGCTTTCCGCCTTCTGCTAATACATCCCGCGGATTTCTCACTTCTAGGGATGCAATTCGGGGGAGCCATCTACTTGGACAAGGTTTTGCCCATGGGATGTGCTATTTCCTGCGTGCTCTTCGAACTGTTTAGCACCTTTTTGCAGTGGGCCTTCACACAGATCAGCGGGCATCAGGACGTAACTCACTATCTGGACGATTTCCTCTTTTTGGGGAAGTCACACTCTGAGGACTTTGGCAGGACCCTATCACATTTCCAGGAGATGTTGCGGCGCTTTGGAGTCCCCTTGCCCCAGAAAAGACAGCTGGGCCCAGCTGCTGCCTGACATTCCTCGGGATTGAGCTGGATTCCATACACTGGATGGCTCAGCTCGCTGCTGCAAATGTGACGGATATTCAGGCGTGCCGGTTGAGTGCGATCCAAGAGAAGAGGATTGATTTGAGGACGGTGCAGCTGCTGCTGGGTTTCCTGAATTTCGCGTGCAGGGTGTTCAGGGCGGGTTGGACGTTCTGCAGGCGGCACGGCATGGTCATGTTGGGGGCAGTGCTTCCACACCACAGGGTCGAGATCTCCATGGGGGTTCAGGCGGACTTGAGGACGTGGCTGACATTCTTGACGGATTTCAACGGGGTGTCCCTGGACTTTGAGGATGAGAGGGCGGTTTGGCAATGTCAAATGTACTCTGATGCAGCCGGGGCAGCTGGCTTTGGGATTTTCTGGGATGGCAGGTGGTGAACAGAGAGCTGGCCGGCTCATTGGGTGAAGCAGGGGCGGAGCATTGCTTTTCTGGAATTCTTTCCCTTGCTGGTGGCACTGGAAGTGTGGGGGCCTGAGTTTTAGAACCGATCGGTGCTTTTCCATGTGGACAATATGACTGTGGTTGAGCTGGTTAACCGAAAGAGGACCAGGGACCTGAGAGTGTTGAGATTGCTGAGAAGCTTCATGTTGAAATGTTTGCGATTGAATGTGGTTTTTAGAGCCAAGCATGTCCCTGGGGCGAATAATGACATTGCAGATGCTTTGTCTCGTTCACAGTGGCAGCGGTTCCGGCGTTTGGCACCAGGAGCGGATCAGTGCAAGACCGAGCTGCCGGACGGCTTCTGGGCCTTGGGGGAGTGAGAGTGATAGGTCTGGTTGAAAAATCTATTGCTGACACCACGAGAAGGACATACCGACTGGCTTGGGCGGAATTTGGATCCTTTATGGGTTGGCGTGAGGATTCTGTTTTGGGTGACCGATCAGCGGTGGAGCAAGGGGTGCTGCAGTTTGTATTGCATTGCATCGACAGGGGACTGACAGCTGCGAATATATCTGGAAAATTGGCAGGTGTGTCCTTATTGTAGTTTTCTTTTTGGGGTTTGATCCTACGAAAGATGTGATTATCAGTAGGGTGCTCAAAGGTTGGGGCAGAGAGGCGGGGGGCGGAGGGGTGTTGCGGGAGGCAATAACGTTTGATTTGTTGATTCGGCTGGTTGGGGTCTTGCCATTTTGTTGTTATGACTCCTTTGAAGTGCAGGTTTTTCGTTTGTGCATGGTTTAGATGTTTTTGGGGGCTTTTCGGGTGTCTGAGTTGTTGGGCACGAGGTCGATGTGTGGCAGGCGGTCTGAGGAGATCAGGATGGATGGGGGCATCTGGGGATTTAGTTGGGGCACTCTAAGATGGATCAGTTAGGACCTGGCAAGTGGGTCTGGCTGTGTGAGACGGGTGGGGGGTGTGTGTCCGGTGACTGGATGGAGGATGTTTTTGGCTGCCTCGCAGGGTGCGAAAGCTGAAATATTTTGTCATAGATCTGGGGCGAAGGTGACTGGCAGTTATTGGCGGTGTTGCGCATGGCTTTGCGGCGATTGGGGATGGAGCCAGATGGTTTTGGGACTCACTCTTTCCGCATTGGGGCTGCGACAGCGGCAGCCCGGTTAGGGTGGTCTTGGGATAGAATTTGGCAGATTGGGAGGTGGAAGTCTAGGTGCTGTGAGCGGTATGTGCGGAAGTGAGGAGTATAAGGGTGCGGGATAGCAGGTTGATAATTTGTGTTGATTTCTTCTAATGTATTTCTCTTTCGTAGGTTGTGTGGGTGGACCGGGGGCCAAGACGGTCACTTGAATCGTAGGGCATTCCTTCGTTCACTCGCCACCCAAGTATGCGGAGCAACAGGTGTACAGTCGTACCCTGGGACTCAAAGGACCACAGCATGAGGTGCATTGGTAGGGAAAAGGGATGATCCGATGGGGGACACTATTGCCCTGGCTCGCAAAGATGGTTCCCCAGAAGGGATGACCAGACTAACTGATCATACACTTGAGGGAGAATAATTTGGTTCGGCTGTCGGGGTTGGCGCTCTTACAGCTGATGCAGAGGGACTTGGAGGTGTTAAAGCACAGGCTTGCAGGGACTTGCATTGCCTGGACTGAGTTTGTCCCCAGGAAAATATGGAGGGGTACAATGGAACATGGGGCTATTGAAAAGGCCCGGAGGAAGCTCAACAGAGCGATGAGACTGTTCTGTGGGGACAAGGACATTAAGGTTATTTCTCACGCTGAACTGCGACTTGAGGAACCGGTACTGTTCAGGGATGACGTAGTGCATCTTTCAAGACTGGGGAATGCTTATTATATGATGGAGATGAGAGATGTGGTCAGTAAGCTGTGGAATGAGGTGATTTGGTGTTGCAGGAATGTGTGAGTGGATGTGGTTGAAAGATGCACTGTATGGAGCCTGGGAAGGGGGCGGGGGGCAGGTAACCGCCCTAAAGGGGGTTCCCTGGTTGGCGATACTTTGGAGGGGTAGGGGGGCCAAGAGCGGGCACACCCATCCCTCGGGGGTGGGGGGAGATTGAATGATGTGGGGCGCTGGAGGAATGACTGGAATGCCAGAGGATATCGGGGTAAGATGCTATGTGATTTGTGGATATGGATGAGGTACAGAAGGGACATGGAGTGGTTGGAGACATGAGTCAGAGTTGGTGAAGAGAGTGAAGCGAGGAGGAGTTGATATGGGGGTTACTGTTATTGATTATTATTATTAGGTGAGTTTGTATAGCGCGACAGCTGCCTCAGCAAAGAGGCGTCCCGGCGCTCAAGCCTTATCAGAAGAGCGCAGAAGCTATACGGTAGGAAATAGAAAGGTTTTGATAGCTTTACGGAAAGACAAAAGGCAATTGATCCGGCGAATCTGTATTGGGAGGGAATTTCATAGTTTGGCGGCAAGGTACCGAAAGGACCGACCACCAGCTCTGGTGCGGTTCACCCGAGGGACCGAAGCCGGGAGTAGCTCAGCCGACTGCAACTGGCGTGTGGGTACATAGGGGCTCAACAGATTAGACAAGATCTCAGGGGAAGACCATTTTAAGATTTTGAAGGTCAGGCAAAGTGCCTTGAATTGAATCCTTTGAGGCATAGGCAGCCAGTGCAAGCGCTGCAATGCGCCCGCCGAAGATCACTTTCTAGGGAGCCGCAATAGGACATGGGAAGCTGCGTTCTGAACCCGTGAGAGGCGCATGACTTCTGCCTTGTTGACTCCTAACAGCGGTGAGTTAGCATAGTCCAACCTAGACAGAATGGTGGCTTGGACTATCAGCTGCCGGGTGGGTGGGTCGAAGAAACCCAGCATTGGTCTCAGACCCCTGAGGAGACCAAAGCAAGTGCCAACAATCTTCTTGGTATGCTCCTGAAACCCAAGATTCGAGTCGAACCACACCCCTATATTTTTTTACAGCCGACTTAGGAGTTGGGGCACTGCCCAGAGATGACGGCCACCGCTGCTTACTCCAGAGCCCCTTGTCTTTGCCCATCAGCAGCACTTCTGACTTGCTGGCATTGAGTTGCAGGCAGTTGGTGGTCATCCAGTGTGCAACTGCTGCAAGGCCAGCTTGGAAATGTGCTGCACCCCGAGTATGGTCTTCAGAGAGGGCCACCACCAACTGCGTATCATCGGCATACAAGATCATGGTCAGGCCAGAGTCCCTTGCCACCGCTGCCAGCGGTTGGACATGCAGGTGGAACAGGACAGGGCTTAAAGCTGAGCCCTGAGGAACTACCTGCTTGATGGCATGAGTATGAGAGAGGAAAGGAGGGGCCGAGACCTGAAATTACCCGTCAGAAAGAAACTAGCAGAACCACTCCAGGGCCGAGCCGACCACCCGACCTCCTCCAGGCGGTGCAGGAGAATCATGTGAGAGACCGTGTCTAACGCGGCACTAAGGTCGAGCAGGATGAGGGCAGCAGTCTGTCCCTCATCCAAGATGGTCCGTAGGTGTTCAGTCACCGCTACAAGCGCGGTCTTGGTGCTATGACCCGGGGGGAAACATTTCTGGGAGCAATCTAAAGCGCCAATGTTGCTCAGATGGACCGACAGAATGTTATTAGTGTGGGCCTCTGCAATTTTAGCTACCCAGGGCAGGAGGGATATGGCACGAAAGTTTTCTGGTTTAGTTGGGTCTAATGTAGATTTGTAGGAACCACCCTAGCTTGTTTCCATGGCGAGGGCACTGTTGCTGTAGTGAAAGATGCATTCATGATCTGGCATAATGGAGTCAGTAGAACAGGTAGAGCGTCTCTAAATTGGGCTATCATGGGATCAACAGGGGAACCTGATTTATCCCTCTTACTTAAAATAAGGAATTCGTCATGGAAGATATGAGGGATAGCAGCCAGGGTGATGATAGGCCGAAGAACAACAGTGGTAGCAGAATCCGTAGGGCCAGTGACAAAGGATTTATAAATAGATTCAACTTTTTGGACAAAGAAAGTGGCTAGGTCCTCACATTGTTGTTCAGATTGCGATCCATGGAGTGGAAGGATCTTTCCTAGTTTTAAAGTCATTAAGTATTTTGAAGATGCTTTTGACCGGATTTTTGCTGGACTTAATCTCGTTGGTAAGGAAGGCCGTACGTGCCTGATGAATGGCCTTATGATAGCATTTAATTGCATCCAGGTACAGCTTTTTTGCCCCAGGGTAGTAGGTTTTTCTCCAGGCTCATTCTAGCTTCTTACAGAAACTACGCAAAACCGCCAGGGCGTCATTGAACCAGGGGTTAGATTTCGAACACCGACCCTTTGACCATTTGGCTGGAATCAAAGAGTCTAAAGCATGGAGTATCCAGTCGCAGAATGCTTTATAAACTAGCTTGGGATACGTAGCTAAAATAGAAGGGGGGGGGGTGCGGGGGGGAGGATGCCAGCAACGTCTCAAAGTAGCTTTGAGGCTAGTTTTAGGTATGATCTTCAAAAGCGGGATGAAGAGAGTGACTAAAAAGTGGTAAGTCCAACTCATCGGGCAAGAGTGTCTTAACCGAAAGTGAAGGGATGTTGGAAAAAACCAGGTCAAGCAGATGTCCGGCCAAGTGGGTGGGGCCCACCACCAACTGTTTTAATTGGCATGCAGCGAAGTCGGCAAGCAAGCTACTAATTTCGGGGTCATTAAGGGGGTCAAAGTGAATGTTAAGGTCCCCGATGAGGCAGAAATTCGACGCCTTAAGCGCCAGGGAGCTAACGGCATCGATAATGGCTGGTTTAAAATCCGAAGTGGATCCTGGGGGGCGATAAACTAGTACACCAGAAATGGAGAAATGTGCATTAAAGGAGATAGAGAAGCGGGCACATTCGCAACCAGCCACCTCCTCCTTAATAAATAAACAGCTGTAACAAGTTTTAAAGATCACAGCTATGCCCCCGCCTCCAGACTCCCTATTGAGGGTTAAAATACTGTACCCCAAAGGAAGAGCGAGGCCAGAGTGGTGACACATGTGAAGCCTGGCTTTTCTGGTTTGTCCTTTGCTTCATGGAGGCACTCTTGATTGTAATACTAGGGCGCTTTTGAGTGATTATTTAACTACTAATCTTTCCTTCTTTAAAGAAGTAGTCCGTTATTTTAGTACAACTGCTCCGAATTCCTAAAATTTAACTAAATGACAAGTTGTCCCTCAAAGTTCATGGATGGTGACTGCCCTGTTTTAACAATGTACTGTATGCTGTGGGTTTCGTACATAGGCTGTATAGAGTAAGCCCGATTCCTCCTAAATACTGAGGTGTAAAACACTGATCATTTTGTTCGACGATTCAAGTGTGAAATAAAGGTCATAGTTTTGTGCACTGGCTGAGCTATGTGTGAAGGTCTTTAAGGATAGATTCAGACCCACCCAAAAATCAATAGAAAGAATTGTCTATGTATCTTTGACATTTTCCAATATTGGACTGATATGGGTTATTGGCAGAATAAATATAATTTTCCTTGAAATCAGCCACATAAAGGTGATCTATGTCAGTAAAAAAACTTGCTCCCATTGCTACACCTTTTCCTTGTTCATAAATGGAGTCTTTGTGAATGAAATAGTTGTGTTTGGATGTAATGGATCGTTTATCCACAATGAAATCAGTGGGTACTTGGCCTGATCTTGGTCAGTTTTGTAAGGTTATTTAATAATGGAGAAAACGCCTGTTTGTGGAATGTTAGTATGCACATTTTCGATGTCCATATTAACCAACAAATCAAGCATATTATCGTATGTGTAACCTTCATTTTAATTGATGACAGCCATGCCCTTTCTAATGAAGATATGAGTTTGTAATACATATGATTTGATGAAAAAGTCAATGTATTCAGCTAGGGGCTTGAAAATGGAGTTACACCCTGCTACAATTGGCCTTCCTGGTGGTTTGAATTGTTTTTATGAATCTTAGGCAAAGCATTGAGTGTTGGAAATGAGTAGTTTGATTTATTAGGGCATGCATATTCCTTAGCACTAAATCAAGATTTATTGAATCCTTTGTTTGTTAAGCCATTAATTTCTTTTTGTATTTTTTTAGTATGGTCTTGTGAGTGTTTTGTAGTAATCTGTCTTGTGCCTTCTAAAAGTCTCTTAGCCATAGTTCTTGAAATTCTGAATAACCATGCCCCCCGCGCTAATCAACAGACTTTATGATAACATTTTCCAATTTGGAAAAATTTTCAAGACCATCATTTTATACTCTAGAGAGATTACATTTGACATCTTTGCGATTGTCAAAAATTATTTTCAGTTCAATCAAAGACAAATTTTCAAAAGTAAAAATCTCTTTAAACAGATGAAAATGGTGGAAAATATGTGGAATGCTATTGAAGACCATGAAAAATCAAGATGCTGTTCCGTATCACTGGTAGGGGAAAATATTGGGAATAGTCAGAAAGAATGAATATTGGGATAGTATTAGACTCTTGTGGAGACATGTCTACCATTCCTAATATTCGCTGCGTTTGTCAAAAATCGGTGGTGTATTGGTTTTTGTACTAGCCGCGACTACATGGACAACTTTGTTGTTGGCCTCTCTCTAAAAAACATTTGTAAGAAGTGTTCAGTTGGTGACTGAAACCCAGGCTCTGATTATTAGAACTTTGGAGACCACTGGTTAAGAAAACTCGCTGCACAACGGGGCCAATGTTTATTCGTTTCTGCTATGCAAAGCATGGTAGTTGCAGTGAGGGGAAATATGAATCGTAAGAAATCGCCAAAATTGGTTAGACTCTTGATATATGATAGGCCGTGACTCAGTAATAAAAATATTGGGTCGCCTTTTCTTTCAGCAGTAGTCAAGTCAAGTTAAGTAAGCTTTATTTCAATATATAATATATTAAAAGCATTTTTACAATTAAAAACACATTTCATAATAAATATGGTGAAAAAAAGAATTACATTAACAATCATTATTACAATGAGATAGTAAAAATGGATTAAACTATAACAGCTTTGATAAAGGCTTAAAAATTGATAACCATACAAATTCATCTTAAAGCTTTCGATCTTATCAACCAAGCCCAGCTTAAATATTTTGCCACCCCACAAGCTAAGGTTGTATTTGCATCTGCTTGGAGGATTCTGAGAGCAGTAGAATGATTCCTGATCTCAAGCTGTCGGCAAACGCGTTTTAAAAACTTCAGTCTGGGTTTAGTGTAAGCCGGACATACAAAGAAAAGGTGTGGAATATTTTCAACTACACCTGCACAGTGTGGGCAATCAGCAGACATTTGGTGGGGAGGCTTCCGTTTACTTGTACGTTCATGAACAGGAAGAGTTCCCATTCTAAACTGAATAAAGAGGGCCCTGTCTCTGGGTTTCTGAATGAAATCTAGGTAGGGCTCGAGACGAGGCACCAGCTTGTGCTGGCGGAACTCGTCAGTCAGTCTGCCTAAATTGGGATCTCCATGCTCCTGTTTATCGATCCATGCCCAGAATGTTCTCTTGATTTCTGCTTTGGACAACGAGACCCCTGACTCCCATGCAGTATTAAGACCAGTGGCCAAGAGGAGTCTTTTTACATTTACTAGCCAACCAATCTTATGGGATCCCTGGAGGTTCATTACTTCTCTTAGGCCGTCTGCATATCTAGTTAACTCGGGGTGTGCCATAGCCGAGCCCAATAAAGGAGGGGGCGCAAGGTAATTAAATCCTTAATTGAGCGACGACCCAAGTCACTCAGAAGTGGCTTAGAGGGGGTTCCCCTGGGAAGCGAGACAAGCTCTCTGAAGAACTTATTTTCTGCTGTGACAAGCACGTCTACGCTACCGAAGCCCCAAAGTTCAGCTCCATATAATGCACAGCCTACGGCCTTTGCAGCGTAGATCTCCAAGGCAGGGGCATTAGGCCTAGAGGTTGAGGCTCGGTGTTCCCTCCCTATCACCTCCACAAAGCCATTTTTTCAATGTGTGACTGCCATTTAAATGTATCTGAGATTCTAATCCCCAGATAGTCAAAAACTTTGACGCGCTCTAGGGGTGCCCCAACAAGTACAAGGTTGGATTTAGCCGACCTACTAGGATTAAAATAAAGGAGCTTCGTTTTAGAGGTGTTGATTACTAAGCCCCTTAGTTTACAAAAGAGGCAAAACCGATCTAGTAACTTCTGTAAACCCGCTGGGGTTTTCGATACCAGCAGTGTATCATCTGCAAAAAGTAAAGCGGGGACCTTGTCACCCGCTAAAACAGGAGCATCGGCATTAATTTCCGATACAAAGGAAACAACCCCGTTCACAAATAACTTGAATAGGGTTGGAGCCAATACGCATCCCTGGCGGACGCCTCTATTCACAGGAATTTTATCTGTTATTTGTTCCTGGGTGCCCCGTCTGATACGGGCATAGTTACCATCGTGCATGCGGACCAGAAGGTTCAAGATGGGCTGGGGGAATTCCATCTCCTGCAAAACCAACCATAGGCGGTCTCGGGGAACCAGGTCAACGGCGGTCTTCAAATCAATAAATGCAAGATAAAGACCCCCCTTGCCAACGGTTACCACCTTCCAGTGTTGAAGTACCAGCCTGAAGGCCTGGTCTATTGTACTTGTGCGTGCCCTAAACCCTACCTGAAATTGCGAAATGATATTATTCTCCTCAGCCAATGAAATGATCCTCTCCAGGAGGACCCTGCCAAACACCTTCTGACCGGCATCAATAAGGCTTATTGGACAATAGTTGGCAGGGTCCCCCCTGGACCCTTTCTTATAGATAGATTACTTCTGCCCCTTTCCAGGAGTTTGGGACTGGAGATCCTTCGAGCAGAGGATTGATCAGGAATGCAAAATATGTGGCCCATTGCTCGGCATTAGCTCGAAATAAATCACCCGGTATACCATCTTGTCCCGGTGCCTTAGCTATTACGATTTTATTTATAGCCGCCACCACCTCATTTTTCCCTATGGGGTCAAATGAGCCCAAGGGGATCGAAGTAGATACCATGAGGCAACTTGAGGGCCCGCATCTCTCCATGGTCTCATCTCCTTTATAGAGTCTCCTAAAATGATCAAACCACTCCCCATCAGTGATATGATTAGGGATTTGGTCCGGGTCACGACCATTGGATCTTCTTACCAAGGCCCAAAAGAGCTCGCCATTCTTAGACTGGCTCACTGTCTTTAGGCTAGTCCAATGTGATTCCTCCAATGCCCTTTTCGCCTCTATAATGGCTCGTCTATACTGTAATCTAGCCAAACGTACCTCAACGGTATTGTGGGTTTTGATGGCAAGTATCAATGTGGTCTTTTTCCTCCTACAGTCCTTGTTAAACCACTTCTCTGTTGGCTTACTGCTCGTGGAGCGCTTTTTAGGGGGCGGGGCCTCCAGAAAGAGAGAGCCCATCAGGTCAATTGTTTCAACATAGATTGTCTCCACCACTGGGGGCCCCACCTAGTTCATACAGGCTACAGAAAGCTTAGCAGTCTGATTTCTTAAGATCTCCCCTAAAGCTCTGGTTCATTCAAAATGAATTTTTGCCATTTGAGAAACCTTTTACAGTTAGATGGTATAATTGCCTTTGTTGACATCCTAGAACTGATGCTGGGATAATGCTCCGTATTTTGCCACAGTTCCAACATGGAGAGGGATAGAGGGTTGTGATCACTATCAATAGATGGTATAACAGACATGTCACTCACATATTTCCATAACCTCTTATCTACCAATATGTAATCCATTCTGCTCGGATATGAGACCCTATTATATGTATTTGCTCCCAAGAGATCAGAGGGAGTACGCCCATTAACTGCTCTTAATCCAAGTTCCAGCGTTAGGGCATTCAATTGAATGACCACCGGCGACCATTTCTTCACTGGCGAAATCGACAATGATGGTATGCCCCATCTGGCATCCTCTTCGTATGTTCCCAGAATACCATCGGTCGCCAGAGGTTCAAATGTGCAATTTAGGTCGCCGGCGATCAAAATAAAAGAGTCAGAAGGGCAGGAGAGAAGCACTTCAGACAGAATGGAAATAGTTGAAGATTTTGCCCCCCTTGCATACCTCTGGCATAGATGTTAAAAAGTTCTATGGTGATGTTGCCCTTTGAGTCCTTGATTGTTAGTCTCATCAAGTCTGGTGTTGGACAAGGGTGGTGGGTAGTTTTGCAATTAAGTGCGGCCTTAACCCAGACTATGAGGCCTCCAGATGGGCGTCCACGTCCAGAGGAGATAGCTGGTATATGGAAGCAAGAATAACCAGGCTTATACAATGGCTCAAGACTTCATGTTTCTTAGAATACACACAAATTATAATCATCAATAAAGGTATTCCAGTCCGGAAGAGATAACTTGTTACGTAATCCCGCTATATTCCATGAAACAATTTTAAAATTCCTAATAGAATCACTACAGGAGGTCAGGCCACCTTCAGATGAGTCAGGGCCCCGTCCATTCTCTTTGTTAGTAAAAAAAGGAAGCACAAAGTTCCCCAGTAGGACTAAAGAGAGGAAGTGTGTGTGTGTGTAAAGCGTAGACAGAGAAGACCAAGAGGGAAAGAGGAAAGGGAAATTTCCCTCTTGGAAACTAGAACCCTCACACACCCAGCAAGCTAGGTGTCGTGCTTCATCATATGGGTCCTGTTCCTCGTCAGACTGGCGCTGCAATGTCGGACGGGCACCCGCGAAGGGGCTCTTTAGCGGAGATCTTTTGTTCCAGCCATATGGTGCATGCGTGTGAGAGGGCAGAAGAATGTGTAGTCGTGGAAAAGTGGTAGTGAATAAAAAAGGTAAGTTAGTCCACAAGGATTTTTAATGGCGTGGCTAGCTCCCTTGATTAAAATAGTGGGAGGGGAGATAGACGCTAGCAATGTTGGTGACGAAAATATCTACAACCCTCTATTTAGGTCGACATGTTTCATGCTAATCTAGCAATTCCTCAGGACCTTGGTGTCAGGTACTACACAGTGAATTAAAAACGTATACGACCTTTATTTATTTGGTCTGTGGTGGGCAGGCCAATCGGTCCTGCCTCAAGAGGTACAACCCTAAGTGTGTCCCTAAGGTGCCCCGCAGTCTGCTCCTGTGGGACCTGCACAAAGGAGTCAGGGACCCAAACGGCGTGCGGTCTCTGCCGGCTAACCTACCCCCGCGTGGAATCCATGCGGGATCCGGAGCGACTGGTCATTCTCTTTGTTACCCCCCTGGTTTACTGGAACAGAAATTGGCAATTCGGGACCTGGACACTGGGCTAGTCTAGGGGGACTAATAATACTTTCAGCAGGAGCTCCAGCTAAGATCAATCAGTGTTTCCCTTGCTCCATAGGGGAAGGGGGAACTGCAAGTTTAGCAGAGTCTGAAAACTAGCAATTTCCAGGATAACTCTTAATTGACCCTCCTTTTGAAATAATAGTTGTCATAAACTTACAGTGCTTAAGCCTTGAACAGCGATGTGATGGAATACGCTTTAACCATAATGAAATCCTCTCGGTCAAAAATGTACTGGGCTGCTTAGCACCATAAGGTTTTCAAGTGCTGTTCTACAAAAAAGTTTGAGCACCTCCACAGTAGGATCCCACCCCAAGTAACCTTCAACTGCATTCAACCTCATGATCAACACCAGTGGATAAGGGTACATAACTCACACTCAAAAGGCGCACTATTAAACAAAGTTACTTCTCAATATCTTTTACTTTGATTCTATATCTCCTGATACAAGTGCTCCCCATGGAGTAGCTAGAGTTGAGAATGTCCCTGTAGGCCATGATTCCATTGTCTGTAGTGTTTATGTGTGTACACGTTGTGATATATATGTAGTGAAGCAGAGTTTTAACGAATAGGTACTGCATTGAGCAATAGCAAACATCTTTGTTTACTCCCTTGACCCCGTCCTTGCTTTTTTCTTATTTTGCTCTTGTATTGCTTATTTCTGTTTTTCCTGCGCTAAATGGTAACTCATAGTTACACAGTTCATACATATGTTTGATGTCATTATCATGGAATGTTGCAGACAATTTGACTGGTCATTTCCAGAAGCAATTCTAACTCTTACTTGGAGCCACACACAATAAATATATCTTATATTGCGGGGTTGTAACCTAGACTAATAATGTCATGCTCACTCAAATGTTTCTATTGCACAGTCATTCGTTAATACCTCTGTATTCTTTTTTTTTTTAATTAAGTACTTCATTGCGCTTTAACAAAGACAAGAATGGCTCCAAATCCGAACTGTACAATAAACTTCAGCCACATTTCAATTATTATGGCTTCACAATGACAATCATTCCAAATTAACTTACAGTTCGTAGTGCGACTGGGTAATATGCAAGCAGTGCAACACATAATAATTGCCACGTACATCACCGACCCGCAGGCAGGTGACAGGAGGACAGCATATCAATAGTCATGAGGCAACCCACAGAACCACAACATCCCACACCTACTCACGCACTCAATTATTTGTACAGAGGTCGCCCTACTTCCCACATAATATAACAACAGAACTACATTTCTGAGGCAGGAACGTTCACGTCAGTCCTTCTCTCGGAGACTCCCCATCCTCGCTGTTTTTATTGGCCCTATATGTATTGTACAGTGCCCAAAAATTCTTGGGTCTATTGCAGGGGGGCAAGATGTCACTATAACTTTCCGTTTGAGTAGAGCAGTATAACATGTCAGAAGTCCATTGTGTAAACGTAGGAAGCGGACCCCTTGACCAACAAATTGCCACCCTATGCTTTGCCATCAGTAGACCCATATCGACTAACCTGCGCATTCCCTTAGGTCAGAGTTATTCAAACTGGGGGGCGCGACGCCATCTCAGGGGGGGCGCGCACTCCACTATAAAATTTCACACTTTCATTGTTTCCAACGGCGGAGAGGCAGAGTGGAGCTGCAGGGGCCCTTAGAAGGGGTGAAGACCACCAACGCCTCATTAACATGCAAAAGGTCTTTAAAAGACCTGTGAAGTACTCGGGTGCCTGCGAAGCTGAAGCTGTCTCATCCCGGGCAGCCACCCAGAGACGCAGGAGGGGGGAGGGGGATGGGGGGACGAGAAGCCCTTTAAATCCAATGGATGTTGCGCGCCTGTTCTTCACCCATTTCAAATGGGGCTTTTGGAATAGAGAACAGCAGCCGATTAGAAGAAGCAGTCCAGTCGGCCTTTCTTATTTTGATTCTGGTACATGTAGTCTTGATTTGGTTCTCGCAGTCTTTTTTTTATTCCATTATGAACCGTGGACTACAAATATCATACCACAAGGGAAACAATGGCACTGGATGAGTTAGTTATGCGCGCTCGGATTCAAGCAGCCACGGCGCTGTAGACTTCAGTGCGCATACCTTCGGCAATACCAGCTTTCAGAGGGTTCGATGAGTGTTAAGAAAAGTTTGGAACTCCAATACCCATTTATATTCAGAGAATCCATTAAATAAACAGCACAATATCGTCGAGCACAATATGGACCGTTTTAAGTAAAGCGGCACACAACTATTTATTCCCATTTAACGTGTAGTGTAGTTACAATCACTACGAAATCACACGTAAGGTTACACGAACACTTGCGGTGAAGACAGTTAAGGCCTTTCCCGCCAATCCTTCTGTAGCCATATATTCATTCAAACAACAAACATACCTCCAGCTTCCTGCCCGACGTGCTTCTGCTTCTCCCAAATGCACACCTGCAACGATTTATTCCGGATACAGCAAGCTGAGCAGGGTTACACAGGGTAAGACGCTCTCCAGAACAGAGCTGGCTCTATCAGGGGTCCCCCTTAAAGGCTGGGACCCTGATCCAGAGCCCACGTTGCCTATGTCTTAAAACATCTCTGCCAGAGAAGACACATTCTACATACAGCCTGTGTATCAAATAAACTGCTTACCTCAATGCCTGGCAGAGGGTGTCAACTGCTTTTTTTCTTGGAAAGAGAAGCTGTGATAGGATGGGCAGTGCAGGAATGGGGAGTTTTTTCTGGGAGGTGAGAATGGGGGCAGTGCTGCTTAGGATGGCCAGAGTTAAAATAGTTTTTTTAATGCCATTGAATAGTGCTTCTCAGTGGAGAGCATAGTCTTTGAATGGAATTCATTTTATTGACCACAGAAGTCTCTTTGAGGAGGCTTCGCAAGAATTAAGTGCGAACCCGTAACAATTTGCACACATTTTATCTTGAAAAATGTAGTTTTAGACTGTGTAGTAAGCCTCTGTCATTTTACCACACCAACTCGCAAACCTGCAGTTTTCTAAACACTCTTACTGTGTTTATCTTTATTAGCCAGATATGGACTGGAAAATGCGGATGACGGTCGATTATGTAGAATACCAGGTTCCAGAATTTTTTGTCAAGTGGTGGGGGGGCCCGACATCTAAATAAATTCAGCTGGTGGGGCTCAACCTAAAACAGTTTGAAGACATCTGCCTTAGGTAAAGGTTTCGAGTAGCCGAAAGGCGCCAGAGCCGGGTCCGGTGTAAGCACCTGCCCTGTTCTCACTGCTAATTCCGAAAACACCCGTCCCCAAAACGTAGCCACCCCAGGGCAAAGCCAAGCTAAGTATAATACCTCTGCATTTTTATACTATTTATGTGCAGTAACAGTATTATCAAAAGCCCCTATTTAACAGATCGAACAAAAAGTAGCTGGAGTTGAGGTTAGATGGCAACTTGTCTTTTATTTGCTGAAGACCAGAACATTTTTGTCCATTTGAAGACACGATATCTAAGGGTGTATGAAAGTCAGCTGAACTGGTGTATGAAGACCAAAAATGGGGTATCTTAAGCCTGGATGATACTCTTTAAAGGACAGATGAAGTTGTCTGGAGGCAACCTATTAGGCCCAGACGAGAGTCTCTCAGGTTGACCCAAATGTATTTTATAATATTAATAATAATAAATTCTTTATTCGGATTTTCGAAATTAGAAATCCATAAAAGCAGTGTTAGTACATATGTTTTTTCGTTTTTTAAAAAGAAAAAATTGTGAGCATAACATTTTACGATACAGTAAGATTTAGCATACAGAAATAATTTTCATAGTTCATTTCAAATGCTGTAAATAATTACTTTTACAAATGTTTCCTGTGCCTAAATATGCACTTCAGAAAATTATGAACATGATAACAGGCAGGGGCGGTGGGTGACATTTGAAAGTGGTGGGGCGCAAAGTGATTTGCATACAGCACCGTAGCGAGCGAGCGTAGCGAGCGAGCCCGAACCCCAAAAGGGGGGTTTTTTCGGGGATAACACCCCCCAAGAAAATTTTGAAAAAAAAGAAGAAAAATCGTGCATTTTCAAGCAAATTTGAGAAAGCAGGAAGGTTAATAAAGCAATTGTGAAAGTGCAATTATTACATTAATAGATGGCATAACATAGGTAGCTGCTTATTCAGTATAACCACAGAGCTTCATACATTTCGTCCTATTACGCTCAGGTGCTGAATTCAGACTATAAGACTTTCATGAAAATCTCAGCTCTAAGAGTAGAAGAAGTTGCACGCAGTTGGGAAACAGCCTTCACAAAGCTTTGGGAAAATGAGAGGCAATTACTTTAAAGCAAACTGAAAGCAATGCATCAAGTAGTAACTTAAAGCAATGCATCCAGCAAAACAGTACCTGCAGTCAACCATACAAAAGTAAACTAAAGCAAGTGTGAACCTGTGAACCTTCACTTTGAAAGCAGGGTGCTAGTCAACAAGCCAGTCACATACATTTAAACTGAAGAAGAGTACACCTCAGCATGCAGGCACCAACATAAAAGCACCAAGCAAGTCAAACAGTTTAATGAAAGAAAAATGAAAGCAATACATCCAGCAAACTAGACAGTGACTCAAAAGTAAACTGAAGAAAGTGCACACTGAAAGGAATGTACAGTCATAAGTCAGACATTCACATAAAAGCAACTTACCAAGACACCCAATCAATTACATGGGGAAAAAACTTGAGCCAATGCACCCAGAAAACCAGACCAGCACACCAAAGCATCCCACCCCTGATAGGATGGCAGCTGTGCTCTTAGGGTCACCCCTCAGTTTTTTGGCAGGGTTGAGAACCCCTCAGTTTTATGCCCTGTGCGCCTGAAGGGGAGACAGGCAAAAGGGGTCATAATGGGACATCTGGCACATCCACTTTGTAATCGAGGTCACTGACCCAGCTCAAGACTGAGTTACAGGCTGATCTTAAATCTTTAAACAACCACAAGGGTCACCAGCTAGTTGGTTCTTGAGCCAAAAGAGTCCTCAGCTCACTCTTTACATCGCGCCTGAGATGACATGACAATGTCCAATAATCCGGAGCAACTGTGTGGAAAAGTAAATTTTGCCATGTTCTGTGTCCCTACGCCCCATCCATCATATGTTATGTATGCATGACCAATATGCATATGTTATTCCCCATTTCTGATTAATGACGCAATTACAGTTGTGTCCACCTCTAATATGTTAGTTTCCAGTCCTCGTGAATACTACGAATATCAGGCCTATGTAAAATAATGTTGCCACGTTTCTCAGTGTGCACGTTATTCCATTATAAAGTTCCCGTTTCTAGGCCTCAAAAGGGCCCGGACCCTGGATTCAGCTCCTGTCTCCTGAAAGCCTCGCTGAGGAGCGATACAGCCCCCACCTGTATCCTCGACCTTTCACTTACTTCCTGCCTCGCACTGCCCGGTGCAGCCCGGCCCTGCCTCTAAGTCTGCCAAAAGTATGTTATAGTTCCAGCTATCAGTTCAGTCCTCCTCCTCTGCATTCCTAAGCTACTGAACTGCATCAATAGTTTCCGTCGTTGTCTAGCCTTCTCGTCTCCCTGTTAGAGAAATACTGTATTTAATGGTCATTTAGTATTCTTCATCACGCATTTCATGTAGAATAATGCATGGTCCAGTCTTAGAATCAAGTTAGCCTCTCCCCTCATGACTTCTAGTTTATATCAACATGTTCCCTAAACATTAGATACCAGATAGGGTTTAGGTACATGTCGCTCCGACCCTCCAGACTCTAGTCTCTGCTCCTAGCACAGAGTTCGTAGCCCCCAGCTCCTCCTAGTAACACGTCATTGCCAGTTTTCGCGCACCATTAGGTTAGAGGTCCCGGCTCCTTAGGTAGCCCCCTCCTATGTGTCCGCCCATTCATGACATATTCTGTTACGTTTTACTTCACATGTCTAAGTAAACTCCCAGTTACACCTCTTTTTACTGTTATCTCTCGCGACTGCTACACGTCATGCCTTCTGCTCCACCCACTGCTACGCCTACTGCAATGTAATGCTATGTGTTTGCGTTATGTATATAAATGAATGTCTTGTTATTGAATGTTAGCGAGCTCATCCCAGACCAAGCCCCGGCAGCTGCCGGGCCTCTTTTCCCCTGTCATCCTGTTCCTATGCAGGTTGTCCTGATCCTGTCCTTATGCTGTAATAAACCTGCAGAAACTCCTACTACCTCGAATCTTGACTCTTATTTTATTGAGCTATCTGTTATTCATTCATTCATCCAAAAATAGGGTATTATTTATTTATTTACCACATAATGGCGCCCGAATAGGGACTTGCCCTTTCCCCACGCGTCGGTGAAGCCACGCCGACCCCCTGACCCTCTGCAGTCGTGACGGAACCATACCGTGCACCTGGCAGATATTTCTGCTTCAAGTATCCCTCAGGCCCACGGAGGAGACGGAGGAGGCGGTCCAGCATCCGAACGAGACGGTGGAGGAACGCGGCGAGTCCCGACCAGAGCCCAAGCCGAGAGTCCAAGGTCCGAGGTATCCGGAGGTCCACCCGTAACTGAAGTCCGAAGTCCGAAGTTCGTCGTCGTAGTCCAGTCCCGTCCGAGGCCTTCCGTTCCGTGCTGCCCGGTGAGTACCATTGCTGGGGTAGTGTCTAGACAGGGTCAGTCTAAATTGACTCTGGTCCGTGGGTTGGTGGTACCCAAGCTCACAAACGAAGTGTTCACCTAGGTGGATACGGGTCTTGATGTGTTCCTTTATGGGACCGGTATGTTCCGTACTGTTATAGCAGTGCATCCAGTAACTCTAGTCTGTTCCGTTCTCGAGAATTCTGTTCTGTTTTCAGTATTTTCAGGTAGTATTCTGTTCGAACTGTTATTTATAATGTTGTTTAATGTATTTCCAATGTCGTGGTATGCCTGAATTGTTTCCCCAATTGTTATTGTTTTTCGTGTATTGTATTGTGTTCCGATTCAAGTTTAGAATGCCGCTCTTTTCCAAGTTACGTCAGTTAAAAACTAGAAAGGGTCTGCTGGAAGCAGCAGTTCCTGTTCCGCCTAGGGACAGTCCAGGTCACTTTATGTATCAGAAACATGGCATAAGCGCCATATTGTATCTAGATTTATGGGTAGAGTATACCAAACAGTTAGAAGAAAAGTATAGATGGCCCGTATCGGGTACATGGGATGCCGAATGTATCATGCGAGTAGAAGAAGCATTATGGAAAAAGAAAGCCAGACAGTCACAGAAAGATGCCATCGAGTTATGGCGTAAGGAAGCGCATATAAGAACGGAAAAGGAGGTCAGAAAGTCAGAGTTAAGTAGAGAATCCCAAGAACGAACCCAAGAAAGAGAATTAATCGAGATAGGTGAACAAGTTAAAGCCGAACAGTCAGACAGACAGAGGCATGCCCTTATTAAGGGTATGTATCCTCTCCTTGCCGAAGGCTCGCCAAAAGCGACCCCAGAGGCACCCAGTAATTTCCCGCCACCATTAGTTCCGACCAAGCTACGTCACAAACCGACCGCAGCTGATATTTTTATTTCGTCCTATTTGGACGACACAGTTCCAGAATATGCAAATCCTGTTCGCGCTCCGCTAGTCCCTGTAAATCAGGCACTTCCCGTTCCTCCAGACACCGGAGTACCTGTTATGGTACCCCCGGGTCAGCCTGCCATACAAGTTCAGCCCACGTTACAATTACCGACCCTGCAAGCACGAAGAATGTCAGTCGACGATTCTAGTCTAGGGGCCGCAGGAGGAGGTCCTCCTCAAACCCCGCCGCCACACAAACGTTTATCAGCACTCGAATTACATGCTCAAGCATCACAGCGTACTCCTAAAAGTAATAAGTCTGTTACAGAAATCAGACAAGCTCTTGCCGAATGTGTTTATGATCCAGTTCCAGGCGAATATAATATGGTTTTATATTCCGTACGCGTAAGAAGGGTGACCGAGTATCTAGTCACCTTACCAAATATGAAAGAAGATCTAGACAGAATATATCGTTTCATCCGTACAGGGGATGATCCAGAAAGTATTGGCGAGATCATGTCTCAAAGGAAAGCCGAGATTCAGCTCATGATATTAAAGTTCCTGATCAATTGTCTAATAAGAGAACAAGATTACCCGTCTAAAGATCCCGCCGAAATGAGAATCCTGACAAGGTGGAGTGATAATATAGCCGAGGGTAAGCACAAGACCATTAGTGCCATGGAAAGTATGTACAAGAAAATTCGTAAAGAAATAGTAAGGTTACACGAACCGCGTAAAGCAGCACAAGTAAGTGAAAAAGAAAGTATCTCTGATCCTGAAGAGGAAGACGAGAATCCCGCCAGAATAGCGTATGTAGGGAAATCCAGATTTCCAGATCGCCATTTACGTCTAGAACCCAAGTCTATTTTTCATCATCCAGCACCAGAACGAGAGCCTTGTTCTCTAGAACAAGTATTTCAAGCTACCGATCACATTCTGAAATCACGAGTCGGTTATAGCGAGTTAAGCACCATGCATGAACAAGAATTAGCCCGATCAGCAGTCCGATGGATTACTGATTCTACCACTTTTCCAGACGAAATAGTGGCACAAATGTTTCTGAAACTGCCCCCAGCCGAGCAACGACTGGTGGGTATGTATATGATCCAGCACCTCATTACTCAGTATGAGGGTCAACACTCTGATCCAGGCCCGTTACACGATATCCTGAACGAGTTACTCCAGTACAGATGGAGAGGTCTAGGTACCGATTTAATTAGTGTTATTCTAGAACAGCGTCACAAGTATAGAACGTTCCTGAACCCGCATTTTGTTCACGTCTCACCCCCAGAAAGTAAACCATTCTACATAGACAGACAGAATCCGTTACGAGAAGTCCACCCAGTCCAAGGGACGGGTGGCGAAATGCAACGAGTGTTTGTATACACTCCGATTTCAAAGATGGAACTCCTCGAAATGAAAAAGCTAATTCCCTGTCATGACAAAGATCCAGCAGGGTTCCATAGAGAATTAAAAGACATGCTCCGTATGGGAGAATACACGTACCCAGATGTCATTAAAATGTTAAAGGTTCTGCTACCCGCAGGGGTGTATGAAAAGTTAAAGGAAAAAGAATGGGAGGTGGGAGAGAAAAAGATCGATTGGACAGCTCTAGAAGCTGAAGACAAGGCACGAGTACCAGGTACCGGTCTTGGAGATAAATGTAAAGAATTACCAGAATTATTGATTCAAGTTTTACCCAGATTATTGACAACTAGAAAAGAAGACTGGGATGCCATCTCAGCCTGTAAACAGAAACAAGATGAAGACATTAGTGATTTTTATTCTAGATTTGAGAAATGTTTCAGTATTAATAGTGGTCTCAAGACAAGTAGTGAGTCATACCCTCATCTTTTCGTTACCAAATTAGTCGAGAATTCAAGTCCACAAATTAAAAACCGAGTTTTGAAAGTCGAAAGCACCTGGCAAGCAAATACTCCGTCCCAGATGCTCCAGATGCTCCAGTATCACCAGAATAGAATTAGAGAAGAGCAAGAACACGAAAGAAAACGTATGAAAGACACGAAAATGAAAGTGCTAGTTGCACAATCTATTCCTCAAGACAGTCAGAAGAGGGGTCCGATTCAAGCCAGTCATCCTGCGGCTCCCGTTAAAGGGAACTGCAATTATTGTAAACAGCCAGGTCATTTTATAAACGAGTGTGCAGTTCTGAAACATAACATAGCTACTGGTAAGACTAAAGAAAGACCACGTCCGCCTAGACAAGAACAAGTTTCACAGATTCCTCAGTCACAGAATGCACCACAGACAGTTACAGTACCGCAGCCTATTGCTGCAACACAGCACGTTACATCGCAGATGTACCAGTATGCACAGTCCGAGTATCCAGAATACCAGTCATATTCATGAAACAGCCTAGAGAGGGAGGTAGGCTTGCCTCTCATCGAGATACCTGTAGACCAAGAAGGTCCCTATGTACACAGTCAAGTATTAGGGAAAGACAGAAAGTTTCTGATCGATACAGGGGCAAGTAGGACCACAATTAGTCACGCCGAAGTTCCAGGGGCTCCGCTCTCAGGCTCAAGAAATGTTTCCCTTGGATTTTCAGGAAAACCCATAGTTAATGAAATATCTCAGCCAGTTACTCTAGAAGTAGGTCCATTGTCCCGTACTACTGATCTGTTACTTACTAAGGCATGTCCAGAAAATCTGTTAGGTATTAAGACACTGAAAGAGTTAGGTGCAGTTATTTGCTGTTCCCCAGAGGGAATACGTCTGTTCCTACGTGACTTTAAGGGTCACTATGTATTACGAGATTTTGATTCCAGATTGTCTAATGTTCCGCAGCATTTATGGGCGCAAGGTCCAACTGATGTAGGTTACATGCAAATCACACCCTATCGTGTGACTCTCAAACCAGGTGTAGTGTTACCCCGAATCAGACAGTACAGATTGCCACCTGAGGCTGTAGCAGCCTTATCCAAAATTATTGACGAGCTCATGGCTCAAGGAGTAGTTGTAGAAACTGACTCCAATGTATGCAATTCTCCGATCATTCCAGTCATGAAACGTACTGATCCAAATGCACCCCCAGTATATCGATTAGTGATTGATTTACGAGAGCTTAATAAATGTATTATTCCTCAGTATCCAGTTGTTCCAGACATTTCTTCCCTGTTAACTGCCATTGATTCCGAAGCCATGTTTTTCACTGTTATTGACCTCAAGAATGCATTTTTTAGTGTTCCAATTCATCCAGACAGCCAGTTTCTTTTCGGATTTTGTTTAAATGGAAGGAGCTATATGTTTACACGCGCTCCTCAAGGTTTCACAGAAAGCCCTAGTATTTACAGTCAAGCACTCAAGAGACAACTAGACAATATTCACATGCCAACTGACACTGCCCTGCTCCAGTATGTCGATGATCTACTGATCACAGCCCGTTCTGAACGTGCTTGCGAGCGAGCATCACTTACAGTTCTGTATTTTCTAGCCGAGATGGGGCACAAGGTGTCACCTTCAAAGCTTCAATTCTGTGTCCAGCAAGTGGTATACTTAGGACACTTGCTGTCCAAGAGGGGTAGGCAGTTGACACCCGACCGTATCCAGTTAATAGCGAATCTTCCCCAGCCCAGAACCCAGAAGGAGGTACGTGCTTTTATCGGCCTTACTTCTTATTGTAGACAATGGATTCCCCAGTATGCATTTCTAGCCAAGCCACTGATACAGTTAACGACACAGGAGGCAGCCGTATCGACTGTCCTCCCTTGGACATCTGAACATACACTTAGTTTCAACGAGTTAAAGAAAGCCCTATGCCAAGCTCCAGTTCTAGCTACACCGAACTACAGTAAGCCTTTTACACTTTTCGTTACAGAACGCAAAGGTACAGCATTATCTGTTCTCACACAAGATCAAGCAGGTCAATACAAGCCCTGTGCTTATTTTTCAAGCACATTAGATCCAGTCGCCCAGGCGTTGCCTGCGTGCCTCAAGTCAGTTGCAGCCACAGCACTAGCTATCAGACAAAGTGATTCCATAGTTTTAGGACATTCCCTGACAGTACAAGTTCCACATTCAGTAGAAGTTCTTTTAAACCGAACACAAACTCAGCACTTGACAATTGCACGTTTAACAGGTTATGAATTGACACTGTTCCAGCCACACATAGAAATTAGACGCTGCAATGTCCTGAATCCTGCTACACTGTTACCATCAGTTAATTCAAATCCAGACACACATGACTGTGTGGAAGTAGTTAACGTTACGACAAAGCCAAGACAAGACCTGACAGACATTCCGTTACCAGATCCTGACCTGACACTTTATGTGGATGGTTCATGTATGAGAACTAGTACAGGAGAACTAGTCGCCGCATATGCAGTGACTACTGACACTGAAGTTATTGAAACACACCGTATTGATACCCTGTCCGCTCAAGCAGCAGAGCTAGTTGCTCTGACACAAGCCTGTATACACGCCAAGAACCTGAAGGTTAATGTTTACACAGATTCACGTTACGCATTCGGAGTTGTACACGACTTCGGAGTGCTCTGGCAGGAGAGAGGTTTTATGACTTCTCATGGAACCAAGATTCAGCATGGTCTCCTTATTCAAGCTCTGTTAGATGCCATACATTTACCGACATCTATTGCTATCATGAAGTGCAAAGCACATACGAAAGTTACTGACATTATTTCCCAAGGTAATGATCTAGCAGACCGCACAGCCAAGCTTACAGCACAGACACCAGACATTCCAGTAAACATGACACATACTCCAGATCTGATTACATGCATGACAGTTAAGGACCCTACACAAGATGTCATAGATATTCAGTTACATGCTACTCCCGATGAAATCAAGAAATGGTCTGTACAAGGAGGGGTCCAGACAGATCAAGGATGGTTAACGAAGGGTAGAGCCACATGGTTTCTCCCCGATTCTATGGTTCAAGTTATTATCAATACCGCACATAGTCCAGCACATTTAGGAGAAAAAGCTATGTTAGACAGTATCCAGAACATTTGGTTCAACAAGCATTTACGAGCTGCAGCCAAGCAGAAAGTCCGTACCTGTATGATATGTTGCCAGTTTAATCCAGGTAAAAGTGTCCCGGTGGAACAAGGTGGTTTCCAGCCCCCTGACCACCCTTTTGAGGTCCTCCAGATGGATTATATTCAGATGGAGCGATGTCGAGGTTTCAAGTATGTCCTTGTAGTTGTATGCGCTTTGTCCAGGTGGACAGAAGCATATCCAGTCCCAGATTACACAGCCGCGACCACTGCCAAGCAGCTGGTTCGTGAATTCTTCCCTAGATACGGACTCCCTAGAGTCGTATATTCTGATAATGGTCAGCCATTCTCATCCGAACTCATGAAACACGTTTCCCTGTTGTTAGGGTACCAGTGGAAGTTCCATTGTGTACGCCATCCAGAAGCAGCTGGACTAGTCGAAAGACATAATCAGACTCTGAAAATCCGTATAGCAAAAATCTGTAAAGACAAGGGTGTGGACTGGTTAGTAGCTTTGCCAGTCGCTCTATTTTACATACGTATGGTCGCACATTCCAGATCAGGTCTGTCCCCGTATGAGGTCGTATTCGGCCGCCCCCCTAACATGTGGGGTACTCCTAGACCCCGAAGTATTACCGATGTTTCATGTAATATGCTGACAGATTACCTAGCTTCCTTGATGTCTGCCCTCAACTCATGTCGTTCACAGGTTGCCGCCGCATTTCCAGACAATACAGAGGTGGCACCGCACGAGATCGTTCCAGGATCCTTGGTGATGGTCCGCAATTTTGACAGATCAAGTCCGCTGGAACCACGTTGGAAGGAGCCACGTCAGGTCCTCTTGACCACCCGAACTGCCGTCAAGTTAGAAGGCAGGAAGGGGTGGGTCCACCTCTCTCATGTAAAACTTTTCAAAGGACCAAAGCCAGACTTCAAAGACATTGCCAAGAACATTTCCCCGGATTCGAAGGATTGCCAGAACATTGTTTTAAAGGACTGTCCCGCACCAGACTTTATTACAACCCCTCCCTTGGTAGAGAAAACTCCGCAACAGGAGTATAAGTTAAAGCTCAGGTCTAATAAGTCAGCCAGTTTGATTGTATAAGTCCTCCCCTAGGTGAAACGGTTAGACTGTTTCTGACATGTATAAAATAGACCCCCATAGTGAGAGAGTCAGTCGAAGTTCACTGCAATGTATCGTTTTTCTGAGTTTCATACTATTCATCAGCATAATGATTTCTTGCACCAGCTATGCTTTCTATCTGTATTTACCAGTTCCTCATGTGAATATGTCTGCTCATGCTACAGTAGAGCACACGTTTAGTGATCTGCCTCCTCACGAATATTCATACCGCCTCGCCATGCGTAATAACACATTCATCCGTATGTTACATTATTCACACCAGACCAGCAATGCCACTAATTGTTGGGTGTGTGGTCGACTCCCCCCTTTCCAGACATCGAAGGGAGTTCTGCCACTGTTTCCTTATCCATTTTCACACAATGGTTCGTGTGGAGCATGGTCTACGCTAACGTCATCCTCAACAGATATGTCTTTTCTTAACAGTACATGTTTCCCAGACAAGCAAGGTTTCCCCCATAGAACAGGTTTAGATCTAGAAAATGAAGTATATAATTTAGGAAATTATTCGTCGAATTTCATGGTTCTGAATGTTCAGTCTGATACTACTCCAGATTCACCCGCTATTTCAGTACTACCAGTCAAAGGCGAATTATGTGTCCGTAGTTATGGTTCTGTACATATAGGTCATAGTGAATGTACTACTGTTATCCAGTATAGTGACAGTAGGAAATCTATTTTTAAAGCTTCACGTCATTCTTATTTTGTTTGTGGTCAAACTGCATATGTCCGTCTGCCCCTCGATTGGGAGGGAACCTGTTACATTGCTTTCCTACTGCCACCTGTTTTTCTAGCCCCACCTGATTATCATAGGAATTCTTTCTTAGTGCACACTAGACACAAGAGAAATCTCCCGATTGTCGATTATACTGAAACCGCCGCAGAGCAATTCATTGATATAGATAAAGGTGTTTTCCCTTATTTAGGTACAGTTGTAAATAGTAAGTTAATTCGTAGGTTAACAAGAACCCTTGAAGCTGTAGTAGATGAGACTGCCTCTGCTCTAGGTAACTTAACTGAAGAACAATCCTTTATGAGAATTGTCGTTTTACAGAATCGTCTCGTCCTTGACGTCATACTGGCCGATAGGGGCGGGGCCTGTAGAATTCTCGGATCCAGTTGTTGCATTTTCATTCCAAATAACGCGCCGTCTGTTTATTCAGCTATAACCAGACTCCATAAAATTGCCCATCTGTTACATCAAGATCCAGGCACCTGGACATGGTCCGGTTGGTTCTGGAATGTAATTTCCGCATGGGGATGGAAAGTCCTGTCCTTTCTAGGTATTGCAGTAGCGATCATATTTAGCTGCTGCCTCTGTATACAATGTGGCCCTGCGATTTGCAGCATGTGTGCTACCTCTTGTATTCCTAGTCCCAAGCCCCGTTCTAAATCCCGTTCCAAGACAATTCGAGACGAGCAAATGGTACTGTATGAAATGATAGACGGTATCATGAATATTGATGTTTCCTGATGGAAACGTAGTGACAAGGAGGGAATGTGGAAAAGTAAATTTTGCCATGTTCTGTGTCCCTACGCCCCATCCATCATATGTTATGTATGCATGACCAATATGCATATGTTATTCCCCATTTCTGATTAATGACGCAATTACAGTTGTGTCCACCTCTAATATGTTAGTTTCCAGTCCTCGTGAATACTACGAATATCAGGCCTATGTAAAATAATGTTGCCACGTTTCTCAGTGTGCACGTTATTCCATTATAAAGTTCCCGTTTCTAGGCCTCAAAAGGGCCCGGACCCTGGATTCAGCTCCTGTCTCCTGAAAGCCTCGCTGAGGAGCGATACAGCCCCCACCTGTATCCTCGACCTTTCACTTACTTCCTGCCTCGCACTGCCCGGTGCAGCCCGGCCCTGCCTCTAAGTCTGCCAAAAGTATGTTATAGTTCCAGCTATCAGTTCAGTCCTCCTCCTCTGCATTCCTAAGCTACTGAACTGCATCAATAGTTTCCGTCGTTGTCTAGCCTTCTCGTCTCCCTGTTAGAGAAATACTGTATTTAATGGTCATTTAGTATTCTTCATCACGCATTTCATGTAGAATAATGCATGGTCCAGTCTTAGAATCAAGTTAGCCTCTCCCCTCATGACTTCTAGTTTATATCAACATGTTCCCTAAACATTAGATACCAGATAGGGTTTAGGTACATGTCGCTCCGACCCTCCAGACTCTAGTCTCTGCTCCTAGCACAGAGTTCGTAGCCCCCAGCTCCTCCTAGTAACACGTCATTGCCAGTTTTCGCGCACCATTAGGTTAGAGGTCCCGGCTCCTTAGGTAGCCCCCTCCTATGTGTCCGCCCATTCATGACATATTCTGTTACGTTTTACTTCACATGTCTAAGTAAACTCCCAGTTACACCTCTTTTTACTGTTATCTCTCGCGACTGCTACACGTCATGCCTTCTGCTCCACCCACTGCTACGCCTACTGCAATGTAATGCTATGTGTTTGCGTTATGTATATAAATGAATGTCTTGTTATTGAATGTTAGCGAGCTCATCCCAGACCAAGCCCCGGCAGCTGCCGGGCCTCTTTTCCCCTGTCATCCTGTTCCTATGCAGGTTGTCCTGATCCTGTCCTTATGCTGTAATAAACCTGCAGAAACTCCTACTACCTCGAATCTTGACTCTTATTTTATTGAGCTATCTGTTATTCATTCATTCATCCAAAAATAGGGTATTATTTATTTATTTACCACAACTGTGGGGACTGGTCTGGGTCTGACTTGGTACGAGCAGGATACAAAAAGTAACGGGTAGGTGGTAATCCACTTCAAGTGAAGGAGCTGTAAGGAACCTAAGCGCACTGGTGTTGATACCACTAACAGGGCAGCTCTGGCTTTCTCAGGGTGGGTATCAGCTGTGTGATGAAACCAGCATGTGAAGCAGTTACCTCAAACAAACTAAAACCAATGCACTCATCAAGACAAGGAGTTACATGAAATCACATAGAAAACCACCATCAAGCCAGGTAGTCACCTAAAGGCAAATTGAAGTGACTGCACACTATGGGAAGTGCACTTCACCAGCCAGCCTATTACACTAAAGGAAAATAAAATCAATGCTCCCAGTCTGCTAATTAGCTTCCGCAACCCATGGATGGGTGGGGTTGTGAATGGGCGTAAAGTGCCTTTTACTTCAACTATATCACTTCTGTAAATACAACACAATTTCCAGTAAAACCAATAGCATTAACATCACAACAATATGGAGAGGAAAACAGATGATCAGTAACAGTAAACACATTGACTGATCAGGCAATGTGCCTTTACGGGCAGGGAATGAACCCTTGGTAATGTAATGTGTACTCTGTTTTCATGCTGGTTTCATACCCTTTCTGCTAGATACAGGAATCAGAGACTGGCTGATTGTATAGCAGTCGTGAACATGTAAATTACTCTACCATAACTCCACTGGATGGAAAACATGCTGATTTCTTAAATTGCTAGTCCCTCGCCGTTGATTGCTAGACTAGTGTGTTACATCTTCCAATTTGTGTATATGCATAGCCATGGACCAGAAAGGGATGACAGTTTGGAGCAATATGCACTTCAGTAAGAAGTTGAATATGAACAATATGAAAGTTATGTCAAGTATATCCTAAAAAACCATTGCAGAATGGATCTGCGAAGGTGTCTCTAAATTCCCCTTTATGTATCCCTTGTCTTTTGACAATTAGATATGCCTTGTCAATCGCTGCATCATTCATGCATCCAAAAGCATGTGGAGATCTAAATTCAAATTGAATTGCCAAAATTAAATAATAGGACACTTGCTGTCATAGCCATCATCTTTTGCCCAATCTCCATTGCTCCATCCTCAGCAAGACCAATACGTCACTAATCAATTATGTAGGAATCACAACCTGTAGTAAATACAATATCTAACATGACAAAATTGATATAAATGATAAACCTGGCCGGTCTGCATGCCACATTGAAAGGTATGCTGTCATCAACTCACTTCATAAATCAAAGGCAGATACTGCCCTTAATATGCATCCCTGGGTATTCAAGAAACCTGCAATACAGCAGTGCCTGTAGTGAGGGAAATGTTTGTGTTTCATCACTATTCTGAGCATACACAGATCTAGACCCACCTCACACCACAAATTGGGCCCTCCTATTACCTCTTACCTCAGGTCACACACGCCCAACACCACGGCAGAGCATGCATCATGATCATAAAAGTATCATATATGGGCCTAGAGTTGCAGCACATTGAACTCGACACCACAATCATAGCACCATTTTCTGATTGAGAATTTCATATTGCTGGCATGGAAGAGTTAAAAACAAAATCTATTACGAGTCTGCTATGGAATTAGAAAGCCATGTTCCCTTGTTGTGTGTAAATGCGTCTGATTCCTCGCCCTCTTTATTTCCAAGAAGGCTCCTAATGTAGTCACACCCACAAGGGCCATTAAGCTACAGACTTTGTTTATTTACCATATGCTGCTAAGCGTAAATCTAAGGCCTCCTAAGCTTAATTAAGTTGTAATGTCTCAGACCTGGCGTTTCAATTCTTTGTGGGAAATTGCCTAAGAGTTGGCCAGCAGAATAAACCGATAGGATATGATAAGAAGCATTCCAGGGTAAGCAGTGTGTTTATGTTTCAAAAATATCATGCATTAACCACAGTTAAATCTAGAGACGGAAAGCGCTACATATTTCAAGGAGCGAGCCTGTGCAAAGGGGGTCTGTCTGTCTGATATCCCGTGGATCTTTGGCGGTGCAACCTAAACGCCGCACTGAAAAAAAAGAAGGGTGAAACACTGATACTTTGCGCGATCGTGCTCTACCCAGGAGACAAATGGATGAAATATAATATATATGTAAGAATGGCGTTTTAAAATATGTAACTTTTGAGTCGAAGCACTTCACAATGTTGAAAGATAGCAGCCCCTAAGGAATAATGACGACACACACACTAGAATAGTCATGCAGTTAGCCCTTTACAGTTTAGGCTTGGGCATTTGGGGAGCCTGAAGAGTCCAGTGACATAGGTTTACGTACGCAAATGTGTTTCTGTTGTGCAGACCTAGCTGGAAAGCATGGGAGTGTTGTAAAACATTCACCTTGGAATCAGATCTGCTCGGGCATATACTTTCTAGAAAAGAGGTGTGGTCACTGACACTGAATCCTGCTGGACTAGTGAGACATATGAGAGGGTAGGGGAAGAGGTCTCAGTACATTAACAAGGCTCTTGTGCTCTTGAGCAGATCAATATATGCTCAGAAAGAAGAGCTTCTGGTAAGCAAGCCATTCCAGAGCGTACTGCCCTCATTAAAGATTCTACGGCTTCCTATCGAGGGCAGCTGTAAAGCATAAGGCCAGGGAAGACTTTTATTTGCTGGGGTAGTAATCTTATGCTATGAGGGAAGATACACTTGTGGGCAGCGTAGGAGAGGGCTCCATGTTTTTCACTGTGGAGTAGAGTTAAGCAGATTCTGATTTTTAATATAGGCTTCTACCTACAAGAAACCTTATCGTGTGTTTTATGCTGTGCTTTCAATGCCAAGAGCTATCAAGAACCATGGCGCCATCACTACCTTCTTGATGTCTTTCACGTGCCTATGGCCTTAGTAGAGCTTAAGGGCGGTCCGAGCTTGAGGGAGGAAGGGATGGAAGATGCAGGTGTGTGCGGAGTGGTTTTCTGTTCTGGTAAGCCTCATGGTCTGGCAGACTCTGAGGAAGCCCTAAGAGGGAGAAATGAGGGCCCACCTCATTCTGGGATAAGATTTGTGATAGTGCTGCAGATGTGATTGGAGTGTATCTCTTATAATCCCAGTGTGAACCTCTCAGAAAGAGCGGAGAAGACAGGCTGCCATTAAAAGGAACTCACTGATTGCTGGGAAACATCAAAAGTAAACAGCTACTTATTATACTAAGCTGTTAAAGGGGTAAATGTATATTATGGGTGAGAAAAGAGCCTCAGACCCCAACGAGAATAAACTAAAGTCCTAATCATATTATGCAGCACAAAGGATGTAAAGTATTCACAAATACTGTCACTGATACCGTAAATGATACCCAGATTTTATCTGACAACTCAAAATGGCCTACTCACTCTTAGGTTAAGTGAGCATAAAATTCTCAACATTAAGAAAGGCAAGTAACAGATTTGATGCAACATTAGATTAACAACATGGTGCCTGGCTTTTAAAAAGCGTTTTCCCCGACACTGATATTACCCATGCCGTGACCGAAAGAAGGGCAGAATGTATTGTGCCTGGATTGGAAGCTACAATTGGTAGAGAAGAGAGACAGCTGAAAAGTACAACGTGGGACAAATTAAAAGACCTGAACCAAAGTAAAAAGGTGGGAAGGAAGCCTCTCAGTATTACCTCCAAAACACAGTAGAAGCTAGCCCCCAGCAGATGAAAGGGAACGGACTTCTGTGGGAAAAATTAATTAAGACTACAGTGGTACTAACTTTTTGACCGAGTAAGGGATGGGAGAGGTCGAGGAACATATTAAAAGTATTATAGCAACAGAAAATGTATCCCTAAAAGGTAGTGAAAATGCAAATTCACACGCCAGTGTTAAACCAGAGCAAAAAATAAAGCAAGCTCGGCAGTGCATAAGATGGCTTAACATTAACAACCAAGAAAGGTGCAGTACTGCTGAGGTATGGAGCAGACCACTGCTGGCTCGGGGAGGACTGACTTTAGGGACTCTCTTCACCACAGGAGGAGTTTGTTCACTGTGGTTTTCCGCAGATCCGCGGTGAACCACCGAAGGAACTCTTAAGTGGTTGCACATGTTTGCAGTGTTTAGTACAGAGTTGGCATCTACGGAAGGCTGCCCTCTAATCATGGCCTGCTATCATGGCAGCGTCCCTCCGCCTAAAATCTGGAATTTAAAAACAATATTCGATTCCTCAAAACTTCAATTCATTCAATGGCAAAATAAAATAACTTTAGGTTGCTGCATGAACATAACACCTAATCCTGCACGTGAAAAAACGTGAGTTTTTACAATCTTTGGGCGAGAGGTACAGAATAAATTAAACTTTTAATAAGCACCTTGTAGAGCGCGACTGATGGTTCCTGACAAAAGGAGTGAGGCCTTGCCTCAGCCGGATTAGCGCTTAAATTCTGCATGACACAAAGTGAGATCTGTGTCTGACTGCCAGGTGTGCTTTGTACCGTTCTGGCACTTTCCTGGGATTCTGCGGCGCTGATCTTTGCAAACGTCATCATTAGGAAGTTAACTGCCAAAGACATGAATAACAAAGGAAGCTCCAAACTAGAGAAAGAAATGACGCTCATTAGGGAGCGAAGCATTGAAGGCGCTCCATGGGAAGGACACGACCTCTCCCGTGAAAATGTTCATAATGATGAATATAATGGAGAAAGACTCAATGCATATCGCCTGCTCCAGAAACACGTAATGGACGGTGGAATGGGGCGGGGGTGGGGCAGGTAAATACAAAACCAGCGTCCATCCACTGCTGAATCCGACCCAAGGCTTGATTCGGAAGCGGTCATAGAAAACATTCCAGGAATGTAAAAGAAAAGCTGACGCTGTTCATATGTGAACTTCAACCTTGATAATGACACTTACCGGAGGCGAGCGCAGAGCCAGTCCCAGACCCCGAACGTTGAGTGGAGACATCGCTCCCGGGCCCTTGAGCTGCAGGCGCACTGGCATCCGTACCCCGCCCACCCAGGCACCTACACGAATGCCGAGCCACCCCCAAGAGCGGCATCCAATGGCAGCGGGATGCTGCGCCGGTGGACCAGCCAATCCTGGCACTTCAGCGCTAGGAGGGCACATTTGCTGCTCGCCCTGTCGGCTGTTGAAAACCCGGGCTGTGGCAAGAAACAAGCACCCCTGGGTCCCGCTGGGGAACTTACAGTGCGCATGCTTGAGAAAGTTGTCAACTTTCTCAAGAATGCGCACTGTAAGTTCCCCAGCGGGACGGTCTGCTGCAGCCTGAGTGTGGACTGTCACTCAAGCTGCAGCAGGCCACGCCCCCCTGCGCAATTCCCGCCGGCGGCTGATTGTTGCTTGCAATAATGCGATATTTAATTTAGAAAATACCAGGATAGGATTGCGTCCGGCAGCCGCGATGCGGGTCCATGGTGGCTGGCGGGGCTACGCCCCTACGCCCCAATGGACGCACCGCTGCTGATAACAGGTAATTTCTGTGTCTAAGAGCTGTAAATATAGCATGGCCGGACGACACTGCTTAAAACCCCAAGATTTTAACAAAGACAATAACCACAATTTACGATGTTCTCTATAAAATTTACAAAACATAACTACATGTAGAGTGGATTGTACTGAGTTTTCGTCACAAGGACAAAGGGGTAAGGGCGAGTCCCAAGAATTCATTACAGGGAAAGCTACTAGCCTGTGAAATAGATTTAATCTGAATCTCGTCAGAAGGAAACGATCAAAAGTACTCATTTCAAGAGTTAAGTAGGGCTGAATAGTGAAAGTGGTCTGGACCATTATGGCGTGATGGACAGAGGGTTTGCCTGATTCAGTAAGGAGCCTCAGGTTGTCCAAATGGCCCAGGGCCAGATCTTTTAACTCTTTCTTGGAGATTTCACTTATCTTTTCCGGAGTGGAGTAGTAAATCTCCATTCCTAAATCAGTAAAGAAATTCTTGATGGAGGCGAGCCATTTTATTTTTAGGGAATGGTCCAATGACATGGCATCTGCCACTATCCTTTTAGTAAATGCATTTTTTTCCGAGGTCCAGATACGCCGCCATAGGAGCAGTGGTTGAATTCTTGCCAGATCCTCAACATATGGGGCGCCTAGTTCAGCATGGCACGCATATGTAGAGGATCGCTTTGGGGCCATCAGGAGGAACCTAAGAAATGCATTTTCTGCCAGCTGTAGCACAGAGACATATGTATGGCCCCAGACGCCAGCCCCATACAGTGCTGTAGACTGGCATTTGGCACTCTATATTTTTAGTAATTCAAGGGGTGGCCGTTTGCCCAGTTTTTGCGAAAAGGACACCAAGGCTGCTATGGCTCTCTTAAAACAATGTTTCCTGGCTTCGACTGCCGCCTTCCAAGACAGTTTGTCATCTATCGTGATGCCCAGGTAACAATAATCAGAAGTAAATTCTATTTTTTGAGTTTTTAGTACTAAGTCTTGAGGCTGCTTTCTCCCTGTGCCTGTCGTCATTACAAAAGTCTTCGTCACGTTTATATGGAGATCAAGGCTACCCATAAACGAAGAATATCTACAGAGTACCTTCTGAAGTTCGCGAGGAGTCCGTGCCAGCAGGACGGCATCGTCCGCATAGAGTAGAGCGGGAATCGGGCGTTGTTTTGCCTGTGGGAGGTCCTGGGCACCCTTCAAAAGCTCTACCTCCAAGCTGTTAGTATAGAGGGAGAATAAGAAGGGTGCCAGGACACATCCTTGCCTGACTCCACGCTCCACTCCAAATGACGTCGATAGCTCGCCCTTTGTACCAAAACGGACTCTCGCGGAAGGCTTGGAGTACAGTTCCCTCATAAAGTTTAAAAGTGGCAAGTCCACCCCCATTTGAGACAATACGGACCATAGTTTTTCATGGGAGACACAATCAAATGCGGCAGACAGATCCACATAGACCATGTAGAGTCTGTCCTGTTTTGCGTGTATGTACTTTCCCATGATGATAGAGAGGTTTAGGGCCTGTTCCACTGTCCCGAAGCCCTCCCGGAAACCAAATTGCAAGTCAGAGAGGATGCCTCTCTCCTCCACCCATTGCTGTAATCGCTCCAGGATTACCCTGCCTGCTATCTTGCCCATCGAATCCAACAAGGATATCGGGCGGTAGCAGGCAGGGTCCTGGCGATTTCCCTTTTTAAAAATCGGGACCATCACAGATCTTGTCCAAGACTCCAAAAGTCCTTTCTTTGCGGCTGCCGTACATACCCTAGTAAGGATAGGGGCCCAGAGGTCTATGTTGTATTTAAAAAGATCGACCGGGACTCCATCCGGCCCAGGAGCTTTTCCATTTTTGCTTGTTTTTATGGCCAGAAGGATCTCCGGGATTTCGAACTCTATTTGGATGGGATACGTAATGTCTGGGGGTATTTCTCGTTCAGCTTCTTGGTTTATTACACGCTTTTGGAAGATTTTGGAAAAGTGCGATACCCATTCTGTCTCGTCTATGGCTACTTCAATTCTTGGGGTTTCTTCGTCTGCCAAGAATGGGGTTCTCACTACTCTCCAAAATGCTTTACTGTTTCTTTCTTGGGCACTAGAGTGGAGTTCGTCCCATAGGGCCTGTTTTAGTTCTGCTTTTCTCTTCTTCCTTGTTACAAGGTATTCCTTTCTTAGGGTGGCAATTTGATGGAGATCTCTATCATCTTTATTTTGTGCTATCTTGAGTTTTGAATGAGCCTGGGTACAGTCATGATTAAACCAGCCTTTATTGCTCAAGGGTCGGGAACTTGGTCTTGCTGTGAGTAAAGATTTTATTTTTTCCATAATTATAGAGAAGTTACTAAGTACTTCCTCCTCTAGCGTTGTTAGATCTAGACATTTCATAAACTGGGGGTAAGTAGCTTTTATCAGCTCTTCGGTGAGTTCTCCAGGGTTTATCTTCCCCCATTTTATTGTGAAACCGTTTAATTGACCCAGATTTATATTGTTCTGAGTCAATGCCTTGGCTATTATTTGGGGTAAAGATTGTTGTTGGATTAAATGTAGATCCAATCTGAGAGCAGAATGGTCACTTAGGATGTTTGGAATAACTTCAAAGTGATTAACCCTAGATTGGAGACCAGCGGATATTAAGATATAGTCGACCATTGTCGAAAACCCCCTTCCCACGTAGGTTGGTTCTAGATGGTTGGTACTACCATCTAGGGCATTAGCCATTTGGAGGTCCAGATCTGATAAGAGGTCATTCATCATAATATCAAATTTAGTGTGTGAAAAGTGAATGAGGGGATTACCCTCCTCGGTCACCATCCCAGCACAATTTTTCTCCAGATTCTTACAATGATGCAGATTGAAATCCCCCGCCCATATAAAGAAAACAGAGCCCTTTTCACCTTTTTTCTGCCTTAGGGTAGATAGTTTTTCATGTAGATTTGCTATCACCATCAGGAGCTGTTGTTCCTCAAGGTTGTTATAAAAATTTATGAGGATAACTTGCTCTTTTTTAGGTAGGGAAAGACTAAGAATCTGAAAGTTATCATCCAATTGAATTGTGGTTATTTTTATTTGCTGAATAGTGTTGGGTATATAGATGTTTAAACCTCCTTTCGGCCTGCCCTTGGGTCCTACCAAAGCTGGGGAAAAATACGTCTTAAAGGCCAATAGATGAAGTTCTGTCGGTGACCATGTCTCCTGAAGGCAGACTATTTGGTGCCTACCCACAAGGTTCATGATACTCCCATCTTCAATCTTTGGGCGTAGTCCAGCAATATTCCAGGAAACAATACCCAGATATGGACGATCACTCCTAGGGGTGTTATCGCTTTGAATGTTAACGTTTTGGGAATTATGAGGGGTGTCGGACTTCTCTGGATTATTATTACCAGGGTCTGCTGGCTGTGATGGTCAGTCTACTGACTCTAGGCCACTGTACCTGTTCGTTAGTGGTATTCCATTCCAACCCTCCCATCGAGATGGTTCTCTATAGTTCCCCCTCTGATATGGCTCTCTCCACTCCTCCCTTCCTCTTCTCTGATAGCGAGGCCCCACTGTATACCAGGGTCCATCATTAGGAGAGGGACCATCCTGAAATCCTGGTGGGTAAAAAAAGGAGAGACGCTTTGTGCTAATCCCCCCATTTAAACTAAAGTCCTCCCCTGAGCAAATATGCTCGACTATTCCGGGGTCCTCAAAGGTGATTAAAATACAGTCACCCTGTATTGTTTTTTTACCATGGCCCACCAAGGGGGCTCTTCTCACCATCAGAATTCTAGCTGAACAATAGGGCGGAGGTGGACGATTTATACTGAGCCAATGTTGGATTTTATTTTTGAGCGACCAGTTTGGTTCGGAGTTTTGATCCACCAATTCTGGGACGCCAGTCATAATAACAACAAATGGACTTGCTTCTGGCGGAAGGGTAACTGGACGTGTTATGCCCGTTGGTTGTCTCTCCCTCTCTCTATTTGTTTGGAATTGTTTTGTTTTCGCAGGTATATTTGTATGTTGGCCAGTGGTATTGTTTGTTATATGTGAGGGATTTGGTGATGGGTTTTCGGTTGTTTTGTTCTTGACCGCAATCTTGTTTATGGGCTTGGCTACTATTACCAATGATGGTGTCGAATCTTTCGCTTGGGGTTTGGGGGTTATACAGGGCGGCTTAGCTGCCGCTGGTTTTTGTTGCTCCCGGGTTAAGTTAGGTTTTTGATTTGGTTTCATCAGAGCTGAGAGATCGGCTATCGCTGTTTCTATCTTTGTTAGTCTGGCTTCTATAGGTGAAAAAGTTTGTTGCAGCAAATCTCTAATTTTTGTTAGGAGTTCAGTATTATAATTGTGGTCTAGCTCAACTGGTTGTGGGGCGTTGGGTACTATTTCTAAGCTAGTGGAGGGTGTAATATCATAAGTATGGTGTATCATCACCGTTTGCCTATTCTGATTTTCCAACAGAGGGGAGCTAGGTGTATTCTCTATAATCTCAGTTAGAGATACTATTGGTTTGTCTGTCGTTATATTACTTATATCTACAGGTTTATTTTTCTTTACTGCGCCCTGTCTCCTTCCTCTTGCCTGTCTTACCTCTTCCGGGGTGGGTTGCGGGGCTAATTCAGGAGTCTTCTCTAGGTCAGAAGTTAATTGAGTTTCCGAGAGTTGCGAGACCGATAGGTCGACTGTATTTGGAAGGCTCTGTCTTTTCCCCCCACCCTCGCTCTGTCTTCCCTCTCTGTGGGAGACCGGCGTTCTTATGTTTGCCAGGTGTCCCATAGAGGATCTTCTAGCCTCTAAAAGGTCTTGCGATACTCTACGTTCAATAAGTGAAATGCTCTGGTCTATAAAAGAGTTTGCCCTCGTGATAAAGCTATCTATAGGACCGGTAAGTTGCCTATTTTTTTCCGCGGTTTTGCTTCTAGTTCCTCTCGGGGACATGATAGCAAATATGATGATATAAGAATAAATAAATAACATCTATTAGTAGTAAGCCTAAATCACAACAGGGGTTAGAGGTATGGCCCGGCCCGGCCCCAATCGGCCTCTAACGGCCTACAACGGCCAGCTCTTTGCCCGGTCTTCGCCCCGAGCTGCGTCCCGCGCTGCGGGAGGATAGACCATAGAAATAGGGAACGTAATGGGCGGGGGGCGGGACAACAGGGAGAGCGGACCGGAAGGTGTCACTCGGTCACGCAGGGACTCCTGGGATATGGAGTCCCCGCTACGCTCACAGCCCAGCTGTCTGCCTCAGCCCAGTACCAGAACTGCTCCCTCTCAGTCTAGCATGCAGCCCCTCTCACTGCTGGCGATGCGGCACCCGCGAAGCGGGTGCGGCGAGGTCCAAAGGGTCCGGTGCAGAAAAGGGCAAGTCCTCCTCCAGCCAGAAAGCTACTCACGGTAAGAGCTTGTTTTAAAAGCGGTCCCACAAGAAACAAGGCGGTGAGGGATTAAAAAGCCTCCAGTGGGCGGGGGCGGGACAACAGGGAGAGCGGACCGGAAGGTGTCACTCGGTCACGCAGGGACTCCTGGGATATGGAGTCCCCGCTACGCTCGCAGCCCCGCTGTCTGCCTCAGCCCAGTACCAGAACTGCTCCCTCTCAGTCTAGCATGCAGCCCCTCTCACTGTGGGGCGTTGGGTACTATTTCTAAGCTAGTGGAGGGTGTAATATCATAAGTATGGTGTATCATCACCGTTTGCCTATTCTGATTTTCCAACAGAGGGGACCTAGGTGTATTCTCTATAATCTCAGTTAGAGATACTATTGGTTTGTCTGTCGTTATATTACTTATATCTACAGGTTTATTTTTCTTTACTGCGCCCTCTCTCCTTCCTCTTGCCTGTCTTACCTCTTGGCGAGGTCCAAAGGGTCCGGTGCAGAAAAGGGCAAGTCCTCCTCCAGCCAGAAAGCTCCTCACGGTAAGAGCTTGTTTTAAAAGCGGTCCCCAAATGTATTTTATGTGAAGGCAGGCTGAGGGTCTCCAGAACATCTAGTTAAGGAGGGGAGAAAGACCAACAGGTAGCATGTATTGAACAGCTGGGCTGTAAAAATGCTAACTGGATGTCACTAACCTGCTAACAGTATGAAACGTTATTCTGAGAGTTTGAGGAACGTCTGGTGGTATCTAATGACAAGCTGGGGTGTTTTTGATTGAGGGCTAGCTGATATATTAAATGTCCAAACAGAGGTGTTTGAAGGCCAGCTGAGCCGTAAAGGTCTCTGAAGTTATGGTGAGAATACCCTAGACCTGATCCTGTGTGTCTGGGACAGAAGTATTTTTATTATTAGCTAGCTATGTCTAGACAGGGCATCTGTAGTATAATGATGAGATATGGTTGAAGGCCTTCTGGGTGAGTTAGAGCACATGCTAAGGGTGTTTGATTCTACATTCCGCAGGATGTTGAAGGACCTATTGGCAAGATGGCAGTCTCGGAGAGCTTTTAGAGGAAGAAGCTTAACAAAGGTCTCTGCAGCTGCTGATAGGGATGAAGTTACTAAAAAATATGATACTAATGTTACGACTAGTAGTGACTTTGCAACCGCATTTGATGTTCTGCACACTTGGGGCAGACCACTGCAATCGGGGCAGAAAACACCCTATTCTAAAGTATAGGGAGAATTATTATTATTATTATTATTAAAGAATTTTGTACCGCGCACGGTTACCCAGGGGCATTCCAGCGCTAATAGAGAATCAGAGCAAGCAGCCTGTATGGAGCAGAACAGAAGCTGAAATTATTCTGGGAATAGGTAAGTTTTGAGAAGTTTCCGGAACCTAAGCAGATTTGGTTCCGATCGTAATGAGAGTGGGAGAGAGTTCCAGGCGTAAGCAGTATGGATAGAAAAACTCCTGCCACCTGAACGGGCTCTCCTGATTCTCTTTATCTGAAGGAGATGTTTGTAGTCGGAGCGTAAAGCTCTAGTGGACTTATAGGGCCGAATCATGTCCTTCAGAATAGCTGGTCCTTTCCCCTGTATGCTCTTATGAGCAATACAGAGGGCCTTGAAGGTCACTCTCTCTTTGACAGGAAGCCAATGGAGTGCCTTTAAAGCAGGTCTAGCTGACTGCCTGGCCGGAACGTTCCGCAACAGCCTCGCTGCTGCGTTCTGCACTTGTTGCAGGATCTTGAACGTTGACTCCGGTGCTCCGAAAAAGAGTGCATTACTGTAGTCCAGGCGTGAGATGATTAGACCTTGGACTAACAGCTTCCGGGAGGGTTCAGGTAAGAGGGGTAGAACCTTACGGGCCGATCGGAGCAGTCCATAACACACGCCAGCGGTCTTCTTGGCGTGTGTCCTAAAGGACAGATCAGGCTCCAGCCAGACCCCCAGGCTCTTTATCTCCTTCTTTGGGTCAGGCGGGGTGCCCATGCAGTTGGGCCAGCTGCTCGGCGAGAGGGCAAAATTTGAGTGGCCCAAGATCATCAGCTCCGTTTTTGAGACGTTCAATTTGAGCGATGACCTGGACATCCAGTCAAACACCTCTCTTAGGTATGAGTGGAGCGTCTCAGGCTGTTTCTCCAGCTGTGTCAGACCCACCACTAGCTGAGTGTCATCAGCATAGCTTATGGTCTTAAAGCCAAACGGAGACACCACTCCCTCCAAGGGTGCCATATACACGTTAAATAACATGGGGCTCAGGGATGAGCCCTGGGGCACCCCACGGTGAAGTGGGAGGGGAGGAGATTTCACGTTACCTTCCCAAACCTCGAAGGTACGGCCCTCCAGAAAAGAGGCCAACCATTCCAGGGCCACTCCTGTGACACCTGACTCAGCTAGGCGTTGTATCAGCACTCCATGATTAACAGTATCGAAGGCCGCACTTAGGTCCAGGAGGATCACTGCCACTGACCCCCCTGAATCCAAAGTGCTCCTGGCCTCCTCTACTACTGCTAGCAGAGCCGTGTCGGTTCCATGACCCGGTCGGAATCCCGTCTGGGAGTCCCTCAACCGACCATTCTCCTCGAGAAAATTGGATAGTTGGCGGTTGACCAGTTTCTCTGCCACCTTACTAACCCCTGGTAGCAAGGAGATGGGTCTGAAATTGGCTAAGTTCTGTGGATCTAAGCCAGGCTTCTTCAAAAGCGCTTTAACGACTGCGCTTTTCCAGTCCGGCGGTACGGTCCCATGAGCGAAGGAGAGATTGACCAAATCGGTCAAAGGCTCTCCTATCGATGAGGCAACCTGCTTTAAATACCGCATTGGGACTGGGTCTCGAGGCGAGCCACTCTTCAAGCTCCCGAGGACCTTCAGTACTTCGCCTGAGGTTACGGGGCCAAAAGACGTCAATAGATTTTCCGACGTGCTCAGGACCTCAGACAAGGTCGGGGTTCCTATCACCGGGGGGAGAGAACTAATAATGGTGTCAATTTTATTCTTGAAGAAAGTGGCCAATTCCAGACATTTTTCCTGTGGTCTGTCGTGGACAAGAATGGGAGCCGGCGCTTTAAGAAGCTCCTTCATCACTAGAAAGGCTTCCCTGGATGAGGACGCAGCATGACTCACTCTCTCCCCAAAAAAGGAGGCCTTTGCAGCACATATTGCACGTTTGTATATCCTCAGTTCCATACAATATTTTTCCCTGCTTTCTATCTCCAGGTTCTTCCTCCATAATCTCTCCGCCCGTTTACAATTCTTTCTCAGGGTTCTGAGCTCCGAGGAATACCATGGGGCGGACTCCACTCTCTTATCCCTAATAAGCATTTTCTTGAGTGGAAGCACATGGTCCACTGCGTTGGTCAGCCAGTTCCTCATCATAGCGTCTGCAGTCACCGGATCCTGACCTTTCTCCTCCAACCGGGCGTTCCAAGCCTCTACCGGAAGCCTTGACCATGCCCTGTCCATTCTAAATTTCCTGGGTGGGGGGGTGTCATCATCCTTTACCTCCCAGTTTGCCAAGATCAGTGAGTGGTCGGACCAGGGAAGAACGAGAGGGGGCATAGCTGATAAACCCACCATATTCGTAAAAAAGGGGTCTAAAAGGTGCCCTTTAACATGTGTGGGCCCGGTATTTATCAAGTTTATCTGCAGGGCGTTCAACTCGCTCATCAGATTAGTTGCCATAGGATCAGTTGCTTCATCGAAATGGCAGTTGAGGTCTCCCAACAGCATAAAGTTGGACGAAGCCGAGGCCAGGAGAGTGGTAGTTTCCATAAGTGAAGATGTAAACTCACCCACACTCCCAGGTGGGCGATAGACTAGGAGGCCAGTCAGCGTGCAGGTAGGGGAGAATTTAAGGGAGAATTGGCAGCTCTCACAATCTTTCACCCCTGCCTCCCGTGCTTTGCAGGACAGTGACTCCCTATAGATAATGGCCACGCCCCCCCTCCCTGCGCCTCTATCAAGATGGTAGATCAAATATCCCGGCGCCAACGCTGTAACCACATCCGGACCCGAGGTGTCAGATAGCCAGGTCTCAGTAAGAAACAAGGCATCAACCTTGTGGTCCAGGAGTAGGGAGTTGATCTCCGTAGCGTGGCAGGGAAGGGATCTGCAATTCAGCAGGGCAAGACGACGCAGGGAAGTGGGGATGGTTTCTCCAAAATCTGGTTGGCAGACTCTGCATCCTCTGAAACGTTTGCCCCCCTTAGCAATATAGCAGCATGTGGCATACTTCGGAGTTCTATGGGATAAAAGCTCATCCTTTGTGTACCTGATCAAAGTAGCTTGATAAGGGCTTGAGTCGGGCATAACTCCTGGCCCTTGGCCCGTCTGGGCCCGGACGGGCACAGACGGGCTTGACTCTGGCGCAAGTCCGGCGCGTCCGCTGCTCGCGTCCGCTGCGCGGAGCCATAAGGGACTATTTTTATAGGGCAACTAGACCGCTCGGCGAATGTGACCCCACCTAAGATGGCTGCCAAAACGGGATCGAGCCCGGGACCTGGTCTAAACACAGCACCCAGGGATCGGGGACCGAGAGAAATGATTTCTCAGCCCAAACGAGGGTAGGAGCGTTCAGTAGGAGAATTCTAAAGTCGCTTTTTAAAATTTTCGTTTTTTTAAAAGATTCCTAAAATGTGGTCCAAATGCAGGGGGGGGATCGGACACAAGGGAAAATTCAATGCAGTTTTTCAGAACTAAAATAAACAGCTGAGCGCTCGACTAGCAGCCTCTCAGTAATGCTCTATCCCCGGTCTGGTCTCTAAGCCCTCCTTTTTAGAATTAAAAAAGTTTGACATTTAAAACACTTAGAAAAATATTTTTATGTTAAATATTAATTGTAAATATTTGTACACTTGTATCCTCTTTTTAATTGAATTTGGCCCGGAGGGGTGGGATCCCTGGAGCCTAATGAGTCTTGGGAAAGGCTCTGCACGTTCCCCTCCACTTAATGTATATGTTTTGGTCCTGGTGGATGGTGCCTCTACACCCAAAAGGCCAAACACTATGCTGTGCACACTAAAAGCTGTGTGTGGTGTGTAGATGGCAGCCTGCAGGGGGCTTGTCTGTCTTGGAGTGGGTTGGGCATGCCCTGTAGCTAACCCCGCTGCTGTGCATAGTCACAGACATGAGCAGTGGGGGGTTGGCTGCCTGCAGCCAACCTCTCACTGTGCACAGAGGCAGTGTACCCCACACTGTGCATGGCCTGAGGCCAGGTGCTCGGTCCATCCTACCCTGAGGCAGACCGCCAACACCCCAGGACCAACTCCTTATGTCCCGGGGTGCCCACCCTCGATACACAGCTGTTTGCTGTCACTTGTCAGGAACTTTGATAGCTCCTACCAAGTGAGAACAAACAGTAATTCTGCTCCCAGCGCGCTAGGGCAGGAAAACTGCCCTCATTACCTGGGAATGGAGTTTTCATCTGTTTCCCTGCCAATGTCAAGTGGGTAGGAAAACAGATGACAGAATTGCTCCTGCATGCAGGTAGAAGCATTTTTGGCTGCTCCCTACTTGCTGGAGCCATATATCTCACTCTGGGTTTTTGGAATTGTGGTGTGCTTCCTAATCGCCGGTGGTGCAGGAGAGAGGTGGTACCACAAACGCCTCTTAAACATCAAAAACATTTCCCCATATCCAGAGAAGGCCTGCACTCGATTCACAGGGATAATTCCATTTATTAATGGACAGCACATGCGCACAGGAACACGTTTCGACTGTGCTTACAGCCTTTGTCAACCTAAGTGTGCAACAACTGCGTTTCACTTTAAATACTCTCCACAGGTTTAATCATTTTCATGAACATAGAGGAGTCCCTCTCTTTCTCGTAGTTCTTTCCAATGTTAAATGTTTTTATAATTTTCATTAATAATCATCTGTGGGTAAGTGTGAATAAAATTGTCTGCTTCCTCTTACCGTTCTTGCCTTGTTCAAAGCATAAAAAAACAATGTCAGTTATTGCAGAGTCTAATGTTTCAAGTTTCCGTGGCTCCTTTTCTGCATCACCACCTGGCTTCTTCTTGGGCACCTATGCTATGCACCTGTATTTCGAATCTGTGGAATTACTTTGATGGTGTTGTTCAAAGTGGTGAGCTATGCGGTATCTTTGATCTTAATTTACAATGGCTCTTATATGTTGCAATATGCTTTTATGTATGGGAAAGGTGGTACTGCGTATGTACCATTTTTTGCACGTACATTTGGAAATATATACAAAACTTGATTTTCAGGTGAGGTTGCCCCTTACTTTGATTCTTTTCTTGACTTGTTTAAAAAGTGTAGTTACGTTTTCCCCATTCTTGCATAGCTTACACTGGATTCGTTTTTATGGAGCCATCATTCTAGGCAGGGCTTTAAGTGGGAAAAAAACTGGGGGTGCTCTAAAAGGGGGGGTGGGCAAACCTTGAAGGGGTGTGGCCTAAGTAGGGGCGTGGTCTAAAAGATAACTAGTGTAGCAGTATCCCCTGCTCCGACAAGTCGTCAGCTCTAGGACTCCTAGGAGCCCACCCCAACCCCTCTCTGTGGCTGCCCAGGCTGAGACAGCTTCCCGGGCACGCACACAGCCGCACCCGAGTGAAACACAGGTCTTTAAAAGACCATTTGCATGTTAATGATTCTTGCACCCCTGCTTAGAGGCCCTGCATCTCCAAACTCCCTACTACTGTGCTCATGGGCGTTTTTTCAACAGTGCAAATGCTCCCTCCTCCCCTTTGTCGCCCTGTGGGTATGCCAGTGGGTGCTTGTCGCCAGGACACTGGATAGGCCCCTTTGTGGCTTTAACACTGGCGGTAAACACGCTGAAAGGCTTGTGGTGTTCCAAACAACTGGGCGATGCTGCAGGCCAGCGTCGCGGCACACAAAATCAGCCTGCTGTTCTCACACTTGCAAAATAGCGCAGTCACATCCTCGTTATGATGCGCTCACATAAAAAAAAATCTGTGCAAACACGTTTGTATTATTTCATGTCTAACTTTTGTTTGACTGGACTTTTACAAGCAAGTTTCCCATGATCAGAAGTAAAGAATAGATATCAAAATGTAGGTAGTTTCTCACACAAAGTGGTTAAAGCTGCTAAATGAACCCACTTGAGTTACCATTGACACAATGGTGCGATGAAGGCACACTACCAAGGAGTTGTGGGCACTGTAGTTGCGCCTCTGATCGAGCTGGTGTGAGGATGCCAGGGGTACAGGGACCACATTAGCTTGATTTGCTTAAGAAGTGCGCGTGCATGCTCACCCGAAACACCAACAAAAACCGGGACGTCTGGTCACCCTACCTTTGACCTTTGAGGCCCGAAAACAGAGCCCCCTAGAAACCCCTTTCGAGGCCCCCCAAAAAAAACTGGGGGTGCTCAGACCCCAACAGACTCCCCCCCCCTTAAGGCCATGTATCTAGGGGAGCCACATCTTGCGATCAGTGCTAGTGGTGAATTCACTCTTGACTAGAGGTGGGCGGTGAACGCTGTTATGCTGGCGAAGGTTTGCTGTTCTGCGCTCTGCTTGAGCACGGAGTTCAGCGAAAACTGGCCACGTAGAAGAGTTTATTACCGGGCACTCACTCCATGAGTTTCACAAGCTGTGGAACCAACAATTCTCTGCGCGATCATTGAATCCATTATCATGGTGCCACATGACAAGCAGGTGACACCATGACTATGAACACTCATTCACTTTACCGAGGAAACTTAACATTGACAAAACAAAACTGCAGTTTTGACGGAAGCTAAGAAAAGAATGTCTCTTGGGCAGTGTACATTGCAGTTATGGAATTTTGAGATGAGCATACTCCAGAGGTAGTGCCCAGACCGGATGAAGTGAATTCAGGACCCAACCACCCACGTCCCTTTTGAACCAGCTACACTCCACATATATGTTACGTTATGCATTTGTGCAGCGCACTCACACTATGTGTTTTGTCCTACAAGGCCGCTGGAGTCTCACTGCCGTTTCTGTTTCAGGGATTGCTGTCGACTGGAGTGGAAGTGTCTGTTGACATTGTATTCAGTTGTGTAGTGTATTGTGTAGAAGTGACTCACACAGGACAGTGGTTGCAGCACAGAGGATTGTATTGTTTAATGCAACAGTCGGCACAATCCTCATGGCGACACTTTGAAGGACGGGCACCCCTGACGGCACAACTCTTTACTGGTCTTTTACATGCGTGAGTGATCAAAGTATTTGGGGACCTTTCACAAGACATCAGATATCACACTTCATTGACCCTTTACTTCAACTGTTGCAGCACAACTCGCTATCTCCCTCGGCCATTGAATCGGTACGGCCGGGGGTCATATTCACTACAGCTGCTGAGACAGGCAGCAGGGGCGGGCGGAGGAAAATCTGACCTGCCTCCCGAATGACCTCTGTTTCGCAGCTTTAGGAGGCCAATTACCCGGCATGCAGAAATCACCGGGTAGCGCGCCTTGATAAAACGACAATGAGCTGCAAAAGAAATCTTGGGTGTGCTGTTGAATATTGATTCAACAGGCTGCACTGCGCTTCAGTTCACCATAAGTTCCTGATACTGTCAGACACATGCACTCTTTCCATAGCACTGTGAGCTCGCTGTTGCAGCTCCTTGTTACAGCATGCCTGGGGACGGGTGGTCGGTGGTCCCTAATTATGCATGACTAATGCATTTAGTGCAGTGATGCAAACACCAGCACAGACATGCGTTAGTATCACGCCTGATGCGTGATACTTGGCAGGGCTGGCCTTGCTGCTCATAGTAGTGTACAGTAATTGGATTACATGGGGTTTCTCTTTCACTGCCTTGCTGCTGTGACCTAAGAAGCCCCCTATCTCCTTCTACCCAGGTTCGACACCTCCCACACCGCCTTGATCTGGCCCGTGTCAACATCAAAGCCTCTGTGCACTCCCATGCTCTGATCCCTGTGGGAGATCTCTTGAACAGTCATCGGTGCAAGTAGCAGCACCTAATGCCGTAATCACTGGGAGTATGGCGAAGCGCTGTTCATGGGCTGGTTTGGAGGCTTTCTTCTCATTCTTGGTAGCATGCTGCTCATGTGTTCTGCTTGCTGCGCCCATGCTGCACCATAGCAACGAGTGCAATATTCATTTGTAAAACTAAAAAAACCCGACCTCAGAATTTTACTCCTACTAGGGACAAGGGCGAACAGCATAGCTTCTGTGTTCTGGTAAAACTGACTGGATCCAAAATGGGTGCATCAGAACCTCGTACACACTTAGTCAGTGATCCAAGGTGTTACTGTGTTTACTTTGCCTGTACGTGGAACTCTGCGGAATCTCGCAGAGTTTTTTCAGTAACTTCCCTGAATCTGCGAGCTCTGCCCATCCCTACTCTTGACCAAGTAGTCCCTCATTGATTTAGACTTTCTCTAACTAATTGGTTACTATTGTGCCTATAATGGGATCTTCACCCCTAAGCGTGTCATGGCGGATCAGTTTAAAAATTTACCGAAGGAGGGCAGAAATTTACCGAAGGAGGGCAGGTTCCAACCTCTTCATTCCCTTTGGCTGTTCCCAACAGTGCATTTTATCAATTCCAGCCGGTAAATAAATCAGACTTAATAATCTTCTCGCCCCCTATCCATAGGGAGGCACATTGCTACTCGCCACGTTGTCTTAAGCCCCCACTAGATCCACTCTGGAGGCGTGTTTCATTAACTATTGTTCCCCAGGGGCTCCTAACTGGTGGCCAATTCCATTTTTTAGTTCCTCGACTAGTGCCACTCAGGCTCTGGCCGACTCAAGTGAACCCTTCCCTCTCTTAGTATTTCTAGTTCTAACTGCCCCTTCATAGTCCAACCAGCATAATAGTTCCCTTTTCCAGCTTTCGAGGCCAGGCCCCCTTTGTCCCTTTCAGTTCCCGGCTATTTCTCTTTTAGCCAGGAGAATTGCCAGTTCCTGGAATCCAATGGTGACTTTAGTCTTGGGAGTGTGTGGGAACCAATGAAAGAGGCAGTGCTGTGGTGTACAGTGGACCTCCCTATCCAATACCTCGGACAGTGGGTCAGTGATCGTTTTCCAAAACCTCTCCAGTTGTGGGCAGCTCCAAAACATGTGAAGGAATTACAGCCCTGTCTCCGCGCAGAGTGGGCATGCAGCATCTATCATCGCAAAATACTTGTTTATCCTATCTCGGGTAAGATATGCCCTATGTAGCACATAAAAGTTAATGAGCTTAAACCGCGGGTTCCTGGAAACCTTGGGGAAGCGACTCACCAGACCTTCGCATACTTTCTCCTCTATGGGAATCCCCAATCCCCCTCCTACTGTGCTCTTAATTTGACTAAGGGAGCTACCACTTCTTCTCAGAGACGACAGTATAAGCATGTGACTCGTTTATATGTCCCTGAGGATAACACTATGTACTGTTACCCAGTTGAAAACAGAGGCTCCTCCATCTCCAATTTCCAGTGCTTCTGGATTGCTGCAGTTAGCGCTCTATGCAAGTGAAAATCACCCCTCAAGAGTTCGTATCATTCTTGAAGATCTTCAAATGGTATCAGTGTTCCGTCCTCATACAAGGCCCTCATCATGCACACCCCCACCATTATCCAATCCCTCAGTCCATGTAAATTCCCTCCATGCGGGAGTTCACCAAGCCATTCCAGTGGGATGTCCAGGGCATGAGGCCTCCAAATTTTCGACTTCTGCAGGGAACAACCCCAGCACTTACACAGCATCTGGAACTCTGTGCATTTGTTTGCTCTTGAGACCGTTAGCCTCAAGATCACCCTGGCCAGCTGCTGGATGTCTGGGACATTGCGGTCCATTTGCTCCGCCGCTGCCTTTCTGCCCGCCACCCACTGCATGGGTCATTGGATCCGGGCCGCCTGATAATAATTTTCAAAGTCTGGGAGTGCAAGTCCCCCATCTGCTACAGGCCGTTTCAATGTAGTGAGCACCACTCTGCTAGAGCCCCATACAAATTCTATAACCAATAATCTGCGGTCCCGAAAGACACTTGCCGGAATCCATATTGGGAGAGTACCAAAAAAGTAGAGCAGTCATGGTAAAGCCACCATTTTTAGGAGAGCTATTCTACCCATCACAGAGAGGGGCAGGGAGGCCCAGAAATTCATATTGGTTATAAACCCCCTAATGGCCTTCAGCAATTTGCCCTCCAGGGTATCCAAGATATTGTGAAACACTCTAGTTCCTAGGTACAATAAGCATCTAGACTCTAAAATGATATCTTGCTCTATATCTGGTCTGTCTCTCCCCATGGTGGTCAAGAACAGGCATGACTTTCACCAGTTAACCCGGAGTCCCGAGACCCTTCCCAGATGATTGAGAATCCTCTTTGCCCCTTTTAAGTCACCCCTCATATTCTGGAGAAAAAGGAGATAGTCAGCATACAGAGCTATATAATGTTGCTGGCCATATATCTAGAGTCCCTTATACAGTTTCCCAGATCTGGAATGGCACGCTTGTGGCTCCATGGCCAAGGCAAATAGGAGAGGCGACAAATGGTAACTCTGCCTGGTACCCCTAATCGCACTATAGCTGTCTGAAATCATTCTCCAGGTTTTCACCCTGGCCGATGTTCCCGCATATGGTAACTTTGTCCCGGTTACGAAACCCTGACCCAGACCAAACTTTCCCATCACTCGGTAAAGAGAACGCCATTCTAGGCTGTCAAAGGCCTTTTCAATATCAACCGCAATGATAACAGCTTCTTCTTTATCATATGTGTGTGCTTTGAGTATTCAGAACAATCTCCAGACATTGGTAGTGGTGTTACGCCCCGGGATAAACCCCTCCTGATCTCTATGTATTAGGCTATTCATATGTGGGAGGAGGTGCATGGCTAAAATCTTGCTTAGTATCTTGTAGTCTATATGAAGCATAGACAGTGGTCTATAGGCTGCTCTATCATCAGGGGATTGACCTGGCTTTAACAGCGGCACCACTAGAGCCTCTCCTGATATTGTGGAGAGCCTACCCACCTCACTAACCCACTTGTAAAGACTCACTAATTTGGAACCCAATTCCTCAATGTATGTCGAATAAAATTCAACTGGCAGGCCATCTGTGCCCGGGGTCTTGTTTCTGGCCATTGCTTTAACTGCTGCCCTGATCTCTGTGAGCTCCGTATCCCTTCCTAGTGCCTCAGCTTCCTAGCAATACATGGTCAGTATTGGGGTCTTAGATACTCCCTAACCTGACCTCTCGGACGTCCAGAGTAACACGAATCACCACATATCTACCCTCTGGGTCTATTATTTGCCCCCTACACTTAAATGGGAGCCCCGGTTTAATCCCCACCAATACCCCTCTGGCGAATTCAGAATAATAACCTGTTCCCTTCATCTACGCAGACGTGCTGCTCCCTCATTAGCCCTGATATATGTCTCCTGTAATAAGGCAATCTGCACACCCGGTCTGGCCAAGAAGGCATATATATTTTGTTTGCCCATGGTGTGAATCCCTCTCACATTCCATGTGAGTACTTTACATTCTACGGGGGTGCTATTTGTTGGAACGGTCGAATCCCCACTTCCCACCAGGGGTTGCTATTACTGTATTCATTCTTTTCCCCTTGGATATTGACATGCCCAGCTCGATCCACCATGTACGCCCATCCCTTCCCATGGACCCGATTCCCCAACAGAAATGTAAACACCCATACCCTAGGTCAAGCGTGAGAACAAACCCTATCCAAACTAGACACCAACAGCTGTCCAACTCAGGTATTCCCGTATAACACTAAGTAGGGTGGGCTGGTAGCACAGTTTTGGAACAGATCCCTCTGCCCGGTCCCCCCATCACAATGAGTACAAACCCCAGGTACAGTCACCGTTAAGGACATGAGGGCTACAATCTTTCAGAGATAACGGTCTCACTTCGCCGTTTGGTGTATTTTTCATAGCCTGTTGCCTTCACCCTTAGATTATCTTGTTCGCCGTTCTAGGCATAAACTTCGGCAGTTCCGTGTTTGTGTCTTCTTCAGAGCGAGTGTCTCTGGTTACCTCCGAGTTCTGATCCTCATGCTCACTAAGCGAGGAATGCAAACTTGTATCTGTGTTGCTGAGGTCAGCTAACGCCCAGATCACTTTACCATGTTATCGTTGAGTTTCGGCAAATGTGGGAATATTCTTCTTTGTGGGCTTCACCCTCCTGCGGTGTGATTCAGGATGTCTGGTGTCACCTTCTGGCCTGGCATTCGATTCTCCTTCAACACAGTTCCAGGCTTTTTGTGGGGTCATGAAAAATTGTGTGCCAGTGGGTGTGACCACCTTTAGGCGATCCGGGAACAACATTGCGTAGGGGACTTCCATCTACAGAAGGTGGCTAGTCACCCCTCAAAAGGTCACACCCTGCTTCTGCACCTCCCTTGTGAAATCAGGAAAGATCATCTCTTTGATATTATTTATTAGTAGGTCATGTCGTGTTCGCGCTTGAACTAGAATATGGTCCCGGTCTCTATAGTGCAGGAGTTTGGCTATGATAGGACGTGGGGGCGCCCTTGGTTTGGGGGGTCGGGTAGAAACTCTGTGTGTACTCCCCTGGGAACAGAACTGATATAGACCATGTGGTGCGACATCCCTGTGGAGATACTGTAGGTCAGCATGTCTGCTCCTTCTGCCCTTTCAGTAACTCCCAGAATCCTTATGTTGTTTCTGCGGGATCTGTTTTCGCTGTCTTCCGCCCGCATTTCCAACACATTAACTTTGCTCTCAATTAGGGATACTGTTTCTATTAGCATGGCGTATTCAGGGGGTATGTCTGTTAATGATCGCTTGGTAGTGGCGACTCTCTCAGCCAGCGGGCGGTGATCGTCCTTCACTAAATTGAGCTCAGTCCCAATATTGTCCATTTTAAACTCAAGAGCCTATCAAGTGGCCGTTATTACTTTTAATATGTCACCAAGTGTTGGGTCAGTTCTAGATTCATCCTGTTGGGTCAGTTGCATCTCTTCTGCATCTTCTGCCTGATTGGGTATAGGGCCAGTGTTATGATTTTCTGGGACACATTTCCTAACGCTTTTCCACATGCCTTTTGGCGATGTGCACTAGAATTCCTTGCAATGCTGTCCCACTTTCTGGTGTACAAAACAAATTACTTCTGACACCATAGATCCAAATGTACTTTTTATCCAGTTGGATTTTTTTATTTATCCCTGGATTATAACTAAATATATGAGAAGTTTTTCATTTACTTTTCCCAAAACACATTCACCCTATGCAGGACTAGCTACACAATTACCTTCTTGCCTTCTTTTGTGTATAAGGTATAAACAAAAAAACATACTTTATACATCTAAACCATATTTACAATAGACAAACATCTATACAATTTACAAACATGAAACATATTGATGCTACCAAGCACCAACAACTGTACATTTCACCAGGCAAATAATGGCCCTACCCCTTTCTTAATAGACAGTACAGGGACTCCTCATTTGTGTCCTCAAAGTACACTAGTGTTTTGCGCCAATGGGAGGTCGCACCACTGTCTTGAACCTAGTATAGGGCACCGCGTCGTAGGCTCTATTGTGTCCAAGTCCAGGACAAATGTTTGTGCGAGGTTCTTTGAGCGAGCCTCTCAAAAATATGTAACCAACGCGTTTCGACCGTCTAAATGACGCTTCTTATGGCAAAGGTCTTCATCAGGGTAAATCTTTATCAAGGAGGACTTGTGGTACCAGTTCTGTTTTTTTCAAAGGCGTGGAACTTCTTTAAGAAACAATCAGGGGGATTCATAGGCGTTACATCTTCACGTCTACTGCGTGACACCGCAAGTGGCTCGTGTTGTCCGGATGGTGCGCGTGGGGCACGGGATTGCTTTTCTCGATACCCGACACTACTACTAACTGTAAGCGCTCCTTCGTGCAGCAACACGGCAAGGAAATCTGCACATGGGAATTAAACTCCGGCGTTTCTGGAGCTATAGCGTGGCAACACTTTTCAATTTCTGGTGGCAGTCGTTGGGCGGCCAGTCACTTTTCACAATCGGCTAGGCTCTGCGCGAGTCGAGCTCCTATCTACCCCCAGGAATTGCGGTCTCCTATGGGGGTGTGCGCTGTGCTCACGCAGCTTCAAAGAAGCTTCCTTTAGGTCAAAATGCTATGCGTGCCTCAATGCCTGGGGGCTGGTCAGTGGCTACCCACTTGGCCTCTTTCACCAGACTCTGAGGACTCCTCTCTCCCCGTCACTGCTCACCGTCAGTCAGTCGCCTCCAATTCACTGTGCAGGTCAACTCACTTGGTCACATTTGGGTGCTCTCCCTGATCCTCATCAACCCTCAAGTTGCGGGTGGTTCAAGGGGCAGGTCCCCAGCCCTTCTATTATGGCTGCATAGGACCGCATGTGTCAGACGCATCCTCCTGTCACATAACTTCTGAGGAGCGCATTATAGGTAACTGCGCTCTGTGCCCTTGTCGCTCATTGCCCCTGATTTACAGCGGGTGTTGGACAGGCCCCATGAAGGGCTCGCTCCCTCCCCGCAGGACAGGGCCCGGGTCCCGGCCTTCCAGGTACCACCCACAGAACAAACCCGCACCCCGTCCCCCATGGGACGCCTGCTCCCGGATGTCCCTGTGTCACGGGCCCGGGCCACCGTCAGCACCATTGCCCGGCCCAGCCGCCATCTTGGACACGGCACCACGCGGCCGCGCGGCCTCAGCCCGACCCCGACCCTGGGCCTGGCCAGGCCCCGACATCCCGGCACCACCATCCACCCAGGAGGTGAACGGACCACTTGGCAGGTCAATGGGAGTAAGAAGTGTCGATGGCTCTCCCCCGCCAGGTGCCGAGCACCCCCAGCCTCCTCGGGCGCTGGCTCCACCCCCCTGCTGGGTGTCTGGACTCCCTCATCCCAGACCTCCCGACCTCCAAGAGCGAGGGTCCGGACATCAAAGGGCGCCAGACCTATAACTGAGGCAGCCCCAGGACAGGAAGGCAGTTGTATCCTGGAGTCGAGAGACACCGCGACGAACTCATCCTTGACGGACTGCTGGCGCTGCCACAGCCCTGCCTTGTGAACTATTGTCCTGCCTGCTGGCGCTGCCGCGGCCTTCTGCAACCTTCATCCTCGTGGGACCTGCTGGCGCTGCCGCGGCCCTCTGCAACCTTCATCCTCGTGGGACCTGCTGGCGCTGCCGCGGCCCGTCGTAACCTTCATCCTCGTTGGGACCTGCCGGCGCTGCCGCGGCCCGTTGCCACCTACGACCTCTTCGGGACCTGCTGGCGCTGCCGCGGCCCGACGTAACCTTCATCCTCGTTGGGACCTGCTGGCGCTGCCGCGGCCCGTTGCCACCTACGACCTCTTCGGGACCTGCTGGCGCTGCCGCGGTCTGACCCCTCCGAACACCGAGCTCGAGGATTGTGAGCTACCACCATTACACCTCAGTACCTGTGGGTACCAAGACTGTCCCGCTACCCCCTTCCCCTACTAGAGACTAGAATTGAGAGGATCATCGTGTCCTGATCGCCTTGTATCGTACCACCCTACTCCAAGAATTGCCTATAAAAGGTGTTGCCCTGATCTTCGTGTGGTGTCCATCTGTGGGGGGGGGAAGTTACCTGTCTGTGCGATCGTTAGAGACGGTCCTCACTGGAGGCCTCTCCCTTGTGCTCGGCCGACCCTCCAGGTCCCCGTCTAACATTGGTGGCCAGCGGCGTGATCCGAACCAACGCGTACCGTACAGACAGGAACTCACCCTACGACTAAAACCACAATGACGACCAAAGAGAGCGGATCGGCAGAGAAGTTCCAGATGGAAAGGCTGGAAGAATACAACCACCGAGAGCTCAAACAATTTTGCATGGACTTAGGCATTGCTACCACCGGGCTAAGCACAAAAGAAGACTTCAAAAGCGCCCTAGAGGGATGGACAGAGACGAATACCGCAACCCCCCGGGACCCCGTAGCCCCGGAAGTCAACACCACCCTGACGGAAGAACGGAGAACAGGCCCCTCCCGAGAAGAGATCCAGGAGCGGGAAAAAAATAGATTACACGGGTTAGACTTGGCACGACTCAAATTAGACGGAGAATTGAAGCTGGCGGAACAAAAAATAAACTTAGAACACTTACGGCTCAGAGAAGAGCGAGAGGAAAAACAGAGACAGAGGGATCTCGAAGAAAAAAGACTGGCATACGAGCACGAGTGCAAACTAGCGGAGATAGAAATACGCAAACTGAACAAAAACCTAGGGGTGCCCGAGCCACCGCGCTCCCCGGGTACTACCGAGCAGAAGGTCCACATCCCCAAGGATGTGGTCCGAGAATATCACCGAAACGACGACATACAGCAGTGGTTCAAGGCCTATGAGATCGCCATGACTGCCCACCGGGTCGCTCGAAGTGACTGGGGAGCCGGTCTATGGGGGAGATTCGTCAATGAGGGCCGTGATGCCTTGCTGCAGCTTCCGGACCATCAAATGACGTCCTATGACCACATGAAGGCCGCCCTCCTCAGTCGATATGGGCTTACGCCCGAAATGTACCGCCAGAGGTTCCGCAACTGCACCCGGATCCCAGGTACAACGTGGTTGGAATACGTGAACTATTTCAGCCGGGCCTTCGAGGGATGGATCAAGGGTAACAACGTAACCACTTACGAACAACTCTTCAATCTCATTGTGTGGGAGCACCTCTCCGACAACTGCTTCGTCGAGCTCAGGCAGCACCTCCTCGACAGTAAATTGACTGACCCACGGCAGCTTGCCACCGAGGCTGACCGGTGGGAGAGCACCCGAGTGGCCCGGAGTGGGCCGAACGAGCAGAACAGAACCAACCAAGGTCATCATCGCCCCCGGGGAGGAGGTGGAGGACAGGGCCGGGGCAGAGACGCGGTCCCAGCCGCTCCCGCTAACGCCACCCCGCCCCCAGCGGGCCGGGGAAACCCCCCGATGCGCCCGGGGTTCCGAGCCAACGTGACGTGTCATCGATGCCAGCGAGTCGGCCACTATGCCAGTGACCCGACCTGCCCGAAGAACCAGGTTCCCGGGCCCCGCCAGGTGGCGGCCGCCGCCCTAGGAGAAGAACAAGTCTCCGAAGACTCTGAGGCCTACGAGTCGGAGCAGTGCGAGTGGGAACCCGCCGCCATGACCCTGGCATGCCTAGGAGGAAGAGACATGGTCCCGCGGACTCCCCTGCCCGCCAACACTCGGAAGTACAGCCAATGGGTGAGCATAAATGGGCGCAAGGCCGAGGCCCTGCGTGACACCGGGGCCAGTGTGACGGCCGTCCGTTGTCACCTGGTGACCCCAGAACAAATCCTGCCAAACGTGCTTTGCCCCGTCCGATCGGCAGATAACTCAGAGAGCCTGTGTCGGATGGCCTGCGTCCCCTTCGAATGGGGAGGAGTGTCCGGCATGCTGAAAGTAACTGTCCGCGACGATGCCCCCGTGGACTGCCTCCTGGGGAACGATCTTGAGAGCTCCCCGTGGGCAGCTGTTGAAAGAAGAGAGCATCTGGGGATGTTGGGTCTCCCGGACTGGGCGTGCGTGACCACCCGGTCCATGGCCACCCGCACCATCCCTGGACCAGACGAACACGAATGGGCAGCACCTCCGCCCTCGATCGCTCCAGAAGAGGACTTCCTCCAGACCGACCACCCGGACCCCACCACAGAGGGGTCCACACAGCCCCCCGAGCTTCCCGACCTGGCTCAGTGGCGTCAAGAAGGGGGGCCCACCCAAGAACAATTCCGGCGGGAGCAAAAGACCTGCCCCTCCCTCGAGGGATTGCGACAGCAAGCGCTCGCCCAGGGCCAAGGAGACACCACCGGGGCCCACTGGGTTTATTGGGACAATGATCTCTTGTACAGCGAGCAGAGAATCGCAGAACTGGGGGCCGGGCGAGTGCTGGTGGTGCCCCTCCACTTCAGAGACTTCCTGTTGAACCTGGCCCATGATGTCCCCCTGGCTGGGCAACTGGGGCAAGACAAGACCTACCACCGCCTGGTAACTCACTTTTTTTGGCCCAAAATGAGAAATGACGTCTCCAACCACTGCCGGTCCTGCCCGACCTGCCAGGCCAGCGGGAAGAGCGGCCGCAAACTCAAGGCACCCCTGCAACCCTTCCCCGTGGTGACCACCCCGTTCGAAAGGGTGGGAATAGACATTGTGGGGCCCCTGGACCCCCGAACAGCACAGGGGCATCGCTTCATCCTGGTCCTGGTGGACCACGCTACCCGCTATCCTGAGGCGGTCCCCCTTCGTACTATAACAGCCCCAGTAGTGGGTCGAGCCTTAATGGGGATCTTCTCTCGAGTGGGCTTCCCCCGGGAAGTCGTCAGCGACAGGGGTACGAACTTTATTTCAAAGTATATGAAATCCCTCTGGCAGCAGTGCGGGGTCACTTACTGATTCACAACACCCTATCACCCCCAGGGGAACGGACTGGTCGAGCGGTTCAACCGCACTCTCAAGGGGATGATTATGGGGCTGGAAGAACCCCTACGCCGCCAGTGGGACGTGCTACTACCGTGCCTCCTCTTCGCCTACCGAGAAGTCCCCCAGAAGTCCCTCGGCTTCAGCCCCTTCGAACTCCTGTACGGACACCCCGTTCGCGGGCCTCTCAGCCTAGTGAAGGAGGAATGGGAAATGGCCCCCCTAAAAACCCCTCCAGACGTCTACAAATACCTCCTGACCCTCCGCAATCAGACCCGGAAATTCCGGGAGATCGCTAAAGCCAATCTGGAGGCCAGTCAAGAGGACATGAAGAAGTGGTACGACCAACATGCCTCCTCCATCGAGTTTGAACCGGGTCAGCAGGTATGGGTGATGTCCCCCATCGAACCGTGTGCCTTGCAGGACAAATGGACGGGGCCCTTCAAGGTGATCGAGCGCAAGAGTCCCGTCACCTATCTCATCGACCTGGAGTCCCCCCGGAACCCCCTCCGGGTCCTCCACGCCAACAGACTCAAACTCCACTTCGTGCGCTCAGAGCTCAGCCTGCTGATGGCTACCGACAGTGGCGCAGAAGGAGACTCCAAGCCCCTCCCTGACCTACTGAGGACCCGGGAAAGAGATGGTTCGGTGGACGGGGTCCGACTCTCCGAGGCCCTGACCCCAGAGCAGCGTCAAGATTGCCGGGCCCTCCTGCTGCCGTTCGCAAACCTGTTCTCCCTCGCACCCGGAGTCACCTCCTGGTGCCTGCACGACGTGGACACGGGGGACAGTCCTCCTGTTCGACACCGGGCGTACCGAGTACCGGATCGGGTACGTACATGCATCCAAGAAGAAGTCTCCAAGATGCTCGCCCTCGGAGTCATCGAACCTTCAGACAGTCCCTGGGCCAGCCCAGTCGTCCTGGTCCCCAAGGCCGCGGCCCCGGGTACCACCCCTGAACTCCGGTTCTGCATTGACTATCGGGGTCTGAACGCGGTCACCCGAACCGACGCTCACCCTATCCCCCGAGCAGATGAACTAGTCGACCGCATGGGGGCAGCCCGCTACCTAAGCATCTTCGACCTGACAGCGGGCTACTGGCAGATCGGCCTCACCCCCCGAGCCCAAGAACGTTCCGCTTTCTCCACCCCGGATGGGCACTACCATTTCAGAGTGATGCCCTTCGGCATGAAGAACGCTCCAGCCACTTTTCAAAGACTGGTGAACCAGGTATTGGCGGGCCTCGAAGAATTCAGCGCCGCCTACCTGGACGACATCGCGGTATACAGCCGCCACTGGACAGACCACCTCCACCACCTCAGAGAGGTCCTGCAGGCCCTCCAACAGGCCGGCCTCACCATAAAGGCCAGCAAGTGCCAAATCGGCCAGGGGTCCGTGACCTACCTCGGACACCAAGTGGGGAGCGGTCTGGTGGCCCCCCTCCAACTCAAGGTAGCTGCCATTCAGTCCTGGCAACCCCCCGAAACACAAACCGAGGTCCGAGCCTTCCTGGGGCTCACCGGATACTACCGGCGGTTTGTAAGGGACTATGGCAGCATTGTGGGGCCCCTCACGGAACTCACGTCTAAGAACCACCCAAAAAGAGTCAACTGGACTCCCGACTGTCAAGCAGCCTTCGAGACGCTGAAGGCCGCCATGTGCACCGCTCCTGTGCTCCAGGCCCCCGACTACAGCCGCGAGTTCATCGTGCAGACCGATGCCTCCGACCATGGTATTGGGGCCGTCCTCTCCCAACTGAACCCCGAAGGAGTAGACCAACCAGTGGCCTTCATCAGCAGACGCCTACTGCCCCGAGAGCAGCGCTGGAGCACCATTGAGCGAGAGGCCTTCGCAGTGGTATGGGCCCTCAAGAAGCTCCGGCCGTACCTCTTCGGAACCCATTTCCGGGTACAGACAGATCATCGGCCCCTGCAATGGCTCATGCAGATGCGGGGGGAGAACCCCAAACTATTGCGATGGTCCATCTCCCTGCAGGGGATAGACTTCACTGTGGAGCATCGCCCTGGTCAAGACCACGCCAACGCGGACGGCCTGTCCCGCTTTTTCCGCCTCGACGAGGAAAGTCCCCAAGAAGATGGGTGACTCTCCCCGCTTTCAGCTGGGGGGGACGCATGTTGGACAGGCCCCATGAAGGGCTCGCTCCCTCCCCGCAGGACAGGGCCCGGGTCCCGGCCTTCCAGGTACCACCCACAGAACAAACCCGCACCCCGTCCCCCATGGGACGCCTGCTCCCGGATGTCCCTGGGTCACGGGCCCGGGCCACCGTCAGCACCATTGCCCGGCCCAGCCGCCATCTTGGACACGGCACCACGCGGCCGCGCGGCCTCAGCCCGACCCCGACCCTGGGCCTGGCCAGGCCCCGACATCCCGGCACCACCATCCACCCAGGAGGTGAACGGACCACTTGGCAGGTCAATGGGAGTAAGAAGTGTCAATGGCTCTCCCCCGCCAGGTGCCGAGCACCCCCAGCCTCCTCGGGCGCTGGCTCCACCCCCCTGCTGGGTGTCTGGACTCCCTCATCCCAGACCCCCCGACCTCCAAGAGCGAGGGTCCGGACATCAAAGGGCGCCAGACCTATAACTGAGGCAGCCCCAGGACAGGAAGGCAGTTGTATCCTGGAGTCGAGAGACACCGCGACGAACTCATCCTTGACGGACTGCTGGCGCTGCCACAGCCCTGCCTTGTGAACTATTGTCCTGCCTGCTGGCGCTGCCGCGGCCTTCTGCAACCTTCATCCTCGTGGGACCTGCTGGCGCTGCCGCGGCCCTCTGCAACCTTCATCCTCGTGGGACCTGCTGGCGCTGCCGCGGCCCGTCGTAACCTTCATCCTCGTTGGGACCTGCCGGCGCTGCCGCGGCCCGTTGCCACCTACGACCTCTTCGGGACCTGCTGGCGCTGCCGCGGCCTGACGTAACCTTCATCCTCGTTGGGACCTGCTGGCGCTGCCGCGGCCCGTTGCCACCTACGACCTCTTCGGGACCTGCTGGCGCTGCCGCGGTCTGACCCCTCCGAACACCGAGCTCGAGGATTGTGAGCTACCACCATTACACCTCAGTACCTGTGGGTACCAAGACTGTCCCGCTACCCCCTTCCCCTACTAGAGACTAGAATTGAGAGGATCATCGTGTCCTGATCGCCTTGTATCGTACCACCCTACTCCAAGAATTGCCTATAAAAGGTGTTGCCCTGATCTTCGTGTGGTGTCCATCTCTGGGGGGGGGGGAGTTACCTGTCTGTGCGATCGTTAGAGACGGTCCTCACTGGAGGCCTCTCCCTTGTGCTCGGCCGACCCTCCAGGTCCCCGTCTAACAGCGGGAGATCTAGGACATCTGCTCTGACATCGTAAACCCGCTGACCGTCCTCCGCATGGAAGACAGTGGTCGCATGTACACCCCACCTGAATCGGGAACGCGTTGCTGATGTTGCACCTGATTTCCGTGGCTGGGGGGCCCTGAAGGACTATTGACATTGCTAACGCGGGATTACTGGTTACTAATTTTCTTACCAAATCCCAAACTATGTCGACTGAATCGTTGGTACCTGTCTTGGAGTAAAAGGTAATCTTCGCAATAAGTCAATCAATTTAAGAACTTACACCACTCTAAATGACCACTGACCAAAATTAAGTTTTAAAGATTTAATATAAAGTCAAAGATAACTGAAGATACAAACTTCTCAAAATGAGATTCAACAGGTAAATTGGTATCACTATAAACATGAACTTTTTGAATAGTCTGAGTCTGAAAAACAGAATAATAAGTACAAGCTCGAAAACCATCAGGGTTGCCAAAATGGATACAAGTTGCAACCTCAAAGTCATTACAGAAAAGAAAATTAAGGTTAGTCTGTCCCTACACTACTTTAAATGACATCCCTACTTAGCAAGATCTTAACCCTCTAGGTGTCAGCCGTGGTGACTTCCTAAGAAGAACACGCACTTCTCTTTGTCTCTTCTCGGATAATGGGTCTCTCCTGATCAGCCTATCTGCCTACCCATCCGCTTCCTTAGGCTCCCAAAATCATCTGCTCTGCTCTCCTCCCGGGTCTCTTTCCCTAATACCAAATCACATTTCTGATAGGAACGCCCCTTGGGACGCCCCTCACGTGGTACATCTTTGCGCGGCAAACTCCATGATGGTACTCTTGAAGACCCTCGTTATAGTTGACCTTGGTTCCCAGGCTTCTTCTTCAGTGCGCTGATACCCCCTGAAATTCCTGGAAACTCCTACAGGCCTGCGCAAGGCGCCACTGAACAAAGTCCCTTTCATTCAAGCTGATTAGGACCCTCGCACCTGCATGCAGCTCGTCCTGCAGTGGGCCTCAAATTCCAGACTCCACCATATCTTTAGTCATAAAACACTCTCAAAGCTCGGTGCTGGACACCTCGCGACCTCTTCTCTAACGAGCACATGACGATTTACACGACATGACATTATCTCCTCTGGCCTACTTGATTTACATGCAGCAGGTCCCTGCACTCTTAAAACGTTAACTTGATTTAAACAGCAAACATTCTTAACTAGCATACGTTTCTAAAATAACACATCTATAAAGCATATACTTTTAACCCTAAGTTCAATAGTACATTTGGAAGAACCATGTCAACCTTATCTCACATTAATTTAGCAGCACGTTCAGGTTTGCTGTGAATTGCCCTAAGGCCTACACATAATACTGGATTTTCAAAGTTACATTTAATTCGGACATGATTCTTTTAACATGAGAACATGAGGTTTTCACATATATTCCAACATTTCTACATTAATCTCACACCGTTATAATTATAGTTACTCTACTTAACATTCTATACATTTCACTACTGAATATAAACCACTCTGTATATTTCACTCCTGGATATAAAACACTCGTGTGCAAAACATGTTTAAACTAACTACGTGCTTGTAAATATGGCGTACTTATACATTTTTTTCCAAACTTGTGCTCTCTCAACATCTCTAAGGAAGGGTGGGGTTGTCCCGGCCACCTTATGCTGCTTTAGTCCTCGGTGGCAAGCCCGGCCTGGTTTCTAGTGCTGCCATCCCCTCAGGTGCCTCGCTTGGATGTCACTCCGCCATCTTGCTTGCTCAGGGTTCCTGCCCCCCGGGACCACATCTCTCGGCTCACAACAGACCTCCACAGCCCCCAAGGCCTCAGGGTCGCCCACTACTTCACTTGGCTCGGCCGCGCGTGAAGCGTTTGCAGGAATGGGGGAGTCTTACCTTATTCTGGTTTTCTCTGTAGCTGCGTCGACAGCCACCATCTTATGTCTGCCGAGCCACATCTCACGTTGATCCGCTCGGGGCTATTTCAGAGCTGTCCCCAGGCTTTCAATTCGTCCCCTTCAGGTCCATTAATGTTCCCGGACTCCAATGACTTCTTTACGGGGCCAGGATGCTCAGGATTACAGATAACGAGGGGTTACCGGGCGGGAGCTCTGTGACCTGCGTCCTACTCCATCGGCTTTAAGCCACACCCCCTCTTCAATAACTGTTCTTTTAATCACTTTTGAATTTTTTTTATTCTTAATTGATTGTCCAAGATATTATTCAGATCTTTGATTTTTGGCGGTACTTCCGCTCTCGTTATTTTTGTGTATTTTAATAATATATGGATCATGCGTTATGCTATGCTCTTTCCTTCAAGAGCTCAGGATGAGGGTTTTTATAGGCCCGCATAAATACATATCCACACGCACACATATATATACATACACACACATATACATATATACATACATACACACATCTTATGTTCCATGCAACTTCACCGATTCCTTCCATCTATGGCATTGGTGCAAGCCAACGCAAAACAAATTGTTTTTCATTGTCAAACGGCACGTTTGACAATGAAAAACAATTTGTTTTGCGCCTCGATGTCCCCAAAAAGGACGACACGGCTGCACTCCAGAGAAATAAAGCATCACATTTTTCACTCTATAGTTCAGCTGTGTCATGCTTTTTGAAGACATCGAGAAGTACACATTGTTACAGATATACGTGGCACCGACATAGGCATATGTGCTTTTTGTCCTTTGTTAATGACTAGTGTGTATAACTAGATTCCTGTGTACCATTAGATCATGTGATCGAGGCCTGGTGTGGCAGAAACGCGTTTGTTGTGGTGTGGAAATAAAATACAGTTTTTCCCTCCCAGCCCCCATGTATTTGGGTTCGTGCATTTTAGGATTTTGGGCTGGTTTGCGCTTCCAACCGTCAAGCTCCTCCACAGAGCGGTCCGGGCATTGTGGGATCTGGCATGGCAAAGATATATACATATTTATGTTATAAAATTATTAAAAGTGATGTGTCGGATTAATTAAAAAATATTTAATTATTTGTAATAATTATTCATGTTAACTAAATATTTACATTTAATGAAATATGTTAAAATAACGTAATAATTATGCTGTTATGTTTTATTTCCGAATTTTAATATTAAATACAAATTCTTTACATTTTTAAATGGTTTGAATAATTACATTTATTTTAACATTATTGCCTATGACGTTTTATTTAAGTCTCTCCCTCCGTTATTCTCAATGGGTGGGCCGGCGTTCGTTTGTTTCTTAATTGTGCATCCAAGGAATGTAGCAAAATAATGAATTTCAGAAAATTACTTTTCTGACATTTATGTGGAGCTCAAGTGGGACTGTGATTTTTTGGAGCAGCAAAAGTGGGCACGTTTAAAGTTTCTAAGTAAATACAGCCCATTTAGTGGCACTGCTTATTTGGAATACAGTTTTTCACATCGACCAGCAGATGACACTGCAGGACAAGTGGATAAATGTTTGAAAGAACTTTTGGTGAAATCTAATACGGTACAGTAGGTAAATAGTATATTACATAGGTATTGGTAAAACTGATGTTTTTGACTTTCTATTTTGGTATTTATAAACGTATACCCTCTAAATATTTCGAAGAACCAGATACCGTTGGTTTGCATGGTATTGTGGCTATATTGATGGCACGTAAATAAATATGTATTGCATCTTTTTACAGGAGTGGTTTCTGTCCCACAAGATAGTGCTGAGGTTAGAGTCTAGAAAGGTGTAGACAGTGCGGGGCAGAAGGGCTTAGGTTCATTAGTGGAGTGCAGATCGAGCGAGACCCAGAGGCAAGGAGGGGACATTTGCTTTCAGTAAAGCGTTGCAGGAATAAGAGGACGGGACAGAAGTTGAAAGCGAAAGAGGGAGCAGATGTGCCCAAAAGGGTACACTTTTTTGGTACCATGGTAACGCTGCTTGGTTGGCTTCTGAACGAGGAAGGAAACAAAGGCTTTGGTCTAGACAGTTCTGCTATTTTGAAAAACTGGAGAACAAAGCATTGTGGCATTGTTTAGGCAGTAGATCAGCTCTGTGAAACAATACCCGGATAACATTCTTAAGCTAGGTATGTTTAGGGGCATTTTACAAAACAAAGCTTTCTATATTTCATAAGGACTGATGCAACCACCCTCTCAAGTCGCACATAGTCGATTTGGCCTGTGTAATTCATGCAGGTGCAAGTAACAGTTACTATGTGGCACACATTATTTGAGACAAATGGAAGGGGTGAATTTTAGTATTTTTGGGGGTTTAAAAAGTTATGTTGTGATTGAAATGTGCAGCTAACCATAACGTAAGTTCAACCCCTTGTGGAAAGAAAACCCAGGCAACAAAACTCCAGTGTTGGTATCTATCATAGATTCACATGCGACCCACCCTCCTCCTCATAGAGGTTCCCCTGATTATTTTAGATACTCATATTGCACCTGTGCTTAAAAATCTGAGAGCCTGGAGTCTCTTTGGAGAGGGTTCTAGAGAGTGCTGTCGTCTGATTGGCTGGAGTTTAGACCTTTCCTAATGATGAGGACGAGATATTAAAGTGATTTTTTTCCCGATTAACTTTAATGTTAAGGTCTTTAACTTACTGCTCTTTATGTACCGTGAGACTCCCACTTCGCCAACGGAGAATGATTCAAGCATGTAAATCTATGAAAGATACCCCAATACTGGAGAAGTGGGCACAGCTCGTAAAACCGAACACTGTCCTGAATGGGGGCACTATTTTTACACCTTTACAATTCCTCCCACACATTCAGGGAGATAGCATAGTTATTGACCCCTTGTGTGCCCTCTCAGTTCCACTTGCCGCTCTTGTGTACCTTCTCTTCCTAGTGCTGGCCATCATTGCAACATCCCTTTTGGGGAATGGCATAGCTCCTAGACCCCTTAAATCCATATAGGGTAATTAAGTCCCTGACCCCTAACTAGGCTATAACCAGTTCATGCCCTTCCTCCCGAGCCGGTTCGGTAGTCCTAGCTCCTACTTTCCCTCACATCACCTTCTGCCCACACCTCCAAGTGTGCTGGCCCCGTCCCTGCCCTATCGACCAGGGTGCTGGTGGGGAATGCAGCTGTCGACTTTGTTCATGTTTTACTCTAAACTTGGGTTGGAGTTCAGTTATGCTTGCACTGAACTTTAGAGACAGCTCATTCAGGTTGCGCTCTCAAGCAATTCCTACCCCCTGGCTCTTGGGGCAGAGCTTCCCTCTGCCCTCCACGGAATGCGTGTCCGTGCGCAGCAGCCCTTTCTTTTATTATGACAGCATTACAGCAAATTTGTGATTCCAAGAACACAGTCTGCAAGAAAGCATTTCCTTTCTCAATCAACAATTCATAACAAGTCATAACACTTTAATGGACTTTCAGTAACTTATACTGCACAACTGCTCACCAAGCTACAACTTACAACAAAAAAAGTTATTATTAATCATATAGGCGAAACCTAATGCATTTACCAATCTTTGTTGTTCATGTTGCAGCGAGAAGCTCAGATCACTTGGTCCTGTGGGAGAGAGAAGGACAAGAGAAAATATCCCCCTTGGCCTATTAAAACACTCTACTTTTTTGAAGTTGCGCTTGCAGCACTCTTGTAAAAGCCCTTCGAACCCAACTGTCCAGAAATATAAATACATATATTTTTGGCCTCAATTTCTTACAAATGACTGAACTGATTTACAACAAATCACAAAAAGCTTGTGTTCTGGACCAATATGTAACTGACTGCCAAATTTGGGGTAGTTCCATTCAGCGGTTTTGGCTGTCGCCCTTTTTCAAAAATGTTTATGGGAAAAGAATGGGGAGATTTGGTTTTGGTATCCTCCCTTTTTGTTCAACTCCTGCTTCACAGACCACCCTGAAACTTTATAGGAAGGAGCTGAGGAGGATAAACATTTTCTTTACAAAGCTTTGTGAAGATTCATCAAGCGTCACCAAAATTATTAGCAAACCAAAAAATGCTCTTGCTATGGAAGCTCAGACCTAACTATAACTACCCACTGGGCACTGCCAGTGGGTGATGTGTGTGTATGTTACAGCTCTTAATGCATTTAGAATATTTTACAAGTCTCTTATCTGAAGCTGAGCATTCCGAACACTTGCTCTGATCAGGAAATTAGTTTTATGATTTTCTATGACATCTGGGGTGTATGGTGGAATGGATGGTACTCCGTAATCACTGTACACATTGCCCTAAATTAAGCCTGCCTGCTTGGTATCATAGCTATCAGATGCTTGAGCACACTTGAGCACAGAAAAAAGAGACAATTCCACAGAACAGATAGGTGGGAGGGCAGTAAGGAATCTGTGGCTAACGTATGCACCAGAAAGAATGTTACTGAATGTAAGTAGCTTGTTCTTCTGATGAATATAACTTACTGCAGATTCTACAGCTTGTGTGAATAGATAACAAAGCAGTACCTTCTATGGTGGTGGGTATTGGAATGGCTAAAACTAAAAAGACCTGCAGAAAAAGAATAGGTTAAAATGCCTCTCCCATCAAAACTGACCACTGAGACAGTAATTCTTTGTGAACATGCAGAGTGATGCCCACAACATAGCCTGTCACAGGGCTGATGCTTGGCAGAGAGTCTTAGGCTGCGAGTTACACTGGAGGCCTAGGTTTTCACAGTTCTTGATTGCCAACAGTATGGGTGACCCCTGCCAGAAGTCACGGTGCTGCAGAAACAGTAAATGCCTAGGCAGAAAGCCTCACCCCTCTCTCTCCCCCCCCCCCCCGAATTGGCACCAGGAAGGTGGAAATGCCGGAGGGCAAAACACCTCCAAGATGACTCCTGAGGATACTGAAGAGACAAGTCAGGAACCAAGGATGGAGGGGGGTGATCCAAATCAACTGAAGATGAATGGAGAACTGCAACAGCAGCAGGGAGACAGTTGAATTCCAGAGGAGACTAAGTAAGGACTGGAGTGCTGGAACACACCACAGGAGACCTGGAGCATTATGATGCAAGGAGTGAATAGAAATCGGTCCAGGACAGGAAATACCTCAAGAGAGATGAGACCATCATGTTGGATTGGGAAGGTTCCATAGAGAGCAATGGAGTAACCACCATTTTGGATAGGACAGTATAACCTATCCCTGAGATCCTCATCCGAGGATGCTGGGAGGAAAAAGGAGTTGAAGCATGAAGATGCTGTCTCCATCAATGGCCCCAAGTAGAAAAACACTGCCCAAGAGTACAGTGGGAGGCTGGCCAGCCACCTTAAGGTGAGGATATTGAGGGATTGCGGCATCCAGCCGGTGACTCTGCATTTTTCCCATGGTCTCTCTCGCTCCATGGGTGTGCATGTTCTGCCTGCCGTCAGGTCCCAGCTTCAGATGGAACGCCAACGCATGCCCCCCTCCCAAAGTCCCAGATTCATCCAGGTACTTACGAAAGAAGCAGCAAACTAGAACCAGACAATGCACAGAGGAGGAATCTTCCCAAGACAGTTCTCTTGGGGGTTATCCTTTACAATGAATCAAAAATGTGAGTTTTCCACCAAAGATGCGAGAATCACATATCTCCTGTACCTCAAACTCAGGCTCATCATCAGAATATTAGCATTTTATGGATGGTATATTTTCTGACATACTAAATCAATTTGTTGTGGTGTACCCCGACAATAACCTTGTCTTTTCAAAATACTTTCAGTTGCGTCACAAACATGTTGTTTACCAAATATTAACTAGACTGCACCAAAATCAACTTTATTGCAAGCTTGAAAAATGCAAATTTATCTAGCCCAAAGTGGATAATCTAGAATTTTGCATAAATAGTACTGGAATTTCCATGGATCCACCTAAAGTGTCAGCTACTTAGAACTGTCTGTCCGTCTCCTTCAAGTGGTAAGGAAACCCAATGCTTTCTTGGCCATTCCAGTTTCTACTGACAGGTCACTGACAACTGTGCTCAATTCACCTGTAACATCACTCAAATCCTTAAAAAAGACCTGCCAGCCATGGCTTTCAATAGGACTCTGTAGATGAGCCTTTATTCAAGCTCCCCTCTTACGTCACTCATATCCAACTAAAAGATTAATTGTTGAAACTGGCACGTCTGACTGAGCTATAGGAGCAGTTCTTCTTCAGCTCCAAGAAGACAACGGATTACAACATCCTAGAGTCTATCTTTCTCATATTCTGTCAGATTCTGAGAAGAATTACTTGTTCTTCTCTTGGCCCAATTCTCGTCTAGGTACACGTTACTTGTCCCACAATTCAGTAACACCAGTATTCTTGCTCTTTTTCTGTCAGGTAGATCTAAGAACACTGGTAGAAGGAAGAGTGGTACATGAGTATCACCTGATACTCTAACAAAAGGGACATGAGAGATTCCGGTCCTTCTCCCTTTTACAGATGGTTGCAGATCGGGTGTTCAGGTGATGCACAATACGCACACAGGCCTTTCTTCCCGTGAGTTTCTCTCTCAGCCTCAGAACGAGGGCCGCAGACTAGACATATTTTCATGGATTCTTCCTTGTCAATTGAAGAGTTAGTCTGTTTGAATGGAACCTCTATCTTGGGACATGGAATCCGGGATGGACAAAGCCCGTCGAAGGAAGAACCCTTCATCACTCTGCTTTGCGCTCTCATAGGTGTTGCTTGATCTATAAAACATATTCTGTTAAAGCACAAAAAGATTCTGATCAAGCTGAATGAAACTCCATTTATAGATTTAGATCCGCATGACGCAGTAGGAACAACAGAAGCTCAGGACGTTATGGCTTGTCGTGAGGCTACATTTTTATCTCTCAACTATTATAATTCATGTGTCTGCTGCTGATCAGTATGAACAAGAACTTGAGCCTGGTGCACTGGAAATCCTTGGAGCTGAGCTGGATCCAGTTCTGTGTTTTACGGTTTAGGACTTGATCCGAGACGTTGAAAACTGTAATGGAACGGACACCTGGCAGAGAGTCTAGCTTCAGGTTGGACTGGAGACCCAGGTTTTCACAGTTATTGACTTCCAGAGGTATGGGCGACCACATCCAGTAGCCACACTGCTGTTGACTCAGGACATGCCTAGGCAGAAAGCACCTTCCGAGAACTGGCTGCAGGGAGGAGGAAAAAGCCAGAGGGCAAGAAACCTCCAAGATGACTCCTGGATGCTGTAGTGACAAGTCAGGATTCGAGTCGGAGGTGGAGGATCCAAACCAATTGAAGATGAATGGAGAAATGCAACAGTAGGAAGGAGACTAAGGAATGACTGGAGTGCTGCAACACACCACAGGAGACCTGGTATGTTGCAACGCAAGGAGTAAACAGAACCCCCTCCTTAAATAGGTCCAGGACAGGAAATACCTCACAGGAAATGAGACTACCATGTTGGATTCGGAAGGTTTCATAGTGAGCAATGGAGTCATCAGCATCAATATATCAAAACAAAAAGAGAGGTAGGGAGAGTAGTGGGACACTCTTACACCCCAGTATGAATCAATAAACAAGACAAGAGTGTTCCAAGGTAGTAACGGACCACCGTTTTGGAGCAAATAAACGACTTCACTTAAGGCGTTAAGGAAAGCCCTCACTCACCACCTAGTGATGACATGCTTCATCATCGGGCCCCACAAAAGAGACCTAGCGTCTCTTTTGTGTGCTTCAACGCCAGATCTATTGCGGAGCGGGTTGGTGGGTTAAGGCAGTGTTGTGCAAAGAAAATTAAGTGAGTGGTGAGAGGTTAAAAAGAGTCAGTAGTACATCAAAATTAACTTTATTATGATGATCACTAAGGACTTAAAGATAAAAATTATGTGTAGGAAATTCGTCCACATTTAATTAAGTGGTAGTTTCCTAAAGTCAGTCGACAAGTTTCAGCCACGAAACGGTATGAATTTACCTGGCATTCATCAGGACTTAGTGTGAAATAAAACCCTGGCGGTATGGACTCTCTAAGGCCCACCCTTACCTAGGGGCGTGAAAGTGAAAAATACAGAGTGAAAAAAGTGCAAAAATTATTAGGAAGGAAAATAACTTCCTAATAACTCCTGCTTTAGGAGGCTTACAAACTTTCGGTTTCTGCACTTTTAAGGCGTAAAGGATTCACACCATGGGTCACAGGAGGGGGGTGGGAGCGTAATTGGCACACCGCCCTCAACGCTCGGCACCCGTTGTATACCTGCAGCGACCCTCCACTGGACCCTGAAGATGAGGTCCAGGGTCCAGTGGAGGGTCGCTGCAGGTATACAACGGGTGCCGAGCGTTGAGGGCGGTGTGCCAATTACGCTCCCACCCCCCTCCTGTGACCCATGGTGTGAATCCTTTACGCCTTAAAAGTGCAGAAACCAAAAGTTTGTAAGTCTCCTAAACCAGAAGTAATTAGGAAGTTATTTTCCTTCCTAATAATTTTTGCATTTTTTTCACTCTGTATTTTTCACTTTCACGCCCCTAGGTAAGGGTGGGCCTTAGAGAGTCCATACCGCCAGGGTTTTATTTCACACTAAGTCCTGATGAATGCCAGGTAAATTCATACTGTTTTGTGGCTGAAACATGTCGACTGACTTTAGGAAACTACCACTTAATTAAATGTGGACGAATTTCCTACACATAATTTTTATCTTTAAGTCCTTAGTGATCATCATAATAAAGTTAATTTTGATACACTACTGACTCTTTTTAACCTCTCACCACTCACTTAATTTTCTTTGCACAACACTGCCTTAACCCACCAACCCGCTCCGCAGTAGATCTGGCGTTAAAGCACACAAAGAGACGCTAGGTCTCTTTTGTGGGGCCCGATGATGAAGCATGTCATCACTAGGTGGTGAGTGAGGGCTTTCCTTAACGCCTTAAGTGAAGTCGTTTATTTGCTCCAAAACGGTGGTCCGTCATCAGCATCAAGTCAGGCAAGCCGGGATACTAAAAATTTGCTGGAAATTAAGGGCAGCAAGCGAGGACACACTGATGGACCATTGTTGGTGCGAAATCAACAACCGAACAAATGCAAAAAACATATGGAAAACATCTTTGTAAGACTCACTGACACAACTTAATATGCGAGAGGCATGGAACACAAACCACCCCTTTATGGCCTTCAAAAAAATAGCCAACAGTACAGCAAAACAAAAATCCATGATTGTCGACAAAGCCGCCCTCGCAAAGAAAAAACATGGTTGGACGGTGCTAGCCACTTATGAGAGAAGTGCCCCACAACCATACCTAGTCAACTATATAACACCGTCCACACAACAAATGCTCCAACGCATACGTCTGGGCACCTACACCACAAAGGATCAGACCCCAGCATGGAAGCAAACATGGCAAACATCGCTATGCAGACTGTGTGGCCGTTCGGAAGAAACACTGACTCACATTCTGTGCATCTGTCCATCATTGGCTAGTTTGAGACGTTACTACCTATTACAAATATTTCGTTTTTATCAAATCAGAACATGCAGGCCTGCCGTTATGCTAGCACGGAACAGTTTCCAGTTGCAAACGGCCTGTAGGGCCTCCAAATTCTTACAGAAGACGAGCCTCCTAATCCAGAAAACTGAAAAAATGGTGCGGACCCAGTCCGAAGGACTGATATGTTAGGTGAGGCTCAGGCTGCAGACGATGTAATACTGTTTTTAAAAAAAAGAACTTGTTTGGTTTTTTTAAAGAGTGTAAATGCATTTTAACCAAGGCTAGTTCGTATACTGTTTTGTACACAATTTTGTAAAGGTTTTAACTAACTATATGCAATAAAAATATTTACAATGGAGTAACCGCCATTTTGGATAGAGCAATATAACCTATCCCAGAGATCCTTAACAGAGGATTGTTGGAGGATGAAGTAGTTGTAGCTTGAAGACACTGAGGCCATCTCCAAAAATGCCCACAAGAAGAAGACTGCTGCTCAAGGGTACACCAGTGGACTGACCACTTTAAAGTAGGAATATTGATGAAATCTGGCAGCCCACCAGTGCCTCTGTGGTCTTTTCTGCTGACCCTCTAACTCTTCCAACTGCCATGAGAGCGCACATCCTGCCCGGCATCGGGTGCCGGCTTCGGGTAGAATGCTGCACGGCCTGCCAGATGACCAGAACATGCACTTTGCATACTAACTCTGTGGTAGCATCCTTGGCTCTGATCAAATGAGCACTCAGACCCTCCAGAGGCCATTTTTGGGCCAATGCATATCAGATCTTAATACATAAGACTATTCAGCTATTCTGCACTGCTTTACAATTAAGTGCCATAGATAACACAAAGATCTTCGGTACGATCTAAAAAACTCAAGGCTCTTTTGGGATTCAAGCAATGGAGTCTCGTCTCCTTTTTCGAGGGATGGTTGAGGAGGAGCGAAAAATGCCAGAAAAGTGGTGGTTTTGCTGACATGAAGGAGAGATACTGAATTCAGCAGAAATACCACTCAGGTCGACAACATCGGGTAGTCTGGGGAAAAAGTGGTTTACGGAGGTTGAAGAGACCAAGTCGACAGTTCACTCATTCAATGCACTGAAGTTATCGCAGTGAGAAAAAGTGTTTTAAAATTCAGGAGACACAGCGGGCAGCTGGGAATCGCCTTACATAGGGTACTCATAAGGAATGCGAGAATCAAATTAAGGTCCCACTATGACATCATTAAAGTTTTGGACGCTAACATATGAATTAAACCTTTAAGAAAAGGCATTACAACAGATGATATAAACAAGGCTGGTAGGCCCAGCAAACGCTTAAAAGTTCAAAAGGGCTAACAAATTACTGGTGCCCACGGCAAGTTCTTGCTGGGGTAAAGAAAGCACTAAGATCCAGACCTCCGACAAATTTGCTTGCAAAGGGTCTGTATTGCAGGAACTACACCAGTCGACAAATTTATTCCAGCATCTGGCATAAACTGATTTTGCGGCTGGATGCCGAGCTGCTAGATTGACATCCACAACTTTGGGAGGAAAGTTGAAAGCAGTCAACTGTTGCCACTCACTCTCCATGCATGGAGTTGTATATTATTCAAGCCCAGGTGTAAAACCATGCCCTGCTGCCCAAATAGAAGATTCTCCCGAAGCAGCAGCCTAATAGGTGGACAGATGCTCATGCCCATAGTTCCAGGTACCACTCTCTCCCAGCCCAATCTGAAACCACAAGGATGAGATGGGCCAAGTCATTCATGATTTTCCGAGGAAAGGTAGTGGCAGGAAGGTACCCAGGAGTATTAAGGCCACTCTATATGGAATGTGTCTCAGAAAGAGAGTCTCCTTGGGAACTCCAGTGCACAGAAAGATTGACATTGTGTATTATCTGTGATGGCTGAGAGACTGTAGCTGCCATTAGTGGTCCACAAGGTATCAGTGGCAGATTTTGTCTGCCCTGAAGATCCCTCCCACCAGGTGGATCACGACCAGGGAGATGCCTGGCTGGCTCAGCCATTTACAGAGGTACAGAGCCTCCCTGTACAGGACCAAATACCTACGCTGCCCTCCTTATTGCAGTACCGCATTGTAGTGGTGTTGTCCCTGAGAGCCTGGACCAGCCTTCCCTTAATCGCCAGCAGGAAGACCTTCAATGCCAAGTGGATGGCCTGCAACTACTATAGGTTGATGTGGAGGCAGGTATCCGCTGGAGACCAGAGACTTCTGTTTTTTAGGTGCTGAGCCCACTGCAACTTCAGATTCCACTGCAAAGCTTGCATATAACATCTGGTGTGGTCCCCAAATAGGATGCAAAAAGCCAAGAGGTCAAGAAATCTCATGGCCACTCTCATTGAGAGCCTGGAACAAGGCTGAAAATCGGGATCATAGCCTAAATGTCCTGTTCTCCTTGAACCAAAGGAAAAGCTCAAAACTTCACTGTAACCAGAATATCTGTGATAAACAGGACCCTCTTCAAAAGAGTCAGATTCGACTTTGGCACATTGACCAAAACCCTCAAAGATGTCAAGAGATTTGCAATCTTCTGGAGGTGAATCCACCTTCAACAACCAGTCATTGAGGTAAAGGAGGACTGGTATAGCCAGTCTTCGAAGGTGTGCTGCAGCCACCACCATCACATTTCTGTGAACACCCCAGGGGCACTGTTGAGCCTGAAGGGTAGCACCGAAAACACAAAATGCTCCTGCACATCTTGAACCACAGGTAACGCCTGTTTGACTGTAGAACAGGGATATTAAATAGGCATGTCTTAGGTCCAGAGAGAATGGATCCAGTCTCCTTGATCCAAGGTAGATAGAACCTGGGACAACATGAGCATCCTGAACTTCTCCTTTCTTAGGAAAAGTTGAGATAGCGAAGATCTAAAATAGAATGACGACCTTCATCATTCTTCGGCACCTAGAAACGTGAGTAACAGCAAGTCTCCATTTATGATGCTGGATTCCTCTCTACCTGGTACAAAAGGGGGTGGTGATGGACGGAGCATCTGAACCAATCAAACACTCACACCCAGTCAACAGATCTGGGTTTAATCAATCACCGTTCTTTAGCCCACTCTGCCACCCCAGATCCCTCTCTACAGCTCCTTTGGCCTTCGTCCATAGACTTCTTGCCACAAGATGGACAAATGGTTCTCCACTAGCTGCTCTGTTGTGAGTGAGTTATGTGGCGGGTGGGCAGTGTGTTTGACTATCTGGAACACCCATTTGTCAGATGCTATGCTTTGTCACCTGTGGAGAAAATAGCGTATCCAACCTCCAACAGGGTGGCCATGTGTTGCTGGGGTTAAGCTTATCGGAAAAAGTGGGAGGAGCAGCATCTGAGTGGTGTACTGCCACTGAAGGCCTGGACTTTATTTCTTTATTTAAAGAGTTTATAAAGCACGCAGCTAACCCATAGGGGTGTCCCGGCGCTAATGTTGGATGGGGCTCGCCAGAGGAAGCCAGCTTTTGAGCTCTCTTCGAAAAATCATGAGTGAGGGACATTGTCTCAAGGGTTCTGGGAGGGAGTTCGACAACTTGGAGGCCTGAAATGCAACAAGCGCCCTCCTATCTGTGACTATAGTAAGAGTATTTTGAGCGCACCTGTTAAAAACAAAGATCTGCCTTTAGGCATGGGTCAATAGGTTAAAATGCTAACCCAACCTACTATGTATCAAGGATATTTGCAAATTTTTATATTTTTATTGATCTTAGAAGATAGCTGGATGCACTATGTTTTGCAATGATTTTAAAACAGTGTTTGTTTTATTCAGGTGTTATTAAGTATTAATTGTACTATGTGTAATTGTGCTCATATTGTTATGGTTTTAATTATCTAAACATAAATGTTTACTTACTTACACCCCCTCCTCCCATCCATGACAGTTTTACTGGGATCACACATAAGGACCGGCCACTGGAACGAAGAGAGCAGGCCGGCTGATAGTCTTTCACAAAGTCCTGCAGGTAATGTGGGACCACCCCTGCTTTTGCTCTGTGCACATAGTACAATGTTTTAAACCCAATTCGCTTCTCTATTTAGAGCCAGTGCAATAAATAACTGGCTAGATCCCCGAACCGGTTTAGAAAGGACTGGGGAGTCTGTTGCTGGGGTGGTTTGCCTTGGCACTGTCTTGGAGCCAAACCACTTCTAAAGCCTCAAAAGGACAAAAATCACTAGGGATATTGCTTTACGGACACAGTCAAGCCGAGGGAGTGTGCGTTGACCCTACTCTCTTTGAAGGACTCCAGTGCGGAGTCGGCTTTAACTCCAAATAGACAGATTCTGTCAAATAGCATATCCAGCATTGACACTTAAATATCACACAAGAAACCTGTGGATCTCATCCAGGTGTGGTGCTGAAGCACCGTGCTGGTACTAACTGTCCTGCTTAAGCAGTCAGTAGTGTCCAGTCCAGAGAGGATGATATACTTTGCTGCATCTTGGCCATCCTGAATTATCTGCACTAACTTGGAGCGCTATTTGTCAGGAACTGTCGGCAAGATCTTGCTAATCATGTCCCAAAACACATGCGAGTATCTTCCTAAAAAGCATCCTCTCCCTAAATGATTCCCTATTAAGAACTGTGGTATACATGAGTTTGAGTTG